>NC_086447.1:571399037-572062787 GCF_028390025.1 Pseudophryne corroboree | reverse complement strand
TTAGTAAAATCTCTCTATCGCCTGCCTAGTGAAGTGGAATCTAGATGGGATTTTGTACCAGGGACACAATAACTTCATCAATTGTCTAAATCCCAATGCACTAATGGCGGAAAACGGGCGCACGTCTAAAAACGCACTGATTATACTGAGAACTGATTATACTGATCACTGATGATACTACGGAGAACTGGCACTGAGCAGCGAGAACAGCACTGGACTATTGTACTGTAGTATACTGGTCACCACAATGCAGCACTGACACTGAGCACAGATATTAAGCACTGATCAGGATACTAGAAGTAACACGGTGCAGCAAGATAACGCTATGGCCTACTGTACTGTACTACTATATACTGGTGGTCACCACAATGCAGCACTGTACTACTATATACTGGTCACAACAATGCAGCAGATATTGAGCACTGATCAGGATACTAGAACTGAGTCTGACACGGAGCTGCAAGATACAGCAATGGCCTACTGTACTGTACTACTATATACTGGTGGTCACCACAATGCAGCACTGTACTACTATATACTGGTCACAACAATGCAGCAGAGATTGAGCACTGATCAGGATACTAGAACTGAGTCTGACACGGAGCTGCAAGATACAGCAATGGCCTACTGTACTGTACTACTATATACTGGTGGTCACCACAATGCAGCACTGTACTACTATATACTGGTCACAACAATGTAGCAGATATTGAGCACTGATAAGGATACTAGAACAGAGTCTGACACGGAGCTGCAAGATACAGCAATGGCCTACTGTACTACTATATACTGGTGGTCACCACAATGCAGCACTGTACTACTATATATGGGTCACAACAATGCAGCAGATATTGAGCACTGATCAGGAAAATAGAACTGAGTCTGACACGGAGCTGCAAGATACAGCAATGAACTACTGTACTGTACTTCTATATACTGGTGGTCACCACAATGCAGCACTGTACTACTATTTACTGGTGGTCACCACAGTGCAGCACAGATATTGAGCACTGATCAGGATAATAGAAGAGACACAGAGCAGCAAGATACAGCAATGGCCTACTGTACTGTACTACTATATACTGGTGGTCACCACAATGCAGCACTGTACTAATACTGGTCACAACAATGTAGCAGATATTGAGCACTGATCAGGAGAATAGAACTGAGTCTGACACGGAGCTGCAAGATACAGCAATGGACTCTAGTACTGTACTACTATATACTGGTGGTCACCACAATGCAGCACTGTACTACTATATACTTGTGGTCACCACAATGCAGCACAGATATTGAGCACTGATCAGAAGAATAGAAGTGATACAGAGCAGCAAGATACAGCAATGGCCTACTGTACTGTACTACTATATACTGGTGGTCACCACAATGCAGCACTGTACTACTATATACTGGTCACAACAATGCAGCAGATACTGAACACTGATCAGGAGAATAGAACAGAGTATGACACGAAGCTGCAAGATGCAGCAATGGACTACTGTACTGTACTTCTATATACTGGTGGTCACCACAATGCAGCACTGTACTACTATATACTGGTGGTCACCACAATGCAGCACAGATATTGAGCACTGATCAGGATACTAGAAGTGACACAGAGCAGCAAGATACAGCAATGGCCTACTGTACTGTACTACTATATAACTATATACTGGTGGTCACCACAATGCAGCACTGTACTACTATATACTGGTCACAACAATGCAGCAGATATTGAGCACTGATCAGGATACTAGAACTGAGTCTGACACGGAGCTGCAAGATACAGCAATGGTCTACTGTACTGTACTATATACTGGTGGTCACCACAATGCAGCACACTGAACACAGATATTGAGCTTTTCAGGCAGAGAACGTAGCCATGTCCTCTCCGCTCAATCAACAATGCACGAGTGAGAATGGCGGTGACGCGCGGCTCTTTATATGAAATCCGAATCTCGCGAGAATCCGACAGCGGGATGATGACGTTTTCCCCCGTTCGGGTTTTGCGTGTTAGGTGGGAAGAACAGAGGCTGCCTCAGACCCGTATAAACCACGTGAAGTTCGGGGGGGTTCGGATCTCGACGAACCGAACCTGCTCATCTTTAATATATAATTCACTGGATTTTGAGAGAGGAGGCAGCATTGAAGCACTCAATCTACATGATTTGAGGCCAATAAAATTTACATTTATCCAGTGTTGCGTGAAAACACACAGTATATGGGTCTGATATAAACGTTTAGACCCACTCCATTCTTATTGACCATTTTCATAAATAATGGTCAAAGGAATAAGTCACTTTGGTATCAGTCTATGAGTTTGATTGGTCTATTATTGGTGTAGGCTTATCTTGATTTTATAAATATGGAATTCGTCTGGAGTTATTAGCTTCCGACATATTTTGATCTAATACCCCTGAGGAAGTCCTAAGGGACGAAACGCGTCGGGTTCTACATCTGATTAAACCTAATTGGTTTATATTGAAATTGGGTTTTGTATTTTATCTAACCTAATTGGTGTATATTGAAATCTATATATGTCAGATTGAAAATCCATCCTGTATGATGATAATGTTGTTGACACTATGAAATGGAGATAACATTGTGTTTTATGAATAAATTTTTTAAATTATTGTGACTGTCTGTAATAGATTAAGAAGTCATTAGCGCCCTCAGATTTGGTGTGTATGTAATATTTTTGAATTCTTGCTGACGAAGGATTCTTCTAGAGGTGCTGCTTATATATCCCAAGCGCAATTTGGTACCATTTTTGCTTTTAATATATATATGTATATATTTCTTGGTAGATATAATTAAGATGTCATCAGCAAAACTAGATAGCCTCACCTCTTCAGAGCCAATACAAACACCTTGTAAGTGACCATTGTTGAAGGAAATGAAGCATGAGATCGAGGACCAAATGAATTAGTTTTGGCGTAAGTGGACATCCCTGCCGTGTTCCTCAGGACATAACAAGGCCATTAATAATGAGGTAGAAGGACTAGTGTAGGTAAAATGGACAAGACCAATGAAGGATGGTGTATATATATATATATATATATATATATATATGTAAATATAATTTATACGGCCAGGAAACTGTATCAAAGGCCTTGCTCGCATCTTGGCCAAGCAGCATGTTAATGATGGAAGGATTGAAAGAAGAGGCTCTGACTGCTGCTAATGCTGAGCGAATGTCCCGAACTGAGTGATGACCCTTGATGAAACCCAACTGAAGGAGCGTCAATGTCCATGAGATTACTAGAGTGGTTAATGCCTTTTAGTAGAGTGAAAAAGCTCCAGTGGTGCACCTGTAGGCACTTTGTTGTAAGAGCAGATGTGAGCACTGTTCAGGAAACCTGTTTCCCTAAGCCCGTGTACTTTAAACAGGTCATTTTGATTTAAATTTTCTTAAATTTTTTAAAACTTTCCAGCATGTTAACAGGAGAGAACATAAGAGACATCATATTTCCTGTCAGTAACCCCACTGAAGAACACTAAAGCCACTTTTGTCCCTTTAACATACAATAGCTGATAACAGAGAACAATATCTTGAATTCAGTTTTACAAAAAATATTAACAGGAGGATAATGCCTGGACACTTTTACATACATACTTCTCAAAGTTATAAGTAGCATTTATATATGGCTGCTAATATTTTAGGTTGAAGAAAGCTGGATTTACATGGCGCATTATATTTTCAAGACCCATATATCTTACCACATCAGATTTCACCCTTAGTACTTAAGTTACTATACAGATACATCTTCATACCTCTATCCTTATTGCGCCATATGGTGCAAGATACCTAGTGCGATTCCAATGCTGTGCACTTTTGTCTACATTTTGCAGACCAAACACATGCAAATCAAAACCGTATTTTGCCTTGTTACACAAACTGCATGCTTTTTTTTTTGCTACCTTTTTCACATTAAGCTTATAGTTACTAGTTACTTAGGATTAGTATTATTGTAGCAAAGGAATTGGTACAAAGTCACAGATTATGCATAATGATGCACGGTGCTGGTCACTTGTATCGGACCTGTCTTTTGCCTTTTTACACTAGATTGTGTTATTTTTTTCCTAACTTTTGCGTCTTAGCTCTCTTATAAGTGTACTAGGGGGGGTCATTCTGACCCATTCGCATGCAGCGGTTTATCGCTGCGGTGTGAAATGCGCATGCGCGGTGGCCGCAGTGCGCGATGTTGCCCGGCGACAAGAGTTACCGGGTTACATCGCGTCTAAAGAATAAAGCGGACGCAGGACGGACCACAAAGAAGATTGACAGGAAGAAGGCGTACTTGGGCGGATCCGGACCGCTTGGAGCCGTTTTCGGGGAGTGGTGAGTAAAACGCAGGCGTGTCCAGGAGAACGGAGGGCGGAGGAGTGACGTCAAAGCCGGGCCCATCATCGCTGGATCCATCGCACAGGGTAAGTAGGTATAGGCCTAGTCTACTTGTGCTTGAAATTTTTTTACCTTAGCAGGGCTGCACAAGCGATCGCAGCCCTGCTAAGCTAAAATACACTCCCCCATAGGCGTGGACTAGTTGATCGCAGCAGCAGCTAGAAGTTGCTGGTTGCGATCAACTCGGAATGACCACCTAGGTACTTAGGATTAGTGTTTGGCACTGCGAAGAAGCAAAGTCATTGGCAATTTCAGGATGTGTGACTGTGGACACATCTGTATAGTGATAGTTACATCTGAAATCAGAGAGACCAAAGGCTGCGGTTCCTAGGTGTAATGTTTGACAATGGTTTTTGTGCGCAGCCATTTAGCTGGGCAATAATTGCTGTTGTCACTGCACAGTGTTTAAATCGATAACCATCGCTGTTGAAACATATTATTAAATGCTTCTGTTTTTGAACCATGATTTTTACCTGGTAATGTGACATTATCGCCTGACCCTATAAAGGCCAGTATTATTATTTAAGAAACAAATCAATAAACACATTTGTAGATGTTCTTGACAAATGTTATTCTATTATTGAGTCTTTAGCTTTGCAATTCTTCTGCTAATTACATTTTGTTATTGGCATATGTATTTATGTGGATGTTTTCATATCACTGATGGCAGGCAGTGTATAGAAAGTTAGAACAAAAAAAAATGACATGTCAGTGCCCTAATAGCATAACTTCAAATGCAGTGATATCCAAAATTAAATAGTCTTATGTTTCGTAGGCGTGTGCACTTACATTATTAATGTATTGCTATGGAAACTGGGATTCTGGGAAAATGTGTTGTAATATATAGCACACTATTGTTCTCCAGACCTAAATATGCCACAGTAAAGTGTCCGCTTTGTGTTACTATCCAGCCCAGGAATACTTTAATAAAATGTAATCAATCGACAATCAGGTTAATAAGAAAATGCTACTATATCAAGCTACCAAATTTATTTTGATCTTCACAGCATTAATATTAAAGGTATTACATCAGTTAAAATGTAAATGTAAAATACATTTTGAGCTAAAAGTTTAAATATTAAAATAACTTTTTTAGGTCTGAATTCTAGAAATATAAAGTTACATATGTACGTCCGTGTGCCTGTGTACAGTACAACTAAAGCAGTGCTCTTTGTGTTTGGTTTCAGGAGCTGTCTTGCCACTTGCCCTTGGTTTGGCAATCACCGCACTGATGCTGTTGATGATAGTTTGCCGTCTCCAGTTTGTGAAACAGAAGATGAAGAAAGCTCATCTGTTAGCTTCAGAAGAGTCAGACTATCTCATTAATGGCATGTACATGTAGCAGTATATGAAGCAACAACCCTGCGTTCTTTTCCAGAACTTCCTTGTATATTACTGTACATTCTTAACAGTGATTATTAAATGTATCCCCTCCTCCCCTGCTATGTTTCACGTCTTATTTTCCTACATTCTCACATTTCACACATCAAAATGTATTTATTAAAAAAAATGTTACAACTGATAACTATAAAAATCTCTGGAGTGTCCGATAACTCTAGTTACAAATAAAACAATAATTGTTGCAAAAGTTATCACTCCCTTTGTTTTACTGATTAGTAGAATCACATTTAAATACAATTACAGTTGTGCATCCCAGCTTTGCACATTCGGACGCTTGTTTTCACCTTTTCTTATTTCAAATATCCCTCAAGTTTCATTAGGTTGGATGGGGAATATTGTGACTAGCAAATTTCAAATCAATACACATACAGTATGTGGTTAAGTTTAAGTTTTTTTTTTTTCTGTGTTTCAGTCACTGTAATATGTTTTTTGTAGTCTGCTTTGGGTCATTGTCTTGCTTCAATATAAACTCTCTCATAAGTGTTAGATATCTTGCTGGCTGCATTATGTTTTCCTACAATATGTGCCTAGATCCATTATTTTCCAGCTCCTAGTGTTCTTGGAATGGGTGGTCTTCAGGTTGCCGACTGTCGGGATACCGGCGCACAGTATACCCGCGCCGGAATCCCGACAGCCGGCATACCGACAGTTTATCTCCCTCGTGGAATGATATGCAGTGTTTAGGCGTATGCAATATACCACACATAGCAATAAGGCTAAAGAGTAATTTTTTTGGTCTCATTATACCAAACGAATGAAGATTCTAAGGTCTACTTATTTACCAGATGATTTACGTATCTCTTTTTTTTTTTTTTTGGGAGGGGGAGGGGGGATAGCCTTTTTAGACCCCCCAAAAATCATATTTTGCCAAACCTTTATTATAAATTGTACAATGCTCTCGAGTATATTAAATCTTTGAAATATGTGACATCTCCTATACCTTGCTTTGATGCTTTTTCAATCATATATTCATTAATTTGCTTTGATCTTCATGATGAAGCTCTATTTTCAAATTAACTAAACAACGTAATGACTTGTTTGTTTTTTTATCATTTTGTACACTAATCCAGCCAACTAATTATGTGACCTCTGTTGACACGAAAATATTCTATGGTTTATTGAAGTATATTTTAACATAATTATGCATTATATAATTATATATTCCACTTCTATATTTTATTGTAATGATGAATTGTATTTATTTTGATCAATTATAAGAATTCCAGAATAAATCAATTTTTAAAGTCACTGTACTTCATATTCTGGAAGTGAAACAAATTATCACCTCAAGCATTTTCTTTATTTGTGTAGTAAGCAGAAAAGGTAATGTATAAATGTTGTCTTTATTTAATTTTTTTTTGTAAATTTGGTTCTGTTTTTGTGCAAAGACATTTGTGGGAGACAACAATTTGCAGTTAGTAGTTATCAGTGCTTCCTTTTGCTCCCTCTTCGCTAAACAAATGTGTGTCTGTCAAGGAGTTCTACCTCCAATATGGAAGGCGTGTGGTGTATATAATGGAGCTGGAGGTTGGGAGTTTTTTTGGTGTACAATACATAGGTGAAACAGGTCTAGTTTGGAAAGATGCCAAAAACAATGTCAATGCTTCAACTGAGGTCTCCTGACTGCTATTTGTATCAAGAGTAACAGTCTTTATGTACAGATTTGCATATAATGCATTTCTTTATTTTTAAAGTATAATATATATTATTTATTTTATGGAATGAAACAGTTAGTAGAGCTTTAAAGAGGTTACTCTAACTAAAGAGCTGAAAAGTGGTTGTTTGCATTTAGTAATAGCAGACCATGTATAATAAAACATTATGGCAGGCTTGCCTAATGCGGATGATCCACGTTTTTTTAATTGAGCCTACCGCTGCCCTGCAAATCTTCCGGGTCCTCCCGGCTTTTCAGTATTCCTCTGTGAAAATGCAGACTGAGTCTGGTGGGCGGGGCCTGCACAGGCGACGTCATTACATGTGGCGTCATGTTACTTAAATGCCGGCCAATGCTGGGTTGTGGGTAGCAATGGCCAGGGGCGGATTGGCCCACCAGGACACCATGACAGATTCCGATGGGCCAGTCCCATATCCCCCTCAGCCAGGCCGATTCACACTCAGGCTGGGCTGGCTCACACTGCTTCCAGTACTTGCGGTTCATTGGAATGCAATCCAGAAGTTAGGCTAGCGGGCACTTCCAGGTGCCGCTAGCCATGAAAAGTGGTGAAGCTGATCTACCAACGAGGGACCTGGAGAACGTTAACCAGCCCAGCAGCCCTCTCTCTGGCCCCGGCCAAAGGTCTCTTCAACAAGGCCGGCCCGGGAGCAGCAGCATAGCGATGGTCGGAGCCAGGTTCACTACACCAGCCACCACCCTAGCTCCTGCACTCTCACCGAACTGGCCTGAGCGGCGACTGAGCACTGAAGGGGACCAGGCAGAGAGGTTATTTTTAATTACATTATTTGCATTATCATGATGGTGTAAGGGTTAGGGCGTCCCCGGTCACAGTGTATGGTTTGGGGACTGGACAGGAGCAGGACTTACCTTGTTCTCAGGATGCCAGCTGATCAGGCTGCACTCACAGCCAGCCCTGGCACAATCTTTAATGCAAAGTCCTTCAGCCCTATAGCTGCCCAATGTCTGTCCTTGATGATGGGCCTATTTATGTAATGCGGTGGCTACGTATATAATGCGGTGGCTATGTATGTAATGTGATGCTATTTGTGTAATGAGGTGCTATACCTGTAATGTGGTGCCATACGTGTTATGTGGTGCTATTTGTGTAATGCAGTGCTATACGTGTAATAATGTGCTGGCTATGTATGTAATATGGTGTATTTAATCAGGGGCGGATTGACCACTGGGACAGATTCTGCTGCGCTGGTCCTGTGTCTATGTTTCACTACTTGTGTGTGCTCCCTCCCTGTACTGTGCTGTATGTAGCGTGTGCTCCCTCCCTGTACTGTGCTGTATGTAGCGTGTGCTCCCTCCCTGTACTGTGCTGTATGTAGTGTGTGCTCCCTCCCTGTACTGTGCTGTATGTAGTGTGTGCTCCCCTTCACTGTACTTTGAAACATATAGGGTTAAAAAAAAGATGTTTGTAAAATGAAAAAATAGGATTTTTATTACCTACCGGTAAATCCTTTTCTCGTAGTCCGTAGAGGATGCTGGGGTCCATATTAGTACCATGGGGTATAGACAGGTCCACCAGGAGCCATTGGCACTTTAAGAGTTTAATAGTGTGGGCTGGCTCCTCCCTCTATGCCCCTCCTACCAGACTCAGTCCAGAAACTGTGCCCGAGGAGACAACATACTTCGAGAGAAGGAATTACACAGATAGTGGCGAGATTCATACCAGCTTACACAACAGGCAAATCCGACTAACATGCCAGAACAACTCAGCAACAGCTGAAACAGTAAATAACACAGAACTTACCTAGGAACCAGGCAGTACTGAACTATAAAACCAATGCAGGAAAATGCAGCGCTGGGCGGGCGCCCAGCATCCTCTACGAACTGCGAGAAAAGGATTTACCGGTAGGTAATTAAAATCCTATTTTCTCTTACGTCCTAGAGGATGCTGGGATCCATATTAGTACCATGGCTCTCAGTATGGGAGGGAGAGCGCGGAGGCTCCTGCAACACTGCTTGACCAAACTTGAGGTCATCAGAGGCCAAAGTATCGAACTTGTAAAACTTGGCAAACGTGTTCGACCCAGACCAAGTAGCCGCTCGGCAGAGTTGTACAGCCGAGACACCCCGGGCAGCCGCCCAGGAAAAGCCCACTTTACGAGTAGAGTGAGCCTTTACAGATTTTGGACACGGCAATCCTGTCGTGGAATAAGCATGCTGGATAGTGAACCTGATCCAGCGTAAAATCGACTGCTTAGAAGCAAGACACCCAATTTTCTTGGGATCATAGAGGACAAACAGAGAGTCACTTTTAATATGACGAGCTGTCCTCGTCACATAAATCTTCAAAGTCCTCACTACATCCAAGGCCTTTGAAGCAATCGAGGAGTCAGTAGCCACTGGCACCACTATAGGTTGGTTGATATGGAAAGCCGATACAACCTTAGGCAGGTACTGTGGATGAGTCCTAAGTTCCGCCCTGTCTTCATGGCAGATCAGATAGGGGCTTTTACAAGATAAAGCCCCCAATTCCGCCACGCGTCGTGCAGAAGCCAAGGCCAACAAAGTGACCGCCTTCCACGTGAGAAACTTGGGATCAGCCTCCTGTAGAGGCTCGAACCAAGCAGACTGCAGGAACTGCAACACCACATCAAGATCCCAGGGCGCCGTTGGCGCCACAAAGGGAGGCTGGATGTGCAGAACCCCTTTCAAAAAGGTCTGAACCTCAGGGAGGACAGCCAATTGTTTTTGGAAGTAGATAGACAAAGCAGAGATCTGGACCTTGATGGAGCCCAATCTCAGTCCCATATCCACCCCTGCTTGCAGGAAAAGGAGAAAACGTCCAAGTTGAAACTCCACCGCAGGAAACTTCTTGGACTCACACCAAGAAACATATTTTTTCCAAATGCGATGGTAATGTTTAGACGTTACCCCCTTCCTAGCCTGTATCAGGGTAGGAGTGACCTCACTCGGGATACCCTTCCGAGCTAAAATCTGGCATTCAACCGCCATGCCGTCAAACATAGCCGTGGTAAGTCTTGATAGGCGAACGGCCCCTGCAGTAGCAGATCCTCCCGAAGAGGTAACGGCCTTGGATCCTCCAGCAGAAGATCCAGTAGATCCGCGTACCAAGCCCTCCTTGGCCAGTCCGGAGCAATGAGGATTACCAGAACCTTTGTTCTTCTTACCAGTTGAAGAACTTTTGGAATCAGAGGAAGTGGAGGAAACACATACACTGATGTGAACACCTACGGTGTTACCAGTGCGTCCACCGCCACTGCCTGAGGGTCTCTCGACCTGGAACAGTACCTCCCCAGCTTCTTGTTGAGGCGGGAGGCCATCATGTCTATGTGAGGAACCCCCACCAACCGGTTACCTCCTCGAACACCTCCGGGTGGAGGCCCCACTTGCCCGGATGGAGATCGTGGCGGCTGAGGAAGTCTGTTTCCCAGTTGTCTACTCCTGGAATGAAGATTGCTGACATCGCCACCGCGTGTCTTTCTGCCCAGAGGAGGATTCTTGACACCTCTGACATGGCAGCCCTGCTCTTCGTTCCGCCTTACCGGTTTATGTAGGCCACCATGGTCACGTTGTCCGATTGCACTTGAACAGCTCGATCCTGTAGAAGGTGTTCTGCTTGCAGAAGGGCGTTGTACACGGCCCTTAGCTCCAGGATGTTTATTGGGAGAAGGGATTTTTGATCCAACCACCTTCCTTGAAAGGTTTCCCCCAGAGCGACTGTTCCCCAACCTCTTAGACTTGCATCTATGGTTAAAAGGAGCCAGTCCTGAATTCCAAACCTTCGGCCTTCCAGAAGGTGCGGAAGTTGAAGCCACCACAGGAGTGAAATCCTGGCTTTCGGAGACAGGCGTATCCTCTTGTGCATGTGTAGGTGAGAGCCCGACCACTGGTCCAATAGGTCTAGCTGAAAAGATCGAGCATGAAACCTGCCGTACTGCAGAGCCTCGTAGGCGGCAACCATCTTCCCCAGGAGGTGGATGCATTGATGAACCGATACCCAGGTAGGCTTTAAGACATCCCAGACCATTATTTGAATCACCAATGCTTTCTCCACCGGGAGAAAAACCCTCTGCACTTCCGTGTTGAGGATCATTCCCAGGAAAGACAGCCTACTTGAGACTTTGGAAAGTTCGGGATCCATCCGTGCTTCCTGAGCAGCTGTGTAGTGAGCGCGATGGATCGCAACAACCTCTCCCTGGACGACGTCTCAATCAAGAGATCATCCAGATACGGAATTATGTTCACCCCCTGCTTGCGGAGGAGAACCATCATCTCCGCCATCACCTTGGTGAAGATCCTTGGTGCTGTAGAGAGGCCAAATGGCAGCGCCTGGAACTGATAGTGATCGTCCAACAGCGCAAACCTGAGATATGCCTGATGCGGTGACCAAATGGGAATGTGGAGGTAAGCATCCTTGATGTCCAGCGACACCAGGAACTCCCCCTCTATTAGACCTGAGATGACAGCTCTCAGAGATTCCATCTTGAATTTGAACTCCCTGAGATAAGGCTAGAGGTTCCAATACTGGTCAAGCAAGATGCTCCTACCAGATCTGGAGGGTAACCCGCACCGAGATAAATAAATTATGTATGAATCATAAAGTTGGGATGCCTTTCATCATGTCTAGTTTAATCCTATTTTAGGGATTCACACACATATATATATATATATATATATATATATATATATATGAAAAGAAAATTTGAATGCTTACAGAGGTGCTACCAACTGGTTTAAATGAGGATATAGCGTCAAATCCCCATAGAGAGGGGAAAGGGAAAAGAAACCAGGTAAGGTTTAGGTGCACTCATCCAACTGATACATTTTAATATAATTATTATTGTAAAGCATATATATCCACAGCAGCAATGTCAAATAAAGGCTTAAATGCTCAATAATCTAAATCGATGTAGAAGTTTCTTTTGTATATTATATTTATATGGGACTCAATTGTCCTTTATTAAGAATGGAGCGAAATATTAAAATTCATAGAGAGAGAAAAAAAAAAGTGTGAAGTAAGAGAAATTAAACAATATGTGAATAAAGATTTAAAAACAAAGCTAATGTGTTCTTCCCTTAGTATGTTTTCTTGTATTTATTTCAATTGTGCACTCACATACATGTATTCATGCAGCACTGTATCAGTGCTATGTTCATATGAGACCTGCAATTTTTGTAATAGCTGGAGCCTATGTACTATGACAGAGAAAAATATATGCTGTATTCCTTTTGAGTCACAAACTGTTACTTCAAATTGTAACCATGTCTCAAAAATATGCAACAATAAGTCACCACTCCTGCCCTTAAGGCTGTAAATATAGTAAACTGATTCTGATGTTATAGCTAAGTAGTGAGACAATGTTGCTAAGTATGTGACTCAGGCCTGGAATCAAAGACTGTCATACAAAGTAAAAATACTTGTATAATATAGTATGAATAGCCTAGGTATTAGAGAGAACTAGTGGGGACATGCTTTGATAAAAAGTCTCACTGCACTGTGTTCAAAACTGTCTGTTTTATATATCTCGGCAATCTCTGATACCAACTACTGCTATTAATAATGCATGAAGTAGTTTACATATATAGGTTGGTATTACATATACGTATTAGCAGCAATTGTCACTTGTGCTGCACAATGTTAAATTGTGTTCATACAGGACATATTGATAGCACATTCACTGCTAACCGTATTTAACTAAGTTGCAGTTTGTGTCAGTACCGGAAGATCGTGCCCATTTATAAATTGATAGCAGTGTGTATATAATTACACTGAATGTCCGCTACACACAGAAACAGTATTACATATGAGACATTTTAAAGAAGGATCAGTTCATTTTATCCCATATCTGGCACAAACCCCACATTGTCTCTTTTATTTAATATTACTGAGATCCAGCCCGCAGCATAAGAATAAAGTCTCAATAAATATAATATACACTCAAAAAATTCCTCTGAAACATAAGTATATTTGGCTCCTTATCACATTCTATAGGTCTCAAATGTATGTTATTGCCATTTACACATTTAGATATTATTAATACGGTGTCAGCGTCCGGAGTCTTACCGGTACGCTGGGGCCGCAGGGCTGGCTTCCTTGGCATTGTGCGGGCAACGGCGGAGGTGGGCTGCTGCGCCGGATCCGTGGGCAGCAGTAGCGGAGGTGAGGGGGTCCGTTCGTGGCGGCGGGACGCCGCTACAGCAGGTCGCTCTTGCTGAACCGTTGCTTGGAGACCAGGGGCAGTGAGCAATGTGGCTTTGCAAAAAGGTCTGCATTACTGGGCGCCGCCATGTTGGAGACCAAGTTTTAATCATAGTTCCTGTTTCCTGTTTCTTCCAGCCAATCCAGGGGAAGCTCGTCCTATAAAAGGGGGCTGGTTTAGGACAGGGATGCCAGTGCTTCAAGTTACAACCCTATTGTAGGTGCTTTAGCCTGTGCTCCCAGGATTCCTGCTGTATCTTGGTTCCTCCTGATCCTGCTTGGTCGGTTCTCTGTTGCTGCTGCAGCCCTGCCGTTTTTTGCCTGCTACTGCCTGTGGAAGCGCTCCTGGAAAACCCGGTCCAGTAAGACTCTTTGGGCACAGTCGGCCCCGGGTCTTCTGCCTCGTCTTTCAAGCCACACTCCACAGATCTCCTTCACCAGCCACGCCTTTGTACCACTGACCACAGCCTGCAGATTATTATCTTCAAGCCTCGTTTTCCAAACCACAGTCCACAGTCCTTGTCTCCAGCCACGTTTTCAACTACCATCCACAGTTCCACAGTTCATCATCTACAGTCTCGTCTTTCAAATCACAGTCCGCAGTTCTTCACCTCCAGCCACGTCTTTAACCATTGTGCTTCAGTCTCAGTTCCCTACCTCAGCCCTGTACATAATAAGTACTTTCCATTGACTCTCAAACCCCGCCTACATTCTTCATTGCTCCGTGTCCTATATCCAGCCCCCTCATCTGGTTCATTCACAGCCTGCTACCTCCTCGGGCAAATCTCAGCTGCCGGATCCTCAAACCCTGCCAGACGTGACAGTAAGCACTGGCCCAATGGATTTGACGGGTGATCAGGCCTCAGGACGGGATTCAACTGCAGATATCTGGTCTCGCTTAAGTAAGCAGGAGGCCACACAATCTCAAATCGTGCAGTTCATGCAGAGTATGTCCGAACATCTCGATTCTCTCTGTGTTGCCATAACGGCACCTCAAGTATCTACAGCTGCTCCCACATTGGCACCTCCGGTCCTGCTTCCTCCTGTACTAGTACCACTTCCATGTTTGCATTTGCCACCTCCCAGTAAATTTGATGGGAATCCAAAACAATGCAGCGGGTTTCTTAACCAGTGCGAAATCCAGTTCGAACTACAGTCGGCCAACTTCCCATCAGCACGAACCAAAGTAGCCTATATAATTTCTTTACTTACCGGGCAAGCGTTGGAATGGGCTTCACATTTGTGGGAGAGGATGGATCCCATCTTATCTAACTATCCAGAATTCATGGCCACCTTTCAAAGAATCTTCGACGAACCGGGCAGGACTTCTGCCGCCTCACTGGAGATCCTGTGCCTGCGTCAGGGCACGCGTACGGTCAGTCAGTACGTGATCCAGTTTCGCACCCTTTCCTCAGAACTGAACTGGAACGAGGAGGCTCTCATTGCAGCTTTCTGGAGCGGTCTCTCCGAAAAGATCAAAGATGACCTCGCAACTCAGGATGTACCTGATAAGTTGGATAAACTAAATACTTTATGCAATAAGTTAGATCTGAGGTACAGAGAACGCTGTATGGAGAGGTTGCGGTCAGATCGCCCTAAGCCTAGAGTTGTTCTTCCACCAACACCATCATCACCAACTGTGGAAGAATCCATGCAGATTAATCGCTCTCATCTCTCCAATGAAGAACGTCAGAGACGGCGACAAGGGAACCTCTGCCTGTACTGTGGTGCATCTGATCACTTTGTTAAAACTTGCAGTCTACGTCCGGGAAACGCCCGCTCCTAGTTTGTGCTGGAGAGGTCAAGCTAGGAGAATTCTCAGAATTACATACCAAGAAGAGTCTGTCCTGTTAACCCAATTGGAGCTCCCTTCTTCTTCTCTTCTCATCCCTGCACTACTCGACTCCGGAGCCGCCGAAAGCTTTATTACGTCAGCTCTGGTCAAACGATCTGGAATACAAATGGTTCCTTTGTATCATACCATTTCTGTTACCGCAGTGGATGGAAGTTATATCCCAGAGGGTATTATATCCTTTCGTACTATTCCTCTCAAGCTGAAGGTCGGAGTTCTCAATTCAGAAAAAATCTCTTTCCTTGTAATTCCTAAAGCCTCTCATGAACTAATCCTAGGGTTTCCATGGTTAATCAGACACAATCCCCACATAGATTGGCAAACTATGGATGTTCTCTCTTGGGGACAAGACTGCTTTCAGAACTGTTTACCTTCAGTTAGACCTCTCTGTTCTTCCAACCCTTCCAGCCTTCCTGTGGAGTACCAATCTTTTCAAGATGTTTTCAGTAAGCATGGGGCGGACACCTTGCCCCCGCATCGTACTTGGGATTGTCCCATTGAGCTAGTACCCAGTAAGACTCCTCCCTGAGTTCGAATTTACCCTCTCTCACTTCCCGAGACACAGGCCATGTCGGAGTATATACGGGAGAACTTGGAGAAAGGGTTCATCAGGTCTTCTACATCTCCGGCCGGAGCAGGGTTTTTCTTCGTCAAAAAGAAGGATGGGGGGTTGCGGCCCTGTATTGACTATAGAGGTCTCAATGACATAACAATTAAGAACAGATATCCGTTACCTCTGATTCCAGAACTGTTCGACCGTGTTAAAGGAGCTACTGTATTTACTAAGTTGGACTTATGGGGGCCTACAATCTTATACGTATTCGCCCAGGGGACAAATGGAAGACGGCATTTAATACCCGCGATGGCCATTACGAAAACCTGGTAATGCCTTTTATGCAACGCCCCAGCCGTCTTTCAAGAGTTCGTTAACAAAATCTTCAGAGATCTCCTCTATGACTGCTTGGTAGTGTATCTGGATGACATCCTCATTTTTTTCTAGGGATCTGAAGACCCACCGGGAACAAGTCAAAGAAGTGTTAACTCGTTTACGAAGGAATCAGTTATTCTGTAAGTTAGAGAAGTGCACCTTTGAAGTACCCACGATTCCATTCCTCGGTTACATTCTTTCAGGGCAGAGGTTACAGATGGACCCGCTAAAGTCCAGGCGATTCAGGATTGGGCACTTCCAGCTACCCTTAAAGGAATTCAACGTTTCCTGGGGTTTGCTAACTTCTACCGAAGATTCATTCAAAATTATTCTTCTGTCATAGCTCCTATAACCGCATTAACTAGGAAGGGAGCTGATCCTGCCAAGTGGTCTCCGGAGGCTTTGGAAGCTTTTTCATCTTTAAAGGAGGCCTTCACGACTGCTCCAGTTCTTTGACAACCTGATCTCAGCCGTCCGTTCTTGGTGGAGGTTGATGTCTCTACTGTAGGAGTAGGAGCAGTATTATCCCAGCTTTTCGAGGACAAGAAGGTCCATCCTTGTGCATTCTTCTCGCGAAGATTCTCCCCCGCTGAACAGAATTACGCTATTGGGGAACAGGAATTACTGGCAATTAAGTTGGCCTTTGAGGAGTGGAGGTATTTGTTGGAGGGAGCTCAGCATCCAATTTCGGTGACCACGGATCACAAGAACTTCCTGTATCTACAGTCAGCCCGATGTCTGAACCCACGCCAAGCAAGATGGGCACTCTTCTTTACCCGTTTTAATTTTAAACTCAGTTACAGACCAGGTTCCCTCAACAAAAAGGCAGATGCATTATCTCGCTCCCTAAGTTCAGAAGAACCCTCTGACCGTTGAAAAGAGCAATTTATCTTGGAATCCACCTCTTTTTCTGCCACTAATACCTCTCCACTTCCTCCTCCAGGGAAGATCTTCGTTGCACCAAATCTTCGCAAAAAACTTCTTACATGGGCTCACTCCTCCTCCTTCATGGGCCATGCGGGCGGTCATAAGACACTTAAATTCATTCAACGCTCCTACTGGTGGCCTCATCTCAGGACTGACGTTCAGGAATTCGTTGCTGCCTGTCCAAAATATGCCCAGCATAAAAGTCCCAAAGGTCCACCAGCCGGGTTACTCCATCCTTTGCCGGTACCACTAAGACCATGGACGCATATTTCTATGGACTTTATTACAGATTTACCTATGTCTGGTGGGCGGAACACCGTATGGGTCATAGTTGACCGATTCTCTAAAATGGCACACTTTGTTCCTCTGGCTAATCTTCCATCTGCATCCCAGTTGGCAAAATTGTTTATAGCAGAGACCTTTCGACTCCATGGTCTACCCCAGGAGATCGTGTCTGATAGAGGTCCTCAATTTGTGGCCAGGTTTTGGAGATCCCTATGTTCTGCTCTTGGCGTGAAATTAAACTTCTCCTCAGGATATCATCCTCAAACAGATGGTCAAACAGAGAGAGTGAACCAGGATCTGGAGACTTTTCTGCGTTTATTCGTGTCCTCCTCACAGGACGACTGGCTGGACTTCCTCTCGTTCGCAGAATTTGCCCATAACAATCTTTATCACTCTGCCACAAAATCTTCTCCATTGTTCATTAATTATGGTTACCATCCAAGAGTTCCTGACTTCCAACTTCTGCCTACGCTCGAGGTTCCGGCCGCAGAGTCAACACTTCGTCAATTTACTGAAGCTTGGAAACAAGTTCACAAGACTTTGCTCAAGACATCCAAGAGATATAAGACCTATGCAGATCTGAAATGAAAAGCTGTACCAAGCCTTAAGGTAGGAGATCGGGTTTGGGTCTCCACACGTAACCTAAGATTAAAGGTTCCTACAAAAAAGTTTGCTCCCAGATTTATTGGGCCTTACCCAATCGCAAGAGTGTTGAATCCTGTGGCTTATAAAGTGAAATTACCTCCGCAGTTAAGAATTCCTAATGCATTTCATATTTCTCTCTTAAAACCACTTGTACTTAATCGGTTCAGAGCCGCTCTGCCTAAATCACCCAAGATCCAATCAGCAGATGGAGATGAATTTGAGATTCACAAGATTCTCGATTCTCGCAGACGTTATGGTCGCATCCAGTACCTTGTTGATTGGAAAGGGTATGGGCCAGAGGAGAGATCTTGGGTAGATGCAGAGGATGTCCATGCTCCAAGACTTCTTCGGACATTTCATGCCAAGTTTCCAACTAAACCACATAGGTGTCCAGAGTCCACCCGCAAAAGGGGGGGTACTGTCAGCGTCCGGAGTCTTACCGGTACGCTGGGGCCGCGGGGCTGGCTTCCTTGGTGTTGTGCGGGCAGCGGCGGAGGTTGGCTGCTGTGCCGGATCCGTGGGCAACAGTAGCGGAGGTGAAGGGGTCCGCTCGTGGCGGCGGGACGCCGCTACAGCGGGTTGCTCTTGCTGAACCGTTGCTTGGAGACCAGGGGCAGTGAGCAATGTGGCTTTGCAAAAAGGTCTGCATGACTTGGCGCCGCCATGTTGAAGACCAAGTTTTAAGCATAGTTCCTGTTTCCTGTTTCTTCCAGCCAATCCAGGGGAAGCTCTCCCTATAAAAGGGGGCTGGTTTAGGACAGGGATGCCAGTGCTTCAAGTTACAACCCTGTTGTAGGTGCTTTAGCCTGTGCTCCCAGGATTCCTGCTGTATCTTGGTTCCTCCTGATCCTGCTTGGTCGGTTCTCTGTTGCTGCTGCAGCCCTGCCGTTTCTTGCCTGCTACTGCCTGTGGAAGCGCTCCTGGAAAACCCGGTCCAGTAAGACTCTTTGGGCACAGTCGGCCCCGGGTCTTCTGCCTCATCTTTCAAGCCACACTCCACAGATCTCCTTCACCAGCCACGCCTTTGTACCACTGACCACAGCCTGCAGATTATTATCTTCAAGCCTCGTTTTCCAAACCACAGTCCACAGTCCTTGTCTCCAGCCACGTTTTCAACTACCATCCACAGTTCCACAGTTCATCATATACAGTCTCGTCTTTCAAATCACAGTCCGCAGTTCTTCACCTCCAGCCACGTCTTTAACCATTGTGCTTCAGCCTCAGTTCCCTACCTCAGCCCCGTACATAATAAATACTTTCCATTGACTCTCAAACCCCGCCTACGTTCTTCATTGTTCCATGTCCCATGCGAAGGAACTATATCCAGCCCCCTCATCTGGTTCATTCACAGCCTGCTACCTCCTCGGGCAAATCTCAGCTGCCGGATCCTCAAACCCTGCCAGACGTGACATACGGGAACACATAGCTACAGCCTATGCACATTTCACTCCTATTGAGCTTCCTCAGGGCACTATAGTGCCCTGAGGAAGCTCAATAGGAGTGAAATGCGCATAGGCTGTAGCTATGTGTTCCCGTATTAATAATATCTAAATGTGTAAATGGCAATAACATACATTTGAAACCTATAGAATGTGATAAGGAGCCAAATATACTTATGTTTCAGAGGAATTTTTTGAGCGTATATTATATCTATTGAGACTTTATTCTTATGCTGCGGGCTGGATCTCAGTAATATTAAATAAAAGAGACAATGTGGGGTTTGTGCCAGATATGGGATAAAATGAACTGATCCTTCTTTAAAATGTCTCATATGTAATACTGTTTCTGTGTGTAGCGGACATTCAGTATAATTATATACACACTGCTATCAATTTATAAATGGGCACGATCCTCCGGTACTGACACAAACTGCAACTTAGTTAAATACGGTTAGCAGTGAATCTGCTATCAATATGTCCTGTATGAACACAATTTAACATTGTGCAGCACAAGTGACAATTGCTGCTAATACGTATATGTAATACCAACCTATATATGTAAACTACTTCATGCATTATTAATAGCAGTAGTTGGTATCAGAGATTGCTGAGATATATAAAATAGACAGTTTTGAACACAGTGCAGTGAGACTTTTTATCAAAGCATGTCCCCACTAGTTCTCTCTAATACCTAGGCTATTCATACTATAGTATACAAGTATTTTTACTTTGTATGACAGTCTTTGATTCCAGGCCTGAGTCACATACTTAGCAACATTGTCTCACTACTTAGCTATAACATCAGAATCAGTTTATTATATTTACAGCCTTAAGGGCAGGAGTGGTGACTTATTGTTGCATATTTTTGAGACATGGTTACAATTTGAAGTAACAGTTTGTGACTCAAAAGGAAGACAGCATATATTTTTCTCTGTCATAGTACATAGGCTCCAGCTATTACAAAAATTGCAGGTCTCATATGAACATAGCACTGATACAGTGCTGCATGAATACATGTATGTAAGTGCACAATTGAAATAAATACAAGAAAACATACTAAGGGAAGAACACAATAGCTTTGTTTTTAAATCTTTATTCACATATTGTTTAATTTCTCTTACTTCACACTTTTTTTTTCTCTCTCTATGAATTTTAATATTTCGCTCCATTCTTAATAAAGGACAATTGAGTCCCATATAAATATAATATACAAAAGAAACTTCTACATCGATTTAGATTATTGAGCATTTAAGCCTTTATTTGACATTGCTGCTGTGGATATATATGCTTTACAATAATAATTAAATTAAAATGTATCAGTTGGATGAGTGCACCTAAAACTTACCTGGTTTCTTTTCCCTTTCCCCTCTCTATGGGGGTTTGACTCTATATCCCTGAGATAAGGGTTCAAAGACTTTAAGTTTAGAATAGGTCGTACCGAACCATCCGGTTTTGGTACCACGAAAAGCTAGTACCCAGTAAGACTCCTCCCCGAGTTCGAATTTACCCTCTCTCACTTCCCGAGACACAGGCCATGTCGGAGTATATACGGGAGAACTTGGAGAAAGGGTTCATCAGGTCTTCTACATCTCCGGCCGGAGCAGGGTTTTTCTTCGTCAAAAAGAAGGATGGGGGGTTGCGGCCCTGTATTGACTATAGAGGTCTTAATGACATAACAATTAAGAACAGATATCCGTTACCTCTGATTCCAGAACTGTTCGACCGTGTTAAAGGAGCTACTGTATTTACTAAGTTAGACTTACGGGGGCCTACAATCTTATACGTATTCGCCCAGGGGACAAATGGAAGACGGCATTTAATACCCGCGATGGCCATTACGAATACCTGGTAATGCCTTTTGGCCTATGCAACGCCCCAGCCATCTTTCAAGAGTTCGTTAACGAAATCTTCAGAGATCTCCTCTATGACTGCTTGGTAGTGTATCTGGATGACATCCTCCTTTTTTCTAGGGATCTGAAGACCCACCGGGAACAAGTCAAAGAAGTGTTAACTCGTTTACGAAGGAATCAGTTATTCTGTAAGTTAGAGAAGTGCACCTTTGAAGTACCCACGATTCCATTCCTCGGTTACATTCTTTCAGGGCAGAGGTTACAGATGGACCCGCTAAAGTCCAGGCGATTCAGGATTGGGCACTTCCAGCTACCCTTAAAGGAATTCAATGTTTCCTGGGGTTTGCTAACTTCTACCGAAGATTCATTCAAAATTATTCTTCTGTCATAGCTCCTATAACCGCATTAACTAGGAAGGGAGCTGATCCTGCCAAGTGGTCTCCGGAGGCTTTGGAAGCTTTTTCATCTTTAAAGGAGGCCTTCACGACTGCTCCAGTTCTTTGACAACCTGATCTCAGCCGTCCGTTCTTGGTGGAGGTTGATGCCTCTACTGTAGGAGTAGGAGCAGTATTATCCCAGCTTTTCGAGGACAAAGAGGTCCATCCTTGTGCATTCTTCTCGCGAAGATTCTCCCCCGCTGAACAGAATTACACTATTGGGGAACAGGAATTACTGGCAATTAAGTTGGCCTTTGAGGAGTGGAGGTATTTGTTGGAGGGAGCTCAGCTTTCAATTTCGGTGACCACGGATCACAAGAACCTCCTGTATCTACAGTCAGCCCGATGTCTGAACCCACGCAAAGCAAGATGGGCACTCTTCTTTACCCGTTTTAATTTTAAACTCAGTTACAGACCAGGTTCCCTCAACAAAAAGGCAGATGCATTTATCTCGCTCCCTAAGTTCAGAAGAACCCTCTGACCGTTGAAAAGAGCAATTTATCTTGGAATCCACCTCTTTTTCTGCAACTAATACCTCTCCACTTCCTCCTCCAGGGAAGATCTTCGTTGCACCAAATCTTCGCAAAAAACTTCTTACATGGGCTCACTCCTCCTCCTTCATGGGCCATGCGGGCGGTCATAAGACACTTAAATTCATTCAACGCTCCTACTGGTGGCCTCATCTCAGGACTGACGTTCAGGAATTCGTAGCTGCCTGTCCAAAATATGCCCAGCATAAAAGTCCCAAAGGTCCACCAGCCGGGTTACTCCATCCTTTGCCGGTACCACTAAGACCATGGACGCATATTTCTATGGACTTTATTACAGATTTACCTATGTCTGGTGGGCGGAACACCGTATGGGTCATAGTTGACCGATTCTCTAAAATGGCACACTTTGTTCCTCTGGCTAATCTTCCATCTGCATCCCAGTTGGCAAAATTGTTTATAGCAGAGATCTTTCGACTCCATGGTCTACCCCAGGAGATCGTGTCTGATAGAGGTCCTCAATTTGTGGCCAGGTTTTGGAGATCCCTATGTTCTGCTCTTGGCGTGAAATTAAACTTCTCAGGATATCACCCTCAAACGGATGGTCAAACAGAGAGAGTGAACCAGGATCTGGAGACTTTTCTGCGTTTTATTCATGTCCTCCTCACAGGACGGCTGGCTGGACTTCCTCTCGTTCGCAGAATTTGCCCATAACAATCTTTATCACTCTGCCACAAAATCTTCTCCATTCTTCATTAATTATGGTTACCATCCAAGAGTTCCTGACTTCCAACTTCTGCCTACGCTCGAGGTTCCGGCCGCAGAGTCAACACTTCGTCAATTTACTGAAGCCTGGAAACAAGTTCACAAGACTTTGCTCAAGACATCCAAGAGATATAAGACCTATGCAGATCTGAAACGAAAAGCTGTACCAAGCCTTAAGGTAGGAGATCGGGTTTGGGTTTCCACACGTAACCTAAGATTAAAGTTTCCTACAAAAAAGTTTGCTCCCAGATTTATTGGGCCTTACCCAATCGAAAGAGTGTTGAATCCTGTGGCTTATAAAGTGAAATTACCTCCGCAGTTAAGAATTCCTAATGCATTTCATATTTCTCTCTTAAAACCACTTGTACTTAATCGGTTCAGAGCCGCTCTGCCTAAATCACCCAAGATCCAATCAGCACATGGAGATGAATTTGAGATTCACAAGATCCTCGATTCTCGCAGACGTTATGGTCGCATCCAGTACCTTGTTGATTGGAAAGGGTATGGGCCAGAGGAGAGATCTTGGGTAGATGCAGAGGATGTCCATGCTCCAAGACTTCTTCGGACATTTCATGCCAAGTTTCCAACTAAACCACATAGGTGTCCAGTGTCCACCCGCAATAGGGGGGGTACTGTCAGCGTCCGGAGTCTTACCGGTACGCTGGGGCCGCGGGGCTGGCTTCCTTGGCGTTGTGCGGGCAGCGGCGGAGGTGGGCTGCTGCGCCGGATCCGTGGGCAGCAGTAGCGGAGGTGAGGGGGTCCGCTCGTGGCAGCGGGACGCCGCTACAGCGGGTCGCTCTTGCTGAACCGTTGCTTGGAGACCAGGGGCAGTGAGCAATGTGGCTTTGCAAAAAGGTCTGCATTACTGGGCGCCGCCATGTTGGAGACCAAGTTTTAAGCATAGTTCCTGTTTCCTGTTTCTTCCAGCCAATCCAGGGGAAGCTCTCCCTATAAAAGGGGGCTGGTTTAGGACAGGGATGCCAGTGCTTCAAGTTACAACCCTGTTGTAGGTGCTTTAGCCTGTGCTCCCAGGATTCCTGCTGTATCTTGGTTCCTCCTGATCCTGCTTGGTCGGTTCTCTGTTGCTGCTGCAGCCCTGCCGTTTCTTGCCTGCTACTGCCTGTGGAAGCGCTCCTGGAAAACCCGGTCCAGTAAGACTCTTTGGGCACAGTCGGCCCCGGGTCTTCTGCCTCATCTTTCAAGCCACACTCCACAGATCTCCTTCACCAGCCACGCCTTTGTACCACTGACCACAGCCTGCAGATTATTATCTTCAAGCCTCGTTTTCCAAACCACAGTCCACAGTCCTTGTCTCCAGCCACGTTTTCAACTACCATCCACAGTTTCACAGTTCATCATCTACAGTCTCGTCTTTCAAATCACAGTCCGCAGTTCTTCACCTCCAGCCACGTCTTTAACCATTGTGCTTCAGCCTCAGTTCCCTACCTCAGCCCCGTACATAATAAATACTTTCCATTGACTCTCAAACCCCGCCTACGTTCTTCATTGCTCCATGTCCCATGCGAAGGAACTATATCCAGCCCCCTCATCTGGTTCATTCACAGCCTGCTAACTCCTCGGGCAAATCTCAGCTGCCGGATCCTCAAACCCTGCCAGACGTGACATACGGGAACACATAGCTACAGCCTATGCACATTTCACTCCTATTGAGCTTCCTCAGGGCACTATAGTGCCCTGAGGAAGCTCAATAGGAGTGAAATGCGCATAGGCTGTAGCTATGTGTTCCTGTATTAATAATATCTAAATGTGTAAATGGCAATAACATACATTTGAAACCTATAGAATGTGATAAGGAGCCAAATATACTTATGTTTCAGAGGAATTTTTTGAGCGTATATTATATCTATTGAGACTTTATTCTTATGCTGCGGGCTGGATCTCAGTAATATTAAATAAAAGAGACAATGTGGGGTTTGTGCCAGATATGGGATAAAATGAACTGATCCTTCTTTAAAATGTCTCATATGTAATACTGTTTCTGTGTGTAGCGGACATTCAGTATAATTATATACACACTGCTATCAATTTATAAATGGGCACGATCCTCCGGTACTGACACAAACTGCAACTTAGTTAAATACGGTTAGCAGTGAATGTGCTATCAATATGTCCTGTATGAACACAATTTAACATTGTGCAGCACAAGTGACAATTGCTGCTAATACGTATATGTAATACCAACCTATATATGTAAACTACTTCATGCATTATTAATAGCAGTAGTTGGTATCAGAGATTGCTGAGATATATAAAACAGACAGTTTTGAACACAGTGCAGTGAGACTTTTTATCAAAGCATGTCCCCAGTAGTTCTCTCTAATACCTAGGCTATTCATACTATATTATACAAGTATTTTTACTTTGTATGACAGTCTTTGATTCCAGGCCTTAGTCACATACTTAGCAACATTGTCTCACTACTTAGCTATAACATCAGAATCAGTTTATTATATTTACAGCCTTAAGGGCAGGAGTGGTGACTTATTGTTGCATATTTTTGAGACATGGTTACAATTTGAAGTAACAGTTTGTGACTCAAAAGGAAGACAGCATATATTTTTCTCTGTCATAGTACATAGGCTCCAGCTATTACAAAAATTGCAGGTCTCATATGAACATAGCACTGATACAGTGCTGCATGAATACATGTACAGTATGTAAGTGCACAATTAAAATAAATACAAGAAAACATACTAAGGGAAGAACACAATAGCTTTGTTTTTAAATCTTTATTCACATATTGTTTAATTTCTCTTACTTCACACTTTTTTTCCTCTCTCTATGAATTTTAATATTTCGCTCCATTCTTAATAAAGGACAATTGAGTCCCATATAAATATAATATACAAAAGAAACTTCTACATCGATTTAGATTATTGAGCATTTAAGCCTTTATTTGACATTGCTGCTGTGGATATATATGCTTTACAATAATAATTATATTAAAATGTATCAGTTGGATGAGTGCACCTAAAACTTACCTGGTTTCTTTTCCCTTTCCCCTCTCTATGGGGGTTTGACTCTATATCCCTGAGATAAGGGTTCAAAGACTAAGTTTAGAATAGGTCGTACCGAACCATCCGGTTTTGGTACCACGAAAAGGTTCGAATAATAACCCTTGTTCCACTGCTGAGGTGGAACTGGGACAATGACCTCTGACACCAATAATTTTCTGATGGCCTCCAAAAGAATTGTTCTGTCCACCAGCAGAGCTGGCAAGCCTGACTTGAAGAAACGGTGAGGTGGGGGATCTTGAAACTCCAGTCTGTACCCCCTGGACACTATATCCAGGGGTCCAGGCCAGACGACACCCAGACATGGCTGAACTGCCGGAGTCTTGCCCCCACCTGACCTTCCTCCAGGCCTAGCTGTCCACCGTCATGCGGAGGACTTAGGGGTATCAGAAGCGGGCTTCTGGGCTTGGGAACCTGCGGGGGCAAGTTTCTTTCCTTTGACACGGCCACCTCTGAAGAAGGTGTTCGAAGGCTTGTTCTTTCTAGACCTCGCGGGCTGAAAGGAATGAGACGTGGCTGGCGGAAAAAACACTTCTTTGTAGCCGGTGCAGCTGAGGGGAGAAAAGTAGACTTACCTGCGGTAGCCGTGGCAATCCACGCATCCAGCGCCTCCCCAAAGAGAGCCTGATCTGTATAGGGTAGCCCCTCCACACTCTTCCTGGATTCCGCGTCCGCAGACCATTGGCGCAGTCAGAGACCCCTGCGAGCCGATACGGAGATGGAGGAGATCCCCGCAGCCATGGAACCCAGGTCTTTCTTTCATGGAATCTACCAGGAATCCTGCAGAATCCTGAATATGGCGTAAAAATAAATCAACGTCACCGTTATCCATCGCGGTCGATTCCTCCTGCAGAGCGATTGACCACTTGGCAATAGCTTTTGCAATCCAAGCACAGGCTATAGTAGGCCGTAATATAGCCCAGAAGCCGTGTAAATGGATTTAAGCGTAGCATCCACCTTGCGATCTGCCGGGTCCTTCAACGCGGTAGATCCCGGGACTGTCAACACCACCTGTTTAGACAGCCTGGAGACAGAGGCGTCGACTATTGGCGGGGACACCCATCTCTGCCTATCTTCCTCTGGGAAGGGAAAAGCAACCAAGACCCTCTTAGGGATCTGAAATTTCTTTTCTCTGACGTCCTAGTGGGGTATAGACGGGCTCCGCAGGAGACTGGGCACTCTTAAAAGAAAGATTAGGTACTATATCTGGTGTGCACTGGCTCCTCCCTCTATGCCCCTCCTCCAGACCTCAGTTAGTATCTGTGCCCGGCCAGAGCTGGATGCACCCTAGGAGCTCTCCTGAGCTTCCTAGAAAAGAAAGTATTTGTTAGGTTTTTTATTTTCAGTGAGATCTGCTGGCAACAGACTCACTGCTACGTGGGACTGAGGGGAGAGAAGCGAACCTACCTGCTTGCAGCTAGCTTGGGCTTCTAAGGCTACTGGACACCATTAGCTCCAGAGAGATCGAACACAGGCCCAGTCCTCGGTCTTCCGGTCCCGGAGCCGCGCCGCCGTCCCCCTTGCAGAGCCAGAAGAACGAAGAGAAGTTGAAAATCGGCGGCTGAAGACTCCGGTCTTCATTAAGGTAGCGCACAGCACTGCAGCTGTGCGCCATTGCTCCCTTAGCACACCACACACTCCGGTCACTGATGGGTGCAGGGCGCTGGGGGGGGGGGGGGGGGGGGGGGGGGGGGGGGCGCCCTGGGCAGCAATTAGATTACCTTACTTGGCGAAAAGCACATAATACAGTCTGATAAACTGTATATGTGCATTAACCCCCGCCATTAAAGTACATAAAAGGACAGAAGCCCGCCGCTGAGGGGGCCGGGCCTTCTTCCTCAGCACACCGGCGCCATTTTCTCTTCACAGCTCAGCTGGAAGGAAGCTCCCCAGGCTCTCCCCTACAGTATCCTGGTACACATAGGGTAAAAAAGAGAGGGGGGCACATAAATTTAGGCGCAAAACTGTGTATATAAGCTGCTATAGGGGAAAAATCACTCAGTATAGTGTACATCCCTGTATTATATAGCGCTGTGGTGTGTGCTGGCATACTCTCTCTCTGTCTCTCCAAAGGGCCTGGTGGAGGAACTGTCTTCAAATAGAGCATCCCCTGTGTGTGTGGTGTGTTGGTACGCGTGTGTCGACATGTCTGAGGTAAAAGGCTCCTCTAAGGAGGTGATAGAGCGGATAAGTGTGTGGGAGGGTGTCTCCGCCAACAACGCCGACACCTGTTTGGATATGTGTAAGTGATGAGGTAAAATTATTGCACAAAAGGTTAGGGAACAGAAAGGAAATCTACCCTGGTCTGTCCCTATGTCACAGAGTCCTTCAGAGTCTCTCTATGCTCACTATCCAAAATAACAAAGTATTGACACGGAGTTTAACTCCACTGTCGACTACGATAATGCAAAGTTACAGCCAAGAGGGCTAAAAGATATTCAATATATGATTATTGGAATAAAAGATGAGTTGCATATCACTGATGACTCATCTGTCCCTGACACGAGAGTACACATGTTAAGGGGAAGAATGCTGAGGTAAATTTCCCTCCTTTCATGAGGAAAAAGAGCGGGAATCTCCAGACAAGAGACGGCAGCTTCCCACAAGAGAATTCTCAGGCTGGTTCCTTTCCCCACTAGGGCCAGGATGTGTTGAGAATCTTCCCCTTGGGTGTCCTGTTTGCACTAGCTATTCTCAGGGATTCTGCAGATAGTGTGCACATTCTCTTATACTACCCAGACCGGCAATTGTGTCGGCATGGGTTTATAGCGCTGTGGCAGCGTGGACAGGTACCTTATCAGCAGAGATTGAGACCCTAGTATGCATATAAATATTTTAAGATGCTGTCTTAAGTGATAGATATATAATTATAAAGCATGCCCAAAGGGACATGAGTATATTGGGTCCTAGAGACAAAAGCTATGTCGATTTCTGCTTGACGTGTCCTGTAGAATATACATTGGACAGATGATGCCGACTTAAGAGGTATATGGAAGGCTGAGGATTGTGTGGAGAAAGGTTCTCGGGCCTGGTCTCCACAGCTATAGCTGGTAATTCTGATATTTTGCCTTATATTCCTGCACAGCCTAGGAAAGCACGACATTATTAAATGCAGCTTTTCGAATAAAGAAACAAGAAAGTCTGAGGTGCGTCCTTTCTTGTCAGAGCCGGGGGCAGAGGAAAGAAGCTGTACAACACAGCTAGTCCCCAGGAACAGAAGTCCTCCCCGGCCTCTACAAAAATCCACCGCATGTCGCTGGGGCTCCACAGGCGGAGCTAGGCCCGGTGGGGACACGCCTTCGTAAGTTCAGCCACAAGTGGGTTCACTCCCTGTTAGATCCCTGGGCAATAGAAATTGTATCACAGGGATACAGGCTGGACTGTGAGAAGATGCCCCCTCACCGAGGACCCGGCGGGCTTCCCCCCAAGAGAGGGAGCCAGTGTTAACTGCAATTCGTAAATTGTATCTTCAACAGGAGGTGGTCAAGGGTCCCCTCCTTCAACAAGAGGGTGTTATTATTCGACCATGTTATAATCCCGAAACCAGATGGTTCGGTTAGACCCATATTGAATTAAAATCCCTGAACATATACCTGAAAAAGTTCAGGTTCAAGATGAAATCGCTAAGAGCGGTCATTGCAAGCCTGAAATTAATCGGGACATAAGGGATGCATACCTTCGTGTCCCCATTTATCCACCTCATCAGGCGTACCTCAGAATTGCGGTTCGGGATTGTCATTACCAATTTCACCAAGGTAATGGCGGATATGATGGTGCTCCTGCGGAAGCAAGGTGTCACTATTATCACATACTTGGATGATCTCCTCATAAAAGCGAGATCAAGAGAGCAGTTGCTGGACAACGTATCACCTTCTCTGGAAGTGAAACGGCAACATGACTGGATTCTATATATTCCGAAGTCGCAGTTGGTTCCTACAGCTCATCTGCCTCGCCTAGGCATGATCCTAGACACAGACCAGAAGAGGGTTTATCTCCCGATAGAGAGAGCTCAGGAGCTCATGACACTGGTCAGGAATCTATTGAAAACCAAAACAGGTGTCAGTGCATCACTGCACTCGAGTCCTGGGAAGGATGATGGCATCATACGAGGCCATCCCCTTCGGCTGGTTCCATGCAAGGACAATGGAACTTACTGGACAAGTGGTCCGGATCACATCTTCAGATGCATCGGTTAATCACCCTATCCCCCAGGGCCAGGGTGTCTCTCCTGTGGTGGCTGCGGAGTGCTCACCTTCTCGAGGGCCGCAGATTCGGCATTCAGGACTGGGTCCTGGTGACCACGGATGCAAGCCTCCGAGGGTGGGGGGCAGTTACACAGGGAAGAAAATTCCAAGGTTTGTGGTCAAGCCAACAGACTTGCCTTCACATCAATATCCTGGAACTAAGGGCCATATACAACGCCCTAAGTCAAGCGGAGTTCCTGCTTCGCGACCAACCGGTTCTGATCCAGTCAGACCGCAGGGGCTCATGTAAACCGCCAGGGCGGCACAAGGAGCAGGGTGGCGAGGGTAGAAGCCACCAGAATTCTTTGCTGGGCAATAAAAAGATAAAAAAGGTTTTACGCTGGGTCAAGGGACTCCCAGGCGATAGCTGTGGTCGCACTAGTAACACCGTGGGTGTTCCAGTCGGTCTATATATTCCCTCCTCTTCCTCTCAGACCCAAGGGCTGAGAATTGTAATAAACGGAGGAGTGTGAACAATATTCTTTGCTCCGGATTGGCCAAGAAGGACTCGGTACCCGGAACTGCAAGAAATGCTCTCAGAGGACCCATGGCCTCTGCCTCTCAGTCAGGACATGTTGCAACAGGGACCCTGTCTGATCCAAGACTTACCGCGGCTGCGTTGGACGGCATGGCGGTTGAACGCCGGATCCTAGCGGAAAAGGGCATTCCGGATGCAGTTATTCCTACGCTGATAAAGGCTAGGAAAGACGTGACAGCAAGACTTTTTCACTGTATATGGCGAAAATAGGTTGCTTGGTGTGTGGCCGGGAAGGCCCTACAGAGGAATTCCAGGGGGGTCGATTCCTGCACTTCCTACAGTCAGGAGTGACTATGGGCCTAAAATTAGGATCCATAAAGGCCAAGATTTCGGCCCTATCCCTTTTTCTCTCAAAAAGAACTGGGTTCACTACCTGAGGTTCAGACGTTTGTTAAGGGAGTGCTGCATATTCAGCCTCCTTTTGTGCCACCAGTGGCACCTTGGGATCTTAACGTGTGTTGGATTCCTAAAATCCTACTGGTTTGAGCCACTTAAGACCGTGGAGCTAAAATATCTCACGTGGAAAGTGGTCATGCTTTTGGCCTTGGCTTGGACTAGGCGTGTGTCAGAGAATTGGCGGCTTTGTCATGTAAAAGCCCATATCTGATCTTCCATATGGAAAGGGCAGAATGGAGGACTCGTCCCCAATTTCTCCCTAAGGTGGTATCATCGTTTCATTTGAACCTTCCTATTGTGGTGCCTGCGGCTACTAGGGATTTGGAGGATTCCAAGTTGCTGGACGTAGTCCGGGCCCTGAAACTTTATGTTTCCAGGACGGCTAGAGTCAGAAAAACTGACTCGCTATTTATCCTGCATGCACCCAACAAGCTGGGGGCTCCTGCTTCAAAGCAGACTATTGCTCGCTGGATCTGTAGCATGATTCAGCTTGCACATTCTGTGGCTGGACTGCCGCATCCTAAATCAGTAAAAGCCCATTCCACGAGGAAGGTGGGACCTTCTTGGGCGGCTGCCCGAGGGGTCTCGGCTTTACAACTTTGCCGAGCTGCTACTTGGTCGGGTTCAAACACTTTTGCAAAATTCTACAAGTTTGATACCCTGGCTGAGGAGGACCTTGAGTTTGCTCATTCGGTGCTGCAGAGTCATCCGCACTCTCCCGCCCGTTTGGGAGCTTTGGTATAATCCCCATGGTCCTTACGGAGTACCCAGCATCCACTAGGACGTCAGAGAAAATAAGAATTTACTCACCGGTAATTCTATTTCTCGTAGTCCGTAGTGGATGCTGGGAGCCCGTCCCAAGTGCGGACTCTCTGCAATACATGTATATAGTTATTGCTTAACTAAAGGGTTATTGTATGAGCCATCTGTTGAGAGAGGCTCAGTTATTGTTCATACTGTTAACTGGGTATAGTTATCACGAGTTGTACGGTGTGATTGGTGTGGCTGGTATGAGTCTTACCCTGGATTCCAAATCCTTTCCTAGTAATGTCAGCTCTTCCGGGCACAGTTTCCCTAACTGAGGTCTGGAGGAGGGGCATAGAGGGAGGAGCCAGTGCACACCAGATATAGTACCTAATCTTTCTTTTAAGAGTGCCCAGTCTCCTGCGGAGCCCGTCTATACCCCATGGTCCTTACGGAGTACCCAGCATCCACTACGGACTACGAGAAATAGAATTACCGGTGAGTAAATTCTTATTTTACAAGTTTCCCAGGCCTTTTCAAAGATAGCATTTAATTCTTTGGATGCCGGGAAGGTTTGGGGGGGCTTCTTATTATCTGTAAAAAAGGCCTCCTCCACCTGCTCCGGAGCTGTGTCAGAAATATGTAAAATATCCCTCACAGCTTCAATCATCAACTGCACCCCCTTAGCAAGTGATGCTGTCCCCCTCGACACATCCTCGTCACCGTCTGCAGTGTCAGTCAGTTTCCATGTCATCCTGCATCGGCAATGCAAGTGCACGTTTTTGAGAATGTAGCGCAGGGGACCCCGAGGAAGCAGTATCAGACCACACAACCATAGAGGATTGTAGGATCTGAGTGGCATGCTCAGTCCTAGCAACCCTGTCAGAAATCTGAGAAATAGTCCCCCTCAGAGAGACCAACCATTCTGGCTCTCTTGCAGGGATCTGCGCTACAGTGCAATCCTGATTACATGGTATGGAGTCTTCCTGGGAAGACAAATCCTCTGCAGCATATGAAACATTGTCCCTAGACATGTTGTCACACACACACCAAACACCCCACAAACACACAGGGTATTGGGTAGACAGAGTTTCCCCCCAAGAATGGCAGAGAGACACAGAGATTGGAGTCAACCCACATGCAGCGCTATTAAAGGTATAGGGAGACCCCAACCCGCGCTGTGTCCCTTAATAGGTGACACAGCCTATAACACAGCCTCCCCCCCCTTCTACAACCCCCTGGTACCGTACAGATAGCTGGAGTTGCACTGGAGGGACCTGGACATCCACTAGTAGTGATTGCAGGCAGGAAAATGGCGGTGAAAGCTGCTGGGTCCGCTCTGAGGAGAAGCTCCGCCCCTTCAATGGCGCTACCTTCCCGCTCTTAGAAGATTATACTGGCCTGAGGATTTCATGCTGGCTTGGATCCGTAGACCCCGACATGCTTGATGTGGTCAGTGTAGGGTCAGGTGCTGGCTCAGGGCGCCCCTCACAGCGCCGCACCGCAGTGCCGCTGAGCCGTCCAGGAACGCGGCTAATACCACGCTCCTACCCTTAAGCCTCATTCTTCACACTGACCCCCCGCTTGTAAGGGGGGACAGTGACTAACTCGCCACACTTCAGCTCATTGAGGGGGTGGCGGCTGGCTGCCGGGGTGAGCGTTCCCCTGTGGTGGGGCGCGATCTGTCCCCTCTGAGCTTAATGTCCAGTCAGCGGAGGCAGTGGCTTAAAACCCCACAGGGCGGTCACTGCTCCCCCCCTCAGTCCCTCAATGCAGGGAGGCTGTTGCCAGCAGCCTCCCTGTAAAATAACAAACTCTAAAAAAACTTTTACTAGAGAAGCCCTGTAGAGCTCCCCTAGCTGTGACTGGCTCCTCCGGGCACATTTTCTAAACTGAGTCTGGTAGGAGGGGCATAGAGGGAGGAGCCAGCCCACACTATTAAACTCTTAAAGTGCCAATGGCTCCTGGTGGACCCGTCTATACCGCATGGTACTAATATGGACCCCAGCATCCTCTAGGACATAAGAGAAATCAATAAAATCAGAAGTAGATTAAAGGCATGACAGCAGTGTCAGAAAACCCTGAAAGTGGGCATATCAGTCCTTGTATATTCAGACGTACAGATGTACATCAGGGAAGGGCATTGTAGCAGCATACGTATAAAGTCGCAGGTCAACATTAGCATAACGTACATCAAAAAAGGACCCAACTGTGTCTATCTCAGAGTCAGGACCTCTGAGGAGTGACCACGCACTCTTGACAGGCCCTCCCCCTCAACAGACTCCACCCCCATTAGGGCTGCTTCCATAAATTTCCCGGGCTGGTATTCGATCCCAATCCGCCCCTGGCAGTGGCCATCTATTAGTGCACAGGAGAGACAGTCTGAGAGGAAATGTGCACTTGTTGGCGGCAGTGTTAGCGGCGGCATCAGCAGTGATGGTCTAAGGGGGTAATTCCGAGTTGATCGCAGCAGCAAATTTGTTAGCAGTTGGGCAAAACCATTTGCACTGCAGGTGTGGCAGATATAACATTTGCAGAGAGAGTTAGATTTGGGTGGGGTGTGTTCAAACTGAAATCTAAATTGTAGTGTAAAAATAAAGCAGCCAGTATTTACCCTGCACAGTAACAAAACAACCCACCCAAATCTAAATCTCTCTGCAAATGTTATATCTGCCCCCCCCCCCCCCCCCCCCCCGTAGTGCACATGGTTTTACCCAACTGCTAACAAAGTTCCTGCTGCGATCAACTCGGAATTACCCCCTAAGTGCGAGGTATAACAGGTAATCCCATTCCCCAGCAAACAACTCTCCTATTTAGATAGAGCCTTTGTGAAGGCAGCTCAGATGGGCATTTATTTGCTTCTTAAGGAGGTGTTTACTTACGTTTGTTGCATTCTGGAAGGACACATCTGGCGTATTATAGTTGTCTTGCATTATAATGGTGAAAACAAGATTCTGTTCATCAACAGAATAATGATGACACAGAGCTCCTCTCACCACTGCAGCCCTTTCCCAGTCTGAATGATGCCCTGGAGCTTTCTAAGATGTCTATTCAGTCACTGGGCACCCAGAGGGCATTGTTCTACATAGGTTTCACCTTCCACTGCAGGACACTGAGTGGAAATAGATACGCCTATAGGTGGAGCTAAATACGCCCTTTGGGTCAGAACATGATACGGCCCTCAACGGCGCAAACACCTACAATCTCCCTGAAACTAGTTTTCTCTTACATCCTAGAGGATGTTGGGGTACCATTTAGTACCATGGGGTATAGACGGGTCCCTTGGGAGCTATGGGCACTTTAAGAGTTTAATAATGTGGGCTGGCTCCTCCCTCTATGCCTCTCCCACCAGACTCAGTTTAGAAAATGTGCTTGGAGGAGTCGGTCACAGTTAGGGGAGCTCTCAGGAGTTTTTCTAGTTTTATTATTTTCTGAGTTTAGTTAGGAACATGCAGGCTTCTGGCAACAGCCTACCTGCTTCGTGGTACTTAGGAGGGGAGTAGGAACCATCTCTAGAAGTTAATAGTTCTCTATCTCTGCTGGCAGGACACTGAGCTCCTGAGGGTGCTGATTGCAAGCCCACGAGACGACCGCTTGCTCCCGCAGCATGGCCGCCACCCCCTAACAGAGCCGGAAGAAAGAAGAGTGGCGAGTACAGCGCCGGCGGCCCTGAGAGCGGGTCACCAGCGGGAATGGCGGCACACGGGTGGGAGCGCAGCTCTGACAGGCTGCGCTCTAGAAGGCTCAGCGGCACACTGTGTACGGCGCTGTGAGGGGCGTCCTGGGCCAGCACAATCACCCTACACTGGTCAGCACTGCTAACAGGGGCTAATCCCGCTGTTAGCGAAAAAATATCTCAGGCCAGTATAATACAATAAGTGCGGGAAGACGCGCCATTACAGGGGGCGGGACTTCTCCTCAGAGCGGATCCAACACTCACCAACGGCATTTTCTCCCTGCAGTTCATCAACAGAGACGCTGGAAGGGAGCGCTGCCCTCCACATAAGTAACACGGTGTTATAGATACGGGGGGAGTGTAATTCAGTACTAGCTACCCAGTTAAGGTTCAGCTAGTCAGAGGTTTTTTTTATCATAATAAAAGCATATAAGGGTGCGGTGTGGCTGGCTCCTTGTACTCTGACTCTCTGAAGGTATTCTGGGGGGGAAATTGTACTGACATTTTCCTGTGTGTGTGTAACCCACTGTACCATATTTGGGGGACTTTGTCCTGTAATACAGAATGTATATCTTCTCCTGGGGAGTCTACTATGCTCAAAACTGTACAACTTCTCAGGCTTCGGTGGCAGATCCCCCTGGGGTGGCTTACATAAGGTGTAATTTCACATATATTTCTTCAAATATGTCCCATGCTGGGAAGAAGCCACAGTTTTGAGATGTTTGGGGAATCAAATCCCACAGCTGTGCCTCTCACCCCCACTACGTACCCTGAAAAGCGTACACTTGCCACATAATGCAACTGACATATGAGGGGTGCAACATATAGTTTGAGGCTATTAGGGATCAGGAATATTTTCTATATATATATATATATATATATATATATATATATATATATATATAAAAATGCCTTCCCACTATTATATATAATATTTTATATATATAATAAATGCCTTCCCACTATTTAGGGCGTTAAACTCCTTATTTGTGAAAACCTGAGTACACCCAGAGATATAGGGGGTCATTCCGAGTTGTTCGCTCGCAAGCTGCTTTTAGCAGCATTGCACACGCTAAGCCGCCGCCTACTGGGAGTGAATCTTAGCTTCTTAAAATTGCGAACGAAAGATTTGCATTATTGCGAAAATACATCTCTGTGCAGTTTCTAAATAGCTCGAGACTTACTCGGCATCTGCGATCAGTTCAGTGCTTGTCGTTCCTGGTTTGACGTCACAAACACACCCAGCGTTCGCCCAGACACTCCTCCGTTTCTCCAGCCACTCCCGCGTTTTTCCCAGAAACGGTAGCGTTTTTTCCCACACACCCATAAAACGCCCAGAAACACCCACTTCCTGTCAGTCACATTACGATCACCAGAACGAAGAAAAAACCGTGAGTAAAATTCCTAACTGCATAGCAAATTTACTTGGCGCAGTCGCATTGCGGACATTGCGCATGCGCACTAAGCGGAAAATCGCTGCGATGCGAAAAAATTTACCGAGCGAACAACTCGGAATGACCTCCATAATCCACATCCCTAAAGAGTGTCTAAATTGTCAAAGTAGGTTGTGTTACCTGTCCCTGGTACAACCTCCATAAAGGATTAGACTGATCGCAGATTGAGACTACTTTCTAATACTGTGCACTGCTACAGGTGTGGCTCAGAGACCCTCGCTTACGTAGATCTCTGGGGCTATAGTTACATGGTCAGGCTCCTTGATGATTTAGATTCTATGTATAGGAGTGACATTTGCTTGTTTCTATGTCACTTACAGGATTCTACAGTCTTCGCGGCTAGAGGCCATGAAGGAGATTGGCCTGCGTCACGCAGGGACCACTACTCTGGCAGTTTAGACAAGCAGGGGACGGTGGCTACACCAATGGACTGCAGATACAGAATCCAAAAAAGGCATGGCAGGTCCGCCCTTCATAGGTGAGGCCTTGTTGGGATGCACTGGATACTTGAATGTCCATGCCAACTGCGGGTAAGTCGACATATCTTCCTTCCGCAGCTGCACAGACCAGGAAATTATATCCTACACCTACACTGTAATCCCTTCGAACCGCAAGGTTTAAACATGAGTCCAAGGGTTCCTCCACTTCCATTAGAGGACATTGTGGAAAATCCAGAAAACCTGCACCGCCAGGTTCCCAGGGACAGATTTCGGATTCTGCCTTCTCAAACCCTTCAGTTTGTCGGTGGACTTCACTGCCTGGGGATCAGGCAGGTGGGAGCGAGTGTAAAGAGATTTCAGTTAAACATCTGGGCAATATCCTGCCTAGACCCCTGGAAACATTTAGGTTGCCCAGGGGTGCAGACTGGAGTTTCTAGTACTCCCGCCTCACAGATTATTACTAGCTTCTCGGACAGAAAGTACACAGAAAGTTGCCAAACAAATGTCATTGTTCCAGTTCCACCTCACCTACAACACAAGGGTTATTACTCAAACCTATTAGTGGTACCGAAACCGGACGGTTCGGTAAGGCCAATATTAGACCTAAAAACATTGGACCCTACTTGAGGGAATTCTAATTCACGATGGAGTCTCTGAGAGCGGTGATCTCCGGTCTGGTGGAGGGGGAATTTCTAGTATTCCTGGATATCAAGGATGCGTACCTTCACATGCCGATCTGGCCGCCTCACCAGGCTTATCTAAGATTTGAGCTGCTAGACTGTCACTATCAGTTCCAGGCACTGCCATTTGGCCTCTCCACAGCACCGAGGGTGTTTCCTAGGTCATGGCAGAGATGATGCTACTCCTCCGCAGACAGGGAGTGAACATAATTCCATATTGCTCTCTCAACTCGCCTACTCCAGGATCTTGGGTGGATAGAGCACGTTGTACACTTTACTCCAGGTACAGCACGTTATACACTTTGCTCCAGGTAGAAGACTTATACAAATTGCACCAGGTAGAGCACGTTATACACATTGCGCCAGTTAGAGCACGTTATTATACACACTGAGCCAGGTAGAGCATGCTATACACAATGCGCCAGGTAGAGCACGTTATACACATTGCGCCAGGCAGAGCACTTTATACACATTGCGCCAGGCAGAGCACGTTATACACATTGCGCCAGGCAGAGCACATTATACACACTGCGCCAGTTATAGCACATTATACACACTGCGCCAGGTAGAGCACATTATACACATTGTGCCAGGTAGAGCACATTATACACACTGCGCCAGGTAGAGCACGTTATACACATTGCGCCAGGTAGAGCACGTTATACACATTGCGCCAGGTAGAGCACATTATACACATTGCGCCAGGTAGAGCACATTATACACAGTGCACCAGGCAGAGCACGTTATACACACTGCGCCAGGTAGAGTACATTATATACACTGCGCCAGGTAGAGCACATTATACACACTGCGCCAGGTAGAGCATGTTATACACACTGCGCCAGGCAGAGCACGTTATTATACACACTGCGCCAGGTAGAGCACATTATACACACTGCGCCAGGTAAACACCTATGACCTCCAGTTTCTCTCTCTCTTCTCCCCCCCCCCCCCCCCCAGTGTCACAGGAAACATTCAGCAAGACCATCCACCACCACACTGGCAGCCTGGGCACAGGGGCAGATGTGGAGCGGTACACACCATATCGGCGGAGGGTGCTGTGCCTGGTGAGCGTAGCCAGTCTCTTGGTGCTGGAGGCGGCGGCGGAGCGTGCAGCGGGGAGGAGGTGGAGATGAGCGGGGCCAGTCTCTTGGTGCTGGAGGCGGTGGCGGAGCATGCAGCGGGGAGGAGGTGGAGATGAGCGGGGCTCAGCGCTGCAGCAGATTCATGTGCTGGCGGCGGAGCCCAGGTCAGCGGGGAGGAGGATTCAAAGCGGGTGAACTGGCGGAAGACTACAGGAGGTGATGATTGGCTGGAGACTACAGGAGGTGATTGGTTGAGGAAACAGCCAGTCACCTCCTGCGTGCCGCTGACTGGCTGGCGCGATCATAGATTCAGATGATCGCGTCCAGCTGCTAAATGTGAGTCCCAGAGTATTTGCTGTTGCGGAGCGCGTCCCCGGGGACCCTCCCATTTTAGATAAGCGAGTCCCCTGTCATCAAAAGCGGGTAAAATACGCGCTCTAGCGCGTTTTTGCGATCACTGGTCAGCTCCTCGGTTCTCCCTCCCCAGCAGCACCTGGCCTCTGTCCTCACGACTTGAGACTCCCCACCTCAGCAGCAGGCTGAGACTCCTAAATTCCTAGGCCTTCTACCCTCCCTCACCCAGTAAAACACAGCTCACCAGTCACTGACAGTGACCACCAGTGAAGAATGCAGGGCCAGGCCGTCTTCTTGCTTGCTGGCCTGGGCGTCCGGTCCGCAGTACCAGCGTGCATCTTCTTTCTTGGTGTCTGCCCTGGCTGGGAGTACGCGCGATGTCCCAAACCCTCAGCGGCGGACGGGGCCGTGGTGTGACTCCAGGGACTGGCGGGCGGGCAGGCGGTGCGCTGTGTCTGCGTAGGCTGGCGGTGTGCTGTCTCTCTGCAGTGGCGGCGGTGTGCTGTCCCTCAGCGGCGGTGGGTCTGAATCCGGGAAGCTCCGCCTCCTGCTCGGCTCCAGTCCTCCGCACTGACTGCACTGCCACTGCATGTCACATTTCTTCAGGAGGAACACTGGCCTGGAGCAGCTGACACTGGGGAGGGATGGATTACAGTGGCTGAGTGACATCCCCAGCAGCCTCTTAACTGTATAGGGCAGGTGCGCGGCCGCCGGACATTATTTAATGGCGCAGTTAAAAAACAAAACAAAAAAACAATTCCTAAATGACAGGGGGGGGCACGTGCCTTGGTGCCCCCCCCTAAATCCGCCACTGCATTCGCCTTCTGGGGAAGATGGTTGCTTCCTACGAGGCTTTACAGTACAGAAGATTCCACGCACGGTTCTTCTAACTGGCTCTCCTGGACAAATGGTTGGGATCACATCTTCACATGCACCAGCGGATACGCCTGTCGCCGACAGCCGGAAATTCACTCCTCTGGTGGCTGCAAACTTCTCACCTACTCGAGGGCTGCAGGTTCGGGATTCAGAATTGGATTCTTCTAACCACGGATGCAAGTCTCAGAGGTTGGGGAGCAGTCACCCAAGGGGAGGACTTCCAAAGAAAGTGGTCAAGTCAGGAACCTCTCCTTCCGGTAAACATTCTGACACTAAGGGCCATATACAATGGCCTTCTACAAGCGGCACATCTTCTGAAAGATAAAACCATTCAAGTTCAGTCAGGCAACGTCATGGCGGTGCCCTACATAAACAGGCAAGGCGGAACGAAGAGCAGAGCTGCAATGTCAGAGGTAACAAGAATTCTCCTCTGGGCAGAAAGACACGTGCTGGCACGGTCAGCAATCTTCATTCCGGGAGTGGACAACTGGGAAGCAGACTTCCTCAGCAGACGCGATCTCCATCCAGGATATTGGGGCCTCTATCCGGAGGTATTTGCAAAGGTAACAAGCCGATGGGGTGTACCTCAGATATACATGATGGCCTCTCGCATCAACAAGAAGCTTTGGAAGTACTGTTCCAGGTCAAGAGACCCACAGGCAGTGGCGGTGGATGCCCTGGTAACTCCATGGGTGTCCCAGTCAGTGTATGTGTTCCCTCCACTTCCACTCATCCCAAGGATTCTCAAACTAATAAAAAGAACAAGAGTTCACGCGATCCTCTTTGCTTCGGACTGGCCAAGAAGGGCTTGGTACGTGGATCTTCTGGGATTACTCATGGAAAATCCGAGGCCTCTTCCTCTTCACGAGGACCTTCAACAGGGGCCGTTCGCTTATCATTACTTACCATGGCTATGTTTGATGGCATGGAGGTTGAACGCCAGATCTTAGCTCGAAAAGGCATGCCGAAAAAGGTCATTCCTATAGGCTAGGAACGGAGTAACGTCAAAACATTACCATCTGATTTGGTAAAAAGTATGTGTCTTGGTGTGAATCCAAGAAGTTTCCTAGAGTGGAGTTTCATCTAGGATGTTTTCTCCTCTTTCTGCAAGCAGGTGTGGATGTGGACCTACACTTGGGCTCCATACAAGTCCAGATTTCAGCCTTGTCCATTTTCTTCCAGTAACAACTGGCTGCCCTCCCTGAGGTTCAGACATTCTTGAAAGGAGTTCTGCACATCCGACCACCCTTTGTGCCTCCTACGGCACCTTGGGATCTTAATTTGGTATTGCAGTCCCTGGAATCAGATTGGTTCGAACTTTTGCAGGAGGTGGACGTCAAGTTTCTTACTTGGAAGGCTGTCACAGGGGGCATTGTCGCACAAGAGCCCTTGATTTTCCATGAGGATAAAGCTGAGCTCAGAACCCATCATTGATTTCTTCCAAAGGGTGTGTCTGCTTTTCATATCAACCAACCTATTGTGGTGCCAGTAGCTACTGACACCTCGATCACTCAAAGTCCTTGGATGCTGTGAGGGCTTTGAAAAAAAATGTGAAGAGAACTTCTCATCACAGAAAGTCGGACGCTCTGTTTGTCCTTTATGATCCCAACAAGGTTGGGTGTCCTACTTCTAAGCAGACAATTTCTCGCTGGATCAGGTTTCTATCCAGCAAGCTTGCCGTGTCCAAAATCTGTTAAGGCCCACTCTACTCGTAAAGTGGGTTCTTCCTGGGCGGCTGCTCTGGGTTTCTTGGCTTTACAGCTTTGCCGAGCAGCTACTTGGTCAGGGTCGAACACGTTTGCTAAGTTCTACAAGTTCGATACTTTGGCCTCTGAGTACCTAAAGTTTGGTTGATCTGTTCTGCAGGTGCCTCAGCACTCTCCCTCCCATACTGGGAGCTTTGGTACATCCCCATGGTACTAAATGGAACCCCAGCATCCTCTAGGACGTAAGAGAAAATAGGATTTTAATTACCTACCAGTAAATCCTTTTCTCGTAGTCCGTAGAGGATGCTGTGCGCCCGCCCAGTGCTTCGTTTTCCTGCATTGTTGCTTGGTTAAGTATTGGTTCAGCTGTTGCTGTTCCTATTTCATGCTGGTTAGCAGGGTTTTTTCTAGTTCCTGCTGGTTAGTTGCATGCTGGTTAACATGGTTTCTTCATGTTTCATGCTGGTTAACATGGTTTCTTCATGTTGCATGCTGGTTGGCATGGTTTCTTCATGTTTCATGCTGGTTAACATGAGTTCTTCATGTTGCATGCTGGTTGGCATGGTTTCTCCATGTTGCATGCTGGTCAGCGTGGTTTTTCAATTCGGTGTGAGCTGGTGTGATTCTCACCACTATCTGTGTATTTCCTTCTCTTGAAGTATGTCCGTCTCCTTAGGCACAGTTTCTAAATTGAGTATGGTAGGAGGGGCATAGAGGGAGGAGCCAGCCCACACTATTAAACTCTTAAAGTGCCCATGGCTCCTAAGGGAACCATCTATACCACATGGTACTAAATGGAACCCCAGCATCCTCTACGGACTACGAGAAAAGGATTTACCGGTAGGTAATTAAAATCCTATTTTCAAAGTAAGTCCTGTATGCATTACAGTACAGTGGTAGCATTAGTAGCATGAGCTGTCTCACCGTCTTGTCAGAAGTGGGCTTCCTGGAGAGACACCCCTACATCGTATACATTTTATCAAGACTACTTTTATTATACAAATAAGATGGGCATAACCTATTTTGTGTGGACAATAATAATGCCTTATGAAATATTTTAGAATCCGGTGTGTTGATTTAAACACATTTGGCACCAGAGCTGAATAAAGGTTCCACCCATACTTCTAAGGTTCCTGATTGATATTACGAACAAGCTTTGTGACATTGGGGGTCATTCCGAGTTGTTCGCTCGCAAGCTGCTTTCAGCAGCTTTGCACACGCTAAGCCGCCGCCTACTGGGAGTGAATCTTAGCATAGTAAAATTGCGAACGAAAGATTCTCAAAATTGCGATTACACACCTCTTAGCAGTTTCTGAGTAGCTTCAAACTTACTCGGCATCTGCGATCAGTTCAGTGCTTGTCGTTCCTGGTTTGACGTCACAAACACACCCAGCGTTCGCCCAGACACTCCTCCGTTTCTCCAGCCACTCCCGCGTTTTTCCCAGAAACGGTAGCGTTTTTTCACACACTCCCATAAAACGGCCTGTTTCCGCCCAGAAACACCCACTTCCTGTCAATCACACTCCGATCACCAGAACGAAGAAAAAAACCTCGTAATGCCGTAAGTAAAATACCTAACTGCATAGCAAATTTACTTGGCGCAGTCGCAGTGTGAACATTGCGCATGCGCAGTTAGCGGAAAATCGCTGCGATGCGAAGAAAAATACCGAGCGAACAACTCGGAATGACGACCAATGTTTCGATGTTTGAGAAAAAATGTAAAAAAAAAAATGTAAAAACAATTTTTTTTTTTTTTTACTAAAATCATTTGGGATAGGGTTAAAGTCATGTTCTTCACTTAATTCACTCATAAAAAAAAAACCCCGACAATTTCGGAGCGGTTTTTGGCGAAATAAATCATCAGTTAAGTGGTTAAAAAAAGAATGAAAAAAACTTATACATGAAAAACACAATTCATAGGCCTATCTGAATATCTGTTAGCATGGTCCCAGGCAACACACCCTCTGTGCAAATCACTCAGCTGTGAAAGCCTTTCTCCTGTACAGTAATGACGAGTGGGAGGCCATCAAATGCATTAAGGAGAAAAAGTATCAAGCCTTGGAGACAGATAAAGTGAAGAGAGATAAAGTAGCAACTGATCAGCTTCTGTGATTTTACAGACTGTGTGCTTGAAAAATGACGGAAGCTGTTTGGTGCTACTTTATCTCTGTTTTATCTCTCTCCAAGGCTTGATACATCTCCATAGTCACAGATTTTATAAGGGCTCCGGACGGGCCCCCTTCTCTTAGAGGCGCAGTTGACGCTGGCATTATGTCAGAGTCTACTGTGCATGTGCGGTCTACGGAAACATGGCGCCTGCCATGTCCCGGAGTCTAAATCTCTACTGCGCTTGCGTGGCAGCCATTTTGGTGGTGATTTTTACCCATTATAGAAACGCCTATGGCTGTGGCCTTCCATTCCACAATCAACATTTATATATTCATTCACTGCACTCACCAAATACTATACACCAGGCCTAGTCAACCTGTGGCTCTCCAGCTATTGTGAAACTACAAGTCCCAGCATACCATCCCACTGATCAGCTGGTAATGCATGATGGGACTTGTAGTGTCAAAACAGCTGGAGAGCCACAGGTTGGCCAGGCCTGCTGTACACCATTAATAATTCAAGATATAGTCTATATTAAACACACAGAATATTAGTTCCACATATTGGAATGTATGTTAACGTGATCTGCTCATGCTAAATTCTTCTCATTCTGTCCAGTCCTACGCTAGACCACATCAACTTAACCATGATAACAGTAGATATCACTGAAAGCTACAGTTTGGAGGGTAACTGTGAATAATTCTATACTGCTACTCAGTGCTGTAACTAGGCATTTTAGCGCTGTGTGCAAGAAACGGCATTGGCGCCCCCCCCCATGCAAGATAGGGGCAGTGCGCGTAAAAAATATATAGGGGCGTGGCTTCATGGGGAAGGGGCGTGGCCACAAAATAATACCAATTCATACCAGGTACCAGGTAGAGCCACTTTTACACATTACAGCAGACAGCGTCCCCCTTATTACACATTACGGCAGACAGATGACAGATTCCCCTTTTTACACATTACAACAGACAGTGTCCCCTTTTTACACATTACGGCAGACAGAGTCCCCTTTTTTACACATTACGGCAGACAGCATCCCCTTTATTACACATTACGGCAGACAGCGTCCCCCTTATTACACATTACGGCAGACAGCGTCCCCCTTATTACACATTACGGCAGACAGCGTCCCCCTTATTACACATTACGGCAGACAGCATACACATACACAAAGACACACAGTATCTATATAGCCAACACACTCATACTATACACACACACACACACACACACACACACACACACACACACACACACACACACACACACACCTCTTCACATTAAGAAAAACAGCAATTATGCATCAGCCTGGAGCCACCATAACTTACAATAAATGCTGCCGCACCTCCTCCCCCCTCGGATCACCGGCCAGCATCATTAAAGCCCCCTCTTCCCCCTCTTCGCGGCGTACCCCCACCCCCCTCCCCGTCACATACCTGCAGAGTGTAGATCAGTCCGACTCTCACTCTCATTAGACGATCACTCTGCACCTCTGCACCCAGGCTGCCCGGGCCGGGAATGCCTGAGAGCCGGGGCTGTGTGCTGCAGCTCCCCTTCAGGCAGGCAGCCAGCCGGGCCCAGCACGTGTACAAGGAGCCAGCCAGCTGTGACCCGTTATTCCTGCGCTCCCGGAACCCCCCCCCCCCTGCGTGCGCGAGTGCCTGCAGAGGCAGCGGCGCGGGCGGGAGACAGGCGCCGGCGGAGGCCTGACAGCGCGTCTTGCGAGGGGGGGGGGGAGAGGACGGAGGAGGAGAGGCGCTCAGGGACCAAGAGAGACGGAGCTGGACTCTTATAGCGAATGCTGCGGCCGGCCGGGGAGGGGAGGGGGGTGCTGCCGATGGTGCGCCTTCAGTGCATGTGCGTTGTGGGCAAGGCACCATCGGCACACACCTAGTTACGGCACTGCTCCTACTTCTTACTCATGTCAATTTTGAAGCCCTGGACATGTTTTTAACTCCTACCAGGATGGATGTCAGTAAAATTGAATTGGTCATGGGACAGGTTTTAGAGTTTTATTTCCCATTACATCTAAAAACGGAAGCCAGTTATATGGTTTAGGAAACCTATCATCGACCTAATTCATATTTCTATACAAACCGATGGTTTGCCTACAAATACGATGTTTGGGGGCTTCAGCTTACACAAGCTGGCCAGTGCCTAAAACCATCAGGAATTACGATGGTGATCTGAGGCTGCATTCTCAGATGAGGCCCTCGGAACCTCGCCAATGCTAACAGGAGGCATCTATCTCCTTCAGATGCCTCCTGCTGCAGTTGAATTTTAATGACATGGAATTGCACAGCCGCTTCCTTGCAGCTCTGCAATTCATTACACATAATCAGGCCCATAGTCACAATGTATACTAAGAGCAGAGGTAATTCATACCTTTCATCAATAGGATTCAGTTACTGAATTAGAAGTAATATTGTTTTAAGAAGTAATTGTTTTTTTTTTTTAATAACTCAATCAGGATTAAAGTAATTAGTCCAATAATTAGTCCAATAATTAGTCCCTTCCTGTCATTGTATATAAGCATGAATTGTTACACAAGCACTTCTAACACTATGAAAACAATTTTCTGCAGCGGGGTACATTGGGTTCCACAGGGAAACACCGGGGTGTAGAGATGGATCTTGATCCAGGCACCAACAGGCTAAAGCTTTAGACTGTCCGAGGATGCATTGGGGCTTCCTCTATAACCCCGTCTCCAGGCACTGTGAGCTCAGTTTCGAGTTGGTGCACCGCAGAGCAGGTCACTTAACAGGGGGGCTGCACTGGGCAGTCCTGATAAAGCTTTTATTAGAAGACTTCAAGGTCCGCAGCACTTTCATGTCATGGTGACATTTTGTGCTGCGGCTGTGTCACCTCCCCAGCGGCATTGCATGCTCTCACTGGCTCAGTTCCCGGGTACTTGCGGCAGGGACGTTCCGGCATTGGGCACACTGTCGCAATGCTCTCCTGGTTCGCGTGGCTGCTATGAAGGGAGGCGGCAAGAGGGTTCCCCAGGTGGGACCCGCCAATAAATTGCGTTCCAATCGCAGTCTAGGGAGACAGACTGCGACGCTGGTGTGGACACTGTCACCGAGCAGGGACCCTACTATATCCACCAGGGCATAGCAGTACAGGTCTGGTGTACTAATGCCCACTTTACTAAGACTCCATAGTACCAGGTGGTGAGGACCAGCATAGGGGAGACAGCGCTCGACTTGTAGCCCCTCCCCCGGGCGCCATCTACTGCTGGTGTTCCCAACCTGGTGCTGCCTAACATTTTCCCTCACTTCCTGAGACACTGGGAGACATCTTCTAAGCATAGCTGCGACTGGTCTCCGAAACTGCAGGGCAAGGTCTCACTTGTAAATCCACCTGTACATCAGCGCCGTGATTTTACAAACACTTAAGTACAGTATTCTACATGTCGATATAAAGACAGCGTTAGTTAAGAACAAGTATACCTGTGCCAGAATACTGTATATTGTACGAGTATTCTGATATATACATCCGTTCGGAGACCGCGCCTTGTTTTATATATATATATATATATATATATATATATGGTCTGAGACCGCACCTTGTTTTATATATATATATATATATATATATATACATACACACACATACATATACATACATACTAGTCCAGTGCAGTTTTATTGTCTTACTAAAATAATTATCTGCATTGTCGCTGTACCTGTGTGTGCCTGTATCTGCTTTGTGGATTTCACTTATAGTGTTTCCCAGATATATCTATCACTGTATTCTATTCCCTAAGGGACTAGGTGCATCTGGGTCACACAGATGTTTGTGATAACAAGGACCCTGCATCAGTAGATCTGGACATTGAGGGAGCAGAAGTGGAACATCCATCGACATCCTCTGCAGATCTGTGTACCAATGTTTTCTGGGCCAAGCCGCCGCTATTAGTATCACGGCACCTTTTCCTTGCTTTATCTTTTTCACCACCCTGGGTAATAGGGTGATTGGAGGAAACACATAAGCCAAATGAAAATCCCATCTCACCGACAAGGCATCCACAAAGATCACTCTGGGATCATTTGTTCTTGACCCGTATGCGAGCATTTTGTTGTTCAGCCGGGATGCCATGCGATCTATCTATGGCAACCCGCACTAGGCTACTAGAGTCTGGAAGACCTCCGGGTGTAGAGCCCATTTGCTTGCCTGAATGGCGTGTCGACTGAGAAAGTCTGCTTCCCAGTTTAGGACTCCCGGAGAGAACACTGCGGACAAGGCTGGATGATGAAGTTCTGCCCACTTTAGTATGTGACTTACCTCCTTCATCGCTTTTCGGCTGCAAATTCCTCCCTAATGGTTGAAGTACGCTACTGCAGTCACATTGTCCGAGCGGATCTGGACTGGTTTTCCCCGAAGAATGTCCTTTGCCTGAATCAGTGCCATGTATATAGCCCGAAGTTTCAATATATTTATTGGCAGGCAACTTTCTTCCTTGGCCCATTGCCCCTGAAAACACAACCTTCCTGAAACTGCTCCCCAGCCCAGGAGACTGGCGTCTGTCGTCAGAATTTCCCAATCTGATATCCAAAAGGGGTCTCTCCTTGTCCGGATGGGATGTCTGTAGCCACCAGGCTAATGACCTTCTTACTTCTATCGTAAGAAGCATAGTCTGTGTTTTTATCGTCTGATGCAACCCATTCCATTTGGCAAGAATTAGATACTGCAGAGGCCTCGAGTGGAATTGTGCATACTCCACCATGTCGAATGTTGACACCCTCAAACCCATCACGCGCATTGCTGCGTGAATAGATACCTTTTGACTGTGTAACAAGTCCTGAATCCTTGACTGGACCTTGGATATCTTGTTCAGAGGTAAAATTACTCTCTGAAGACTTGAATCCAGTACAGCCCCAAGAGACTCATCCATTGTGATGGAACCAGAGGCGATTTTGCCCAATTTATGAGCCACCCATGGTTCTGCAGACACGTTACTGTCTGTTGCAGATGACATAAGAGCAATTCCTGCATCCGTGCCACGATTAAAAGATCGTCGAGGTATGGAAATATTCTTATCCCCTGCTGGTGGAGATAAGCTGCCATTACCACCATAATCTTTGTAAATACTCTGGGAGCTGTGGCTAACCCAAAAGGTAGGGCCTGGAACTAAAAATGCTGTTGGAGGACAGAAAACCCGAGATAGCACTGATGGGACAGTGCTATAGGAACATGAAGGTAAGCATCCTGTATATCCAGGGATACCATATAATCCCCTGGCTCCATGGCCAAAAGGATGGAACGTAACATCTCCATGTGAAACCGAGGTACCCAAATGTATTTGTTCAGAACTTTGAGATTGAGAATAGGCCGAAATGACTCATTCGGCTTCTGAACTAAAAACAGGTTGGAGTAGAAACCCTGTCCTCGTTGTGCAGGAGGAACTGGAATGACTACTCCTGAGAGAAGCAATTTCTGAACTGCCTCTAACAAAGCCCTGGCCTTCGTCTCTACCCGAGACGGGCTGGTACAAAAAAACCTTCGAGGAGGGTGCTTCCTGAAGGCAAAAGCATAACTTAGCGATACCGCTTACTGCACCCAGGCATCTGTTGTAGACTGCTGACAGATCTGTGCAAACGGAAGAAGTCGGCCCCCCAGGTGGAGGCCTGCACCATCTGGCTGATGGCTTATTATCTGTTTTCCCAACCGGTCCTCTGGTAGCCCAAAGCTTTTTAGTCTTACCAGACTTGTTGTATTGGGGCTGCTTGCCATCACTTTTTCCTTTAGGTTTTCCTTAAGACCAAAAGGGCGGAAAAGCCGGAACTTTAGGTTTGAAATTGTATGTGGAAGGAAACTTGACCTTCTTGGAGTCTGCTTCTGACTCCAGAATATCTGTCAATTCTTTACCAAAAAGAATTTCTCCAGAAAAGGGCAAAGATTCCAAAACCTTCTTATATTCTGAATCAGCTTTTCACGTACATAGCCAAACTGCTCAGCTATTGTTGAAGCTGATGCCCTGAGGCAATAGTACCCATATCCAATGCTGCTTCTTCCAAAAACATTGCAGCCTGTTTTATATGAGCTATATGGGATTTTTGCTCTCTAGAAGCTATTGAAAAATCTCCCTCCAATGCATCAGTCCAGGCAGCCACTGCCTTTGCCATCCAAGCTGAAGCCATGGCTGGCCTTATGACTGCCCCAGACAGGGAAATAATGTTTTTTAGAAAACCATACAATCTCCTATCCGTGACATCATTTAATGATGTTGAAGATAGAGTTTTAAGTGGTTATAGGGTGCGCAATAAGATCCAGAGGTCAGCCCAGTGATAGTATAAAGGACGTTTCACCTACTTCACAGAATTTCACAGTTATACACAAGTAATATACTCCACTTTGGCGCTCTCCGGATTTGACATGTCACTTAAATGGACTAGTTTCTTCAAAAAGCCACAACCTGTATAATGTGTGTCCTTATTGACAAATACCATTAAGGTACACACATAAAAAAACAGAAAAGCACAATAGTGTAGAGTCCTTTTATAAGGTAGTAATAGATTCTATTTTCAATGCATCACACTCACAAAGCTCCAAAAGATTTCAGGCACATCATAATTTCTTTATATCAAATTGTTTATCCAATTCCACAGGATTAATGTTCAAACTTCTTCTAAAGGTTCAGTGTCCGGCCACTCCCGATACACATATAACAGAAAAAGAAGCAAATAGTGCAGCAGACCCTTAAACAAATGGGTATTTATTTTTACATAAATGCACTCACATGGTAGACAGATAAAAAAGGCATATCACAAGACGTTATCCCTTATTTCCCAAAAGGCACCCCACTGGCTCGATGAGATGATTCTTACAGCAGGTATAGTCAGAGTCCCGGTAACTAACGGCTTTCCCTCCAGGTGGTGAGCGAGGAATGTATAAGGAATCGTCAGGATACACAGCACAATCCCACTTAACGCGTTTTGGTTGTAACCTTTCTCAAAAGCGGATTCTGTCTACCATGTGAGTGCATTTATGTAAAAATAAATACCCGTTTGTTTAAGGGCCTGCTGCACTATTTGCTTCTTTTTCTGTTATATGTCTATCGGGAGTGGCCGGACACTGAACCTTTAGAAGAAGTTTGAACATTAATCCTGTGGAATTGGATAAACCATTTGATATAAAGAAATTATGATGTGCCTGAAATCTTTTGGAGCTTTGTGAGTGTGATGCATTGAAAATAGAATCTATTACTACCTTATACACTATTGTGCTTTTCTGTTTTTATGTGTGTGTACCTTAATGGTATTTGTCAATAAGGACATACAGTATACAGGTTGTGGCTTTTTGAAGAAACTAGTCCATTTAAGTGACATGTCAAATCCAGAGAGCGCCAAAGTGGAGTATATTAATGATGTTAAAGGCAAAGGTAATGTAGATTTTCGCACTAATTGAATTACATGCATATCTACTTTAGGAGCCACCTCCCTTTTTAAACAATCCCCAGCTGGAAGAGGGTAATAGGAATTCCATTTCTTAGGAATTCTAAACTTCTTATTGGGCGTAGCCCAAGCCTCTTCCATAATTTACGTCAGATGATCTGGCCCTGGAAACTCAGCCTTAACTGTTTTGGGACATTTAAACACAGGTGCCTTGGTTTTTAACACAGGCTCTGCTGAATCCTCTAAGGATAGAATGGCTTTCATTGCGTTAATTAACTCAGCTATATCCACTGAGCTGAGACCTCCCTCCTCCTCTTGGTATGCCGAAGTAGAATTTATTGAGCTTTCATCTTCTGATGAATCCTCATCTAAATTATGTGTAGCCTGTGAGGGTTAAGATTTACTTACCACCGTTTTATCAGCTTGTTTCTTTTGAGAGGCTGCTGCTGGAAGTGATACACCATAGGTGGGGAGTTGCATGTAAGGATTAATAGTGTAACGTATCCCTGGTACAGGAGTTGGAGGAACTATCCGTTCAGCTATACTGGTCTGTGCAAACATAGCCCAAGGTGGATCCATCTGCACCTCAATATGCCTTGTATTTTCCATTAACCCCTGGTAAAAGCTAAAACAATTTACACACAAACGATCCTGAACCAGATCCTGAGAGGATAACACAGATTTGCAAGACAAACATGATATGGGTGTTGGTGTTGCTGTGAGTGTACCTTCCTCACCTTTGCCGCTCTTAGACATGATAAATAATCAACACTTCCACAGTGTACTACACAATTTGTTACTGCAATCACTTTAAACTTCTTAAAGTGACATACAATCTGACCCTAACCATTGAGGATCAGAATAAACAAACTGACTGAAATATAGTAAAGTCAGCAATCACACTAGCAGTCAGTCACATGTTATACATTAGTATAATAAGCAATATGAGCATATCATCAACTACATTTTAAGTATGTAGGAGAACATATTACTGCATCATGTTTAAACAGATCTAACATATTCAGATGCAATTGCAAAAGAAACAACAGTAAATGTATACAGACTCATATGCAATAGGCACTTATCTAACTATTTACACTCAAAAGGGTAGATAGAGACTTAGTGCTGTATTACCCGTACTCAGTAGAGTGGAAAACACGGGAGACTCACCACGCTTCCAGGACCGATCAATACGTTAGCGAACGCTGAGTGAATCCAGACGCTACTAGTGTACACTGTCGCTCCATAAACCTATAGTGAACACAGACGCTCAGTGAACACCGACGCACCTGTCACACAGCCGCCTATGCTGCGACTGGGTCCCCTTCATGCACAGTGCCTGAGACGGAAGCGGGAAGTATACGTTATGGTAAGAACATAACGTTGATAATGGTATTTCTCCTATGTCCACAGGTTTCCACAGGATAACATTGGGATATGATGGAGTGACAGCGGATTGACAGCAAACGATCACAAGCTTTCTGGCCTCACAGGATGCAACAGGCTCATCCATATATTCCCGCCCACTGGCTCAGTCAAATCAGTTGTATTCCAAAGCATTCTTGCAGGAGCATTATATAGAACCCTATTCAGGCGAGAAGAACACACATGCACGCCCTTCCATGCAAGAGGGAAGATGTTAGGGAGTATAAAGATTCTCAAATAAGGTGCATCAGGGTGGGATCCCTGTGGACATAGGAGAAATACCGTTATCAACGGTAAGTTCTTACCATAACGTATATTTCTCCGGCATGGTCCACAGGTTATCCACAGGATAATATTGGGACTTCCCAAAGAAATTTTTAGTGGTGGGGACGCTCCTGATTAGACAGGAGAACCTTTCGCCCGAATTCAGCGTCATGAGAGGCAAAGGTATCCAAGGCATAATGTCTAATGAATGTGTTAATGGAAGACCATGTGACTGCCTTACATATCTGTTCTGCGGAAGCACCATGTTGTGCTGCCCATGAAAGACCTACCTTACGTGTAGAGTGAGCAGAGACATTAGCCAGAACAGGGAGATCAGCTAGAGAATATGCTTTTGAAATAGTCATTCGAAGCCATTTTGCTAGCGTCTGTTTTGCAGCAGGCCATCCCCTCTTGTGAAATCCGTAGAGAATTAAGAGAGAATCTGTCTTTCTGATGGCACTGGTACGATCTACGTAGATTCTTAATGCACGGACTACGTCCAGCGACGCTTCTCCCACAGAGTCCCGATACCTGAAAAGCCGGGACTACAATTTCTTCGTTAAGGTGAAACTTCGAGACCACCTTTGGAAGATAACCAGACTTAGTTCTGAGAACTGCTTTATCTGGATAAAAAAAATCAGAAAAGGAGACTTACATCACAGTGCTCCTAAATCTGATACTCTTCTAGCTGATGTCAGTCAGTAGAAAGAGTACTTTAGCTGTCAACCATTTAAGATTCACTTTATTAAGTGGTTCAAATGGAGCCCCTTGAAGGGCTTTGAGGACCAGACTTAAATCCCAAGGTACTGCAGGAGGAACAAAAGGTGGTTGAATGCGCAGCATTCCCTGGAAAAAAGTACACACATCCTGTAAAGTGGCAATTTTCTTTTGAAACCATACAGTCAATGCTGAAACTTGAACTCTCAAGGAAGCCACCTTCAAACCCTTATCCATTCCTGTCTGAAGGAAATCTAAGATTCTGGATACTCTGAAAGATCTTGGATCCATACTTCTTTCACTGCACCAATGAATATAGCTCATAGCGGACACACTAAATTAGTTTTTTTCAACAGTATTCACTAGAGAGGACCCAATTCAGGGACTGGCACACAATCTCAATAATGAGAATATCACACTGATAGGTACTTATTTAAGCAAGGAAGTAGTCTGTGACCGATTAAAACATTAAAAGATTAATAAATCACCAGGGCCCGATGGTATTCATCCAAGGGTTCTAATGGAGCTTCACTCTGAACTGGCAAAACCGCTATCTTTGATCTTTGAGGATTCAGTTATATCAGGTATGGTTCCCAAAGACTGGCGTATAGCGGAAGTAGTGCCTATATTCAAAAAGGGAAGTAAAGCTGAACCAGGTAATTATAGACCAGTTAGTCTTACATCTATAGTGGGGAAAGTATTGGAAGGTATTCTAAGAGATAGTATTCAGAAGTTCCTTGAAACCAATAAGGTCATTAAAAGGAATCAACATGGGTTTATGAAGGACAGATCCTGTCAAACCAACTTACTTGGCTTTTATGAAACAGTAAGCGCAAACCTAGATCAGGGTAAAGACGTGGATGTAATCTTTTTAGACTTTGCCAAAGCGTTCGATACTGTACCACACATGAGACTTATATACAAGCTACAAGAATCAGGGCTGGGAAGCACAATATGCACTTGGGTCAAAAACTGGTTAGATAATAGGAAGCAACGCGTTGTGGTTAATGGATCTTTTTCAACTTGGACTGAAGTGCTAAGTGGTGTGCCGCAAGGCTCAGTATTAGGACCGCTATTGTTCAATATTTTCATTAACGACCTAACAGAAGGTCTAGAGAGCATGGTGTCAATTTTTGCAGATGATACCAAATTGTGTAAGGCTATAAATACAGAGGAGGATGCAGAGTCTCTTCAGAACGACTTAGTTAAATTAGAAGCATGGGCAGCCAAATGGAGAATGCGCTTCAACACAGACAAGTGTAAGGTAATGCACTGTGGTAACAAGAACAAAAATTACACATACCTATTAAATGGGGTAAAATTAGGGGATTCTGTACTGGAAAAGGACTTAGGTGTCCTCATAGATAGCAAGCTAAGCAGTAGTACCCAAAGTAGGACTGCAGCAAAGAAGGCTAATAAGATATTAGCATGCATAAAACGGGGTATTGATGCTAGGGACGAGAGTATTATACTCCCGTTATATAAATCACTAGTGAGGCCACACCTTGAATACTGTGTACAGTTCTGGGCACCGTACTACAAAAAGGATATCCTGGAGCTTGAAAAGGTACAGAGGAGGGCGACCAAACTAATTAAGGGCATGGAGACGATGGAATACAAGGAAAGGCTTGAAAGACTAGGCATGTTTACATTGGAAAAGCGGAGACTAAGAGGGGATATGATCAACATCTACAAATATATAAGGGGACAATACACAGAGCTTGCGCGGGACCTGTTTTTGGTTAGATCAACACAGAGGACTCGTGGACACTCGCTCAGGTTAGAGGAGAGGAGATTCCGCACAATACGGCGTAAAGGCTTTTTCACGGTAAGGACAATACGTGTTTGGAATTCCCTGCCCGAGGGAGTTGTAATGGCGGAATCTGTCAACACCTTTAAAAATGGGTTAGATAAATTCCTATTGGATAAGGATATCCAGGGGTATGGTGCATAGTCATGCATTACAGTTACTATAAATAGGGATAAAATGCAATGGCTGACAGCAGCATCAGTCAGAAATTTTAGTCAAATCATCTTGCATAGGACACCACAAATAGGTTGAACTCGATGGACAATTGTCTTTTTTCAACCTCAGATACTATGTTACTATGTAATATAGGCTTGCCATATTCGGTGATAAATGCGAGCCGAGGAGGGTTTCCTTGCTCTGAGCATTGTTTGAATTACCTGTTGTGAGAAACCTCTTGACTTCAGGATAGAGGTTTTAACAGCCACGCCGTCAAAGACAGCCGATCCAGATGACTGTGATAACAAGTACCCTGCATTAGTAGATCAGGACGTTGAGGGAGCAGAATTGGAGCATCCATCAACATTCTCTGCAGATCTATGTACCAATGCCTTCTGGGCCAAGCCAGAGCTATTAGAATCATGTCACCCCTTGCTTGCTTTATTTTCCTCACCACCCTGTGTAACAGGGTGATCGGAGGAAACAGATATGCCAGATGAAAGTCCCATTTCACTGACAGTGCGTCCACAAGGATCGCTCCGGGGTCCTTTGTTCTTGACCTGTATGCCGGAACTTTGTTGTTCAGACAGGACACCATGAGATCTCTCTCTGGCAACCCCTACTTGTCTACTAGAGTCTGAAATACTTCCGGATGTAGAGCCCATTCAGTTGCTTGAATGGTGTGTCGACTGAGAAAGTCCGCTTCCCAGTTTAGGACTCCTGGAACGAACACTGCGGACAATGCTGGAAGATGGAGTTCTGACCACTTTAGTATGTGACTTACCTCCTTCATTGCTTTTTTGGCTGCGAGTTCCTCCCTGATGGTTGAGGTACGCTACTGCCGTTGCATTCTCCGAGCGGATCTGGACTGGTTTTCTTTGCAGAATGTCCTTTGCCTGAATCAGTGCCATGTATATGGCCCGAAGTTCTGACAGGTTTATTGGCAGGCAACTTTCTTCTGTGGTCCATTGTCCCTGGAACCATAATTTTCCGGACACTGCTCCCCAGCCCTGTAAACTGGCATCCGTTGTCAGGATCTCCCAATCTGATATCCAAAAGGGTCTCTCCTTGTCTAGATGGGATGTCTGTAGCCACCAGGCTAATGACCTTTTTACCTTTACTGGAAATACCATCATTTGTTTCTTTATTGTCTGATGTACTCCATTCCATCCGGTCAGAATCAGATGCTTCAGAGGTCTTTAGTAGAATTGTGCATATTCCACCATGTTGAATGTTGACACCATCTGCCCCATCACTCGCATCGCTGCGTGAATTGATATTGTTTGACTGTGCAACAATTCCTGAGTCATTAACTGCACCTTGGATAGCTTTTCCAAAGGTAAAAATATTTTCTGCAGACTTGAATCCAATACAGCCCCCAAGTGAATCATCCATTGTGACGGAATCAGAGACAACTTTGCCCAATTTATGAGCCATCCGTGTTTCTGTAGACAAGTTATTGTGTGTTGGAGATGGCTCAAGAGCAATTCCTGGGATTGTACCAGGATTAAAAGATAGTCGAGGTATGGAAAAATCCTTGTCCCCTGCTTGCAGAGATAAGCTGCCATAACCACCATGATCTTGGTAAATACTCTGGGGGCTGTGGCTAACCCAAAGGGTAAGGCCCGGAATTGAAAATGTTGCAGGAGGATAGCGAACCTGAGGTAACACTGATGGGACAATGCTATAGGCACATGCAGGTAAGCATCCTGTATATCCAGAGATACCATGTAATCCCCTGGTTCCATGGCCAAAACTATGGAGCGTAACGTCTCCATGTGGGACCCTGGGACCCAAATATATTTGTTTAACATTTTGAGATTGAGAATGAGCCAAAATGACCCATTTGGCTTCTGGACCAAAAATAGGTTGGAGTAAAAACCCTGCCCCTGTTGTGCCGGGGGTACTGGAATAATTACGCCGGACTGAAGCAATTTCTGAACTGCTTCTTGCAGGGCCCTGGCCATCGCCTCTATATGAGATGGGCTGGTGCAAAAAAAACCTTTGTGGAGGCTGCTTCTTGAAAGGGAAAACATAACCCAGAGATACCACTTCTTGCACCCAAGCATCTGTTGTCGACTGCTGCCATATGTGTGCAAACTGAAGTAGTCAGCCCCCTACCTTGGAGTCCCCCAGGTGGAAGCCCGCACCATCAGGCTGCTACACATTTTCAAGTATGTAGGAGTACATTTACTGCATTCTGTTCTATACAGTTATTTAACGTATTCAGACGCATTGCGAAGAAAACCACAGTAATGTACACAAACTCATATGCAATAGACACTAAACTTAACTATTCATACTGACAAAAAGTAGATAGAAATTTAGTGCTGTATAACCCGTACTCTGTAGAGTGGGATACAGGGAGACTCACCCCACTTCCAGGATCGATCAATACGTTAGCAAACGCTGAGTGGATCCAGACTCTACTAGTGTACACTGCAGCTCCGGTAACTTTTAGTGGACACAGACGCTCAGTGAACGCTAGTGCATGCAGATGCTCATGTCTGCTACCCGGTCTCTTAGCGGTAAACCTTAGTGTATACAGATGCAGCGACCTATGCTGCGACCGAGACCCCTCGTGGTAGCGTCTGAGACGGAAGTGAGGCAATCAGTTCATGGTGTGAGACACGCGGAAACTGGTCATGAACTGGGGGGAGGGGCGACCAGGAGAGCATCTGACTCCCCACTGCTGACATTAACCCTAGGGATCGCAGCCTCAAACTTATCTTGGTGCCTTATGATCCCTAAGGCCTAGCGCTGGAGCACACGTGGTGGCGGCGCGCCAGCTACTGTTTGGTAGTCTCCTCCTAAAACAGTGCGGCTGTGTCCGTATTCCCCTTCTAAGCGGAACCAATGCCTTACCTTCTCCCCGTGCTCCGGCCACAGCCTGGTAACATCTACTGGACCTGTTAGTATATCTGACACAGACACCCATCGAGACACCACTTGTACTGTGAGTAAGCGTTGTTGCAAACCGGTGGAGAGTTGTTGGAGCGACTCTTTCCAATATGCGTGTAAGACGCTGTTACGAAAGATCACTCAAAAAAATGTAGTAAGACTATAAAAATAAAATAATAAAGCTTAGGGCTGCCAAACACAACAGCCCTGTGACCACGGTCCGGGTCCTGCCGCACCAAACAAAAAACTGATTTGACTGAGCCAGTGGGCGGGAATATATGGACGAGTCCGTTGCATCCTGGAAAGCCAGAAAGCTTGTGATCGTTTGGTGCCAATTCGCTGTCGCTCCATCATATCCCAATGTTATCCTGTGGATAACCTGTGGACCCTGCCGGAGAAACAGTTCATTGCAGGAGACTCAGAGGAAATTGGTCATGAACCAGGGGGAGGGGCAACCAGGAGAGCGTCTGACTCCGCACTGCTGACATCAATCCTAGGGATCGTGGCCTCATACTATTCCTGGAGCCACTGATCCCTAAGGCCTAGCGCTGGTGCACCTGTGGTGGCAGCGACTGTTTGGTAGTCTCCTCCCAAAACAGTGCGGCTGTGTCCGTTTTCCCCTACTAAGCGGAATGGATGCCTTACCTTCTCCCCATGCTCCGGCCACAGCCTGGTAACGTCTGTTGCACCTGCTAGTATATCCGACACAGACGCCTGCCGAAACAGCACTGTACTCGTGGGTAATGATAAAGTCAGTTATTACCTAAAAACATTAAGCTATATTCTATTATGGACTACGTACGCTATTGTCGCACTGCGTACCGTAAGGGTACGCACTTAGCGTAGCAGACGCTAGGCCGTGGGCACAACGCACGAGCGACACGCACGCTCACTGAATGTTACACAGTAACCCTTAATAACAACACACCATAAGGGTACGCTTTACACTTTAAACCTTGGCAATGAAATACTATAACAATGTAATGCTTATTAACCTTGATAATATGGAAAGCTGTTTGAGCGATTGAGACGCTCAGAAAACCCTTTACAGTAACTAGTGAAAACACAAGACCTGGTTTGGATTTAAAAACCACTTAGGCTCTAACACCCTCGTGGATAATTCTTTTAAAGTAAAAAGGGGAAAAACAGTACAGCTTATACACTACAAAACTAACATCAAAATCTAAACAGAATAAAGAGGAATAATATGAACAATAGCGAACGATCGCAAACACAAGAAAACAGAATGAGTATACAATGAGAACAAATGGCAAACACAGAGGATAACAAAATGGCTACAGAGAACTTACACACGTGGGAATGATTCGCAGGCGCGTCCTGAATCCAGCCCTCAGCCTTCAATGTGAAAACCTTGCAGAGAGAGTGAGTGACTGGACAGGCAATGGTGGTCTTTATATACACAACATACAGTAACAATACAATGGTCCCTATAATCTCATGGTTCATTGGACACAGGAATGTGTCTCTGCATTATAATAAAAGGTCATAGGTGGGTTCGAACAGGTGGGCTGTGCCTTTCTCCAACTGCTCAGGTGGGAGGTATCCTTAGGATTCCCGCCGCATGGGTAATGAACAGCAAATACAGTAAATATCTATAAACTACTTTTGTACATAACTATGCGCAGGAGCGAGCAATCTCTTCCTAACTAACACCGAAATGTCACCATTAAAATACTCTACAGCTGGATACTAGACACCACCGTTCTACCTTTATCTGACCCTTCCTATCATGCAAAGAGGAATTTCTCTGTCCAAGAACCGTTTAAACTAAACATACTTTCTGACATTGTTAAGGGGAATATTCACTATAAAACACACTATGTGGGTAAAATACGTTATGATCGAGTCGCCCGCTAGACGCTTACAAACTCTACCGTAAATGCGCATACACCGCGCGTGATCGCCGGAGCGATCTTACGCAAATTGCGGATATGTGCACGCACGGCAGAGCGTGTGCACGTGCAGCGGGTATGTGCATGAGGGGTTAGTACAAGGCATATGTATCAGGATATTTTTCGACTTTGACAGTCCACCCTTTGGCAGTCAAAAATAACTGCCACTATCTAAACAATTAAGCAGAAAAATATATATTACCATGAAATACCTAATTATGATTGGGAGTAGGGAGAAGAGGAGGAGGTGGGAAATGTATGACCTAGTGAGATAGTAAAAAGCATGTGTGTATGAAATCCAAGTCTGAGGTGTCATGTATCATCGTGCCGTACATGTTCTAAAAACAAGCTTCGAGGTATTGCGAAGTATACATTGAATCCTTCTTATCCCGTATTAAGGGTCTGTAAGTGGGCTAACAAACTCTACCGAGCTCTTTTCGGCTTTTAGTTCCAACAAATGGGGTGCACATTAGTTGATGATACACGAAGGGGGAAAATATGTGAGTGCTAATATATGTGTCTATATTACCTGTCGACTATGTGTGCCACTACCTGAAGATAGAAGAGTTGAACATAAGAAACATGCGTTATAAATGCATTCGTATGAATATATATATGTGGTCGTCCTTGGGCGTCTGTTGGAGTCTTGTTGATGTCTTGTTGAAGTCTTGTCCGGATTGCTGTATCTTTGCTGTGTGGCAAGCAAAGCTCTTCAAGTGTCCATAAAAATTAAAGTCTCTAACAGTTCATCAAATGGCTGTGACAAAGTTCATCAATGGTCTGTATAATGGGTCATCAAAATCTTCTTCCGAGTCGGTGTCTTTTTACCTTGGAGAAAAACAAAGGAGAAACGGGTGAAAGAAACGGACCGTGGAATCTCGTTTTATCACAACATTGTCTCGATTGCTGGGTCATAAATTAAACTAGTAGTTGTTACAATGCCCTCGCTCCTCAAACTCATCAATTTGGTACTTCGCTTGCAATTCATTAAAATTCGAACACATCTGAATATCAAATTCTATCATTATGACAACTCCTAGGATACATAAGAGGAATTTCCCTACAGCAACGATAACATTTTGAGCCCATTCTCCTAAACCTGAGAACCAATTGCGTGGGTTCAACCATGATACCCAGCCGGTCAGTTCATTACCCACAGAAGCAAGGGTAAGGTTGTGTCTCCTTCGGAACTCCCACTTCAATTGCAAGATATCGTCCATCTTTTGATCTATGACCTCGGTTGGGTTCTCAGTGCTGTTTGTGATATACGTACAACACTTCACTCCATACTGAGTTGCTAGGGTGACACAATACCCTCCTGTCACTGCTGTGATGTAATTGAGAACCATCCTGTGCTGGATCAGTTCCGTTTTGTAAGCTTGCAATTCTCTCCCATTATATCTAAAAGTGTCATCATACATCTCGGTGATATTGTCTATCAGGTTCGCTAGCGCGGTAATATACCTAAAATTTATAACTCCTCTGGCGGTACGGGTGATATCTAGCGCGAGCAGGAGTTGAATCCCGGTGGATTCGTGGATCAAATCAGAGGCTGCATGCTCTGTCCTATCTATAAGGTGTCTCTTTACAATGTGTTTGTAATGGGTGTGAGTGTAAGGAGCTTGAGCATTGCGGTGAACGTCTTTCATTCTATCATGGGTAATGGTCATTACTTCCGGTAACAATCTTCCAATGTAACACAATCCCTCTGAGTTTGGGGCAAGCCACTTATACGCCTTCCTCCAACATATGAAATATGCATCATCGGGGAGGACATATGGGACAGAATATGACATCACCATATTACAAACCTTCCAGGTGAAAAATCCTATCCCTAACTCTCTCATCTGACTAGTACACGTATCAGGTTGTATGATATGCGCACAGTATCCTGGTGATACTTCTCCAACTCGCATGGGCCTACTTCCTAGAGTGTACCTCTATTGGAAATATCTTCCACTGTTGGCTATTTGGCGTATAAGCTCTGAGTCAATGGGCATTCTATCCGCTCTGTGTGAGAATGTCATGGTTCGGTTGTTCAATGTCACTTCCCAATTTCCCGGCTTTCGGGGATTGGAAATGTTAAAACATATTAAGGACCTATCCACATGATATTGGTGGAGCTTCAAACTAGGAGGCCTAGAAATATTAAATTTCTTGTCCACCGGTCTCCCACCCCTTAATTCAAGTACCTCATCTATCGTTAAAGAGTATGGCACGAGTCCTGACTTTCTATGACCTTGAGGTACTTGTGAGCACACCCAGCATTCCGTTTGGTTTAAAACCTTACCCACTAATGAGTGATAGTCACTCAATGGATGACGGTCCATATTGATATTAATTCTGGACTGACATCTCTGGATGCACCCGTCCTCAACTATGTTGTCACAATTCCTACATATACAATTCTCTTCAGCTAACAATCCTTCACAATGTCTGTTAGTGTCATGGCTACCAGATCGTTTTCTGGTACTCGCCTTTGCTCGGTGATTGTGTTGCTCTCGGAATTCTACGAATCCATCCTGGTCATCAGAACCCATTCCAGATCCTTTCTCGACCTCACTGGTACTCTCACCGAAACAGACTGCTCTGGTCAACAACAGGGTCAACAGGAAAACACGGACTGCAGTCTCTTGGGGCGAGTCCATCTTAGGAGGAGAAAGAAAGAGTTGTAATGGGGGAAAGAAAACAACTAGAAGGGAAAGAAAACTTGGCGCGACAACCGCCTCCGATCTTGTGGTTCTCTGTGCTCAGGCGCCTTGACAACAGTCCTGCCTCTCAGCTTTCCCGGAACAGACACTCCAGTTATATGGTTTCCTCCACTCTCTGCTCTTTGTCACGGGCTCTCTCTGGGTCAGCGACCTTCTTACAGTGGGACGAGTGGACCCAAGTCTCTCTTTCGGCAACCTTCAATGCTGTCGTGCTGGTCAGTAAGACTTGGTACGGTCCTTCCCAACGGTCAATCAGGCAACCTGAGCGTAGAAAATTCTGAATCATTACATAATCCCCAGGTTCAATGTCATGACAATTACTGTCTGGCAGATCAGGAATCACCAGCTTTAGATTGCTATTCTGATTCCTCAACTGCTTGCTCATCTTAACCAAATACTTTACAGTGACTTCATTGTTACATTTCAAATCATCCTGGGGGTCAATCATTACATGGGGTTGTCGACCAAAAAGAATTTCAAAGGGGGACAGATTAAGAGGGGACATGGGAGTGGTTCTGATGCTGTACAACACAAGTGGCAAAGCTTCTGGCCACAACAATCCAGTTTCAGCCATTACTTTGCTCAACTTGTTTTTAATAGTGCTGTTTACTCTTTCCACTTTCGCACTCGCCTGTGGGCGGTACGGAGTATGCAGCTTACTATTAATTCCCATTAATTTGCACATTACCTGAAAGACTTCACCTGTAAAATGGGTACCCCTATCACTTCCAATTATCCTAGGGATACCATACCTGCACACAAATTCCTGCACTATTTTCTTTGCAGTAAACGTAGCGGTATTTGTGGCAGCGGGGAACGCTTCAACCCAATTTGAAAACACATCAATACAAACCAATACATACTTTAAATTTCTACAGGGTGGCAATTGTATGAAATCAATTTGTATTACCTGAAAAGGGCCGTCCGTTGGCGGAATATGGGATGGTTCTGTTGGTATCGCCTTTCCAATGTTCTTCCTCAAGCAGGTGAGGCATGTCATTGCCCTCTTACCCGCATGGGAAGAAAATCCTGGTGCACACCAGTAGGCTCTTACCAACTTGCACATACCTTCTTTACCTAGATGAGTCAGCCCATGTGCCGCCTCCGCTAAACTCGGAAGGTATGCTCTGGGTGCCACTGGCTTACCCTGTCCATCTGTCCAGAGTCCTGAGGACTCCTGGCCACATCCTTTTGACCTCCAGACTGCCTTTTCCTGTGGAGAACACAAATCTTGCATTTCACTCAATTTCTGTGTGCTGACAGTATTGAATACCATCAGTTGTGTGATGTCTGTCTGTATGGGGGTACTGGCTGCTAGTTTAGCAGCTTCGTCTGCCCGGCTGTTACCAAGTGACACTGGGTCTTGGCTGTATGTGTGGGCTTTAAACTTGATAACAGCCACTCTGTCAGGTTCCTGTATTGCTGCTAAAAGTCTTTTGATGTGGGTCGCATGCGCCACGGGCGTGCCAGCTGCCGTCATGAAATTTCTAAGGCGCCATAGGGCCCCGAAATCATGCACTACTCCAAAGGCATACCTAGAATCCGTGTAGATATTGGCTGACTTACCTTTAGCCAATTCACACGCTCTGGTTAGGGCGACCAGCTCAGTAACTTGTGCTGAGTGTGGTGGGCCCAGGGGTTCCGCTTGTATGGTGCCTTTGTCATCTACGACTGCGTATCCAGTACACAAGTCTCCCGAGTCCGTCTGTCTGTGGCAACTACCGTCAGTGTAGAAAGTAAAATCTACACCTTCCAGTGGGTTGTCACTGATGTCAGGCCTTGCAGTGAAATTTTGGGTCAAATATTCCATACAATCATGTGTGTCAGTGTCTGTACTAAATCCTCCTTAACCATTACTCTCATCCCCCACCCTTTGTGCCTGTCCAGGCACACCTGGGAGATACGTTGCAGGATTTAGTGCGCTGCATCTCCTTATGGCGATGTTTACAGGGGCCATTAGTGCTAATTCCCACCTTGTAAACCGTGCGGATGAGACGTGTCTGGTTTGGGCAGAATTCAGTAAGGCTGACACTGCATGAGGTGTATGGATTGTCAGGTTGTGTCCTAGCACTACATCTTCACTTTTACTCACTAGCAATGCTATCGCTGCAACACTTCGCAAGCATGTGGGGAGGGATCGTGCTACTGTGTCTAGCTGAGCGCTGTAGTAGGCTACCGGCCTGCTGGCATCACTATGCTTCTGGGTTAAGACACCTGCCGCACACCCAGCACTTTCCGTACCGTACAGTTCAAAGGGTTTCCCATAATCTGGCATACCTAATGCTGGTGCCTGCGTTAGGCACTGTTTGAGTCTCTCAAATGCCAGTTCGGACTCATCTGTGTGCGACATCCGATCTGGTTTGTTTGATGAGACCATCTCTTGTAAAGGTAGGGCTAGTATGGAAAACCCTGGGATCCAGTTACGGCAGTACCCACACATTCCTAGGAAAGTGCGAATCTGTTGCTGGGTTTGTGGCAGAGTCATGTCGCGAATCGCCTGTACTCTATCAGCGATAAGGTGTCTCAGTCCTTGCGTCAAGCAATGTCCCAAATATTTTACCTTGGTCTGGCATAATTGCAACTTATCCTTTGAAACCTTGTGTCCCGTATCAGAAAGATGAAGCAGAAGCTGTTTCGTGTCTTTCAAGGACGTTTCGAGTGAATCAGAACACAGCAGTAAGTCGTCTACATACTGTATTAATACTGATCCGCTCTCAGGGTGAAAGGATTGTAGACAATCATGCAAAGCCTGTGAGAAAATACTTGGGCTGTCAATGAAACCTTGTGGTAAACGAGTCCAGGTGTACTGTACTCCTCTGTATGTAAATGCAAACAAATATTGGCTGTCAGGGTGCAGAGGTACCGAAAAGAAAGCGGAGCAGAGGTCAATAACAGTGAAAAATTTCGCAGTGGGAGGGATTTGCATAAGGATGACGGCTGGATTTGGCACTACGGGGAATTGACTCAACTATTTTGTTTATCCCCCTTAGATCCTGCACTAGCCTGTAATCCCTCCCCCCACTCTTTTTCACAGGGAAGATGGGACTATTGGCAGTGCTGGACGTCCTAACCAGAATGCCCTGTTGTAGCAAGCGCTCTATTACTGGGTAAACTCCTAACTCCACCTCTGGCTTCAGAGGATACTGTAGGATTTTTGGAGCTATCCTACCATCTTTTACTTGAACTACTACAGGAGCTACATTTGCCATTAATCCAGTGTCTTGTCCATCCTTGGTCCAAAGTGACTCCGGTATCTGGGAAATCATTTTCTCTACCTTGGACGGACACCTATCTGTAACAGCAGTGTGTGACATTAACCTTTGTGGGGAGTCTAGCATATCCTGCACTTCCTGAGCGTGATTCTCGGGTATATCTAAGAACACACCTCCAGGAGTACAATATATGACACACCCCATCTTGCACAGTAAATCTCTCCCAAGTAGATTAGTCGGAGCCGATGCAGCTAGCAGAAAGGAGTGCTTGGTCTGCAAAGGCCCTATCGTAATCTCTGCTGGTTTGCTTAAAGGGTAGTGTTGTACTACTCCTGTTACTCCCATGGCTGGAATTGTTTTACCAGTGGTCTTCATACCCACTGTTGAATTTAACACTGACTTTGCCGCCCCCGTGTCTACAAGGAAAGGTAGAGATCTACCAGCTACATCAATTATGACCTCGGGTTCACTTCCAAGGCTCGCAATTAATTTCACTGGCTGCAGACTACAGGTGTGGCCCCACCCCTATTGTATGTGGTGACCTCCCCGCAGCGCACTGGCAGCTACAACATGTGAAGGGGGTAACTGAGAATTTTCAGAGACTTGCTAGTCTCTTCTTGGTGGGTACCTTTTTGTTTCCCCTGCATGTGGCTCATAACTCCGTCTCTGCGGTCCCTGATCCCAATTACGTGTGTCATGTCGTTGTCTAGGGGGTTGGTATACCTTATATGGGTCGTTAAACATACAATTCCGTGCAATATGTCCTTCTCTGCTACAGTTATAACATGTTATCACATTTGACTTACCCACAGGGGTCTGGGGCTTAGGCTGAGGTGGCTTCGTTGTAAGGGCTTGTATACTTACTGCCATCAGCTTATCGCCCTGTGACTCCCTGTGTCTCATGATGTTCCGATCATGTTCAATAGCAGTCTCTCTCAAAGCAGCCACCGACATACCTCTCCAGTTGGGTTGAGTGGTCTGTACCCTTGTCCTCAACACTTCCTTTAAACCATCCATTAATACAGAAACTGCTACTTCCCAATGGTGCACATTTGTCTTAACGTCTTCTATTCCAGTGTACCTAGCCATTTCCTGCAGTGCCCGATGGAAATAATCAGAAGCAGTTTCACCTTCTTTTTGTCTTATGGAGAAGATTTTGTTCCACTTGACAACAGTTGGGAAATATACTCCTAACTGCAGGTTGATACGTTTTACATTGTCCTGATTGTACTCATCAGTGAGAGGTACCTCTTCATCTAACCTACAATCAGTGATAAATTTTGCAGAGTCGATATTGGGGGGCAAGCATGCCCTCAGCAATGTCCGCCAATCTTTGTTATTGGGTTCTGCGGAGTTACCTAATTCTCTAATGAATAAAATTGGGGAGAACACTTAGCCAGCGCTGTATTCGTTTTTCTTTCCTTAAGATTCTCCTTCAAATCTCACAGATGGAGTTGCATGTAAGATAATAAAACAGGTTTGTATATAGTGAAGTACTGTTTAATACAAAACATATATACATAAATACACATTAGACATAGGATCAGATAAGACAAAATCCTTTAGGAGGCGTATAGGATGGGTAATTACCAGGGTCAGTGGGAACTGTGGTCAAACAGTCCCAACAGCGTTTGTGTCCCAAATATGGGTGCTCCGGATCAGCCCACACTTCACACAGATGGTAACTGCTGGATCTCGGCAACGACACACCACTTGCTCAACGCCTCCACAGGAAAAACCAACGCGTTTCCTCCCCTAGCTGGGGACTTTTTCAAGGTGCAGTCAAGATACTGATCCTCTCCCTCCAACCCTCTATTTAAATATCCATGCTCCAATGAGACTGTTTTTTCACAGCCGTACATCGTTATACTAATTAAATCTCTTAGTCCTTTTGTCCCTCCTGACTCTCCGTCTGATGTCAGGAGGAGCTTCCGTGTATAGTGGTGTCCATGGTAACCAGGATTCCCCCGGTCTCAAGTCCCTGCGTGGCCGTCTGACGATCGCTTCCGCGAATGCGGGTATCCATGGTAACCGGGACTTCCTCGCTTTTGCGTTGCGTCACTTCCGGTCTTCGTCGGGATGAATTAAAGTCAGTTTTTGAACAATAAAGTTCTCAATGTATGTGTGCAGCCCTCTTATTAGTCCACTCAGGCATTAATTCATTATGTTGTTTATGTTTTTAAAACACAATCAGCCGGGACATCACTTCCGGTGACGTCATGGGCTTCACATACAGTTCTCCCTCTACAATGTAAGACGAAAATTAGTACATTTTCTGCATACAAGGAATTCAACATTATTTAAAAAATATTCAGATCCTATGGTGCAATAATATTTGAGAATTTTTTTTAAAAACTGTGCATATATTAAAACTCAGCAGATATGTGGAATCAATAAAAGATCAGTAAAACTTTTCACTGGTGGGTTACCCTCTTGACTTATGGGTTACCTCAAGGTCCCTTTATAAAAACCATTTGACTTCAAAGTCAGAGTTTAACCCCCTTGGCCTAAGTGTCCCTAGTTCGAAAATGGCCTTCATTTCCGCCTGTGCCAGTTGATTCACTTTACCACAGCGTCTCCAATATCCTTTTATGTGTCGTATTCCACAAAACATTTTTATCGCTCCTACATTACTTTGATGATGTGTTCTAAAATGTTCAAACATTTTAGAACACATCATCAAAGTAATGTAGGAGCGATAAAAATGTTTTGTGGAATACGACACATAAAAGGATATTGGAGACGCTGTGATAAAGTGAATCAACTGGCACAGGCGGAAATGAAGGCCATTTTCGAACTAGGGACACTTAGGCCAAGGGGGTTAAACTCTGACTTTGAAGTCAAATGGTTTTTATAAAGGGACCTTGAGGTAACCCATAAGTCAAGAGGGTAACCCACCAGTGAAAAGTTTTACTGATCTTTTATTGATTCCACATATCTGCTGAGTTTTAATATATGCACAGTTTTTAAAAAAAAAATCTCAAATATTATTGCACCATAGGATCTGAATATTTTTTAAATAATGTTGAATTCCTTGTATGCAGAAAATGTACTAATTTTCGTCTTACATTGTAGAGGGAGAACTGTATGTGAAGCCCATGACGTCACCGGAAGTGATGTCCCGGCTGATTGTGTTTTAAAAACATAAACAACATAATGAATTAATGCCCGAGTGGACTAATAAGAGGGCTGCACACATACATTGAGAACTTTATTGTTCAAAAACTGACTTTAATTCATCCCAACGAAGACCGGAAGTGACGCAACGCAAAAGCGAGGAAGTCCCGGTTACCATGGATACCCGCATTCGCGGAAGCGATCGTCAGACGGCCACGCAGGGACTTGAGACCGGGGGAATCCTGGTTACCATGGACACCACTATACACGGAAGCTCCTCCCGACATCAGACGGAGAGTCAGGAGGGACAAAAGGACTAAGATTTAATTAGTATAACGATGTACGGCTGTGAAAAAACAGTCTCATTGGAGCATGGATATTTAAATAGAGGGTTGGAGGGAGAGGATCAGTATCTTGACTGCACCTTGAAAAAGTCCCCAGCTAGGGGAGGAAACGCGTTGGTTTTTCCTGTGGAGGCGTTGAGCAAGTGGTGTGTCGTTGCCGAGATCCAGCAGTTACCATCTGTGTGAAGTGTGGGCTGATCCGGAGCACCCATATTTGGGACACAAACGCTGTTGGGACTGTTTGACCACAGTTCCCACTGACCCTGGTAATTACCCATCCTATACGCCTCCTAAAGGATTTTGTCTTATCTGATCCTATGTCTAATGTGTATTTATGTATATATGTTTTGTATTAAACAGTACTTCACTATATACAAACCTGTTTTATTATCTTACATGCAACTCCATCTGTGAGATTTGAAGGAGAATCTTAAGGAAAGAAGAATGAATACAGCGCTGGCTAAGTGTTCTCCCCAATTGTATTCCTTTATATACACTGTTTGGTGAGGGGTGGAGGATACCTCATAGGAGAGCTTCTGGCTTTCAGCTGCTGTTAATTGCGCACTGAAGTGTTTCTATTATTTTAGTGTATTTAATTCTCTAATGAACCTTTGGCTTGCAACTAGATCTTTCCTAGGATCAGGGAATTCAGACATAATTGTTCTTAATTCTGTCCGGGAAAAGGGACGATGCATTGCAATGTTCCTGACGGGAGTGACTCCTGTAGCGTCAGTTTTTCCATTTGGGACTGCAATTACCCTGACAGGATTAAGTTCAATCACATCACTCTGGGTTGATTCTACAATGTGTGGTGTAATTGTTTCTGCATAATGTACAGTACCGTACTTACCTGCGGACACGACCTCACCTGTCCCTCCACTAGGGGCCTTTGCTACTCCTCTTACTGGTTGGGCCGTGCCCACTGTAGTCTCTCTTATGGTGGCTGCTAGAGAGAGTGCCGATATTGTAGTAGGCTCATCTTCCTGGTCGCAGTCCTGAGGGAAGTTTAAGACAGGATACAACTTGCACGGGTTAACATTAGCATCAATACACTTATCTACTTTACTCTTATCATTTATACATTTATTAAGTGCACTTTTATCATATACCAGTATGCCATTCTCTGTAGCCACTTTCTCTCCTGTTATGTATGGTGGTGGTGGTGCGGTAGCTATCAGTTTCCTGATAGGATTGGAACCAGCTGCTTGAGCTAATCCTCTTTGTATCTCGCCTTCCTGTTGCCATAACTGTAAATAATCATAATGTCTAATCCGTTGCTTGCCGGATTTTATTAGACATATCCTTCTCCTTAAATTTTGCAAAACCTCAGGATTAAAACTGCCTACCCTGGGAAACTTCTCCCCATCATTCACAGTCATACGTTCCCACTCATTGCATAAAACCTCTGCGTGTGATCCATATTTTTCACACATTATGTACCTCGCCGACCCGGCTGGCCGCGGAATAATATCAACCTGAACCTTGGTTGATCGTCCCTTACTTGAGCAACTGGCCCCCATTCTTTACAGGTATTGCCTTCTCAGCGAATTCCTACAAAAACCACGTTCCCAGAGGTAAGGCGACGGTGAAAGTCCAACGAGTGCCTTCACCCACTCTCGCCCACGTCGACCAATATGCCCACACACTGCTTCAGCGCTGGCGTACTCAACCCAGGGCCCCTATGTGACCTCTATTTACTGGGGAGTGTGGGAGTATGCTACCCTCCCCAGTAAGTATCAGTTGCTGGAGAATTCCTGAGTGAACAGCGAACCTCCCTTAAAATATAAAAAACCTACACAAATCACGTCAGAATGTACAAATAGTGTTTATGATCCCACAAAGCGTACGCAAATTGCGTAATGGGTATCAAGGTAACCAACTAATGCACACAATTACATGCGGTACAGTCGCAATGCGTATAAGTAACTATTACTTATCCGCAGAATGACCAGCGGAATTGGTTGTTTAGGCTGCGAAACCTTCAGCCGGAGCATATTCTCAAAACGGGCCTATATGGGTACTGCGCCAACCTCCAAGGTTGCGCTCACTACCTCTGACCTTTCTTAAGTCAGGGTCTTCAGAAACTTCGTATAGGTACTTGTAACACTAATTGCTTCTCTTACCTTATTCACTTTTAACGTGAGATGGCCTTCTCCAACGCCACCACGTGTTCACTTCACGGGTATCCTTCTACGAGATCTCGAATTCCAGGGTTCACACCAAAAAATACTTTACTTGCATACACTCTTTCACTTCATATATACTTTGATTTTTCTGTACAGAAAATTTCTTTCATTTAGGTAACACAGGCTAATCCCAGAGGTAATGCAACGAGAGGAGGATCTTTTTAAACTAAATTTCGGAAACGGAACAAATTTGTGCTATTATCTCGTGGCTTCCGTATCTACTACTAAAACAATGCTATCGTGTGATTTGTATTTAGTGGGCGCATCCGTACGCACGTTGCGTGATATACGCCACGTGTGTAGGCCTTTGCGTTGCGTACGCTGTCTCGCACTTGGTCAGAGACACGTGTACACAGGCCGGATACGTCCGCAGTAACACAGATAACACGCTTCTATAAATGCAAACGATATTTAACTATAATCGTTTACCAAACACCACACAGTCTCTCCTGTATAACCTTTATAACTGGGTCAGGCTGCGTGCGTATTTTACAATTACTCCCTTAAGTATTACTTTTACTTTTAACTAAATAGCAACAAATTTTCTCAGCACGTGATCAATGCTAATGGCAAACAGAAAGGTAGATATGTGAAAATACGCAAATGGAAATACAGGTGTGTGCGTGTGTTGCGTGCGCAATTTTCACCAATACTGAAATTTAAACAGATTTAAAAGACAATAGCTTAATGTTCTTACCTTTCGGTGCCGGATCCCACCAGCATCCCTACAAACCAAGCGAAGCAGACGCTTATCTAATCAGCACTTACCATATCCCCAACCACCAAACGGCTAACAGGGGATACTACCTTCCCGCCCTTTGCTGATGGATAAAGTCTGCCTGGTTCCGCTTGGTTGCGGATATGAGGAGGCCCGGACGATGCCCCCAATTGATAAAGTCAGTTATTACCTAAAAACATTAAGCTATATTCTATTATGGACTACGTACGCTATTGTCGCACTGCGTACCGTAAGGGTACGCACTTCGCGTAGCAGACGCTAGGCCGTGGGCGCGACGCATGAGCGACACGCACGCTCACTGAATGTTACACAGTAACCCTTAGTAACAACACACCATAAGGGTACGCTTTACACTTTAAACCTTGGCAATGAAATACTATAACAATGTAATGCTTATTAACCTTGATAATATGGAAAGCTGTTTGAGCGATTGAGACGCTCAGAAAACCCTTTACAGTAACTAGTGAAAACACAAGACCTGGTTTGGATTTAAAAACCACTTAGGCTCTAACACCCTCGTGGATAATTCTTTTAAAGTAAAAAGGGGAAAAACAGTACAGCTTATACACTACAAAACTAACATCAAAATCTAAACAGAATAAAGAGGAATAATATGAACAATAGCGAACGATCGCAAACACAAGAAAACAGAATGAGTATACAATGAGAACAAATGGCAAACACAGAGGATAAAAAAATGGCTACAGAGAACTTACACACGTGGGAATGATTCGCAGGCGCTTCCTGAATCCAGCCCTCAGCCTTCAATGTGAAAACCTTGCAGAGAGAGTGAGTGACTGGACAGGCAATGGTGGTCTTTATATACACAACATACAGTAACAATACAATGGTCCCTATAATCTCATGGTTCATTGGACATAGGAATGTGTCTCTGCATTATAACAAAAGGTCATAGGTGGGTTCGAACAGGTGGGCTGTGCCTTTCTCCAACTGCTCAGGTGGGAGGTATCCTCAGGATTCCCGCCGCATGGATAATGAACAGCAAATACAGTAAATATCTATAAACTACTTTTGTACATAACTATGCGCAGGAGCGAGCAATCTCTTCCTAACACCGAAATGTCACCATTAAAATACTCTACAGCTGGATACTAGACACCACCGTTCTACCTTTATCTGACCCTTCCTATCATGCAAAGAGGAATTTCTCTGTCCAAGAACCGTTTAAACTAAACATACTTTCTGACATTGTTAAGGGGAATATTCACTATAAAACACACTATGTGGGTAAAATACGTTATGATCGAGTCGCCCGCTAGACGCTTACAAACTCTACCGTAAATGCGCATACACCGCGCGTGATCGCCGGAGCGATCTTACGCAAATTGCGGATATGTGCACGCACGGCAGAGCGTGTGCACGTGCAGCGGGCATGTGCATGAGGGGTTAGTACAAGGCATATATGTATCAGGATATTTTTCGACTTTGACAGTAAGCATTGTCGCGACCCAGCGAAGAGTTGTTGGTGCGACTCTTTCTAAGGTACATATAAGACGCTGTTTAGAAAGATCACTCAAGAAAAAATAGTAAGAATATAAAAATCAAATAAGAAAGCTTAGGGCTGCTAAAAACCAGCAGCCCTCTGACCATGGTCCGGCTCCTGCTGCACCAAACAAAAAACTGATTTGCCTGAGCAAGGAGGCGGGGATATATGGACGGGCCCGTTGCATGCTGGGAGGTCGGAAAAGCTTTGACCTATTGGTGCAAATCCGCTGTCGCTTCATCATATCCCATCGTTATCCTGTGGACCCTGCTGGAGAAAAGCTGTTTTGGCTGCTGGAAGGATGCCACCATTTTGTTTAGTTCTTCTTTAAACAGAACATCCCCCATAAAGGGTAGTTACTTCCAGAGTTTTCTAGTATTTCTAGTTAATCTAGAATGCGGTTTACTCTCTGGCAACGTCTTTTGTAAAGCTATAGATGTCTGTGCCAGACTTTGAACTAAACTCACCAGTTTCCACCCAGTGTGGATTTGTACCTGGGTCTGGTACTGGCATAGAGGTACCCATGGCTGGGATCCGGTCTTTAGGTCGACAGTAAGTAGGTTGATACTGTCTAGGTCGACCACTATTGGTTGACAGCAAGTAGGTCGACATGGTTTCTAGGTCGACAGGGACTCTAGGTTTGTGTGTTCTAGGTCGACATGACAAAAGGTCGACATGAGTCTTTCACATTTGTTCTTGTGTAGGTACAGGAGTAGTTAATATTTAACACATAGTCCTTCTTGTACAACATCCTGTGCAGATAACCCAACAGAGCACTTTTTACATGAGAGCAATAATGGGGTTTCTGTTTGTGACCTTTTGCCTTGTTAGACATAACTGCTAAATTTGTGTGTCACACTCACACACTTATATGGCAACATTAACGGTATAACCAAGTGTAGTATGTGACAAAAGTAAGCAAATTAACTGCTGCTCATAATCACCCTGAAAGCACCTGTCTCACGGTATAAAGAAAAGTGATAGCAATATATCAGAAAACAAGATAAATCAGACAGCAGAACTAGCACAAGTCACATACAATGCAGATAAATACACAATAATATAACTGCAATGAGCACTTGAATAAACTACTCAGCCTGTTTTTGAAAGTAGGTAGGATATAAATCTTTGTAAAACCCTGGCTCCTTGGACACTTCTTTACAGGAAGACTGAGCCCGGCGTTCCCAGAGAACTTGCTTGCTGAAGATGGCTGCCCTGGTCTCTGAGGGAAAGAGGCAGTGTTGTTTACAGCTTAAAGAGGGAAATCTGCAGCAGATTGACACCCAAAGCTGGGGGATGGGCTACAGATTAAGTGCCACCTCCCCTTGCTGGTCTTCTCCCCAGGTACTGAAGGTCTTTCTTTAGAAATTTTGTGTATTTAGTGTATACACTAAAACCATACTTGCCTACCCTCCCGGAATGGCCGGGAGGCTCCCGAAAATCGGGTGACCCTCCCGGCCCCCCGGAAAGGTGGGCAAGCCTCCCGCTTTCCCCCTCGGCCGCCCGCAGCAGTGAACATGTAGGCGGGCCGAGGGGGTCCGATGACGCGATTCGCGCTAATCATCGTAGCTCCGCCCCCCACTATGCAGCGCCTCGTTTCTCGGCACAGCGGGGGTGGAGTCACGATGACGCGACCCTGATGCAACGCCCCCCGGACCGCCCGTCCTGCTGCCGGCCACGCCCCCGAAGCACCCATCCTGCTGCCGGCCACGCCCCCATTCACCTACAACGCTGCCTCCTCCCGGAGGAGGAGGCAGCAAAGTAGATAAGCCTGACTAAAACCTGTGCCTTATGTGCCCTGGTGGTCTAGTGGAATCCCTGACCGAAGCCATTGTCCACGCCATCATTGTGGTCCGTCTCCTTTATGATGGGACCCTCTTACCTGCCCCCATATGCCAGCCACACAGTCTTTATGTCCCCACAGTGAGCAGTGCTAGATGCAGTGTGTGGCTCCTGCCGCAAGTATCCATCTTGGGACTAGCCGTTCGGGAGTTTCGGCGCCAGCTGGGGGGGGGGGGGGGGGGGGGAGCGCTGACAAGCACAGAGAAAAAGAATAATGTTCAAAATTGAAAGCATAGGGCTGCAATAGCAGCTCCCTGTAAAGGTGCATCCCAGCTTCCAGCTGGCACCAACAAAAAACTGACCTGCCTGAGCATGGAAGCAGGGTTACAGGGGAGAGGAGCCAAGCATTCTGGGAAGCCAGAAAACTTAACCGTTTGGTGCCCGGACTCTTATCCACCACCTACAACCCTGATGTTCTCCCTGTGGAGACCGAAGGAGGAAAGGTTTATGTGCTAGTGGATACAATCTCTAAGTTCTCCCCAATCAGGTGGGCGCTAATCATGGGCTCCCAGAAAGGTGCATTCATAACCTAAACCCACCCTAGAACCACATTTGTGTGTCTGCAGATTAATTTAGTCTCCTGTGACAGCCATAGGGCAGTATACTGTAGTTATCTCTCCTTGCAACCCTGTAGTTCCCTATGTGGCCCCCCCTCCCTATAGAAAACTATGTGTCACTCAGCCCTGTGTCCCCCCCCACACACTACTCACCAACCCGACCCTCTCACGCAGTGCAGTATAGCTATCACTCATTGCAACCCCCCTCCCTATGTTTGAAGCCACCCATTACCACCCCCTAAACGTGAGCTGTCACTCATTTTGCAAATAAATCCTAACTGTGTTTGCTGGTTCTAATCAACTGTGCTGCTTGTGCAATACAAAAAGAAAAACCGCTCCACTGTGCAAACACTGGCACTGCGTCCATCTCTGAATTAAGCCCATAGTGCTAATTGACAATACTAACAGTAGGAGTGACGTCACATGGCCCTACCATAAACAAACACCTCTTTATACATAAGCAGGCTTACACAATACATAGAAATCATCTTTTTAAAGGTATGACATCCTTGATCGTTTTTTCTGAGTTCCAGAAACAGAATAAACACAATAGTGCAACAAGTAAGGACAGAATAAAGGGCCAAGGTTTTTTTTATTGGTTCCACTCATAAAAAACAGAAAAGTCATGGCATATCACTCTTATGGGGTAATTGGTCCAGGATACTGATAAAATCTTCTTAGAACTAGGACTTGAGAAAATATATAGTACAATACAGCTTCATAAAAACTTATTTAATGAACAAATGCACTCACATAGTACAAAATAGGCATATATCACCAACTGGATGATCCCCACTGGAAAACCCGCTTGTTCAAAGCACACTGGAGTCCCAAGGAAGCCTTATGGTGAAACAGGGTGTCCTTCCACAGTATCGGAAATTGGAATGTCAGAACCTGGTCACATCTTAGGGTTCACAGCTGCAGGATCCAGTGGAAGAATATCCCTCTGCTTGAACGTGTTTTCGGACAGGTTATCCTTCCTCAGAAGCATGGGATAGTATGACACCCCGACCCCATATATACCCAGAACAATCACACCGATGAGAGGAACATCGGAGGTGCTGGTGCAGAAACCGGAACTGCATCACCGGAACCGACGTTCATGTGTTCCAAATACGCCAAGGGACTTCCTGTTGCACTGCAGGTGGGGCTGATTTAAGACATGCAGAGATATTTAGATTTTGGTGGATTATATGTTTTTCTGTGCAGGATGAATACTGGCTGCTTTTGCATGAAGCCCACAAATGTGAAAAGCAGTGCAAAAATGTTACCTAGCCTATTTATTTATGTTTACAGCTCTCTATGTTTTAGCAACACTGAATCAACTAGGCATTACATAAAAAAAATAGTGACAGAATTATTGCAACTATTTCTTTTATTGTTCCAAAATCAAGAATTTGGAAACTACCATCTCCAATTGTATGTTTTCTTTGGGCAGTCTACTATATTCACTCAAATGAGATGAGAAACTGTACACAAACCTATATGAGTGCCCTTCAAGTACACGTTTGCTTTTATCTGCGTTTTATAGATTCATTATGTTTTATCTAATATTTTGTAGAGCTGCAAATGCAACACTAAACCCAAAAAGTGAAACAAGGTATTTTGACCTGAAAGTTCAACATTACATCCCAACAGAGCTGCTGTATTAGGTAGGGGTATGATATACTGTAGGTTAAAAACCTGAGAATTTTGAACAGAGCCATCTGAACTGCTGTCTCATCATGAATTCTGTAATTGTGTATGAATCTACCAATTCATTTGTGTGCCGAGTGTCTCCTCTATGTCATCAGAATGCATCCAGTACACAGCTATAGGAAGAAGGAACTCCCCTCACAGGAGTGGTAAGGTGAGTACTATCAGTCTGTTTTTGTGTTAGCCCAGAGGTTCCCAAACTGTGTGCCGTGGCTCCCTGGGGTGCTTCGGGACACTTGCAGGGGTGCCCTGGATTGGTGGTCCAGGACCAATTCAAATTATTCATGGTCAATATAATAGGCAAAACCAGTGCCGGTGGCTGCCAGTCATAAAATATGTGGCCAAACAGAAGCAAATCTTGTCCCTCACCACACAACTTACCCTAAGGATGACATATAAACTAGTGATGAGCGGGTTCGGTTCCTCGGAAACCGAACCCCCCCGAACTTCACCCATTTTACACGGGTCCGAGGCATACTCAGATTCTCCCGTATGGCTCGGTTAACCCGAGCGCGCCCGAACGTCGTCATCCCGCTGTCGGATTCTCGCGAGATTCGGATTCTATATAAGCAGCTGCGCGTCGCCGCCATTTTCACTCGTGCATTGGAAATGTTAGGGAGAGGACGTGGCTGGCGTCCTCTCCGTTTATTCATTGTTGAGTTGATGCAAATATTTGTGCTTGCTTATATCATTGTGGGGACTGGGGAGCAGCTTTATATTAATATAGGAGGAGTACAGTGCAGAGTTTTGCTGATCAGTGACCACCAGTTTTATCCGTTCTCTGCCTGAAAAAAACACTCCTTATCTGTGCTCACTGTGCTGCATATATCTGTGCTCACACTGCTTAATTGTGGGGACTGGGGAGCAGCTGTATTATTTAGGAGGAGTACAGTGCAGAGTTTTGCTGACAGTGACCACCAGTATACGTTGTCTGCCTGAAAAACACTCCATATCTGTGCTCAGTGTGCTGCATATATCTGTGCTCACACTGCTTTATTGTGGGGACTGGGGACCACCAGTATAATATTATATAGGAGGAGTACAGTGCAGAGTTTTGCTAAGCAGTGACCACCAGTATACGTTGTCTGCCTGAAAAACACTCCATATCTGTGCTGCATTGTGTAGTATATAGTAGTACAGTGCATAATTTTGCTGACCACCAGTATATTATAGGAGTACGGTACAGAAGGCCACTGCTGTACCTACCTCTGTGTCGTCAAGTATACTATCCATCCATACCTGTGGTGCATTTCAGTTTTGCACAGTTTGCTGACCACCAGTATATAATATATAGCATTACGGTACAGTAGGCCACTGCTGTACCTACCTCTGTGTCGTCAAGTATACTATCCATCTAGATTCTATACCTGTGGTGCATTTCAGTTGTGCAGTTTGCTGACACAGTGACCACCAGTATATATATAGCAGTACGGTACGGAAGGCCACTGCTGTACCTACCTCTGTGTCATCAAGTATACTATCCATCTACATTCTATACCTGTGGTGCATTTTAGTTTTGCAGTTTGCTGACACAGTGACCACCAGTATATATATATATATATATATATATATATATCTATCAGTACGGTACGGAAGGCCACTGCTGTACCTACCTCTGTGTCGTCAAGTATACTATCCATCTACATTCTATACCTGTGGTGCATTTCAGTTGTGCGCAGTATATATAGTAGTAGGCCATTGCTATTGATACTGGCATATAATTCCACACATTAAAAAATGGAGAACAAAAATGTGGAGGTTAAAATAAGGAAAGATCAAGATCCACTTCCGCCTCGTGCTGAAGCTGCTGCCACTAGTCATGGCCGAGACGATGAAATGCCATCAACGTCGTCTGCAAAGGCCGATGCCCAATGTCATAGTAGAGAGCATGTAAAATCCAAAAAACAAAAGTTCAGTAAAATGACCCAAAAATCAAAATTGAAAGCGTCTGATGAGAAGCGTAAACTTGCCAATATGCCATTTACGACACGGAGTGGCAAGGAACGGCTGAGGCCCTGGCCTATGTTCATGGCTAGTGGTTCAGATTCACATGAGGATGGAAGCACTCATCCTCTCGCTAGAAAAATGAAAAGACTTAAGCTGACAAAAGCACAGCAAAGAACTGTGCGTTCTTCTAAATCACAAATCCCCAAGGAGAGTCCAATTGTGTCGGTTGCGATGCCTGACCTTCCCAACAGTGGACGTGAAGAGCTTGCGCCTTCCACCATTTGCACGCCCCCTGCAAGTGCTGGAAGGAGCACCCGCAGTCCAGTTCCTGATAGTCAAATTGAAGATATCACTGTTGAAGTACACCAGGATGAGGATATGGGTGTTGCTGGCGCTGGGGAGGAAATTGACAAGGAGGATTCTGATGGTGAGGTGGTTTGTTTAAGTCAGGCACCCGGGGAGACACCTGTTGTCCGTGGGACGATTATGGCCATTGACATGCCTGGTCAAAATACAAAAAAAATCAGCTCTTCGGTGTGGAATTATTTCAACACAAATGCGGACAACAGGTGTCAAGCCGTGTGTTGCCTTTGTCAAGCTGTAATAAGTAGGGGTAAGGACGTTAACCACCTAGGAACATCCTCCCTTATAAGTCACCTGGACCGCATTCATCAGAAGTCAGTGACAAGTTCAAAAACTTTGGGTGACAGCGGAAGGAGTCCACTGACCAGTAAATCCCTTCCTCTTGTAACCAAGCTCCTGCAAACCACACCACCAACTCCCTCAGTGTCAATTTCCTCCTTACACAGGAAAGCCAATAGTCCTGCAGGCCATGTCACTGGCAAGTCTGACGAGTCCTCTCCTGCCTGGGATTCCGCCAATGCATCCTTGAGTGTAATGCCTACTGCTGCTGCTGGCGCTGCTGTTGTTGCTGCTGCGAGTCGATCGTCATCCCAGAGGGGAAGTTGGAAGACCACTTGTACTACTTCCAGTAAGCAATTGACTGTCTAACAGTCCTTTGCGAGGAAGATGAAATATCACAGCAGTCATCCTGCTGCAAAGCGGATAACTCAGGTCTTGTCAGCCTGGGTGGTGAGAAACGTGTGTCCGGTATCCACCGTTAATTCACAGGCAACTAGAGACTTGATCGAGGTACTGTGTCCCCGATACCAAATACCATCTAGGTTCCATTTCTCTAGGCAGGCGATACCGAAAATGTACACAGACCTCAGAAAAAGACTCACCAGTGTCCTAAAAAATGCAGTTGTACCCAATGTCCACTTAACCACGGACATGTGGACAAGTGGAGCAGGGCAGACTCAGGACAATATGACTGACAGCCCACTGGGTAGATGTATTGCCTCCCGCAGCAAGAACAGCAGCGGCGGCACCAGTAGCAGCATCTCGCAAATGCCAACTCGTTCCTAGGCAGGCTACGCTTTGTATCACCGCTTTCCATAAGAGGCACACAGCTGACAACCTCTTACGGAAACTGAGGAACATCATTGCAGAATGGCTTACCCCAATTGGACTCTCCTGGGGATTTGTGACATCGGACAACGCCAGCAATATTGTGCGTGCATTACATCTGGGCAAATTCCAGCACGTCCCATGTTTTGCACATACATTGAATTTGGTGGTGCAGAATTATTTAAAAAAACGACAGGGGCGTGCAAGAGATGCTGTCGGTGGCCCGAAGAATTGCGGTCCACTTTCGGCATTCAGCCACCGCGTGCCGAAGACTGGAGCACCACCAAACATTCCTGAACCTGCCCTGCCATCATCTGAAGCAAGAGGTGGTAACGAGGTGGAATTCAACCCTCTATATGATTCAGAGGATGGAGGAGCAGCAAAAGGCCATTCAAGCCTATACATCTGCCCACGATATAGGCAAAGGAGTGGGAATGCACCTGACTCAAGCGCAGTGGAGAATGATTTCAACGTTGTGCAAGGTTCTGCAACCCTTTGAACTTGCCACACGTGAAGTCAGTTCAGACACTGCCAGCCTGAGTCAGGTCATTCCCCTCATCAGGCTTTTGCAGAAGAAGCTGGAGACATTGAAGGAGGAGCTAAAACAGAGCGATTCCGCTAGGCTTGTGGGACTTGTGGATGGAGTCCTTAATTCGCTTAACCAGGATTCACGGGTGGTCAATCTGTTGAAATCGGAGCACTACATTTTGGCCACCGTGCTCGATCCTTGATTTAAAACCTACGTTGTATCTCTCTTTCCGGCAGACACAAGTCTGCAGAGATTCAAAGACCTGCTGGTGAGTAAATTGTCAAGTCAAGCGGAACGTGACCCGTCAACATCTCCTCCTCCACATTCTCCCGCAACTGGGGGTGCGAGGAAAAGGCTAAGAATTCCGAGCCCATCCGCTGGCGGTGATGCAGGGCAGTCTGGAGCAAGTGCTGACATCTGGTCCGGACTGAAGGACCTGCCAACGATTACTGACATGTCGTCTACTGTCACTGCATATGATTCTCTCACCATTGAAAGAATGGTGGAGGATTATATGAGTGACCGCATCCAAGTAGGCACGTCAGACAGTCCGTACGTATACTGGCAGGAAAAAGAAGCAATTTGGAGGCCCTTGCACAAACTGGCTTTATTCTACCTAAGTTGCCCTCCCTCCAGTGTGTACTCCGAAAGAGTGTTTAGTGCAGCCGCTCACCTTGTCAGCAATCGGCGTACGAGGTTACTTCCAGAAAATGTGGAGAAGATGATGTTCATCAAAATGAATTATAATCAATTCCTCCGTGGAGACATTCACCAGCAGCAATTGCCTCCAGAAAGAACACAGGGACCTGAGATGGTGGATTCCAGTGGGGACGAATTAATAATCTGTGAGGAGGGGGATGTACACAGTGAAAGGGGTGAGGAATCGGAGGATGATGAGGTGGACATCTTGCCTCTGTAGAGCCAGTTTGTGCAAGGAGAGATTGATTGCTTCTTTTTTGGTGGGGGCCCAAACCAACCAGTCATTTCAGTCACAGTCGTGTGGCAGACCCTGTCGCTGAAATGATGGGTTCGTTAAAGTGTGCATGTCCTGTTTATACAACATAAGGGTGGGTGGGAGGGCCCAAGAAGGACAATTCCATCTTGCACCTCTTTCATTTTTCTTTGCATCATGTGCTGTTTGGGGACAAGTTTCTTGAAGTGCCATCCTGCCTGACACTGCAGTGCCACTCCTAGATGGGCCAGGTGTTTGTGTCGGCCACTTGTGTCGCTTAGCTTAGTCACACAGCGACCTTGGTGCGCCTCTTTTTTTCTTTGCATCATGTGCTGTTTGGGTACTATTTTTTTGAAGTGCCATCCTGCCTGACACTGCAGTGCCACTCCTAGATGGGCCAGGTGTTTGTGTCGGCCACTTGTGTCGCTTAGCTTAGTCACACAGCGACCTTGGTGCGCCTCTTTTTTTCTTTGCATCATGTGCTGTTTGGGTACTATTTTTTTGAAGTGCCATCCTGCCTGACACTGCAGTGCCACTCCTAGATGGGCCAGGTGTTTGTGTCGGCCACTTGTGTCGCTTAGCTTAGTCACACAGCGACCTTGGTGCGCCTCTTTTTTTCTTTGCATCATGTGCTGTTTGGGTACTATTTTTTTGAAGTGCCATCCTGCCTGACACTGCAGTGCCACTCCTAGATGGGCCAGGTGTTTGTGTCGGCCACTTGTGTCGCTTAGCTTAGCCATCCAGCGACCTCGGTGCAAATTTTAGGACTAAAAATAATATTGTGAGGTGTGAGGTGTTCAGAATAGACTGGAAATGAGTGGAAATTATGGTTATTGAGGTTAATAATACTATGGGATCAAAATGACCCCCCAAATTCTATGATTTAAGCTGTTTTTTGAAAAAAACAAAACACCTGAATCCAAAACACACCCGAATCAGACAAAAAAATTTCGGTGAGGTTTTGCCAAAACGCGTCCGAATCCAAAACCAAAACCCGAAAAATGTCCGGTGCACATCACTAATATAAACGAGATCTACTTAATGTGATATTTCTTTCTAAATTTCTCAATAAGAAATGTTTGGCCTAGGGGTGCCGTGAAAAAAATTCTGATATTCTAGGGCGCCGTGATTCAAAAAAGTTTGGAAACCACTGTGTTAGCCTATATTCTAGCAATATCACTGTAACTGTTCCTCAGTTCTGCTTGAGTCTCCGCCTGACCTGGGAGCCTTTTGTGTAGCACCATCAGTGTGGCTGCCCCTCAGTCCTGTTTGTGCCTAGTCTAACCAGTCAGCCCGTCTTCTAGCACTGTCAGTGAGACAGTTCCTCAGACTTGCTAGCCACTGTCTATCCTGTGTATCTGTCCCTTGGTCAGCCTCTCGAACGGTCATTGTTGGCCCCTAAGTCATGCTTGTGTTTGTCTGTCTTGTTAGTTTGTATCACAGTCCTGTCTGTCATCCAATCCTCTCAGAAACCCTGCACAAACTAGGTTACTTTATGATGCAGAGTGGTAGTCCACTATCAAGCATGGGTATGCATAATATTGTCTGTGACTGTATATTCGTAAGTTTACAATATTTGTTCTAAGGGTTGAAATACATCAGGTAACCAAGAAAATATAAAACAACAGCATTTTAATGCAGTCCAGTCTTGGTGGATGCAGAAAGAACTCCCATCTCTACAGTAATTGCACATGTCTTGCTGAAGGTAAAATGCTATTTTATGGAGTGAAAAAAACACATTGTACCCTTTTAAATACACTATTAATCACACCACATAAGAATGTGTATAAGTATCACTTTTGGAGACAAGCATACATTAGCATGCAAAAGTCTTTGGCCAAAGCTTACATTTACTTATATTGCTCTATCTTAATGAATATCAACTAATTGCTCCCTAACATCATTATTAGAAACAAGACTTTAGGATTTTTCTTCAAATGTACTATACTTAATTAACATATTATTGGTAAACACAAGCGTATCTTATTTTAATAACAGTCCAGAGAGTTTACTGATACGCTAAAGTATGTAATTTAGAGATTGTCATTAATAAATCTGATATGTATGTTCATTAATTTTATTCAAGAATTTTTTTTAATATAAAATATATACTAATTGAATATTTTCTCATTTTCAATTCTTTTTTACAGTGTTAAAATCAATAACATAAAAAAATCGACGATAAATACATTATCGTAATGAGTAAGCGGAACCGAAGACTCCCAGCAGCTGCAATAAAAGAGGGACTCTATGAAATTAGACACCAGTATCAGTTGATACAGTTAAAAACTTCTGCATAATGTAAGTCTAAATGGTCACATAGCTTGCAGAAAACCATTGCCTGTACACTGAGTCAGTGGGGAAAAAATAAGAATTTACTCACCGGTAATTCTATTTCTCATAGTCCGTAGTGGATGCTGGGAACTCCGTAAGGACCATGGGGAATAGACGGGCTCCGCAGGAGACTGGGCACTCTAAAAGAAAGATTAGGTACTATCTGGTGTGCACTGGCTCCTCCCTCTATGCCCCTCCTCCAGACCTCAGTTAGGGAAACTGTGCCCAGAAGAGCTGACACTACAAGGAAAGGATTTGAAATCCAGGGTAAGACTCATACCAGCCACACCGTATAACTTGTGATAACCATAACCAGTTAACAGTATGAACAACAACTGAGCCTCAATCAACGGATGGCTCATAACAATAACCCTTTAGTAAGCAATAACTATATACACGTATTGCAGAAGAAGTCCGCACTTGGGACGGGCGCCCAGCATCCACTACGGACTACGAGAAATAGAATTACCGGTGAGTAAATTCTTATTTTCTCTGACGTCCTAGTGGATGCTGGGAACCCCGTAAGGACCATGGGGATTATACCAAAGCTCCCAAACGGGCGGGAGAGTGCGGACGACTCTGCAGCACCGAATGAGCAAACTCAAGGTCCTCCTCAGCCAGGGTATCAAACTTGTAGAACTTAGCAAATGTGTTTGAACCCGACCAAGTAGCAGCTCGGCAAAGCTGTAAAGCCGAGACCCCTCGGGCAGCCGCCCAAGAAGAGCCCACCTTCCTTGTGGAATGGGCTTTTACTGATTTTGGATGCAGCAATCCAGCCGCAGAGTGAGCCAGCTGAATCGTGCTACAGATCCAGCGAGCAATAGTCTGCTTCGAAGCAGGAGCGCCAACCTTGTTGGCTGCATACAGAATAAACAGCGAGTCAGACTTTCTGACTCCCGCCGTTCTGGAAACATAAATTTTCAAAGCCCGGACTATGTCCAGCAACTTGGAATCCTCCAAGTCCCTAGTAGCCGCAGGCACCACAATAGGTTGGTTCAAATGAAACGATACCACCTTAGGGAGAAATTGGGGACGAGTCCTCAATTCTGCCCTGTCCATATGGAAGATAAGATAGGGGCTTTGACATGACAAAGCCGCCAATTCTGACACACGCCTAGCCTAAGCGAAGGCCAATAGCATGACCACTTTCCACGTGAGATATTTTAGTTCCACGGTCTTAAGTGGCTCAAACCAGTGGGATTTCAGGAAATCCAACACAACGTTAAGATCCCAAGGTGCCACTGGTGGCACAAAAGGAGGCTGAATATGCAGCACTCCCTTTACAAACATCTGAACCTCAGGCAGTGAAGCCAGTTCTTTTTGAAAGAAAACGGATAGGGCCGAGATCTGAACCTTTATGGACCCTAATTTGAGGCCCATAGTCACACCTGACTGTAGGAAATGCAGAAAACGACCCAACTGGAAGTCCTCTGTACACTGCTGACAGTGCTTGTACGTGATTCTCCGCCCAACGAAGAGTCCTTGTGGCTTCCGCCATCGCCACCCTGCTTCTTGTGCCGCCCTGTCGGTTTACATGGGCGACTGCCGTGATGTTGTCTGACTGAATCAGCACTGGTTGGTCTCGAAGCAGGGGCTCCGCTTGACTCAGGGCGTTGTATATGGCCCTTAATTCCAGTATGTTTATGTGCAGACGAGTTTCCTGACTTGACCACAGCCCCTGGAAGTTTCTTCCCTGAGTGACTGCCCCCCATCCGCGGAGGCTTGCATCCGTGGTCACCAGGACCCAGTCCTGTATGCCGAACCTGCGGCCATCGAGAAGATGAGCACTCTGCAGCCACCACAGAAGAGACACCCTGGCCCTCGGGGACAGGGCGATCAGCCGATGCATTTTAAGATGCGATCCGGACCACTTGTCCAACAGATCCCACTGAAAGACCCTGGCATGGAACCTGCCGAAAGGAATGGCTTCGTATGACGCTACCATCTTTCCCAGGACTCACGTGCAGTGATGCACCGACACCTGCTTTGGTTTCAGGAGATCCCTGACCATGGTCACTAACTCCTGAGCCTTCTCCTCCGGGAGAAATACCTTCTTCTGTTCTGTGTCCAGAATCATGCCCAGGAAGGGCAGACGCGTCGTAGGAATCAGCTGCGACTTTGGAATATTCAGAATCCAGCCGTGCCATAGCAACACTTCCTGAGAGTGCGCTACGCTGACCAACAACTGCTCTCTGGATCTCGCCTTTATGAGGAGATCATCCAAGTACGGGATAACTAACTCCTTGCTTCCGGAGAAGTACAATCATCTCCGCCATTACCTTGGTAAAGACTCTCGGTGCCGTGGATAGACCAAACGGCAACGTCTGGAATTGGTAATGACAGTCCTGTACCACAAACCTGAGGTACTCCTGGTGAGGCGGATAAATGGGGACATGCAAGTACGCATCCTTGATGTCCAGAGATACCATAAAATCCCCCTCTTCCAGGCTGGCAATGACCGCTCTGAGCGATTCCATTTTGAACTTGAACTTATTCATGTAAATGTTCAAGGATTTTAAATTTAGAATGGGTCTTACCGAACCGTCCGGTTTCGGTACCACAAACAGTGTGGAATAGTAACCCCTTCCCTGCTGAAGGGGGGGTACCATTATTATCACTTGCTGGAGGTACAGCTTGTGAATAGCCGTCAGGACCATCTCCCTCCCCATGGGAGAAGCTGGCAAGGCGGATTTTAGGTAACGGTGAGGGGGGCGTCACTTCGAATTCCAGCTTGTATCCCTGAGATACAATTTGTATAGCCCAAGGATCCACTTGTGAGCGAGCCCACTGGTTGCAGAAATTTCGGAGATGCGCCCCCACCGCTCCTGGCTCCGCCTGTGGAGCCCCAGCGTCATGCGGTGGACTTAGTGGAAGCAGGGGAGGACTTTTGTTCCTGAGAACTGGCTGCATGGTGCAGCTTCTTTCCTCTACCCCTGCCTCTGGCAAGAAAGGATGCACCTCTGACTCTCTTGCTTTTTTGAGAACGAAAGGACTGCATTTGGTAATACGGTGCTTTCTTAGGCTGTGAGGAAACCTGTGGCAAGAAAGTCTACTTTCAAGCTGTCGCTGTGGATACGAGGTCCGAGAGACCGTCCCCAAACAATTCCTCACCCTTATAAGGCAAAACCTCCATGTGTTTTTTAGAATCAGCATCACCTGTCCAATGCAGAGTCCATAAGACCCTCCTGGCAGAAATGGACATTGCATTTATTCGAGAGCCCAGCAGGCAAATGTCCCTCTGGGCATCCCGCATATATAAGACGACATCTTTAATATGGCTAAGTGTTAGCAATACGGTATCCCTGTCCAGGGTATCCAACCCCTCTGACAGAGTATCTGTCCATGCTGCAACAGCACTGCACATCCAAGCTGAAGCAATAGCCGGTCTCAGTAGAGTACCAGAGTGTGTATACAGACTTCAAGATACCTTCCTGCTTCCTATCCGCAGGTTCCTTTAGGGCGGCCGTATCCTGAGACGGCAGGGCCACTCTTTTAGATAAGCGCGTCAGGGCCTTGTCAACCCTAGGGGAGGATTCCCAGCGTAACCTATCCGTTGGCGGGAAAGGGTACGCCAGTAGTATTCTCTTGGGAATCACCACTTTCTTATCAGGGGAAGACCACGCTTCTTCACATAACTCATTTAATTCATGTGACGGGGGAAAAGTCACTGGCTGCTTTTTCTCCCCAAACATATTTACCCTCTTGTCAGGGACAGGGTCAGCCTCTGAAATGTGTAATACATTTTTCATTGCAATAATCATGTATCGGATGGCCTTAGTCATTTTGGGCTGTAATAGTGCCTCATCCTCGTCGACATCTGTGTCAACCAACTGAGATAGTGGGCGTTTTTGAGACGCTGACGGCCTCTGAGGCGCCTGGGCAGGCCCGGGTTGAGAGCCCGGCTGTCCCCCGGCAGCAACATAATCAAATCTCTTATGTAATGAGTTTACATTGTCATTTAAGACCTTCCACATATCCATCCAATCAGGTGTCGGCACCGACGGGGGCGACACCACATTTATCTGCACTTGCTCCGCCTCCACGTAACCCTCATCAAACATGTCGACACAGCCGTACCGACACACAGCACACACACAGGGAATGCTCGGAGGACAGGACCCCACAAGGTCTATGGGGAGACCGAGAAAGAGTATGCCACCACACACCACAGCGCTATATACACAGGGATACACACTACCAGAAGTGAATTTTTCCCAATAGCTGCTGTATCAATACACCTTTTGCCTAAATTTATGTGCCCCCCCCTCTCTTTTTACCCTCTTAGTGCCAGGAGACTGCAGGGGAGAGCCTGGGGAGCGTCCTTCCAGCGGAGCTGTGAAGAGAAATGGCGCTGGTGTGCTGAGGAAGAAGGCCCCGCCCCCTCAGCGGCGGGCTTCTGTCCCGCTGTTTCTGACCAAAAAATGGCGGTGGTTTTACACATATACAGCCACAGACTGTATTATGTGTCTTTTATGCCAAAGGTATTCTTATTGCTGCCCAGGGCGCCCCCCCCCCCAGCTCCCTGCACCCTACAGTGACCGGAGTGTGTGGTGTGCAGTGGGAGCAATGGCGCACAGCTGCGGTGCTGTGCGCTACCTTAATGAAGACAGGAGTCTTCAGCCGCCGATTTCATCACCAACTTCTGATCTTCTGGCTCTGCGAGGGGGACGGCGGCGCGGCTCCGGGAACGGACGACCGAGGACCTTTGCCTGTGTTCGAACCCTCTGGAGCTAATGGTGTCCAGTAGCCTAAGAAGCACAACCTAGCTGTGAACAGGTACGTTTGCTTCTCTCCCCTCGGTCCCACGTAGCAGTGAGTCTGTTGCCAGCAGATCTCACTGAAAATAAAAAACCTAACATTACTTTCTTTACTAGCAGGCTCAGGAGAGCCCACTAGGTGCATCCAGCTCTGGCCGGGCACAGATTCTAACTGAGGTCTGGAGGAGGGGCATAGAGGGAGGAGCCAGTGCACACCAGATAGTACCTAATCTTTCTTTTAGAGTGCCCAGTCTCCTGCGGAGCCCGTCTATTCCCCATGGTCCTTACGGAGTTCCCAGCATCCACTAGGACGTCAGAGAAAGTATTTTGGACCAACGAGTTCAAATTTGAACTTTTTGGAACCAGAAGACGTCAATACAGTATGTTCGTAGAATGTGTGTTAAATAATTGTATATATGTCCTACAGTTAAACATGGTGGTGGTCAAGTCATGATTTGGGGTCGTTTTGGTGGAGGAAAGGTTGGAGATATTTTCATATAACATCAACTATGGATAAGAAATGACACCACAGTATTTATTACATAATGATGTGCACCTAGTGGAACTGTAAATATTGGAAAAGGGTTTATCATGCAACAAGATAACAATCCTAAGCACACACCTAAACTGTGCATCAATTATTTGAAAAGGAAAAGCAGAAAGTTCTACAGACTATGGGAAGGCCTCCTCAGTCACCTGATCTTAATCCTGTTTACTAACTCTGGGATGAATTAGAAAAGTTTGTGTAATGGCTCCAACAAATACTAAAAACTTATGGGAATGTCTGAATAAGGCCTGGAAAGGCATAATTTACGATGCTTTAGAAAAGTTGGTGTCTCGAATGCACAAATTATGTAAAGCAGAAATACACACCAAAGGAGGACACATTAATGAAAGCCACATGTAATCTGCGAGTTATGTCAAACTATAAAATTATAAATAATTTTCATGTCTAGTTACAATATCATGCGAAATATTCTGAAAAAATATTTGCATTATTTCACACCATTTTGTCTTTTATTATCCATTATTTTCCTTGGCCAACGACTTTTGCACGCTATGTATGTGAAAAAAAAATGAAACCAAAATAAAAAAAAAAATACTAAAAAGAAAAAAAGAAGTGTGCTTATGGCTTATTGCAGCAGTATTTCTTTCATTTGTCCTAAGTCAAGCATTTGAAACCACCCTGTAGAAATGCTACATTCAAAACACCAACAGCTATAATGTTTACTTGTGTGAATGTAAAACAATGTATATTTCATTGCTTCCAAACTAACCCATAGAATATTTATTGACAATTTTCATGCAGTCTATTCATTTAAGTGACCTAATAACAATGCATAACACCACACCAAACAATGACCCCAGGAGAGTTCTTTTGTTTTAGAATTTATTTGGCAAAGCGTAACTGCATAAACTGTCCGCTTGCAAGAACATGGCTTACACAGCACGTGTTGTACATAGCAGTGAAGTATAAACTGTAGTAACAGGAAAAGCTTGGATGTAGCATAAGCTGCCAATCATTACCTTTCTGAAAGACAATGAAAACTATTTCTTAAAATGTTCAATCTGAACAGCATCATTCAATTGTCTACAGCTTTAGCTGATGCACTGAAGACTCCTGGACTTCATGACCTGCGAGCACAGGGACAATAAAAGACAAACACGTTTCCTGGTAGTATGATAAAGCTGCTGACTGCATCCACATGCTATTCTATGACACGTGAATAATAAAGCTCTCAGAAGGAAGCTCGGTTCTATCATTTTAGCAGCATTTAGCAGAAACGTTGTGTGTGTGTGTGTGTGTGTGTGCATATGTATTATAGTGTCATTTGGTAACCATTCTCAAATTTAACATTGATGTTTAACATTGCAATTTAATGTATTATGAGATTAAAACAAAATATGTGCAGTTTCAAATGTGATTTATCAGCACAGAGTAAGTCAAGCACTCTGTTCGCAAATGCATAAAAAAAATGCTCAGATGAAAGTTTTTAAGTTACATTTGCACAGTTTACATTTTTCTTAAAAGCCAAAAAAGAAAAACACATTCATGCCTTTTTTTTTCTCTCTTTTTTTTTTTTTTAGCAGGGTAACAAAATTGAAAACAAGCTGCACTGTGGAGTTTGAAGAAAAAGCTTTGGCGAGTGCGGTACAGCACCACGCCATAATACTATGTTTGGATTGGAGTGACGAAGCCATTATAATTCATCCCTGTGGAGAGAAAGGGGAATAACACATTTTATTAATGAGTGATATAAAAGGAAAAAATAAACATCATAAACCATCAATATAAATGCAGAAGCAAAGCTGCAAGCAACTGAAGACCAATCGTTTATTAACTACACTATTAAAAGGGCAAGAATAATAATCCAATAAATATATTTTTATAAAAACTAAACTGACAACTATAAAAATGCTATGTAATGTTACTCCTGGGGGAGGGGGGGTTGATTGTGCTACAGTGTTTTCCATATAACAACTTTCTTCTAAAACACATGAAAACTAAGATAAGGGGGTAAATTTACTAAGTTGGGAGTTTTTTTTTTAGAACTGGTGATGTTGCCCATAACAACCAATCAGATACTATCTATTATCTTGTAGAAGCAGCTAGATAAATGTTAAGTAGAATCTGATTGGTTGCTATTAGCAACATCACCAGTTCTAAAAAACTCACACCTTAGTAAATTTACCCCAAGGAATTACATGTGCGATTTTTGGATGGTTAAACTTTGGTTATGTTGCTTTGTCACCTGTAGAAAGTATATAAAATAAATAAGATTCCAGCAAATCAAATTTTTTACCAATAAGTTGGTAGATTCATATTAACAGTACAAAGAAATACAAATATACTCCAATTCATTGATACGATGTATGGTTAGAGTGTGGGCAGTTGATACCTGTTGTAGTATTTAGCTAATCAAAATTGTCCCTTACTGTCTCAGCAGTGAGTAATGCCACATGGAACACGTACTGGAAGTTGGTGTATTGTTGAATTTTTGTGTTTCTCTAACATCCTAGAGGATACTGGGGTCCACATTAGTACCATAGGTTATAGGGGGTCATTCCGAGTTGATCCCTAGCTGAAAATGTTCGCTGCGGTGCGATTAATGGTAAAAGTGGCGCTTCTGCGCATGCGGCGCAGTGCGCACGCGCAACGCACTTTCACAACGGCCGATGTATTTTTACACAAGGTCTAGCGAAGCTTTTCAGTCGCACTGCTGCCCGCAGAGTGATTGACATGAAGTGGGCGTTTCTGGGTATCAACTGACCGTTTTCAGGGAGTGTTCCAAAAAACGCAAGCGTGGCTGGCTGAACAGTGTTTGTGACATTAAATCCGGAATTGAATGGTCTGAAGTGATCGCAAGCGCTAAGTAGGTCTGAAGCTACTCAGAAACTGCACATTTTTTTTTGTAGCCACTCTGCGATGCACTCGTTCGCACTTCTGCTAAGCTAAGATACACTCCCAGAGGGCGGTGGCATAGCGTTTGCACGGATGATAAAAACTGCTAGCGAGCGAACAACTCGGAATGACCCCCATAGACGGGTCCACTAGGAGCCTTGGGCACTTTAAGAAATCAATAGTTTGCATTGTCTCCTTCCTCTATGCCCCTCCCACCAGACTCCGTTTAGAAAATGTGCCCGGAGAAGCCAGTCACACTTAGGGAAGCTCCTGAAGAGTTTTCTGCATTTATTTTCTGTTCGTTATTTTCAAGCAGGTCTGGTTGGCACCAGACTGCCTGCTTCGTAGGACTTAGGGGTGAGAACAGCCCAACTTCCTAAAGAATTAATGGTCCCGTTTCTCTGCTGACAGGACACTGAGCTCCAGAGGGAGTCATTCGCAAGCCCCAACACGGCGAGCGTACCCTCCCGCAGTACGCCTCCACCCCTAACAGAGCCAGAAGATAGAAGAGTGGTGAGTACAGCGCCGGCGTCCCAGTTAGCAGGTCTCCGGCAGGAATGGCGGCACAAGGGTAGGAGCGCAGCTCTGAGTTTTAACCCTCTGTTAGAAACAAAAATAGCTCAGGCCAGTATAAAAAAAGCGGAAAGCCGAGCGCCATAAAGGGGGCAGGGCTTCACTATGAGCGGATCCAGCAGCTCTCCAGCGCCATTTTCCCTATGCAGCTTACATTGACAGGATTCACAGGGAAGCGTAGCTCCTCCACGTCTCCTCAGCGCTCAGCGGTACCAGGGGTCTTAGAAGGGGGGTGGGGGGAGTGCTGTAGAACACTAAGCCCTATTAAGGGACTTAAGGGCCCTACTCACTGGCCGACCCGCCGCCGAGCTGCCCGACGGCGGATACGGCCGACGAGCGACCCGGCGGCGGGGGGGCAGTGACGGGGCCGTGCATCGTTCATCGCTGGAGTCTCCACACAGAAAGATATGAACGAGTTCTCGTTCATATCTTTCCGAAAATCGGCCAGTGTGTAGGGCCCTTTAGTGTGGTGACCCAGCTCATTTTTACTTAGCTACAAGGGCGCTGTGTGGCTGGCTCCATCTTCTATGTCTACCTGCGGGCTCTGTGTGGGTTAAACTGTGTTTCACCTTTTGTGTGTGGGTGTGTGTGTCCCTTCACGTTACCATGTCCAGGGACTGTGTTTCCTGCACAGCAGAGTGTCTATCCTCCCCCTGAGACACTCTACCATGTACCCAAAATAGTACACATTCTCAGGCTAGTGGGGCAGAACCCCCATGGTTAGATTCCATTAAAGGGATGATATATAATATTTCTACAAAATTATCCCATGAGAGAGTGACGCAATTCTTAAGATAAGTCTATGGATGAACTGATTAATAGGGATTCAGTTCCCATACCAGCGTCTCAGACCTGCCCACAAAAGCGTACTCCGACCCAGCTCAGGCAGGCTGATACTGATGACTATACATCAGACCCAGAGGAGGGTGAAGTGGATCCGAGAGGGGGGGGGGGGGATGATTTCCTTTCACAAGGAATACAGGCCATAATAGGCACTATTAGAGATGTCCTGCACATTCCTGACAAGGTGGCGGAGTTAGAGGAGGAATCTTATTTTAATGTAAAAAAGAAATCCTCGGACACAGTTTGGCATCCGGTCCGTAGTTCTTCTGTCTCTTGCTGCTCCGGTGATTGCATTACTGTTGGTGCGCTGTGAAGGCCCTTCTGCTTGAATTTATTTCTTCCATACCCGATGGCGTGCCTGGCCGGTGGAAGCATTCAGCAGCCGTTTTGTCTTCTTCTACCTCTGGACTTTTAATCTACCTCCTGCTGCTGCTGCTGTTGGCGGGGAGCTCCGGTGGTGTGCTAGCCGCTGCTGACTTGCCGCTAATCTGCAGCGTACTTGTGCTAATATGGGTGGTCTTCAGTATGCCGGCGGTCGGGCTCCCGGCGACCAGCATACCGGCGCCGGGAGCCCGACAGCCGGCATACCGACACTTATTCTCCCTCGTGGGGGTCCACGACCCCCCTGGAGGGAGAATAAAATAGTGTGGCGCGCATAGCGCGCCACCGTGCCCATAGCGTGGCGAGCGCAGAGAGCCCGCAAGGGGCTCATTTGCGCTCGCCACACTGTCGGTAAGCCGGCGGTCGGGCTCCCGGCGCCGGTATGCTGGTCGCCGGGAGCCCGACCGCCAGCATATCGTAGTGAACGCTGCTGCTGTTGGCGGGGAGCTCCGGTGGTGTGCTAGCCGCTGCTGACTGGCCGCTAATCTGCAGCGTGCTCCTTGCAGCACATTGTGTCCGCTTTTGCGGACTCAACCCAGAGACTACTGGATATGTTTGGTGGGCGTTTGAATACCCGTCCGTTTTCTGTGGCTGTTCCAGCATCGCTCTCCAATATTATAACTATTTTGGCCCCTACTGCTGAGGATCCTCTTATGCCGACTGTTACTTTATCTCCTGTGCACCCTGGCGGTAAAGGGCTTTCTGCAGAGCGTCACCTCATTATGGTACCGGCTGCTGATCAAGTTATGGATTCCCTGCCTCCCTCTGCTGGGATCGTTTCCATTGCTTCGGGTCACTTGCCTTTTGGATATGCTGAACTTACTGCATTGTCCCTGGGATCTTGTTCAAAAACCCCTGATGTTGTCCTAGAACTGTGGGTTATGGTGCTTTTTCTTTGGGGGTCGCTTTCCTATGACACTCTGTTGGAGCCGGGCTGCTGATCCATCAGACTATTTCCCTTTTGGAGCTACATCATGGCCGGACTGACAAGTTTCAATATGCCAGTTTGCTGCTAAGCTAAGATGCTCTTATTTGTCAGTCCTGTTTTTTTTCCCCTTTCTTTCTCTTACTCTATTTATTTTATTCTGCTTTTTCAAATATTATTCGTATTAGTGGTCATATTGTGTTTTTTTTTTTTTTTTTTTGTACTGTGCCAGTGTGTTTTTAGTTAAACTTTTCTGTATATCCTGTACTTAACTTTTTGTAGGGTATCCCATCTCTAATCTTCTTTAGCGGGAGAGCTGGAACCATTTTACTCCAGCTTATGGCCATTTAATCCTTTGACCCCAAGTTTCGGGGGGGAGGGGACTTCGTTTAGTTAGGGTAGCTTACTTGCAGGAGTTTAGGGATCCAAGTATGCCTGGGTTGGGGTTAGGTTATACAGGGTGGGGGGTTTTGGGGGTCCTTTATTTTGGAGGGGTTTTTCTGCTTTTTGTTTTTTATATATATATTTTTTATTTTAAATTGAGGCAATTGGGGAAGGTATTATTGGCCTTGCTTTTTATTCTACTGTGATATATTTGAGGTCTGTGTGCTATATACTTTTTATGCTCAATCTGTTTGCCATCTCACATGTCCTTGTTAATCTCCGGGAGGGGCTCATATGGCGCCTGTGAGCCCATATCCTGAACGTCTATCTTGTGTGACTTGGCATAGATTCTGGCGTATTTGAGACATGCCATTAATATATACGTCCTTGATTCTTGTGCCTGCCTTTCCATTTTGTTACGGTCAAATTGTCGTATATCTGCCATATTTGTATTGTTTCTTGTTTGTTGGGGGTTTGTATGTTTGATAAACAAAAAACTTTCAATAAAAACTATTGAATTTAAAAAAAGAAATCCTCAGCTACTTTTCCTGCATCAAAGGAATTGAATGCCCTGTTTGAAGAAACTTGGGCTAATCCTGACAAAAAGTTTCAGATCCCTAAAAGATTAATTACATCCTTTCCCTTCCCTCTGGAAGATAGAAAGAAATGGGAAAACCCGCCGATTGTGGACGCATCGGTGTCTAGGTTGTCACGTAAGATAGTCCTACCAGTTCCTGGGGCAGCATCCTTAAAGGACACAGCTGACCGCAAGATTGAGACCACTCTCAAATCTTTATACACTGCTGCTGGGGTGGCCCAGAGACCCACTATTCCTTGTGCATGGATCACTAAGGCCATTGCTAAGTGGTCAGGTAACCTAATTGACGGATTAGATTCCCTACCCAGGGGGGAGATAATTTTACTCCTACAGCATATTCAAGACTCTGCTAACTTTATGGTGGAGGCCATAAAGAAAATTGGTTTGCTCAACGCAGGCACCACTGCCATGGCAGTTTCAGCACGCAGGGGCTTATGGCTATGCCAGTGGACTGCGGATGCGGATTCCAGGAAAGGCGTGGAAAGCCTGCCATTCACAGGTGAGGCCCTTTTTGGAGATGAACTGGATATCCAAGGCTATGCCGGGTAAGTACCTTCCTTCCGCAGCACCCCCAGGTAGGAAAACCTACTCTGCTCCAACTCTTCAGTCCTTTCAGACAGCGAAAATCAAAGGCAAAACCAAAAGGTTCTTCTACAACAGGCCTGGCCAACCTGTGGCTCTCCAGATGTTGTGAAACTACACATCCCAGCATGCCCTGCCACAGTTTTAGCCTTCCCTAATAGCAAAACTGTAGCAAAGCATGATGGGACTTGTAGTTTTACAACAGCTGGAGAGCCACGGGTTGGCCAGGCCTGTTCTACAGCCTTCAAAAGGTAATAGAGGTAAACCCAGGAAACCAGCAGCTGCAGGTTCTCAGGAACAGACCTCCAGGTCTGCTTCATCAAAGTCTTCAGCATGACGGTGGTCCGCACTGCCTGGAAGACAGGCAGGTGGGAGCTCTGTTACGTTATTTCAGTCACGTTTGGGTAACATCTTGCCAGGATCCCTGGGTCACAGACCTCATCACCCAGGGATACAGACTGGAGTTTCAGGCACTCCCACCTCACAGATTCTTCAAATCAGGCTTACCAGCTTCTCCGGAAGCAAGTATGACTTTACAGGCAGCAATTCAAAAACTGGTACAAACCCAGGTCATTGTTCCAGTTCCACCTCAGCTACAGAACAAAGGTTATTATTCCAACCTGTTTGTGGTACCAAAACCGGTAAGACCCATTTTAAACCCCAAGTCACTGAACCCGTACTTACGGGTGTTCAAATTCAAGATGGAGTCTCTGAGAGCGGTGATCTCAGGTCTGGAAGAGGGGGATTTCCTGGTGTCTCTGGACATCAAGGATGCGTACCTTTAGATTCTGATTTGGTCGCCTCATCAGGCTTATCTAAGGTTTGTAAAACTGTGAAAAAGAGCGCTTGTAAAAAAATAATAAAAAGCTTTTTATGTGTATGCGCAAAACCTGTAGAAAATTTTTTTGTATTAGTAAATAATGTTTACAGCCCTTTTAGGGCTATGTAAGGACCGGAGTTTGAACTGAGCAAAGAAAAAAATAAAATAAAAAAGAATGCTTTGATTCCTAACTCACCCTGTCTAAATACCTTTAGAGCCTGTTTTAATCAGTGAAGAGCTTCCACGTCAGGTGCGATGGAATCCTTCTGTGGTGTCCACTCTCCACTGCTTGATCGTATTAACGGCTGCTGTTAGCTGGAATTAGCGGCTGGCGGCTTGTGGGTATGATTGACGGGTGATATGCGGCTGGTTTCCCGTCTCGCTGCAGGCGGCTGAATGCCGCGATTTCTTCTTTAAATAGGAAGTGCAGTATTCCTGCAAAGGCTGCAACTTCTGATCGCTGATTGCTGTGACGGTGGGAGGCTGTAATTAGCTATTAACAGCCGTCTTGTTCCCCCGTCTGTTTAAAGAGCGTTCGGTCCTTAAAAGTGATATCCAACGCGTTTCAGGCATAAGCCCTTCATCTAGGATAAATAGTGAATGTTCTCCTTCCTTTTTATAGGATAAAACTTTATTAAGAAAAACGGAAGTTCACAATTAAAAAAGGCGGCTGCCATGTGTTCTAATAATTTTATTAAAAAATGCAAAATCTTCTCAATAGTGAATTTGTTAATTCTTCCTTTCAACATCTATAAGGTTTTGCGCAATTCTAATGTTATGTGTGTCGTAATAGAATCTATTATGTCTATAAAAAAGCATTTAATTCTATATCAATATTTAATCCCTTCGGTACCAAGGTATCCATAAAATACATCCATTTGGTTTCTGCTTGTTTTAAAACTTGAGATATATCTCCTCCTCTCCAGTTGTTTTCTACCTTGTATATACCCATGAAATTTAATTTTGATGCGTCTTTGTTGTGGTAATCTAAAAAGTGTTTGGACACACTATGGGTTTCCAATCCTTTTTTAATATTTAATATATGCTCAGATATACGGGTCTTAAGCTTTCTCTTAGTTTGTCCGATGTATTGATATCCACATGGACATTCCAGCAGATATATTATTCTCTCTGAATCACAAGTAATTCTGCTTTTCACATTAAACTCTTTTTTTGTTGCATTAGACTTAAATGTATGTTTAGGCTGGACTGATGCTTGTTTTGTTGTTCTGCATGCAACACATTTTAAACAATAAAAGCTGCCCTTACTTTCCTTTAATTTTATATTTTTAGGTGGTATATGGCTTTTCACTAAATTCTGTTAGACATAGTACAAGATCAAAAAAGCTATTTAAAGGACACTATAAATATCCTACAAATCTTGGAAACAACTGTTTGGGATAAGGATTATATTTTATGTACATGTGATGTACGTTCTTTGTACACTTGCATTGCACATAATATAGGTTGTGATGCTAACAGACATTTTTTATCCAATAATACAAACGTACCCAATGCACAAATTAACTTTATTATGGACTGTATTAAATATATATTAAATCATAATTATTTTTGGAATGATGGTAAATTTTACAATCAGAAGAAAGGAGTAGCGATGGGTTCCTCCTTCGCTCCTAGCTATTCGAACCTCTTTGTGGCTAGGTGGGAGGAGGAATCCATCTGGAATAACAACCCATTTCTTTCCCATCTAATAATTTGGAAGAGGTACATAGATGACCTGATCTTTATATGGAAGGGTCCAGAAAGCACCTTAAAAGAATTCCTATCCCACATGAAAAATAACAATTATGGTCTTGATTTCACAACTACAATAAGTAGAGATATGATCATATACTTAGATTTAGAGATATACATTGAAGACAATAAAATTCATACTAGAACCCATACAAAGACAGTTAGTGGTAATAATATGCTTTCCTGCAATAGTAATCATCATACTAATTGGATTAAAAACATTCCAGGAGGCCAGTTTAGGAGGCTTCGAAGAAACTCTTCCAAATATGACACCTTTTTGGCTCAGAGTGATTCTTTAAGAAATAAATTTGTAGGGAAAGGTTACAATAAGGAAAACCTACAACAAGAAATCACTAAAGTTGCAAATATGGGCCCTCATTCCGAGTTGATCGGTCGCAAGGCGAATTTAGCAGAGTTACACACGCTAAGCCGCCGCCTACTGGGAGTGAATCTTAGCTTCTTAAAATTGCGACCGATGTATTCGCAATATTGCGATTACTAACTACTTAGCAGTTTCAGAGTAGCTTCACACTTACTCTGCCTGTGCGATCATTTCAGTGCTTGTCGTTCCTGGTTGACGTCACAAACACACCCAGCGTTCGCCCAGGCACTCCCACCGTTTCCCCGGCCACTCCTGCGTTTTTTCCGGAAACGGTAGCGTTTTCAGCCACACGCCCCTGAAACGCCGTGTTTCCGCCCAGTAACACCCATTTCCTGTCAATCACATTACGATCGCCGGAGCGAAGAAAAAGCCGTGAGTAAAATTACTTTCTTCATAGTAAAGTTACTTGGCGCAGTCGCAGTGCGAACATTGCGCATGCGTACTAAGCGGATTTTCACTGCGATGCGATGAAAAATACCGAGCGAACAACTCGGAATGAGGGCCATGGATAGAAAGGAATTAATTCAGTATAAACCAAAAAATCCAGAAAATAACTTTTCTCTGGCATTCGTTACTCAATTTAATAGCCAGCATCGAGCATTTGAAAAAATTATAAACACACATTGGCACATTCTACAACTTGACAATAAATTAAAACCATTGATTAAGGATAAACCGCAAATAATATACAAAAAGGCAGAAAATTTAAAACAGAATTTAGTGAAAAGCCATATACCACCTAAAAATATAAAATTAAAGGAAAGTAAGGGCAGCTTTTATTGTTTAAAATGTGTTGCATGCAGAACAACAAAACAAGCATCAGTCCAGCCTAAACATACATTTAAGTCTAATGCAACAAAAAAAGAGTTTAATGTGAAAAGCAGAATTACTTGTGATTCAGAGAGAATAATATATCTGCTGGAATGTCCATGTGGATATCAATACATCGGACAAACTAAGAGAAAGCTTAAGACCCGTATATCCGAGCATATATTAAATATTAAAAAAGGATTGGAAACCCATAGTGTGTCCAAACACTTTTTAGATTACCACAACAAAGACGCATCAAAATTAAATTTCATGGGTATATACAAGGTAGAAAACAACTGGAGAGGAGGAGATATATCTCAAGTTTTAAAACAAGCAGAAACCAAATGGATGTATTTTATGGATACCTTGGTACCGAAGGGATTAAATATTGATATAGAATTAAATGCTTTTTTATAGACATAATAGATTCTATTACGACACACATAACATTAGAATTGCGCAAAACCTTATAGATGTTGAAAGGAAGAATTAACAAATTCACTATTGAGAAGATTTTGCATTTTTTAATAAAATTATTAGAACACATGGCAGCCGCCTTTTTTAATTGTGAACTTCCGTTTTTCTTAATAAAGTTTTATCCTATAAAAAGGAAGGAGAACATTCACTATTTATCCTAGATGAAGGGCTTATGCCTGAAACGCGTTGGATATCACTTTTAAGGACCGAACGCTCTTTAAACAGACGGGGGAACAAGACGGCTGTTAATAGCTAATTACAGCCTCCCACCGTCACAGCAATCAGCGATCAGAAGTTGCAGCCTTTGCAGGAATACTGCACTTCCTATTTAAAGAAGAAATCGCGGCATTCAGCCGCCTGCAGCGAGACGGGAAACCAGCCGCATATCACCCGTCAATCATACCCACAAGCCGCCAGCCGCTAATTCCAGCTAACAGCAGCCGTTAATACGATCAAGCAGTGGAGAGTGGACACCACAGAAGGATTCCATCGCACCTGACGTGGAAGCTCTTCACTGATTAAAACAGGCTCTAAAGGTATTTAGACAGGGTGAGTTAGGAATCAAAGCATTCTTTTTTATTTTATTTTTTTCTTTGCTCAGTTCAAACTCCGGTCCTTACATAGCCCTAAAAGGGCTGTAAACATTATTTACTAATACAAAAAAATTTTCTACAGGTTTTGCGCATACACATAAAAAGCTTTTTATTATTTTTTTACAAGCGCTCTTTTTCACAGTATATATTTTTAATAGAGCTGCTATCATATTTCCATTCTAGCGCAATTAAGTTTTATTTAGAGTTTTATCTAAGGTTTGCACTAAAGGACCGTCACTACCAATTGTAGGCCCTGCAATTTGGCCTGTAACTGGACCAAGGGTGTTCACCAAGGTAATGGCAGAGATGATGTTTATCCTCCGCAAGCAGGGAGTGAACATAATACCGTACCTGGACGACCTGCTGATAAAAGTGCCTTCCAGGGAGAGGTCATTGGACAACATTGTCCTCTCAACCCGACTACTTCAGGATCACGGATGGATTCTGAACCTACCAAAATCCCACCTGGAACCAACACGGAGGCTTCCGTTCCTGGGGATGATACTGGATACGGAGGAACAGAAGGTATTCCTTACATTGGAAAAGATTATGGTAATCCAGTCGATGGTGCGGGATGCTCTAAAACCAGCCCGGATATCGGTGTATCTACTGTATGCATTCGCCTTCTGGGGAAGATGGTCACCTCTTATGAGGCTCTGCAGTATGGAAGGTTTCATGCAAGGCTTTTCCAGCTGGATCTGCTGGACAAATGGTCCGGATAGCATCTTCACATGCACCAGAGGATACGTCTGTCACCAAAAGCCAGGATTTCTCTTCTGTGGTGGCTTCAGACTTCTCACCTGACCGAGGGCCAAAGGTTCGGGATTCAAAATTGGATTCTGCTAACCACAGACGCAAGCCTCAGAGGTTGGGGAGCAGTCACCCAGGGGGAACAGTTCCAAGGAAAATGGTCAAGGCAGGAAACCATTCTTCCGATCAACATTCTGGAACTAAAAGCCATACACAACGCCCTTCTACAGGCATCACATCTTCAAGATCACGCCATTCAAGTTCAGTCGGACAATGTAACGGCAGTAAAGTACATAAACCGACAGGGCGGAACGAAGAGCAGAGCAGCAATGTCAGAGGTAACAAGAAATCTCCTCTGGGCAGAAAGACACGCGGTGGCGCTGTCGGCAATCTTCATTCCGGGAGTAGACAACTGGGAAGTGGACTTCCTCTGCAGACACGACCTATCTGGGGCCTTCACCCGCAGGTGTTCGAGTCCTTAACATACTGGTGGGGAATTCCATTAATAGACATGATGGCCTCTCGTCTCAACAAAAGCGGTATTGTTCCAGGTCGAGGGACCCGCAAGCAGTGGTGGTGGACGCTCTAGTGACACCATGGGTCTACCAGATGGTTTATGTGTTTCCAACTCTTCCACTGATCCCAAAAATTCTCAAAAGAATAAAAAGGGAAAAAGGTTCAAGCAATTCTCACTGCTCCGGATTGGCCAAGAAGGGCCTGTACGCGGAACTACTAGAGATGCTCCTAGAAGACCCGTGGCCTCTGCCTCTTCGAGAGGATCTTCTACAACAGGGGCCATTCATCCATCAAGACTTACCATGGCTACGTTTGACGGCATGGAAGTTGAGCGTCAAATTTTAGCACGGAAAGGCATTCCGGACAAGGTTATTCCAACCTTGATCCAAGCCAGAAAGGGGGTAAACGTCTTAACATTACCACCGTATTTGGAAAAAATATGGTGTGAAAACAGGAAATTTCCTGCGGTAGAATTTCCACTGGGAAGTTTCTCCTTTTTCTACAGTCGGGTGTGGATGTGGGCCTACGTTTGGGCTCCTTGAAGGTCCAGATTTCGGCCTTATCCATTTTCTTCCAGAAGCAATTGGCTTTTGAGGTTTAGACGTTCTTGAAGGAGGTTCTGCACATCCAACCGCCCTTTGTGCCTCCCACGGCACCTTGGGATCTAAACATGGTGTTGCAGTTCCTACAATCTGAATGGTTTGAGCCTTTACAGGAGGTTTACGTAAAGTTTCTTACGTGGAAGACCGTTACACTGTTGGCCTTAGCTTCTGCAAGGCGTGTGTCGGAACTGGGGGCGTTGTCTCAGAAAAGCCCCTATTTGACTTTTCAGGAAGATAGAGCTGAACTCAGAACTCGTCAGCAATTTCTTCCTAAGGTGGTGTCTGCGTTTCATATCAACCAACCTATTGTGGTTCCGGTGCTTATTGACACCTCTGCTACCTCAAAGTCCTTGGAAGTTGTGTGGGCTTTGAAGATCTATGTGAAGCGGACATCTTGTCACAGGAAATCTGACTCGCTGTTTGTTCTCTATGATCCCAAGAAAATTGGGTGTCCTGCTTCAAAGCAGTCTATTGCTCGCTGGATGAGGCTTACTATCCAGCATGCTTATTCATCGGCAGGATTGCAGATTCCTAAAGTACAGGCCCACGCTACTAGGTCGGCTGCCCGGGGTGTCTCGGCTTTACAGTTCTGCCGAGCAGCTACTTGGTCGGATTCGAACACGTTTGCCAAGTTCTACAAGTTCGATACTTTGGCCTCTGAGGACCTTCAGTTTGGTCAATCAGTTCTGCAGGAACCTCAGCACTCTCCCACCCGGTCTGGGAGCTTTGGTACATCCCCATGGTACTAATGTGGACCCCAGTATCCTCTAGGACTTAAGAGAAAATAGGATTTTAATTATCTACCGGTAAATCCTTTTCTCGTAGTCCGTAGAGGATACTGGGCTACCGCCCAGTGCTTCGTTTTTCCTGCACTGTTACTTTGTTAAGTACTGGTTTTGGTTCAGCTGTTGCTGTTCCTGTTCAAATTTGGTTAGCATGGCTTTCCTATTGTTTGTGTGTGCTGGTTCGAATCTCACCACTGTTCTGTTACATCCTTCCTCAGGATATGTCCGTCTCCTCGGGCACAGTTTATAGACTGAGTCTGGTTGGAGGGGCATAGAGGGAGGAGCTAGTGCACACAATTGATTTCTTAAAGTGCCCAAGGCTCCTAGTGGACCAGTCTATACCCCATGATACTAATGTGGACCCCAGTATCCTCTACGGACTACGAGAAAAGGATTTACTGGTAGGTAATTAAAATCCTATTTTTTCTGACTATACAACCTTGACTCTCATCATAAACACTATATTTAGGGGAGAATGAAATTGTCCATGAAAAGTTTTCATGGGTGAAAAAGGGAAGTAGCCTCGGGTTTTAACGCTCGTTGCTATTCAATTGCATTTCCCTTTCCACCTGACAGCTTGTTAACAAGCTAGTTATCAGGATTTTTTTCAAGCCACTGAGGTTGGCGAAAAAACCCCCTGCTAAGGCCTGGCTTCAGGGCTAATTGGATAGCCTCAGGGGATCAATTAGCCCAAGGTAATTCACTGGGACTAATGGAATTCCCCCTCAAACATGCAAATCGAAGGAAGAGTGAAGAAGCAAACTGTGAAGAGAACTTCAATAGGTTGTTTCTATAGATGGAGGAGTGTGAGGTATTTGCGGCAGGGCACATAGCTTACACTGCTGCAAGTCTCTCATCATAATTACTGTCTGGGTTTTCATGAAATACTCTGCCCTTACTTTTAGGATATCACAGATCATTGGTTTAGCGTTTAGATACAGCAATATTCACATAATTTACAAAATACAGGCCGATCAAGCCAACTTACTGAACCTAATATGTACTTTAATATGGCTTGTGCATTGAATGAACATATATTCCTGATTCAGTTAGGAAGAAAAAAAAGGAGCCAACAAGGAACAGTTTGCTAATGGAATAATCCATTTTGCAATGCAAGGAGTGCAAATACCTTTATTTTTTGCATGCAGGGAAAATACTGACTGCTTTTACATGTAACTCACAAATACTGTGCAGCTTTGTTTTTATGCGGAAATGTAAAATGAAGCTAGGACATGCCCCTTCAGAGCCATACAATTTTAATGCTGCCCCACCTGCAGTGAAACATGGTTATGTCAAGGAGCAAATTAATAGTTTGGCTTTTTTTTTTTTTTATAAATTGCTTCTCTCTCTGAACCAGGCCCGTGGTACTCTCAACAATATTAGTGTGAAGTGTTTATGATAAATATCCTAACAGAAAACTTAATAAGCATAACATAAATATGCAGCATGCAATAAGTGAGACGTGGCAAGTTTAACTCTTGTCATGCTTATACATATTTACTATAACAAAGTAATACGTAATAAATGACTTCGCACCATGCCAATCTTGTGTAATTTTCTAAGCCAGTGTTAAATGGTATGGAAGTAGCAGAGAGCAGTGACAGCAGCAAATGCAGTCATTCAAGTATCTGCTAAAATCCAGACCTTTCACCTTGTGTGTGTTTGGAAGGAGAAAGAGTGGGACAGAAAATCACTTCCACCTTGACCATTGCTTTTCTTTGTCTGTTAAAGGCACATAGATCACCCCCATCAGAGGTTTCATTTTGACACTTCCATCTTCTAATTTATCATATTGCTCCAACATTTGGTTTCCTCCAGCGGGACCAACAGGTAGTATTAGCCTGCCTCCAGGTTTAAGCTGATCTATAAGCTGAAACAGTAAAACACAGGATTTTATGAAAGGAGTTACAAAAAAACTAAAGTGAACAGCATTACTGTGACTTTTTCAAAGAGAATAACGAACACAGCATACTTTAATTTGTATTTAAAAACATAAAATGAACTTTACATGTTGCTGTAAAGCAGCGATGTGTCTTTTTTTCCCCATCCACTAATCAAACACCCCGCTTTCGCCACCCCTACGGGGGGCAGGGAGAGGAGTTAGAAGCCTACACCCACCACTGTCAGGATCTTCAACATTGGGATGCCACCATAGGTATTCTGACCACCGGCATCCTGTCCGCTGGGATCTCATACCCAACCCCATTATAACTATGCAATTGTTGAGTACTTAGATTATACACAATGCGAATTGTTCTTACAATCTTATCTCAAACTTTCTCTCTTGGCCTCTCCCAGTGGACTGACTCTTCTAAACATTGGGAGAATCACAGTCTTGATTTTGTTTTCTCTAGCGTATATTCAGATGTTTATTTAGTATCCTTTCCCACTCTCAGATCATCACCTGCAAATTATCTCCTGTCAAACTGTAACAACCTCCACATAACAGAATCTCAGTCCTATAAATTAAGAACTTTCCACCTCTCATTAACAACTTCTCTACAATATTTCTATATTCTTCTCTCATTACAGTATCTGGAAGTACCACATCTTAACTACTTGCCTTATGTGGTTGCATCTAATGCAGCCAGTAAGAAACGTCCACTGGTCAACTGCTAGAAGATTATTTCTCCTCCCAGCCCCTCTGCATCCATGGCTCCTCATTGTCCTTTGCAGTGTAACCACTTTCCGGTTTATGACCCGAGTCATACTGTACATGTGCAGCCATCAGCCAGTGCATGCACAAGCTGTGGAGATCACTGGGAGGGATGCTATTGGATTATTCTCAGGGAATTATGTGGAAAGAATCCTATAGGCTTCTAAAAGCGACATTTTCCATGCTTGAAACATGGAGAATGCGGCCAATCCTCAGGAAAACGGCAGTTTTCTGAATTTTGACCGCATTTTGTACTGATCCATTCCGCCCACAATCTGTTGGATCCGCTTATGTCCTGCTTTCATTACCAATACTCCACTGAGTCTGTACTGAGTAATGTGGTCAGTACAGTGATTGGATCATTACTAAATCTAAAGACTATAACTCCATTCTAATTCTCTTGGGCCTCTCTGATGGATCTGACCCTGCTGACACTCTGGGTGGTAGTCATGTGACCGCCGGTCGGCTGACCGACAGTCACATGACCTCCTCCGTGAGCCCGAAGGCTCACTATCCCGATGGTAGGCATGCCGACCAACAGGGACTATTTCCACTCGTGGGTGTCCACGACACCCATAGAGTGGGAATAGAACCCGTGGCGACCGCAGGTCGCCACCGAGCCCGCAGCTTGGCGAGCGCAGCGAGCCCGCAAAGGGCTTGCTGCACTCGCCCCTCCCCGCCGGGATCCCGGCGTCGGTATGCTGCCGGGATCCCGGCGTCGGTAAGGTGACCGGCGGTCAGGAGACCGCCGGTCACCCGTACTACACCCTGACACTCTTCCCAAATAGCTACATTCCTAGGTCTTCAGGACACTGTCCTATTCTGGTTTCCATCCTACTACTTACTTAAATCACTTTTTCAGTGTTTGATTCTGGATCTCCTCCTCTTTGCTTCTACCAGAATATCATAATGCTTAGTCCTAGGTCTTCTGCATTTCACTAGCTAGTCTATTATTGTTGATTAATAAGGCTATACAGCGTTGGACAGTGAAGACATGACGCATAAATTAGTTGCTAGTGTTTCAAATGGAACTTCAAATTAATGTTGATAATCAGGAACTTCAAGTCCTTCCTGGCAACAAGTTCTCCTACACACTTGGGCCATTTGTTTTTTCTTCTTTTTTTATTATCCGTAATCATCAACACTGTGCACTTACACTAGCCCTAAACTACAGTAGGTTCAAATGATACGTCTGACAACAGGTGCTTCTACATTTCCTAACTACTCTGAATAGACAGTAATATCCTAGACAGTAAGCATTGTCTAAGGGAAGGCCAAATACAACCTAGTTACACCCCTTCAGTCCCAAGTGGAAATACAACTGAAACGAGGAGCATTCTGCAACGGCCATACTTGTTTACGCTTGTATCCAGGGCATATGCAGAGGACTTGTCATTTTTCTCTGCATCAGCCTCTAAATATTATACATCTAAAAACAGAGTATATGCAAAATCCTGACATTTCCATGGTATTCATTGTAAAAGCAGTAGTTTCCGCTCCAAGTTAAACATTCAAATAATTAGAAGTCCCAATACTCCTTACACAGATGTGTCCTCATACACCTAGCTTTAATACATCATGCGTCGCAAGACGAGCTGTCAGGTTCGGCGTGACTGCTAGCATCGGGTGTCTTTTACACAATGTGTGTTTTCACTAGGATACACCAGTAGACTGCTCTAATTGACACTTATATATCTGTGTGCGACTGAGTCTGTATAGGAAGCACAACGGAGCTTGGCATGAAAAAAAAAAAAAAAAAAAAGACTCTGCCGCTACATAGTAGCACTTCATATACGGATTCAGAACCAGCCGCACACAGATATACAAGTTAATCAGCACAGTCTCTTAGTGCATCCGGAGAGGGGCTATTTGGTGCGACTGCAGCTATAGGGGGAGATTCAAATGTTTGAAAAGTCAGTTGGTAGTCTGTTTTTTCCTATCTAATAGACAGAAAAAAAACAGACTCCCAACCGACTTTTCAAACATTTGAATCTCCCCCATAGTGTATGACGACACAACAGTATCTGCTATTAGTAGCTAGTAAAGGGGTATGCAGTCAGCATACCGCTCGTCGCGATCTCGGCTGTCACAATACCGATGCCGGGATCCCGACTGGGTTACCATACTGCCACCAGTATCCCGGCAAGGTAGTTCATTCCCCCTCTATGGGTGTCCAAAACACCCATAGAGGGAGAATAGAATCCGCCACCAAGCCCGCAGCGTTGCGAGCGCAGCCACCCTGACGGCATTCCACCGCAGATGTCAGTATACTAACATTTGGCATCCCCAGCGGCAGTATAACAAACAGATCCCAGTAAAGGGGTGGAATTCAAATGTTTGAAAAGTCATTTGGGTGTCTGTTTTTTCCCATCTATTAGACAGGAAAAAACAGACTCCCAACTGACTTTTCAAACATTTGAATCTCCCCAAGGAGTCACACATTAAATGACTAAAATTATGCCGTACAAGCACATACATTTAGAGCCACAGCTCCCACTACTGTAGCTCAAGCAGTCTGACAACTCTTTAGAAATTGCTTTCAAAATAGTCCAGTTCAATGATACAGATACACATGTAGACATAGATCATACGATCTGAAGCAGTCCAGGAACAACAAAGTTCAATAGACATACAGAACCAGTTTTTGATTACTGAAAAGCAGTTTTTGCAACTGCTGCATAGGGAGCTTTTTAGCCATCAACTATTGAAGGACTATAAATGAACATCTCTTTCAAAAATAAAACTGCATTTACATTATTATTGTAGGTATGCTGTACCAATAATGGGAAGGAATTTAAACCTATGGAGCCTTCCTAGCAACACAGAGTAATAGATTTTTAACAAACTATTCAGAAGTTAAACCCTAAAGGGGATAGTCAACCAGCCACGATAATTTGCCGCGGCTACTTGGGAGATATTCAATTGTCATCAGGTTTTTTTTCTTGCAGACATGAGGCACACGGAAAAAAATACCCAATAACAAGTCCTATCAGCCATATTAAGCTAAACTTATCACGTATCCTAAGTGTTTTTGCCCAAAAATTTACCATTTTTCGTGAGAAAAAAAGAAAGAGGCATTAATTGAATTGCCCAAAGCGAAACATCGGACAAAAACCACGAAAATCCCTGTTTTTTTCTCCACCAAAAATACTGGGGGTCAAGTGACTATACCGCTTAATTGCATTTTTTTATTACTTTTCTATATAGGTTGTGGAAATAACAAAATGTATGTACAGTATGCATCTTAACTTACACTACAATACAGGGAAAAAAAATATTCTATTAAATGGTTACTAGAATTATAACTTGGTGGCAGCTTTAAATTGAAAAATGCAGTTTAGACACTTCAAAGTAACGATGAAGGCAAATGGTAGTCAAAAATTATACATACAGCTTGTGGCACAACAGGTGCTGCTGCTCCCACGTGAATAGCATCATAAGGAGCTTCTTCAGTAAGACCCATTCGTCCATCTCCAACTGATGGGGAAAAAAAAAAAAAAACAAGGATTACTCTACAGCAGTGTTTTTCAACTGCTGTGCCGCCAGCGGTTGTCATATGTGCCGCCGCCAGAGATGTCTGCTGCCCGGACCTGGCTGCTACCGTCTTCACTGTATATACGGACACGTGACCGCGGAAGAGCTGCCCAATAGTGATGCTATACACTTACAGTATCACTATCGGGCAGCACAGGCAGCTCTTTCGCGGCCCGGCCTGTGACCCTTACGACGTGGTGCGACTCATAGGTCACATACACCACGTCGCCATCCTGCCCATGCTGCTCCACTCCTCCCTGTCCCACCGCTGAGGGGGAAAAGAAGAACTTTAAAAGGTTTGGGCCAGTGCTTTTTATTTTTAAACTACGTGGGACAGTGTGCGCGTGTGTGGCGGCACTACTACTACAGGGGGACAGTGCGTGTGTGGCGGCACTACTACATGGGGACAGTGCGTGTGTGGCGGCACTACTAGAGGGGGACAGTGCGTGTGTGGCGGTACTACTAGAGGGGGACAGTGCGTGTGTGGCGGCACTACTAGAGGGGGACAGTGCGTCTGTGGCGGCACTACTAGAGGGGGACAGTGCGTCTGTGGCGGCACTACTAGAGGGGACAGTGCGTCTGTGGCGGCACTACTAGAGGGGGACAGTGCGTCTGTGGCGGCACTACTAGAGGGGGACAGTGCGTCTGTGGCGGCACTACTAGAGGGGGACAGTGCGTCTGTGGCGGCACTACTAGAGGGGGACAGTGCGTCTGTGGCGGCACTACTAGAGGGGGACAGTGCGTCTGTGGTGACATTACCACAGGGGGACAGTGCGTCTGTGGTGGCATTACCACAGGGGGACAGTGCGTCTGTAGTGGCATTACTATGGGTGGCAATGTGTAGAATTACTGTGGCAGACTGTGTTCAATTACTGTGGGGGCCAGTGCATTATTTTAATTACTGTTGGGGACAATGTGTGTGTGTGTTTGTGTTTTTTTTTTTCCCCTTGGGGACCAATATATGTTATTTTATTTCCCAGTGTGTGTGTTGTTTTTCCGTTGGGTACTGATGGTGTGCCTTGGCAATTTTCAGATCTTGTGCGGTGTGTCGCGAATTGAAAAAGGGTGAAAATCACTGCTCTACAGACTTGGAATTAAACTTGGAATGTTGTGAGGGTATGTTCTAAATTTTAGATAAATAATTAGTACCATCTGTGGATCCTTTTAAAGTGTCAGTCAACAATGAATACACCTATTCTTTGGCACTGAATATGGAAAACATGCACGGTTTGAGTTCTCCGAGGACTGTAAGGAGTTGAAAAACACTGATCTAGACTGAGCTGCAAGAGAGACAAAATGCAAGCTAACCTAAAGACAGAGGTGAGAAAACCACTCGCCTAACGCCAATGAATAGGTTTCCTAGCTGTAAGCATCATCTTAATCACATTACCTTAATCAAAATACCTTTTCCTCTGTCGCTAAAAACCCAGGTTATATACGTGATAACCGGGAGAGGCTCAGTGGAAAAGGGTTAACCCAGGCCCAGTGACCCGGGAATCGAACCCGGCTAGTTTGGAGAGTTAGTCCTGGGAAGGACCCGGGTTACGGTACAGATGAAAAGAAAAAACTAGATTTATGGTAAGAACTTACCGTTGTTAAATCTCTTTCTGCGAGGTACACTGGGCTCCACAAGGATAGACATTGGGGTGTAGAGTAGGATCTTGATCCGAAGCACCAACAGGCTCAAAAGCTTTGACCTTCTTCCCAAGATGCATAGCGCCGCCTCCTATATTACCCCGCCTCTGTGCACAGGAGCTCAGTTTTGTTAACCAGCCCAATGCAGTAGCAAGTAAGAGAGACGACAACTGCAAGTTGCCACAAACACCACACTCTCCTGACAGGAGAAAGTGGTAGCGGCTATAGCCACACCAACCCAAAGAAGCGAAGTGCGTCAGGGTGGGCGCCTTGTGGAGCCCAGTGTACCTCGCAGAAAGAGATTTAACAACGGTAAGCTCTTACCATAAATATCGTTTTCTGCTGCGGTGTACACTGGGCTCCACAAGGATAGACATTGGGGATGTCCTAAAGCAGTTCCTTATGGGAGGGAACGCACTGTAGCGGGCACAAGAACCCGGCGTCCAAAGGAAGCATCCTGGGAAGCGGCAGTATCGAAGGCATAGAACCTTATGAACGTGTTCGCTGAGGACCACGTAGCCGCCTTGCACAATTGTTCAAGGGTCGCACCACGGCGGGCCGCCCAAGAAGGTCCAACGGACCAAGTAGAATGGGCCGTAATGTGAGCAAGAGCTGACAGACCAGCCTTCACATAAGCATGTGCAATCACCATTCTAATCCATCTGGCCAAAGTCTGCTTGTGAGCAGGCCAGCCCCGTTTGTGAAACCCAAACAGAACAAAGAGAATCAGATTTCCTAATAGAAGCAGTTCTCTTCACATAGATAGCCTGTACCACATCCAAAGACCGCTCTTTGGGAGACAGATCAGGAGAAACAAGTGCCGGAACCACAATCTCCTGATTAAGGTGGAACGAAGAAACCACCTTAGGTAAATATCCGGGACGAGTCCTAAGAACCGCCCAGTCACGGTGAAATATCAGATATGGGGAACTACAAGACAAGGCACCCAAATCCGACACTCTTCTAGCTGAGGCAATAGCCAGCAGAAACACCACCTTAAGGGAAAGCCACTTAAGATCAGCTGAACCAAGAGGTTCAAACGGAGACTCTTGTAACGCCTCCAAAACCACCGACAAGTCCCAAGGAGCCACAGGCGGGACATAGGGAGGTTGGATACGCAACACACCCTGAGTAAAGGTATGCACATCAGGTAAGGTCGCAATTTTTCTCTGAAACCACACTGACAAGGCAGAAATGTGAACCTTGAGGGAGGCCAGATGCAGGCCTAAGTCCAGGCCCTGCTGAAGAAAAGCCAACAACTTGGCTGTACTAAACTTGGAAGCGTCATAATTGTTAGATGCGCACCAAACAAAGTAAGAATGCCAGACCCTATGGTAAATCCAAGCAGCCTGTTTCCGGGCCGGCAACATAGTTTGAATGACCGCCTCAGAAAACACTTTAGCCCTCAAGACCGAAGCTTCAAGAGCCACGCCGTCAAAGACAGCCGGGCCAGGTCCTGGTAGACACAGGGGCCCTGAACGAGGCGGTCTGGGCGTTGTGAAAGTAGAATTGGACGCTCTGACGAGAGGCCCTGCAGGTCTGAGAACCCGTGCCGTCTGGGCCACGCTGAAGCTATGAGAAGCAGGATTCCTCTTTCCTGCTTGAACTTCCAAATTACCCTGGGCATGAGTGACACCGGAGGGAACACGTACGGCAGCCGAAACCTCCACGGCATCGCCAGCGCATCCACGAATGCTGCTCGAGGATCCCTTGTCCTTGCTCCGAAGACCGGAACCATGTGGTTGTGTCGAGACGCCATCAGATCCACGTCTGGAAGGCCCCACCTTTCCACTAGGAGTTGAAACACTTCTGGATGGAGGCCCCACCCTCCGGTGTGTACGTCCTGACGACTAAGAAATTCCGCTTCCCAATTCAGGACTCCCGGAATGAATATCGCCGATATGGCCGGTAGATGGCATTCCGCCCATTGTAGAATCCGTGAGACTTCCTTCATTGCCAAGCGGCTTCGAGTGGCGCCTTGATGATTTATGTAAGCCACTGTGGTGGCGTTGTCCGACTGTACTTGAACAGGACGGTTCTGAATTAAATGCTGGGCCAGGTTCAATGAGTTGAAGACCGCCCGCAATTCCAGAATGTTGATCGGGAGGAGAGACTCCTCCTTGGTCCACCGACTCTGAAGGGAGTGTTGCTCCAGCACCGCGCCCCAAACCCTTAGACTGGCATCTGTCGTCAACAGGACCCAGTCGGGTATCCAGAAGGGACGGCCCCTGCACAATCGTTGATCCTGGAGCCACCAGTACAGCGACAGACGGACCTCCGGAGTCAATGAGATCATGTGAGACCTGATCCGGTGAGGCAGGACGTCCCACTTGGCCAGAATCAGCCTCTGGAGGGGGCGAGAATGGAATTGAGCATACTCCACCATGTCGAATGCTGACACCATGAGGCCCAGCACCTGCATTGCCGAATGTATCGACACTTGCGGACGAGAGAAGAAGCAACGAATCCTGTCCTGAAGCTTCAGGACTTTCTCCTGAGACAAGAACAACCGCTGGTTGTGTGTGTCCAATAGCGCTCCCAGGTGCACCATGCTCTGAGCAGGGACCAGAGAGGATTTCTTCCAGTTGATAAGCCACCCGTGGGCTTGCAGAAACTTGACAGTCAGATCTAGGTGACGTAAGAGAATTTCTGGGGAATTTGCCAGGATCAACAAGTCGTCCAGATACGGTAGGATCCTGACCCCTTGACGGCAGAGTACCACCGTCCTCACCGCCATAACTTTGGTGAAGACTCGCGGAGCCACGGTTAAACCAAAAGGTAATGCCCGAAACTGGTAATGGAGGTTGCCAATGGCAAACCTCAGGTATTGCTGATGCGACACTGCTATAGGAATATGCAGGTAAGCATCCTGTATATCCAGGGAGACCATATAATCTCCAGGTTCCAAGGCCAGAATGATAGAGCGAAGGGTTTCCATACGGAATTTGGAGACTTTCACAAACTTGTTCAATGCCTTGAGATTGAAAATGAGCCTGGAGGACCCATTTGGTTTCGGGACTAGAAATAGCGGAGAATAGAACCCCTGGCCTATCTGAGCAAGAGGCACCTGTACTACTACTCCTGTGTCCAGGAGGGTCTGTACCACCGAATGTAGAGTTTTTGCCTTTGTCTGGTCCAAAGGGACGTCTGTCAGGCAAAATCGATGAGGAGGGCGGTTTTTGAAGGCTATGGCGTAACCTCGAGTGATGACTTCCCATATCCAGGCATCTGAAATGGACTTCAACCAATCCTGGGTATACCCTAGAAGCCGCACCCCCCCCCCCTGGGATCCCCCAGGGGGAGGCCCGCCCGTCATGTGGCAGACTTATCGGTCTTGGAAGCTGGCTGACGGGCAGCCCAGGCTCTTTTGGGCTTTGGCTTACCAGGTTTGGAAGTGCGGGTCTGCTTGTGGCACGCCTGACCCTTTTGCTTTACCAGAAGGACGAAAGGGGCGAAAGGAAGTACCTTCAGCCTTCGGCACAGAAGGAGCGGTACTTGGCAGACAGGCAGTTTTGTCAGTAGCCAAATCAGCCACTATCTTATTTAAGTCCTCCCCAAACAGAATATCTCCCTTGAAAGGGAGTACCTCCAGGGTTTTTCTAGAATCCAGATCCACGGACCAGGACCTCAGACACAATATCCGGCAAGCCAGGACTGACGTAATAGAGGCCTTGGCTGCTAGAATACCGGCATCAGAAGCCACCTCTTTAATATAGTGAGAAACTGTGACAATATATGACAAGCACTGTCTAGCATGGTCAGAAGAGATTTCAGCTTCCAACTCTAGGGCCCACGCTTCAATAGCCTCTGCAGCCCATGTCGCTGCAATAGTGGGCCTTTGTGCAACACCCGTGAGGGTGTAAATCGCTTTCAGACAACCCTCCTCGCGTTTATCCATAGGCTCTTTTAGAGACGTGACGGTAGTGACAGGTAGAGCTGAGGAAACCACCATCCTTGCCACATGCGAGTCCACTGGAGGAGGCGTTTCCCAATTTTTTGACAGCTCTGGCGCGAGGGGATAGCGAGCAAGCAGCTTCTTGTGAGGCACGAATTTCTTACCTGGATTTTTCCCAGGATTCCTGACGTATATCAACCAGGTGATCAGAGTGAGGTAAAACTTGTTTAACCACCTTCTGACGCTTGAATCTATCTGGTTTCTTAGGAGGAACGGATGGCTTGGGATCATCCGTAATAGCCTCCAATAAATCAGGAACATCCACTTGTGAACTACTATCCCCTTCAGTATTATCAGTGTTAGAATCTGTGGGGTCAGTGTAAACGCCATCCTCATCAGGCGAGGTGGCAGTGACAGCAGTGGATTGTGAGGAAGTAATGGCCCGCTTAGAGGACTCCTTGGTCTTAAGCGGGCGAGGGTTAGACTTTTTAGTAGTCAGGGACTGGTTCATAACAGAGTGTCTGCCGTGGGGACCATATACGGTTGGACCGGCATAGGAAGTCCCATAGGGGGCGTTAGTTTAGTAACTAGCGTATTCAGTAGCGTAGAGACGGTAGTCCACGGTGGGTCATTCTGGACCCTCGTTGCTATAGTCCAACTTGGGGGCAAGGAACCCCCAGGACCAGAGCCCTCAGCTGCTGTAATTTCCTCAAAGGTATCTGTGGCCTCAGCACCACTACCAGTGTGTTCAGCCCCAGAACCATTACCCTCATAAGCAGACATGTTATTACTTGCAGTATAAGGTAACATAGTACAAATTGTCAGCAGCACAATACCTAACTCAAACCCCTGCACGGTGTTGTCAGCACAAACAGGGATTCAGAAGAGATATGGTGACTAAAATCACAGAGAAAAATACAATTACAGTATATCTTGTGAATATCCTATATTACAGTATTACAAACCTGACGCATCTAGCCCCCTCAGGTTATAGAATATAGGGATAGCAAGCTGAGTGAGAGACACAAAATGGAGGTCACACAGCAAGCCAATGCACACACACATAGTCACCGTTTGTACAATGCAGAAGTTATGACAAGCAATAATACTGCACTGGACTAGCTTTACATTATATATATATATATATATATATATATATATATACATACATATATACACACACACACATATACACACACACACACACATACATACATATACATACATACATACATACACTGCTCAAAAAAATAAAGGGAACACTAGAATAACACATCATAGATCTGAATGAATTAAAATAAGATTTTACTCACCGGTAAATCTATTTCTCGTAGTCCGTAGTGGATGCTGGGAACTCCGTAAGGACCATGGGGAATAGACGGGCTCCGCAGGAGACTGGGCACTCTAAAAGAAAGATTAGGTACTATCTGGTGTGCACTGGCTCCTCCCTCTATGCCCCTCCTCCAGACCTCAGTTAGGATACTGTGCACGGAAGAGCTGACACAATAAGGAAGGATTTTGAATCCCGGGTAAGACTCATACCAGCCACACCAATCACACCGTATAACTCGTGATACTATACCCAGTTCACAGTATGAAATATAACTGAGCCTCTCAACAATAACCCTTTAGTTAGGCAATAACTATATACAAGTATTGCAGACAATCCGCACTTGGGATGGGCGCCCAGCATCCACTACGGACTACGAGAAATAGATTTACCGGTGAGTAAAATCTTATTTTCTCTGACGTCCTAGTGGATGCTGGGAACTCCGTAAGGACCATGGGGATTATACCAAAGCTCCCAAACGGGCGGGAGAGTGCGGATGACTCTGCAGCACCGAATGAGAGAACTCAAGGTCCTCCTCAGCCAGGGTATCAAATTTGTAGAATTTAGCAAACGTGTTTGCCCCTGACCAAGTTGCAGCTCGGCAAAGTTGTAAAGCCGAGACCCCTCGGGCAGCCGCCCAAGATGAGCCCACTTTCCTCGTGGAATGGGCTGTTACTGATTTAGGATGCGGCAAACCAGCCGCAGAATGCTCCAGCTGAATTGTGCTACAAATTCAGCGAGCAATAGTCTGCTTAGAAGCAGGAGCACCTATTTTGTTGGGTGCCTACAGGATAAAAAACGAGTCAGTTTTCCTGACTCCAGCCGTCCTGGAAATATAAATTTTTAAGGCCCTGACTACGTCCAGTAACTTGTCCCTAGTAGCCGCAGGCACTACATTAGGTTGGTTCAAGTGAAAAGCTGATACCACCTTAGGGAGAAACTGGAGACGAGTCCTCAATTCTGCCCTATCCATATGGAAAATCAGATAAGGGCTTTTACATGACAAAGCCGCCAATTCTGACACACGCCTGGCCGAAGCCAAGGCCAATAACATGACCACTTTCCACGTGAGATATTTCAAATCCACAGTTTTAAGTGGCTCAAACCAATGTGATTTTAAGAAACTCAACACCACGTTGAGATCCCAAGGTGCCACAGAAGGCACAAAAAAGGGGCTGAATATGTAGCACTCCCTTTACAAATGTCTGAACTCCAGGCAGTGAAGCCAGTTATTTCTGGAAGAAAATCGACAGAGCCGAAATCTGGACCTTAATGGAACCCAAATTTAGGCCCATAGTCACTCCTGACTGTAGGAAGTGCAGAAAACGACCCAGCTGAAATTCCTCTGTTGGGGCCTTCCTGGCCTCACACCACGCAACATATTTTCGCCAAATACGGTGATAATGGTTTGCGGTTACTTCTTTCCTGGCTTTTATCAGCGTAGGAATGACTTCCTCCGGAATGCCCTTTTGCTTTAGGATCCGGAATTCAACCGCCATGCCGTCCAACGCAGCCGTGGTAAGTCTTGGAACAGACAGGGCCCCTGCTGTAGCAGATCCTGTCTGAGCGGTAGAGGCCATGGGTCCTCTGATATTTTTTCTTGAAGTTCTGGGTACCAAGCTCTTCTTGGCCCATCCGGAACCACGAGTATCATTCTTACTCCTCGTTTTCTTATTATTCTCAGTACCTTTGGTATGAGAGGCAGAGGAAGGAATACATAAACCGACTGGTACACCCACGGTGTCACTAGAGCGTCCACAGCTATTGCCTGAGGGTCCCTTGACCTGGCGCAATATCTAGTTTTTTGTTTAGGCGGGACGCCATCATGTCCACCTGTGGCCTTTCCCAACGGTTTACCAACAGTTGGAAGACTTCTGGATGAAGTCCCCACTCTCCCGGGTGTCGGTCGTGTCTGCTGAGGAAGTCTGCTTCCCAGTTGTCCACTCCCGGAATGAACACTGCTGACAGTGCTAAGACGTGATTCTCCGCCCATCGGAGAATCCTTGTGGCTTCTGCCATCGCCATCCTGCTTCTTGTGCCGCCCTGTCGGTTTACATGGGCGACTGCCGTGATGTTGTCTGATTGGATCAGTACCGGCTGGTTTTGAAGCAGAGGCCTTGCCAGACTTAGGGCATTGTAAATGGCCCTCAGTTCCAGAATATTTATGTGTAGGGACGACTCCTGACTTGACCAAAGTCCTTGGAAAATTTCTTCCCTGTGTGACTGCCCCCCAGCCTCGAAGGCTGGCATCCGTGGTTACCAGGACCCAGTCCTGTATGCCGAATCTGCGGCCCTCTTGAAGATGAGCACTCTGCAGCCACCACAGTAGAGATACCCTGGTCCTTGGAGACAGGGTTATCAGCCGATGAATCTGAAGATGCGATTCCGACCACTTGTCCTAGAGGTCCCACTGAAAGGTTCTTGCATGGAACCTGCCGAATGGAATTTTGCTTCGTAAGAAGCTACCATTTTTCCCAGGACTCGTGTGCAGTGATGCACCGATACCTGTTTTGGTTTCAGGAGGTCTCTGACTAGAGATGACAGCTCCTTGGCTTTCTCCTGTGGGAGAAACAGTTTTTTCTGTTCTGTGTCCAGAACCATTCCCAGGAACAGCAGGCGTGTGGTAGGAACCAGCTGTGACTTTAGAATGTATAGAATCCATCCGTGCTGTTGTAGCACTTCCAGAGATAGTGCTACTCCGACCAACAACTGCTCCATGGACCTCGCCTTTATAAGGAGATCGTCCAAGTACGGGATAATTAAAAACTCCCTTTTTTCGAAGGAGTATCATAATTTCTGCCATTACCTTGGTAAAGACCCTCGGTGCCGTGGACAGTCCAAACGGCAGTGTTTGGAATTGGTAATGGCAATCCTGTACCACAAATCTGAGGTACTCCTGGTGAGGATGGTAAATGGGGACATGTAGGTAAGCATCCTTGATGTCCAGGGATACCATGTAATCCCCCTCCTCCAGGCTTGCAATAACCGCCCTGAGCGATTCCATCTTGAACTTGAATCTTTTTATGTATGTGTTCAAGGATTTCAAATTTAAAATGGGTCTCACCGAACCGTCCGGTTTCGGTACCACAAACAGTGTGGAATAGTAACCCCGTCCTTGTTGAAGTAGGGGCACCTTGACTATCACCTGCTGGGAATACAGCTTGTGAATTGCCTCTAGCACAGCCTCCCTGCCTGAGGGAGTTGTCGACAAGGCAGATTTGAGGAAACGGCGGGGGGGGGAGACGCCTCGAATTCCAGCTTGTACCCCTGAGATACTACTTGAAGGATCCAGGGATCCACCTGTGAGCGAGCCCACTGATCGCTGAAATTTTTGAGGCGGCCCCCCACCGTACCTGGCTACGCCTGTGGAGCCCCCGCGTCATGCGGTGGACTCAGAGGAAGCAGGGGAAGAATTTTGATTCTGGGAACTGGCTGACTGGTGCAGCTTTTTCCCTATTCCCTCGTCTCTGTGCAGAAAGGAAGCGCCTTTGACCCGCTTGCTTTTCTGAAGCCGAAAGGACTGTACCTGATAATACAGTGCTTTCTTAGGCTGTGAGGAAACCTGAGGTAAAAATTTTTCTTCCCAGCTGTTGCTGTGGATACGAGGTCCCAGAGACCATCCCCAAACAATTCCTCACCCTTATAAGGCTCTATGTGCCTTTTAAAGTCAGCATCACCTGTCCAGTGTCGGGTCTCTAAAACCCTCCTGACAGAATGGACATTGCATTAATTCTGGATGCCAGCCGGCAAAATATCCCTCTGTGCATCCCTCATATATAAGACGACGTCTTATGTTCGCAAAATAGTATCCCTGTTTGACAGGGTTACAGACCACGCTGCAGCAGCACTATCTGCAGGTCTCAGTCTAGTACCTGAGTGTGTAAATACAGACTTCAGGATAGCCTCCTGCTTTTTATCAGCAGGTACCTTCAAAGTGGCCGTATCCTAAGACGGCAGTGCCACCTTTTTTGACAAACGTGTGAGCGCCTTATCCACCCTAGGGGATATCTCCCAGCGTAACTTATCCTCTGGCGGGAAAAGGTACGCCATCAGTAACTTTTTAGAAATTACCAGTTTCTTATCGGGGGAACCCACGCTTTTTCACACTTCATTCACTCATTTGATGGGGGAACAAAACACTGCCTGCTTTTTCTCCCCAAACATAAAACCCTTTTTTAGTGGTACTTGGGTTAATGTCAGAAATGTGTAACACATTTTTTATTGCCGGGATCATGTAACGGATGTGCATAGTGGATTGTGTATATGTCTCAACCTCGTCGACACTGGAGTCAGACTCCGTGTCGACATCTGTGTCTGCCATCTGAGGGAGCGGGCGTTTTTGAGCCCCTGATGGCCTTTGAGACGCCTGGGCAGGCGCGGGCTGAGAAGCCGGCTGTCCCATAGCTGTTACGTCATCCAGCCTTTTATGTAAGGAGCTGACACTGTCGGTTAATACCTTCCACCTATCCATCCACTCTGGTGTCGGCCCACAGGGGGCGACATCCCATTTATCGGCATCTGCTCCGCCTCCACATAAGCCTCCTCATCAAACATGTCGACACAGCCGTACCGACACACCGCACACACACAGGGAATGCTCTGACTGAGGACAGGACCCCACACAGCCCTTTGGGGAGACAGAGAGAGAGTATGCCAGCACACACCAGAGCGCTATATAATGTAGGGATAAACACTATCACTGAGTGAATTTTCCCCAATAGCTGCTTGTATAAACAATATTGCGCCTAAATTTAGTGCCCCACCTCTCTTTTTAACCCTTTGAGCATGAAAACTACAGGGGAGAGCCTGGGGAGCTGTCTTCCAGCTACACTGTGAAGAGAAAATGGCGCCAGTGTGCCGAGGGAGATAGCTCCGCCCCTTTTTCGCGGACTTTTCTCCCGCTTTTTTATGGATTCTGGTAGGGGTAATTATCACATATATAGCCTCTGGGGCTATATATTGTGATTATTTTGCCAGCCAAGGTGTTCTTATTGCTGCTCAGGGCGCCCCCCCCCCCAGCGCCCTGCACCCTCAGTGACCGGAGTGTGAAGTGTGTATGAGGAGCAATGGCGCACAGCTGCAGTGCTGTGCGCTACCTTGGTGAAGACTGAAGTCTTCTGCCGCCGATTTTCCGGACCATCTTCATGCTTCTGGCTCTGTAAGGGGGACGGCGGCGCGGCTCCGGGAACGAACACCAAGGACGGGTCCTGCGGTCGATCCCTCTGGAGCTAATGGTGTCCAGTAGCCTAAGAAGCCCAAGCTAGCTGCAAGCAGGTAGGTTCGCTTCTTCTCCCCTTAGTCCCTCGTTGCAGTGAGCCTGTTGCCAGCAGGTCTCACTGTAAAATAAAAAAACTAACATATACTTTCTTTCTAGGAGCTCAGGAGAGCCCCTAGTGTGCATCCAGCTCGGCCGGGCACAGAAATCTAACTGAGGTCTGGAGGAGGGGCATAGAGGGAGGAGCCAGTGCACACCAGATAGTACCTAATCTTTCTTTTAGAGTGCCCAGTCTCCTGCGGGGCCCGTCTATTCCCTTACGGAGTTCCCAGCATCCACTAGGACGTCAGAGAAATATTCTTATTAAATACTTTGTTCTTTACATAGCTGAATGTGCTGACAACAAAATCACACAAAAAGTATCAATGGAAATCAAATTTATTAACCCATGGAGGTCTGGATTTGGAGTCACACTCAAAATTAAAGTGGAAAAACACACTACAGGCTGATCCAACTTTGATGTAATGTCATTAAAACAAGTCAAAATGAGGCTCAGTAGTGTGTGCGGCTCCACGTGCCTGTATGACCTCCCTACAATGACTGGGCATGCTCCTGATGAGGTGGCGGATGGTCTCCTGAGGGATCTCCTCCCAGACCTGGACTAAAGCATCCGCCAACTCCTGGACAGTCTGTGGTGCAACGTGGCGTTGGTGGGTGGAGCGAGACATGATGTCCCAGATGTGCTCAATTGGATTCAGGTCTGGAGAACGGGCGGTCCAGTCCATAGCATCAATGCCTTCGTCTTGCAGGAACTACTGACACACTCCAGCCACATGAGGTCTAGCATTGTCTTGCATTAGGAGGAACCCAGGGCCAACTGCACCAGCATATGGTCTCACAAGGGATCTGAGGATCTCATCTCGGTACCTAATGGCAGTCAGGCTACCTCTGGCGAGCACATGGAGGCCTGTGCGGCCCCCAAAGAAATGCCACCCCACACCATTACTGACCCACTGCCAAACCGGTCATGCTGGAGGATGTTGCAGGCAGCAGAACGTTCTCCTTGGCGTCTCCAGACTCTGTCACGTCTGTCACATGTGCTCAGTGAGAACCTGCTTTCATCTGTGAAGAGCAAAGGGCGCCAGTGGCGAATTTGCCTATCTTGGTGTTCTCTTGCAAATGCCAAACGTCCTGCACCGTGTTGGGCTGTAAGCACAACCCCCACCTGTGGACGTTGGGCCCTCATACCACCCTCATGGAGTCCGTTTCTGATCGTTTGAGTAGACACATGCACATTTGTGGCTTGCTGGAGGTCATTTTGCAGGGCTCTGGCAATGCTCCTCCTGTTCCTCCTTGCACAAAGGCGGAGGTAGCGGTCCTGCTGCTGGGTTGTTGCCCTCCTACAGCCTCCTCCACGTCTCCTGATGTACTGGCCTGTCTCCTGGTAGCGCCTCCATGCTCTGGACACTACGCTGACAGACACAGCAAACCTTCTTGCCACAGCTCGCATTGACGTGCCATCCTGGATGAGCTGCACTACCTGAGCCACTTGTGTGGGTTGTAGGGAGGTCATACAGGCACGTGGAGGCCACACACACTACTGAGCCTCATTTTGACTTGTTTTAAGGACATTGCATCAAAGTTGGATCACCTGTAGTGTGTGTATATATATATATATATATATATATATATATATTTATCTATCTATCTATGTAAATCCATAGATATAACACTGCACAGTAAAGACTGGATGTATATCACAGGGTACTTGTACCAGATAGCCCTGACTAAATGCACTGTTTCTTAACTATCACTGTCTAAACGACATGTAGAATACTTAAGTGTCTTGTAAAAGCACAGCGCTGACTATCAGGCGGCTTTACAAAGGAGGATTTGCCCAAGCAGTCCCAGGAACAGTGTAGCTGGGGAAATGGCGCCCAAACACTGACAGGGAGTGAGGGAGAGACAGATATGCAGCTCCAGGGCGGGAACATTTACTGTAAATGGCGCCCTGGGGCTAGGGGAGGGGCTCCAGGTCTAAGCCTTATCCCCTCTGCTGGCAAAACCACCTGGTACCGCGGGCTACTTGTAAAAAGGTTTAGGGCGAAATTTACTAAAGGGAAAATGCCGTAAAACCCCTGTTTTACCGCATTTTCATATGTACTAACTCCCGATCGCTGCGTTTTCGCACCATAGGGTATCGCCATCTTTTTATGGCGATACCCTATAGAAGTCTATGGGATTCTTACCGCCGCCGCCGGGACCCGCCGCATCCCGCACACGACGACCCCCCCTTCCCCCCGGCATACCTGAGCCGCTGCTGGTGCGTCCCCCCTCCTCCTCCTCCCCCACATCACAGCCTTGTCTCCTTCCGGCTGCAGGGGGGAGGAGGAGGAGCCCGGGGTCTCCCTGCACACGTCACCTCCTGAGTCTGGGAGGTGACGGAGACCCCCGCTGACATCATCGCTGGGGGCCTCCTATACCGCATTGCTATACAAATCGCATATGTTAGCACATATGCGATTAGTATCGCTGCGGTAGGCGGCGATGTCTTATAGTACATCCCGACCTTAGAGAGAAAACCTGACCTGCACCCATGCCCTGGTGATCTAGTGGGATCGCCTGTACTGCCACAGTGTCCACCGCCAGCGTGGGCGGCCCACCTTCCACAGGGCGCGCCGGATCGCGATAAAGAGCGAGCGGGACCCACTTACTTCCTCACGAAGTGCGGCCACGCGATCCCGGAGAGCCCCAGCCCTGTGTGACTGACTTGGAAGAAAACCGGAGCCTCCTGCTGTAGGTACCCAGCAACCAGGGCACGGGAGTGTACAGCGCCACTGGGGGAGAGATGGAGCTGCAGCAGGTGATGTCTACTGACATCTAACACAAGCTGTGTCTCTGCTGCAGCCCTTGTAGTCTTTTTTCCTCAGAAAAAGCTTTTTCTAGAGCTGCTGTGAGCAGCTCTTCCTGTTACATGCTTGCACTGCAAGCACCAACTACAAACTGAGCTCCTGTGCACGGAGGCGGGGTGATATAGGAGGCGGCGCTATGCATCTTGGGAAGAAGGTCAAAGCTTTTGAGCCTGTTGGTGCTTCGGATCAAGATCCTACTCTACACCCCAATGTCTATCCTTGTGGAGCCCAGTGTATCCCGCAGCAGAAAAGGTAATGCTAAGGTAAAGATGAAAAGGGGACCAAAAAAAAAAAAAAGGGGTAATGCTAAGGATAATCTACTGTATTTAAGGGATCAGTATGATTTACCAGCGCCAGGGATGCCGACCATCTATAGAACAGCAACATCCCAATCGCCAGTATGTTAGCAGCGGGGCGAGCGCAAAAAGAACCCTTGCGGGCACGGTGGCTTGCTGCGCTTGCCAAAGGTTCTATTCCCACTCTATGGGTGTCGTGGATACCCACGAGAGGGAATTGCCCCAGTGGGCTGGGATTCCAGCTGTTGGCATTGTCGGCTGTCAGGATTCCAGCGTCGGTATTCTGGCTGTTGGTATCCCGAAAGCCGGCAAACTAACTGCATCCCGTATATAATAAAATCAAGTGCTGATAAAAATAAGAATTTACTCACCGGTAATTCTATTTCTCGTAGTCCGTAGTGGATGCTGGGAACTCCGTAAGGACCATGGGGAATAGACGGGCTCCGCAGGAGACTGGGCACTCTAAAAGAAAGATTAGGTACTATCTGGTGTGCACTGGCTCCTCCCTCTATGCCCCTCCTCTAGACCTCAGTTAAGGAAACTGTGCCCGGAAGAGCTGACACAACAAGGAAAAGATTTGGAATCCAGGGTAAGACTCATACCAGCCACACCAATCACACTGTACAACTTGTGATAACCATACCCAGTTAACAGTATGAACAACAACTGAGCCTCAGTAACAGATGGCTCATAACAATAACCCTTTAGTTAATCAATAACTATATACATGTATTGCAGAGAGTCCGCACTTGGGACGGGCTCCCAGCATCCACTACGGACTACGAGAAATAGAATTACCGGTGAGTAAATTCTTATTTTCTCTGACGTCCTAGTGTTACAGATCCAGCGCGCAATAGTTTGCTTTGAAGCAGGAGCACCCAGCTTGTTGGGTGCATGCAGGATAAACAGCGAGTCAGTTTTCCTGACTCCAACCGTCCTGGCTACATAGATTTTCAAAGCCCTGACTACATCTAGTAACTTGGAGTCCTCCAAGTCCCGAGTAGCCGCAGGCACCACAATAGGTTGGTTCAAATGAAACGCTGATACCACCTTAGGGAGAAATTGGGGACGGGTCCTCAATTCTGCCCTGTCCATATGGAAGATCAGATAAGGGCTTTTACAAGACAAAGCCGCCAATTCTGACACACGCCTAGCCGAAGCGTAGGCCAATAGCATGACCACTTTCCACGTGAGATATTTTAGCTCCACGGTCTTAAGTGGCTCAAACCAGTGGGATTTCAGGAAACCCAACACAACGTTAAGATCCCAAGGTGCCACTGGAGGCACAAAAGGGGGCTGAATATGCAGCACTCCCTTAACAAACGTCTGAACTTCAGGCAGTGAAGCCAGTTCTTTTTGAAAGAAAATAGATAGGGCCGAAATCTGGACCTTTATGGATCCTAATTTTAGGCCCATAGTCACTCCTGACTGTAGGAAGTGCAGGAATCGACCCAGCTGGAATTCCTCTGTAGGGGCCTTCCTGGCCTCACACCAAGCAACATATTTTCGCCATATACTGTGATAATGTTGTGCTGTCACGTCTTTCCTAGCCTTTATCAGCGTAGGAATCACTTCATCTGGAATGCCCTTTTCCGTTAGGATCCGGCGTTCAACCGCCATGCCGTCAAACGCAGCTGCGGTAAGTCTTGGAACAGACAGGGCCCCTGCTGTAACAGGTCCTGTCTGAGAGGCAGAGGCCATGGTTCCTCTGAGATAATTTCTTGTAGTTCTGGGTACCAAGTTCTTCTTGGCCAATCCGGAACGATGAGTATAGTTCTTACTCCTCTCTTTCTTACTATCCTCAGTACCTTGGGTATGAGAGGAAGAGGAGGGAACACATAAACCTACTGGTACATCCACGGTGTCACTAGTGCGTCCACAGCTATCGCCTGAGGGTCCCTTGACCTGGCGCAATATTTTTTTAGCTTTTTGTTGAGGCGGGACGCCATCATGTCCACCTGTGGCCGTTCCCAACGGTTTACAATCTGCGTGAAGACTTCTGGATGAAGTCCCCACTCTCCCGGGTGTAGGTCGTGCCTGCTGAGGAAGTCTGCTTCCCAGTTGTCCACTCCCGGAATGAACACTGCTGACAGTGCTAGCACGTGATTTTCCGCCCATCGGAGAATCCTTGTGGCTTCTGCCATCGCCATCCTGCTTCTTGTGCCGCCCTGTCGGTTTACATGGGCGACCGCCGCGATGTTGTCTGATTGAATCAGCACTAGTTGGTTCTGAAGCAGGGGCTCTGCTTGACTCAGGGCGTTGTAAATGGCCCTTAGTTCCAGTATATTTATGTGTAGTGAAGTCTCCTGACTTGACCACAGTCCCTGGAAGTTCCTTCCCTGAGTGACTGCCCCCCATTCTCGAGGGCTTGCGTCCGTGGTCACCAGGACCCAGTCCTGTATGCCGAATCTGCAGCCCTCGAGAAGATGAGCACTCTGCAGCCACCACAGCAGAGACACCCTGGCCCTTGGGGACAGGGTGATCAACCGATGCATCTGAAGATGCGATCCGGACCATTTGTCTAACAGATCCCACTGAAAGATCCTTGCATGGAACCTGCCGAAGGGAATTGCTTCGTAAGAAGCCACCATCTTTCCCAGGACTCGCGTGCAGTGATGCACCGACACCTGTTTTGGTTTCAGGAGGTCCCTGACCAGAGATGACAATTCTTGGGCCTTCTCCACCGGGAGAAACACCTTCTACTGTTCTGTGTCCAGAATCATGCCCAGGAAGAGCAGACGCATCGCAGGAATCAGCTGCGACTTTGGGATATTCAGAATCCAGCCATGCTGTAGCAACACTTCCCGAGAAAGTGCTACGCTGACTAACAACTGCTCTCTGGACCTCGCCTTTATAAGGAGATCGTCCAAGTACGGGATAATTAGAACTCCCTTCTTCCGAAGGAGTATCATCATTTCGGCCATTACCTTGGTAAATACTCTCGGTGCCGTGGACAGACCAAACGGCAACGTCTGGAATTGGTAATGACAATCCTGTACCACAAACCTGAGGTACTCCTGGTGAGGTGGGTAAACGGGGACATGCATGTAAGCATCCTTGATGTCCAGCGACACCATAAAATCCCCCTCTTCCAGGCTTGCAATAACCGCCCTGAGCGATTCCATTTTGAACTTAGAACTTCCTTATATAAGTGTTCAAGGATTTTAAATTTAGAATGGGTCTTACCGAACCGTCTGGTTTCGGTACCACAAACATTGTGGAATAGTAACCCCGTCCCTGTTGAAGGAGGGGAACCTTGATTATCACCTGCTGGAGGTACAGCTTGTGAATTGCCGCCAGTACTACCTCCCTTTCCCTGGGAGCAGCTGGCAAGGCTGATTTGAGGTAACGGCGAGGGGGGAGTCGCCTCGAACTCCAGCTTGTATCCCTGAGATACAATTTGAACAGCCCAGAGATCCACTTGTGAGCGAACCCACTGGTTGCTGAAGTTTCGGAGACGCGCCCCCACCGCACCCGGCTCCGCCTGTGGAGCCCCAGCGTCATGCGGTGGACTTAGAGGAAGCGGGGGAGGATTTTTGTTCCTGGGAACTGGCTGCCTGGTGCAGCTTCTTTCCTCTACCCCTGCCTCTGGGCAGAAAGGATGCGCCTCTGATCCGCTTGCCTTTCTGAGGCCGAAAGGACTGTACATGATAATACTGTGCTTTCTTAGGCTGTGAGGGAACCTGAGGTTAAAAAGTTGACTTCCCGGCTGTTGCAGTGGATACGAGGTCCGAGAGACCGTCCCCAAACAATTCCTCACCCTTATAAGGCAAAACCTCCATGTGTCTTTTAGAATCAGCATCACCTGTCCACTGCCGAGTCCATAATACTCTCCTGGCAGAAATGGACATTGCATTAATTCTAGATGCCAGCAGGCAAATGTCCCTCTGTGCATCCCGCATATATAAGACGACGTCTTTTATATGTTCTATGGTTAGCAAAATAGTAACCCTGTCGAGGGAATCAATGTTGTCTGACAGGGTATCAAACCATGCGGCTGCAGCACTACACATCCATGCTGAAGCAATAGCAGGTCTCAGTATAGTACCTGAGTGTGTATACACAGACTTCAGGATAGCTTCCTGCTTTCTATCCGCAGGCTCCTTTAAGGCAGCCGTATCCTGAGACGGCAGTGCCACCTTTTTTGATAAGCGCGTGAGCGCTTTGTCCACCCTAGGGGATGTTTCCCAACGTAACCTATCCGTTGGCGGGAAAGGGTACGCCATCAGTAACCTCTTAGAAATCACTAGTTTCTTATCGGGGGAACTCCACGCTTCCTCGCACAATTCATTTAATTCATCGGATGGGGGAAAAGTCACTGGCTGCTTTTTCTCCCCAAACATAATACCCTTCTTGGTAGTAACCGGGTTAATATCAGAAATGTGCAATACATTTTTCATTGCAGTAATCATGCATAGGATGGCTTTAGTAGACTGTGCATTTGTCTCATCCTCATCTACACTGGAGTCAGACTCCGTGTCGACATCTGTGTCTACCATCTGAGCTAGCAGGCGTTTATGAGCCCCTGATGGCCTCAGACGCCTGGGCAGGCGCGGGTTGAGATCCCGGCTGTCCCAAGGCTGCTGCGTCATCGAACCTTTTATGTAAGGAGTTGACACTGTCTGTTAAGACCTTCCACATATCCATCCAATCCGGTGTCGGCCCCGTCGGGGGCGACACCACACTTATCTGCCCTTGCTCCGCCTCCACGTAACCCTCCTCATCAAACATGTCGACACAGCCGTACCGACACACCGCACACACACAGGGAATGCTCTGACTGAGGACAGGACCCCACAAAGTCCTTTGGGGAGACAGAGAGAGAGTATGCCAGCACACACCACAGCGCTATATAACACAGGGATTTTCACTATAATGAGTGATTTTTCCCAATAGCTGCTTAATATATATTATTTGCGCCTAAATTTATGTGCCCCCCCTCTCTTTTTTACCCTTCTTGTATAAGGAATACTGCAGGGGAGAGCCTGGGGAGCTGCTTCCAGCGGAACTGTGAATGAAAAATGGCGCTGGTGTGCTGAGGAAGAAGGCCCCGCCCCCTCAGCGGCAGGCTTCTCCCTGCAGTTTCTGACTGAAAAATGGCGGGGGTTTTACACATATACAGTCACAGACTGTATTATGTGTATTTTTATGCCAAAAGGTATTTTATTGCTGCCCAGGGCGCCCCCCCCAGCGCCCTGCACCCTACAGTGACCGGAGTGTGTGGTGTGCAGTGGGAGCAATGGCGCACAGCTGCAGTGCTGTGCGCTACCTTAATGAAGACCGGAGTCTTCTGCCGCCGATTTCATCTCCTTCTCTTCTGTCTTCTGGCTCTGCAAGGGGGACGGCGGCGCGGCTCCGGACGATCGAGGTCAGGCCCTGTGTTCGAACCCTCTGGAGCTAATGGTGTCCAGTAGCCTAAGAAGCACAAGCTAGCTGCACGCAGGCAGGTTTGCTTTTCTCCCCTCAGTCCCACGTAGCAGTGAGTCTGTTGCCAGCAGATCTAACTGAAAATAAAAAACCTAACAAATACTTTCTTTTCTAGCAAGCTCAGGAGAGCCCACTAGGTGCATCCAGCTCTGGCCGGGCACAGATTCTAACTGAGGTCTGGAGGAGGGGCATAGAGGGAGGAGCCAGTGCACACCAGATAGTACCTAATCTTTCTTTTAGAGTGCCCAGTCTCCTGCGGAGCCCGTCTATTCCCCATGGTCCTTACGGAGTTCCCAGCATCCACTAGGACGTCAGAGAAATGTAATTCATCTCTTTGGTGCATGTACATTGAACCTAATATGCACGGTTTGCGCATACTGTTTTTTTTTTTTCTACTTTCATGCACTCTGAACACCTAGCTATTCTGCCCCACTCCCCTTCAGCAAATGCAAAGTAATAAATGAGCACATACGCTATACATGAGCTACGCACATGTGCTCTAGCCAATGCAGAGAAACAGCGTACACGGCAGCTATTGTGTTGCTGCCAAAACAACAACTGGAAGAATTGTATACAGAGGAGGTAGTGTAAAGCTATGTACACATCAGAATGAGACGGGTCCAGACATCGCAAAGTGCAAAAACACTTGCCAATGTCTGTAGCGATAGCAGGGCGGGAGCCTGGGGCCATGTTGCATTCGGCAGCGTGCCTCTCGTAGGCAATGTCGCTTGTCCGACCTGCACGCAAGTCCAACGGACGATGTCACAGGCAACGTGCGGGAGCGCACATAGTCAGCGACATTGTACATACACAATGGACGATATCGTGAACCATGTGCCTAAATTGGGCACATCGTTCCAATATCGTTCTGGTGTGTATGCACCTTAAGTGCAATGGAAAAGGGAAAACATCAAGAAACAGAGGGATAGGAAAGAAATGGATGCAGACACAGTGGTGGGCAGGAAAGTGAGAGGGAGAAAAACCACACAGTGGAGGGGTGGAATAAAGAGAGCCTGCAGCAGTGAAAGAAACAGGGGAACAGAAGAAAAAGGGGAGAGAAAAATACAGGAATGAAGAAAGAAGGGGAAGAAGAGGGGAGGACAAAGACAAAAAATAATAATAAGGGGGGGGATCTGAAAAGAGGAGGAGAGAGAGACCGGAAGAAAGGGTGATGTACTGTACAGTATATTTTCAGTAGCAGCTGCACTAAGGGAATAGAAAGCTCAATACACACAACGTGCAGACAGCACATTTTGTTTACCGAGCTTTCTATTCCCTGAGTGCTGCTGCAAATAATCTTTGGGACTTGTTTCCTTTCAGAGGGCAACAGGATGAAGTAATGACTTGGGTAATGAACGCCAGATGCGCGCGCGTGTGTGTGTGTGTGTATGTATATATCTTGATGACCCTGAGGACGGGGGATTTACCCCGAAACATGTTGGAATAAACTGACAAAAGTTTTACTGCTTTCTACGCCTGTCTGAGTGCCGCCTTCTTCACCAACTTATATATATGTGTGTGTGTGTGTGTGTGAGAGATATGAAAGTGTACACAAGTTAGTAATGACAAATATAAATCCAGCAGCATGCAAATATCTCACCACGCCACAGTGTGATGTAAGTTCTCCAGATTCACTGCAGAAATCACTTCATGGATATGTGTCTGGATCAGTCCAGTAATGAACACATTAGTTATACAGATTCAAGTACTGAGCATTAAGGCCTGTGTAAATCCACAGTCATGAGCACTAGAAGTCCTTGATGCTTTTCTGTAAAGTAATCCCTTCTTAAGAATATTTTTTAAATATTTGCTAATATCTCTGTAATGGTTTAGCATTTTTGTTTTTATTATTTGGCTAAAATCTTGTGTTTATTCAGGGAGTGAAAAATTGGCAAGGGGACTTCCTAAACAGACATATCCTTCTACCTGGGAAGTGGTCCCTGCACTCTGTGGTGGCATTCACATTGCTCAAAAATGTTATCAGCCACATGTGGACGGCATCTTTTTTTCTGCTGCGAGGTACACTGGGCTCCACAGGGAATGACATTGGGGTGTAGAGTAGGATCTTGATCCGAGGCACCAACAGGCTCAAAGCTTTGACTGTTCCCAGAATGCATAGCGTCGCCTCCTCTATAACCCCACCTCGGTGCACAGGAGCTCAGTTTTGTAGTTGGTGCCATCCAGTAAACAGGCATACAACAGGGGGGGCTGCTCCTGCAGCCCTGAGAAGAAGCTTTTAAAGAAAAATGAAGACTTCAAGGGCTGCAGCAGAGACACTGACTGTGTTAGATGTCAGTCAGACATCTCCTGGTGCAGCTCCATCACCTCCCCCCAGCAGTGCTGTACACTCCCGCGCCCTGGTTGCCGGGTACCTACAGCGGAGGCTCCGGTTTTCTTCCTGTAAGTCACACACGACCGCTGTTCTCCTGTATCGCGTGGTCGCACCCAGGGAGGAGGTAAGTGGTCCACCCGGCGGGACCCGCTGTAAATCGCAATCCCGCGCGGCCGGTGGGAGGCGGGTCGCACGTGCTGGCGTGGACACTGTGGCAGTACAGGGACCCCACTAGACCACCAGGGCATGGGCACAGGTCGGTTTTCTCTCATAAAACAGTTTATTTAAGCCCCCAGTACACGGTGGTAAAGTCCAGCAGGGGGATAAGGCTTTGGCCTGTAGCCCCTCCCCCAGCCCACCATTTAGAGTAAATGTTCCCGCCTTGGAGCTGCATATCTCTCTCTCCCTCACTCCCTGTCAGCGTTTGGGCGCCATTAGGACAAGCTGAGCTGATCCTGGGACTGTTTGGGCAAATCCTCCTCTGTAAAGCCGCCTGGCTGTCAGCGCTGTGCATTTTACAGGACACTTAAGTATTCTACATGTCTGCTGACAGTGTTAGTTAAGAAAAAGTGCATTTGGTCAGAGTTATTTAGTACAAGTACCCTGTGATATACATCCAGACTTTACTGTGCATTGTTAAAGCTATTAAGTGTATAGCTATACTTAGTACTACTATGTATTGCTAGTCCAGTGCAGTTTTATTGCATGTCATAATTTCTGCATTGACTCTGTGACTCTCTGTGTGTGCATATAGCTGCTGTGTGACCTCCATTTTGTGTATCTCACTCGGATTGCTATCCCTATATTCTATAACCTGAGGGGGCTAGGTGCATTAGGTTTATCATAATATAGGTAGTTCACAGGATATACTCAGTGTGTATTTTTGTCTGTGATTTTTAGTCACCATACACCTCTGGAATTCCCAATTTGTGCTGAAATACACTGCACAGGGGTTCTGGTCAGGTACTGTGCTGATAATATTGGGGCAAATTCAGTATGAATCGCAAGTAGCGATTTGTACAGAAGTTTTGCTGAGGGGCCGAAGTTTTGCGCCCGCAATTTCTGCGGTGGGCCGCAGAAATTACGATCGCCTCTGCCAATCAGGCAGAGGTGGTCGCAGGGCGGCAACGCTCCATTTTCTGGGTGGAAACAGAGCATTGCGGGGGCGTGCCAGCCCAAACGGTGGGATGGTACACGCGAATGGGGGCGTGTCAGGGGTGCGGCAGCAGCGTCTGCGTGACATCATCCTTAATTTCTGCTAACAAGCAGAAATTACGTGCTGTTCGCAATTTCTGCTTGAAGCAGGGTGGGGAGGCGCCGGTCAGCATGCTGGGCGGCCTTGCCCAGCGCTGGGCGGCCCCCAGCATGCTAGCTAATGGTTAGCAAATTCTGCTGATTAGCAGAATTTGCTAACCTTACTGAATTGGCCCCCTTGTACTACGTTGCCTTGCATTGAGCTTTTGATTATGTCAGCTACAAAGGGCAACGGTGCTGGGGCTGATCCCACATTGCGTTGTGTTCATGCTGCAGGCACATTTGAGGATAACATAGCAGCTAAGGGTTCAGGTTCTGGCGGTTCCTTACCCCCCAGTGGGACTGTAGCAACGGGGGTTCAAAATGATCCACCTTGGGCTACCTTCTCCACGGTATTGTATACGCTGGTAAGTAGACTTATGGGACCTCCTGTGCCGGTACAACCGCTTATGATCCCCGCGGTTAACCGCTGTGGGCAGATCAACTGTCCAATCAGTTACAGCAATTGAACTAATCACTGACTACTCAGAAGTCTAACCCTCGCCCGCCTAAGACCAAGGTGTCCTCTAAGCGGGCAATTACTTCCTCACAATCCACCAACGTCCCAGACACCTTGTCTGATGAGGATGGCGTTTATACTGACCCAACAGATTTTGATCCCGATGCTTCTAATGGGGAAGCTGTTTCACAGGTGGATGTTCCTCACTTGTTGGAGGCTATCAGGCCATACTTGCCTACCTGACCCTCTCCATGAGGGAGAAAATGCTCTGTTCTTGGACTTTCCTGGTAATGTATGATTGCCATCACCTGTGGTGAGCTAGGTAATTGATAAGAGAGGTGTTTCACCACAGGTGATGGCAATCATACATTACCAGGTAAGTCCAGGAACAGAGCATTTTCTCCCTCATGGAGAGGGTCAGGTAGGCAAGTATGTATCAGGCTCATTCTTCAAGTTGATGAGGACCCGGAGCCTGATGCTGCCCCTAAAAAACCGGACAGGTTTAAACGTCAGAAAGTGGTTAAACAAGTTTTACCTCACTCTGACCATTTAGTTGACATACGTCAGGAGTCCTGGGGAAATCAAGAAAAGAAATTCACGCCTCACAAGATGATGCTGGCTCGCTACCCCCCCCCCCCCCCCGTCAGTGGATTTGCAGGTGGCGCGGCTGGTGGTATCCTCAGCTCTGCCTGTAACTACCGAAAGAGCCGACGGAGCTGTCCGTGAGAGAGCCTACGGATAAGCGTGTGGAGGGTTGTTTAAAAGCAATTTACACCCTAACCAGTGCTGCGCATAGGCCCACGATTGCAGCGACATGGGCTGCAGAAGCTGTGGAAGCGTGGGCCAGGAGCTGGAGGCAGAGTTGCCTTCCAACGCTTCTGATCATGCTAGACAATGCTTGTCATATATTGTCACAGCGTCTCATTACATTAAGGAGGCGGCTTCTGATGCCGGTATTCTGGCGGCCAAGGCTTCTACTACGTACATTTTGGCTCGCCGGATTCTCTGGTTACGGTCCTGGTCTGTGGACATGGACCGAAAGAAAATCCTGGAGGTACTCCCTTTTAAGGAAGACATTCTTTTCGGAGAAGACCTCAACAAGATAGTGGCTGACTTAGCGTCTGCTAAAACAGCATGTCTACCTAGTACTGCTCCTTCGGTGCCGAAGGCTAAGAGTACTCCCTTTTCGCTCCTTTCGTCCTTCAGGGAAAGCAAAATGTCAGGCGTACCTGAAACAGGTTCGCACTTCCAAACCCAATAAGCCCAAACCCAAACGGGCCTGGGCTGCCTGTCAGCCTGCTTCCAAAACGGACATGCCTGCCGCATGATGGGGCGGGCCTCCCTCTGGGGGATACCAGGGTGGGGGGCCGACTTCCAGGGTTTACCCAGGAATGGTTGAAGACCACTTCCAATGTTTGGGTACGGGAAGTCATCACTCGAGGTTACGCCAAATCCTTCAAGAATCGTCCCCCTCATCGATTTTGCCTGACAGGCGTCCCTTCGGATCAGGTGAAGGCAAAAACTCTTCATTTGGTAGTACAGTGCCTCCTGAACACAGGAGTGGTAGTACAGGTGCCTCTGGCTCAGAGAGGCAAGGGGTACTATTCACCGATGTTCCTAGTCCCGAAACCGAATGGGTCCTCCCAGCCCATTCTCAACCTCAAGTCCTTGAACAAATTTGCGAGGGTCTCCAAGCTTCATATGGAAACTCTTCGCTCTATTATTCTCGCTTTGGAATCTGGGGATTATATGGTCTCCCTGGACATACAGGATGCTTACCTGCATATTCCCACTGCAGTGTCGCATCAGCAATACCCGAGGTTTGCGGTTGGCAACCTCCATTACCAATTTCGGGCATTACCTTTTGGTTTGACCACGGCTCCGCGAGCTTCACCCAGGTCATGGCGGTAATGACGGCTGGACTCCGCCGTCAAGGGGTCAGGATCCTACTGTACCTGGACGACTTGTTGATCCTGGTAAATTCCCCAGAAATACTCCTACGCCATCTGGATCTGACTATCCAGTTTCAGCAAGCCCACGGGTGGCTCATCAACTGGAGGAAATCTTCCCTGGTCCCTGCTCAGAGCATGGTGCACCTGGGGGCATTGTTGGACACTCACAACCAGCGGTTGTTCTTTTCTCAGGAGAAAGTCCTGAAACTTCAGGACAGGATTCGATGCTTCCTATCTTGTCCGCAAGTGTCGATACATTCAGCAATGCAAGTGCTAGGTCTCATGGTGTCGGCTTTCAACATGGTGGAGTACGCTCATTTCCATTCCCGCCCTCTGCATAAGCTAATTCTTGCCAAGTGGGACGGCCTTCCTCACCGGATCAGATCTCAAATGATCTCCTTTGTCTCCGGAGGTCCGTCTGTCACTGAGCTGGTGGCTTCAGGACCAACAATTGAGCAGGGGTCGTCCCTATTGGATCTCCAACTGGATCCTCTCCTGGCGACTCTATGCCAGTCTGAGAGGTTGGGGCGCGGTGCTGGAGCAACACTCCCTTCAGGGTCGGTGGACCAAGGAGGAGTCTCTCCTCCCGATAAACATTCTGGAATTGCGGGCAGTGTTCAACTCATTGAACTTGGCCCAGCATTTAATACAGAACAGACCTGTTTCAAGTACAGTCGGACAACGCCACCGCGGTGGCATACATCAATCATCAAGGCGGCACTCGAAGCCGCATGGTAATGAGGGAAGTATCACGGATTCTTCAGTGGGCAGAGCATCTGCCGGCCATATCGGCAGTGTTCATTCTGGGGGTCCTAAACTGGGAAGCGGACTTTCTCAGTCGTCCGAACGTACACACCGGAGAGTGGAGCCTCCATCCAGAAGTGTTTCAACTCCTCGCGGACAGGTGGGGCCTTCCAGATGTGGACCTGATGGCGTCACGACACAATCACAAGGTTCCGGTGTTCGGAGCAAGGACAAGGGATCCTCAAGCAGCGTTCATGGACGCACTGGCAATTCCATGGAATTTTCAGTTGCCATACGTGTTCCCTCTGGTGTCACTCCTGCCCAGAGTAATAAGGAAGTTTAAGCAAGAAGGAGGAATCCTACTTCTGATCGCTCCAGCGTGGCCTATACGGCATTGGTTCTCAGACATTCAGGGTCTCTCGATAGAGCGTCCCCTTCTACTTCCACAGCGCCCAGATCTTCTCATTCAGGGCCCCTGTGTATATGAGGATTTAGCCCGGTTGGCTTTAATGGCGTGGCTCTTGAAGCTTCCGTCTTGAGGGCCAAAGGATTTTCTGAGGCGGTCATTCAAACCATGTTGAGGCCCGGAAACTGTCTTCTGCTCAGATTTACCATAGGGTCTGGAATTCTTACTTTGCGTGGTGCGCATCTAACAATTATGACGCTTACATGTTTAGTACGGCCAAACTTTTGGCCTCTCTACAACAGGGCCTGGAGTTGGGCCTTCGTCTGGCCTCCATCAAGGTTCATCTTTCTGCCTTGTCGGTTTGGTTCCAGAGAAAAATTGTGACTTTACCTGATTTACATACGTATGTGCTGCGGATTCAACCTCCCTATATCCCGCTTGTGGCCACTTGGGACTTGTCGGTGGTATTGGAGGCATTGCAAGGGTACCTGTTTGAGCCTCTTGAGTCTGCAGACCTTAAGTGGCTCTCTCAAGGTATTGTTTCTGCTGGCTATTGCCTCTGCTAGAAGGGTGTCGGATTTGGGTGCCTTGTCTTTTAGGTCACCATATCTGATTTTTCACCGCGACCGGGCAGTTCTTAGAACACGTCCCGGGTATTTACCTAAGGCGGTGTCTTCTTTCTACCTTAATCAGGAGATTGTGGCTCCGGCCTTTGCCTCTCCTGAATTGTCTTCCAAAGTGCGGTCTTTGGATGTGGTACGGGCTCTTCGTATCTACGTGAAGAGAACTGCCTCCATCAGGAAGTCGGATTCTCTCTTTGTTCTGTTTGTTTTTCTCAAACGTGGCTGGCCTGCTCATAAGCAGACCATAGCCAGATGGATTAGAATGGTGATTGCACATGCTTATGTACAGGCTGGCCTTCCAGCTCTTGCTACCATAAAGGCCCATTCTACTCGGTCGGACCTTCTTGGGCGGCCCGCCGTGGTGCGACCCTTGAACAATTGTGCAAGGCGGCTACGTGGTCCTCAGTGAACACGTTCCTAAGGTTCTATGCCTTCGATATTCCGCCTCCCAGGATGCTTCCTTTGGACGCCGGGTTCTTATGCCCGCTACAGTGTGTCCCCTCCCATAAAGGAGCTGCTTTAGGACATCCCCAATGTCATTCCCTGTGGAGCCCAGTGTACCCCGCAGCAGAAAACAAGATTTATGGTAAGAACTTACCGTTGTTAAATCTTTCTGCGAGGTACACTGGGCTCCACATGGCGTCCACCCTGATGCACTTAGCTTCTTTGGGTTTATGGCATTAGCCGCTGACACCTTCTCCTGTCGTGAGAATGTGGTGTATGAGGCTACTAACAGTTGTCGTCTCTTTTGCCTGCTACTGCATTGGACTGGTTAACAAAAACTGAGCTCCTGTGCACGGACGCGGGGTTATAGAGGAGGCGGCGCTATGCATTCTGGGAACAGTCAAAGCTTTAAGCCTGTTGGTGCCTTGGATCAAGATCCTACTCTACACCCCAATGTCATTCCCTGTGGAGCCCAGTGTACCTCGCAGAAAGATTTAACAACGGTAAGTTCTTACCATAAATCGTTTTTTTTTTTTTTAACCACAGAATAAATTAGACAAGTCAGTCTTCTTCTGCATATTGTTTGACTTTGATGGGGTGACTATAGACGCTATCACTTAAAGGTAAGGGTCTCTTATACCTCTTTTACACTAAAATGCAGGGTTGCAACCTGGATTTTGTATACACGACCCCGCTGGACCTGGCTTATTACCAGTGGAGATGAGATCATCTAGCACCGGCTCTCCCGATGCTGTATTTGGGAATTACATACACACATATATAAAAAGTCTGTGTGGAGTAATATTTCCATACTCATTTTCTTTTTATAAGGGTGTTTCCACACTCATGTATATACACACAGAGTATATATATATATATATATATATATATATATATATATATATAGAGTTTGCAAAGGTGCGGCACTCGTACCAAATAAACAGACTTCAAAAGCAAAGTAGCTATTGCATCAATAGCTACTTTGCTTTTGAAGTCTGTTTATTTGGTACGAGTGCCGCACCTTTGCAAACTCTATTTGTTCCCCCTGTGAGGGCACCGCCGCAGCTGCTGATCTAAGCATGGAGTGCCGGACCTGCGAATCCTATATATATATATATATATATATATATATGTATTTCTGACGCTACCATATGATATGTAGATACTGGGTTAGTATTTACTTGCTGATTTCCTTTTTACAAGGGAGTTTCCACACTTATGAACCAATATATCCCTTTAATTTTGTTCACTTTCACACCTGGTTGATTAATGTGGGATTTGCTGAAGCAGCTGGAAGCACATAACTTTAACTAGAATTAGAACTGTAAATCGTGCATGTTCTCTGCCAACTAATGCTGGGCACACACTAAGCGATCACCTATATCACTCAGTGTGTACACTCAATATGCGCTCTCCCGCGGTCACATGTGAGGACATCAGGTTTGATGTGCTGCAAATCAAACATGACTATATTGCTAGCATCTGTAAATGATTGTTCCGTCCTTCATTAAACTCGCCCCAGTGTGTAGGGGCAACCTAGGCTGACAGGGATGCATTCCGATGGCGGAACTAATCCCCGTCACTCCAGTGTGTACTCAGCTTAACTCCAGAGGAGGCTGACAGATATTGTATTAGTTATAAAAGTTTGATGCAATGCTCTAGAAAATATATTTAAATGAAATTTTTACAAAATTCTATGTTTTCTAATCAATTTCATACATTAATTATTGATACAAATTGAAAAAGTACATCCTACTCACCTAACAATTTCACTCGACCTGAAGACAACAATGTTGGGTCATCTTTTTTCACATTATTTATAGAATCATCAACTAATTCCTTGATATGGTCAATTCCTACTACATGACCCTTGGCTCCAACCTGAAAATACAAAAACAAATACTCCATATCAGCTTCTTTTCGACAAGGTAATGTTCTTAGTTTTGAATTTCTTAGATAAGGCTTTACGAATTCTGATTTAAGGACAATCACAGTACATAGGTGTGCCATAAATGAAATGTGGATGCGATACACATGTTGTTACTGAAGAGTCATAGGCAGAATTACAGCTTTTATTGTAAACACTATAGGCAAATTCAATTAGATGCAGTTAATTAACGCAGGCTATTTCTGCTGGGGCTAGTCAATTATAGGCCAGAGGCTGCCGTTAACGCGGATTTTGGTTCAAACCTGAAGAGGGTCCAACAGGAATCTGCACTTAATGCCCTAATTGCAGGTGCCGCAAACCTGTTAATCCATATGTCCAGGAAAATATCTGGAGTGTGTTGCAGTTAATTTACTGCGCGAGAAGGGGGCTGTAACTGAATAGACCTGGGCGTTAAAGCCTGAAGCTACCATCCTATTCCAGGTATGGCAAAATTATAGCATCTAAATGAATCTGGCCTTATGTTTAGCTGACTGCATGTTAATCCAGTCAGACATTTTTCTATGCTCAGATATGATAGGTGTAAAATGCCTGCAATTTTTACATTTTTAAAATTATTACAGGTTGAGTATCCCTTATCCAAAATGCTTGGGACCAGAGGTATTTTGGATATCGGATTTTTCCGTAATTTGGAATAATTAGATACCATAATGAGATATCATGGTGATGGGACCTATATCTAAGCACAGGATGCATTTATGTATCATATACACCTTATACAAACAGCCTGAAGATAATTTTAGACAATATTTTTTATAACTTTGTGCATTAAACAAAGTGTGTACACATACACACAATTCATTTATGTTTCATATACACCTTATATACACAGCCTGAAGGTCATTTAATATGATATTATTAATAACTTTGTGTATTAAACAAAGTTTGTGTACATTGAGCCATCAAAAAACAAAGGTTTCACTATCTCACTCACTCAAAAAAGTCCGTATTTCGGAATATTCCGTATTTCGGAATATATGGATATGGGATACTCAACCTGTATTACTTTGCATTAAAGTGCTGTGCTTATTGCAGAGTACAATTCCCCTTAAAGTTCTTTAATCCATCAATTCTAATACTGTACAAGATAATTAAAAAAAAAAATCTTAAAATAAGTGTTAATATACAGGTCGAGAATCCCATTTCCGGAATGCTCGGGACCAGGAGGATTTCGGATATGGGTTTTTACCGGATAACAGAATACCTGTTATCTGGATAGGTCTCGGGGGTCTGCTGCGGGTCCGGAGCGCTGGTGGAGGAATCCAAGGATGCAGTTAAAATGCTGGCTGTCGGGATCCTGGTGTTCAGGATACAGACGCCGAAATCCCGACAGTCGACAATGCCGCCAGCTGGAATCCAGGTACACCAGAGCTATTCCTACTCGTGGGTGTCCACGACACCCATAGAGTGGGAATAAATCCTGTGGCGAGTACAGCGAGCCAACAACGTGTCGGGAAATGGATAGCCAGTATCCTGTCCGCCAGTAATACGTATGTAATCCTGAGTCGGATCCGGGGCCACCAGAATTAACATGTCGCCTCCCGCTTTAACTTGCAGAGAACGCACAGTATTATCTGGATTGGTGGGAAAATGTAAATGAGAGGAAACGTCCATTGAGCCGTAAGTGCATCTACCACAAAGGCCGCGGAGTTCTGTGTGCGGGAGATGTACCTCGATACTTGATGACTGTATCGGGATGCCATCCTATCTACGTCTGGAAGGCACTAATGGCGAACCAGTAACAGTAACACTGGTTGATGCAGAGCCTAGCGGTTTAGGAAATCTGCTAACCAGTTGAGTACTCTAAAGATGAATACTGCTGATAGAGCGGGAAGTTGACACTCCGCCCAATGAAAGATGCGTCTCACCTCCTTCATGGCACCTTGGCTCCGGGTGCCTCCATGTATGTACGGGACCGCTGTTGCATTGTCTGACCTCACTTTGACTAAATAACACTGGAGGAGAATCTGAGCAGAGCAAAACACTCTGAAGATTAGTTGCAAAGGACAGGAGTGAAAATGAGTGTATTCTATCATGTTGAATGTGAACACCATTGACCCCAGAAGTAGCATAAAGGCATGAATGAACACCCTGCGATGCCGTAAGAAAGTCTGAACTTTGGACTGCAGAGCAAGAATCTTGAGGAAGACAAGCTGACAGCGAGAATCCAGTAGTGCTCGCAAGTGCAACATTTCCTGTGAAGGCGTTAAAGACTATTTGTGCCAACTGACCTGCCAGCCATAAGATTGTAGAAGATCCACTGACTGACATGTTCAGAAGATCCGCGTACCACGCCCACCGAGGCCAATCCGGGGCAATCAGAATTGCCTGGACTCCTTGATTTCTGATTCGCTTGAGCAGCCTTGGGAGCAACGGAATTGGAGGAAAGGTAGACCAGCCGCCAAGGCGACGTAAGTGCATCCACTGCCCTCGTCTGAGGGTCCCTCATTCGTGAGCAATACCAGTGAAGCTTCTTGTTAAGACGAGAAGCCATCATGTCTATCTGCGGGCAACCCCACCGGTGGATGATCTGTTGGAACACCTGATGGTGGAGACAACTCAGGAAGTCCGCTTCCCAGTTGTCCACACCCGGAACGAAGATTGCCGACATTGCTCTTGCATTTCGTTCCGCCCAGAGGAGTATTTTCGACACCTCTCGCATGCAGGCTCTGCTTTTTGTTCCTCCTTGTGGATTGATGTACGCCACTGCCGTGGCGTTGTCCGATCGAACTTGAATCGTGTGATCCGTGAGCAGAGGAGAGGCCTGAAGCAGAGCATTGTAGATCGCCTGAAGTTCCAGAATGTTGATAGGAAGGAGGGCTTTGTGGGCTGACCACCTGCCCTGGAACTGTGCACCCTGGGTGACCGCATCCCATCCTCGCATCCGTTACAAGGAGGGTCCAATCCTGAATCCCGAAACTCCGGCTTTCCAGTAGGTTGGAGGACTGCAGCCACCACAGGATGGAAATCCCGGCCTGTGGTGACAGCCGAATCATCTGGTGCATCTGTAGATGTGATCCGTTGGGTTGGCTCCAGGTGGGACTTCTGTAGATTGTAAATCCACCCATGGTGTGACAGAAGTTGGATAGTGTGGTCTATATGGAGCAATAAAGCTCCCTGGGTCTTGCTTTTATCAGAAGATCGTCCAGGTAAGGGGCAAAATTGACCCCCTGGACCCGGAGTTGGAGCATCATCTCCGCCAGCACCTTCGCGAATAGCCTTGGAGCCGAAGACAGGCCGAAGGATAGTGCCTGGAAGTGGTAATGATTGTCCAGTAGGCCAAACCTCATATAAGCCTGATGAGGTGGCCAAAATTGGAATATGAAGGTAGGCGTCCTTGATATCCAAGGAAACCAGGAATTCAAAGTGGGCCGGGCTGAGCCATCCAGCTTTGGTACCACAAACAGGTTGGAGTAATAACCCCTGCCTCGTTGTGGTATCGGTAATGGAACAATGACGTCAGACTGGACCAACTTTCGGATGGCCTGTTGCAACATAACCTGCGTATCCTCCAAAGCTGGTAAGCTTGATTTGAGCACAGAACTCCAGCTTGTAGCCCTGAGAAATGAGTTCTCTTGCCCAGGTATCCTGGCAGGAGCCTACCCAGATGCGGCTGAAGTAACGCAGTCGAGTTCCAAACTCGAGATCTCCTCGGGTTGGGTGGGAACCTTCATGCTGAAGACTTAGTGGAAGCAGAACTGGTGCTCTGTTCCTGAGTACCGGTGGTGGACAGTCTTTTTGACTTACCTCTGGTGCCTCTATTCGCTTTGGAGGCACCTCTGGCCCTAGATCGAAATCTTTTAGACCGAAAGGACTGCACAGACGGCCCCCGGGTAGGAACGCCTAGCCGGCGGGGCCCCAGAGAGGAGAAACGTATTTTCCAGCTGTGACTTTAGAAATCCACGTATCCAACTCAACCCCAAAGAGCCATTCCCCAGAAAAGGGGAGAGATTCCACACTGTGCTTTGATTCTGCGTCCGCTATCCACTGACGCAACCACAAAACCCAGCGTGTCAACGCTGCCATGGCAGAAGTCCTAGCATTAATATTCCCCATCTCCTTAAGCAAGTCAAACAGGACGCGTGTAGTGTCCTGAATGTGCTTGAGGAGATTCACCATAGTGACCAGAGGCATATTCTTCGGAGAGGTCCCCCTGAATTTGAGTAGCCCACGAATGAATGGCATGGGTCATCCAGCAACCTGCTATGACCGGCCTCTGCAATACACCTGCTGCCATGTAAATAGAGTTGAGTGTAGCTTCTATTTTTTTGTCCCCAGGATCCTTTATAGTAAAGGAGCCTGGGGCAGGCAGCACCGCCTTTTTGGACAGTCGATAGACTGATACATCTACCCCCGGGGGTTCCTCCCAAAATTTCCTATCTTTAGGAGCAAATGGGAAAGTGCACAAAAACTTTGACACTTGGAATTCCAGGCTAACTTGAATAAGTCATCTAACTCTGCAGAATCACGGAAAGTGACATTAGGCCTGTTTTGTGTAAAGAAAAATGACTGATGTGAGATATGAGATAAGGACTAAGCTGTTTATATTGTTATATATGAAAAGTTTAGAGAAAAATATTATAAAAAGGTGTGATGTACACTCAGAAGCGCACTGCTTTTAGATGTGCCTGCTAGAGACACAACCTTCACAAAAGCAGAATAGAGTAGAATAGTATAGAGCAGTGGTTCTCAAACTGTGTGCAGTGGAACCCTGGGGTGCCTCAGGACACTTGCAGGGGTGTACTGGGTTGGTGATCAAAGACCAGTTTACATAGTAACATAGTATCTAAGGTTGAAAAAAGACAATTGTCCATCGGGTTCAACCTATTTGTGGTCTCCTATGCACGATTATTTTGTATAAAATTTTGACTGAAGTTGCTGAATTCCAAACACGTATCGTCCTTCCCGTAAAAAAGCCTTTACGCCGTATTGTGTGGAATCTCCTCTGCTCTAACCTGAGCGGGTGTCCACGAGTTCTCTGTGTTGATCTAACCAAAAACAGATCCTGCGCAAGATCTGTATATTGTCCCCTTATATATTTGTAAATGTTGATCATGTCCCCTCTTAATCTCCTCTTTTCCAGTGTAAACATGCCCAGTCTTGCAAGCCTTTCCTCGTATTCCAGCGTCTCCATACCCTTAATTAGTTTGGTCGCCCGCCTTTGAACCTTTTCTAGCTCCAGGATATCATTTTTGTAGTAAGGTGCCCAGAATTGTACACAGTATTCAAGGTGTGGCCTCACAAGTGATTTATATAACGGGAGTATAATACTCTCGTCCCTAGCATCAATTCCCCGTTTTATGCATGCTAATATCTTATTAGCCTTCTTTGCTGCAGTCCTACTTTGGGTACTACTGCTTAGTTTGCTATCTATGAGGACACCTAAGTCCTTTTCCAGTACAGAATCCCCTAATATTACCCCATTTAGTAGGTAGGTGTTATTTTTGTTCTTGTTACCACAGTGCATTACCTTACACTTGTCTGTATTGAAGCGCATTCTCCATTTCGCTGCCCAAGCTTCTAATTTAACTAAGTCATTCTGAAGCGACTTAGCATCCCCCTCCGCATTTATAACTTAACACAATTTGGTATCATCTGCAAAAATTGACACCATGCTCTCTAGACCTTCTGTTAGGTCGTTAATGAAAATATTGAACAATAGCGGTCCTAATACTGAGCCTTGCGGCACACCACTTAGCACTTCAGTCCAAGTTGAAAAAGATCAATTAACCACAACACGCTGCTCGCTATTACCTAACCAGTTTTTGACCCAGGTGCATATTGTGCTTCCTAGCCCTGATTCTTGTAGCTTGTAGATAAGTCTCATGTGTGTTACAGTATCGAACGCTTTGGCAAAATCTAAAAAGATTACATCCACCTCTTTACCCGGATCTAGGTTTGCGCTTACTGTTTCATAAAGGCCAAGTAAGTTGGTTTGACAGGATCTGTCCTTCATAAACCCATGTTGATTCCTTTTAATGACCTTATTGACTTCAAGGAACTTCTGAATACTATCTCTTAGAATACCTTCCAATACTTTACCCACTATAGATGTAGGACTAACTGGTCTATAATTACCTGGTTCAGCTTTACTTCCCTTTTTGAATATAGGCACTACTTCCGCTATACGCCAGTCTTTGGGAACCATACCTGACATTACTGAATCCTTAAAGATCAAAAATAGCGGTTTTGCAAGGTCAGAATGAAGCTCCATTAGAACCCTTGGGTGAATACCATCGGGACCTGGTGACTTATTAATCTTTAAATGTTTTAATCGGTCACAGACTACTTCCTCGCTTAAATAAGTACCTATCAGTGGGATATTATCATTATTGAGATTATATGTTAGTCCCTGAATTGGGTCCTCTCTAGTAAATACTGTTGAAAAAAACTCATTTAGTGTGTCCGCTATGTCATTATCATTTTTGCTTAAGACTCCCAACTTGTCTTTTAAAGGGCCTATACTCTCCTTCTTTAATCTCTTGCTATTAATGTATTTAAAGAATTTTTTTGGATTCGCTTTGCTTTCCTTTGCTACATTGACAATAAATTATTTATTGTCAATGTAACAGGCAAAACCAGTGCTGATGGCTGTCAATCATAAAATATATGGACAAACAGAAGCAAATCCTGTCCCTCACCACATAACTGGAACCTATTTACACAATTAACTTAAATTAATATTTCTTTCAAAATTTTGCAGTAAGAAACTTTTTGCCTAGGGGTGCCATAAAAAAAGAAAATTCTGATACTTAGGGTGCCGTGATTCAAAAAAGTTTGGGAACCACTGGTAGAGAGTACGAATATTTGAGCCTGGAAATGAAATCAAGGCAATAAACGTAAGATAAGTATAGAGTAACAAGAAAAGTTATTAAAAAACACCTCAATATGGCAGCTGCAGAGGTAGTGCATTGAGGAGATGAACCAAGACTAGGTACAAAATTGCAAGTTACCCAAGCTATGCTTCAATATCATTTGTAAGGATAACAGATTCCTAGTCATACATCTTTGCTGCAGTCGCGCCAAAAAGCCCCTCTTCTAGCATCAGGTGTCTTTTTTACTTCTATTTTGCAGAAAATGTGTCTTAGGAGACTGTTGATTCATTTGATATATGACATTTATATATCTGTGTGCGACTAGGGGAGTTATGGACTGGGGGAGTTATTCAATTACCCACGGGTAATTGTGTCGCTGAGGGCTATTACATTTAGCCACGGTAAGCCATGCGAGCAGCGGCTTATCAGAGATTCTGTTTCACCTGCCTCAGGCAGGTGAAACCAAGCCCCCGAAAACAGCCTCGTCTGTTTCTTGCGAAAACACAGTTTCTCACCTAATTGGATAGCCCCCACCAAAAAAGAATATTGGACACACATCGCACCTTACTGAATACTACTGTCTCTGAATCTGTATACAAAGTGCTACAATGTAGCAGCTGCAGCTCTTTTATAATACAAGTTTTACACTGCTCCATATACAGGCTCAGTAACACACAATATATCAGAGGCATATATCAAATTCATCAGCAAAGTCTCCTTGTGTGTCCTAGTCACACTGCGTTGTGACCAAGATGCATTTTCGGCAAAAACAGGATGCCCAACATTAGCAGAGTTGCACAGGACTTGCTGGCTCACTATGCCAGGCATCTTGTGCTGCATGGTGTATTGAGGCTAGATATAGGACGACACACTTATGGTGGCCAATCCCGGGATCGGCGGGATCCCGGGATTTAGGCCCAAAAATGGCAGGGATTCAATCCCGGGATTGGAAGCTCCAATCCCGGGGATTGAGGGATCAGCGTTAAGCATCCATAGGACGCTCAAACGCTGCTCGGCTACCTGCTTCCGGGTCCCCAGCGCAGCGTGAGAGGTCACGCTGCGCTGTTAGCTGCTGCTGGGAGACACCAGCAGCGTTCATACGGTGTTTACCTCCCGCCCCCGGTATATGGTGAGTTATATGTGCGGGGCGGGCAGGGCGGACACCTAGGTAAAAGCCAATCCGCCATTTTTCAATCCCGATACCCGGTATTGGCTTCCCAAGACAAACTTCTATTAATATTTTAACTGAGAACATAATTTATGATGTTAATATAAATCGTATAATATTTAATACATTCATTTTGTGTATGTTTCAGATGTTATTTATATCATACCTTTAACTATTATTATTGTTTGGATATTTTTAAACGCATACAAATCCAGTAAGGAGTATGAAAAGAATAAATGCAATAAACAAATCCTAGTTCCCAGTTGTGACATGAATACAGGTGTAGGGTAAGTGCCGCATGAGTACAAGTTGCACTGCACAGGTACCACAAGCAGTGCATGGTGAACGTATGATAAGGGCAGAGTGCAGATAAACATTTACACAACGGGCAGGGCGCAATGTCTTAATAGCCTAGAAGGAACACTATACATATATAAAGTGACTTTATATGAGTGTTTCTTTATTCCTGACCACTACTTGCACATGTATCTACAACACACGTTAGTAATAACATATACTGTATGCATTTGTAACATCCGCAACCATTACTAAATATCCAACTTGAATCGAAAAGTAAAAAATTCAATTAGACCAAATATCCACAAAATAAAAATAGGATTTTAAATACCTACCGGTAAATCCTTTTCTCGTAGTCCATAAGGGAAATTGGAGAAAGAATTAGTACGATGGATATAGACGGGTCCAAAGGAGCCAGTGCACTTTAAATTTCTTCAACTGGGTGTGCTGGCTCCTCCCCTCTATGCCCCCTCCCACAGGCAGTTATAGGTAAAACAGTGCCCGAAGGAGAAAGGACATATGAGAGAAGGAACATGATGAGATTTACACATCAACATATAACCTAGCCAGCAACGCCTGGCAACATTAACAGCAACAGCTGAACAGGAACACATAACAGAGAACCCGCAGAAAGTCACCGCACTGAGGCGGGTGCCCAATATCCCTTATGGGCGAGAAAAGGATTTACCGGTAGGTATTTAAAATCCTATTTTCGCTATCATCCATAAGGGATATTGGGGACAGATTTAGTACGATGGGGATGTCTCAAAGCTTCCAGAATGGGTGGGAACGCGCAGAACCGTTTGCAGCACCGCCTGCCCAAACTGTATCCTCTTTGGCCAGGGTATCAAAGTTGTAGAACTTCACAAAGGTGTTATTCCCCGACCAGGTAGCAGCTCGGCATAGTTGTAGGGCCGAGACTCCATGGGCAGTCGCCCAGGAAGAGCCCACCGATCTGGTAGTGTGGGCCTTCAGAGACTGAGGAACAGGTAAGGCTGCCAACACATAGGCCTGTTGGATAGTAGGCCTAATCCAACGAGCAATGGACTGCTTTGAAGCAGGGCAACCCTTTTTCTGCACATCATAGAGCACGAACAAGGAATCCGTTTTTCTGACCCAAGCCATGTGCTTGACATAGATCCTCAAGGCTCGCACTGCATCCAATGCCTCTGGAGGAGCAGAAGTGCCAGAACTGTACTGAATCACAATAGGATGATTCAAGTGAAACGTGGAGACCACCTTCGGCAGGAACTGAGGAGCTCAGCTCTGTTCTCGTAAAAGACCAAGTACGGACTTCTGCACGACAAGGCCCCCAATTCTGAGACACGCCTAACAGAAGCCAGGGCCAGCAACATCACCGTTATGAGGTACTTATCTTCTACCGTTGTCAGAGGTTCAAACCAGGAGGACTGTAGAAAGCATAACACTAAATCCAGATCCCAAGGTGCTGTAAATGGCACAAATGGAGGTTGTTTGTTTAGCACCCCTTGCAAGAAGGTCTGAACTTTCAGCAAGAGAGCCAACTTCTTCTGGAAGAAGATGGAAAGAGCTAAAATCTGGACCTTAATGGATCCCAGGCGTAAGCCTTTATCCACTCCAGCCTGCAGGAAACGTAGGAACCCTCCCAAGTGGAATTCTGCAGAGTGACATGTGCGTTCCTCGCACCAAGAGACATATCTCGCCAGATATGATGCTAGTGTTTTGACGTCACAGGTTTTCTGGCTTGCACCATATTGGTAATGACCTTTTTGGAAAGCCCTTTGTGAGCTAGGATATTCCGCTCAACTTCCATGCCATCAAACAAAGCCACCGTAAGTCCGGGTAGACGAACGGTTCTTGTTGATGAATATCCCTTCTTAGAGGTAGAGGCCAAGAGGCCTCTACGGACAAGTCCAGAAGAGCCGCGTACCATGCTCTTCGGGGCCAATCAAGATTGCTCTTACTCTTTGATGCCTGATCCGCTTGAGTACCCTTGGGATCAGCGGAATCGGAGGAAACAGGTAGACCAGCTGGTAAGGTCAAGGCGATGTCAGCGCATCCACTGTGCTCACCTGAGGGTCCCTGGTACGTAAGCAATAGCAGCAAAGCTTCTTGTTGAGGTGAGAGGCCATCAGGTCAATCTGTGGGCATCCCCACCTGTCGATCTGTTGAAACACCTGAGTGTAGTCCTCACTCTCCCGGGTGGAGGTTGTGGCGACTCAGGATGTCCGCTTCCCAGTTGTCCACTCCCAGAATGAAGATCGCGGACAGTGTCAAGAATACCCCTCTGCAAGAGCACTTCTTTCTGCCCAGAGGAGTATTCGTGACACTTTTTCGCATGCAGGCCCTGCTTTTTGTTCCTCGTCGATTGATGTACGCCACCGCCATGGCGTTGTCCGACTGCACCTGGATCGCCTGATCCTGAAGTAGAGGGGATGCCTGAATCAGAGCATTGTAGATAGCCCAAAGTTCCAGAATGTTGAGCGGAAGTAAGGCCTCTGGGGCAGACCAACTGCCCTGGAACTGTGCCTCCTGGGTGACAGCTCCCCATCCTCTCAGACTTGCATCCGTCGTGAGGAGGATCCAATCCTGAATCCCAAAGTGTCGATCTTCCAGTAGGTTGGATGACTGTAGACACCACAGGAGAGAAATCCTGGCCTCGAGCGACAGCTGAAACTGAAGGATGTGAACCGGACCACTTGTTCAGGATGTCGAATTGGAAAGGTCTGGCATGAAACCTCCTGAACTGTATCGCCTCGTACGAGGCCACCATCTTTCCTAATAATTTTATGCAAAGATGAATAGATACACGAGCAGGCTGGAGAACCATGCAAACCATTTGTTGAAGTGATTTCACTTTGTCCTCTGGGAGGAACAATTTCTGTGCTACAGTATCCAGTAGCATTCCAAGAAACAGGAGCCGCTGAGATGGTTCCAGATGGGACTTCTGCAGATTGAGGATCCACCCATGGCGAGACAGAAGTTGGATAGTACAATCTACATGGAGCAGTGGAACTCGCTTTTATCAGGAGATCGTCCAGGTAGGGAATCACGTTGACCACCTGGACCCTGAGCTGAAACATCATCTCTGCCATCACCTTCGTAAACACCCTCTGAGCTGTAGACAGGCTGAAGGGTAACGCCTGAAATGGGTAGTGATCAGTATGGCGAACCGCAGATAAGCCTGATGAGGCGGCCAAAGTGGGATATGGGAGGTAAGCATCCTTGATATCCAAGGACACAAGGAATTCCTGTGGCTCCAGGCCTGCGATCACCGCTCTCAAAGATTCCATCTTGAATTTGAAAACCTTCAGGTAGGGATTCAAGGACTTCAGATTCAGAATGTGTTTCACCGACCTGTCTGGTTTTGGTACCACGAACATACTGGAGTAGTAACCTTGCCTTTGTTGTTGTAGGGGTACTGGAACAATGACCTGGGACTGGACCAACTTGTTGATGGCCAGTAGCAGCGTACCGCGCATATTTTCCAAAGCTGGTAAGCCTGATTTGAAAAATCGTTGGGGAGAAGCACCGTCAAACTCCAGCTTGTAACCCTAAGAGATAAGGTCCCTTATCCAAGCATCTTGGCAGGAACCATCTCACATGTGGCTGTGGTGACGTAACAGAGCTCCCACCACGAGATCCCCTCGGGATGGGTGGGCACCGTCATGATGAAGTCTTTGCGGAAGCCAAACTTGTGCTTTGATCCTGAGATCCAGCAACGGCTGGTCTCTTAGGCTTACCTCTGGTGCCTCTAGCTGTGTTGGAGGCCCCCCTGGCCCAAGATCAAAATCTAGAGGACCGAAAGGACTGAGTAGACGGTCCCGGGTAGGTACGTCTAGCAGGCAGAGCTCTTGAAGGGAGAAATGTGGATTTCCCAGCATTAGCTTTGGAGATCCATGTGTCCAATTCATCTCCAAAGAGCCATTCACCTGTGAAGGGAAGAGATTCCACATTACGTTTGGAGTCTGCATCAGCAATCCGCTGACGCAACCATATGGCTCTGCGCACGGACACAGCCATAGCAGAGGGCCTAGCATTAATATTGCCAATCTCTTTAAGGGAGTCACAGAGGACTCTTGCCGTGTCCTGAATGTGTTTTAGAAAAGTTACAGTAGTAACTAAGGTCATATCACCCGAAAGACCTTCCTGAATTTGAGTAGCCCAGGAATGAATTGCATGTGTCATCCAGCAACCTGCAATGACCGGTCTTTGAGCTACACCTGCAGCAGTGTAGATAGAATTTAGAGTGGCCTCAATTTTCCTATCTGCCGGGTCCTTCACCGCAAAGGAGCAAGTACCACCGCCTTTTTAGAAAGGCGAGAGACAGACATCCACTGCTGGAGATTCTTCCCAGAATTTTCTGCCTTCAGGAGCAAAGGGAAATGTATGCAGAAACCATTTGGACACCTGATATTTTTTATCTGGATTTTTCCAGGCTATTTTAAAATAAGTCATCCAATTCCTTGGAATCAGGAAATGTGACTGTCCGTTTGTCTTGTGGGAGGAAAAATGACTGCACAGTATTAGCATACTCCAGGGGGAGCTTTAACACATCCCGAATAGCCAATATGAGGGGTTTAATACCCTGGGTAGGGGTGGAATCCCCACTTATGGTGTCCACATCATCCTGTATATCATCATCAGTATCTGATAGGAGTGCAGGTAGAGCACGTTTTTGTGCCCCTGTAGCAGACCGGGGATAATGTTGAGCAGTTAGACTTGCCACTGCTTGTTGCAGTTCCTGAGTCTTATTGGCATTTGCAGCGAGTTGAGATTAAATATAGGACATCATAGTTTTGATAGCCCGCAACCAGGAGGGCTCTGGACTCTCCCACACATTGTTATCAGCATTCTGAGATGACTGCTCACATGATATTGAGCCAGATGAACTAGGAGAGAATCTAGCATTACAAACACTGCATAACTTCTGTTTTACCATATTGAAATAAGAAAAACAGGTACAATGCACAAACACAGCCTAAAATACAACACAAGCCTGTCCTTTTGCATGTGAGAGGAGACACAGGAGAGCGGACACCAGTGCACCCAGCGATGCACAGCCCCAGTGAGGCTGCCAGCATTTTATATGTAAACAGTGAGACTGTATTATGAAAAATCCCTCAGAGGGATGTTACTTGGTGCACACTATAGCGGCTCTCACCCTCTACACCCGATAACAGTGATCCAGTGACTGTTATGGAGGAGCTGTTGAGGCTGCTGCTATGCGCCAAAATGCCGCTGAGACCGCTCTCATGTAACTCCACCCCCCCGCCATGGCGCCGGAGCTACTGTTTTATATGTAAACTGGCCATGTCTCCCTATGTTTGTAGACTCACATAAAAGCTTGGTACAGTGCATTTTAGCCAGTCTCATGCAGGGGCTACAGTGGATCTTCCCCAGGAGGGACCCGTACACTTCACCTGCGCTTCAGCCGCACAGTGAACCGGGGGACTCCCCTAATGAGGTCCCCGGTGGGTACTCACCACCGATTATCACCTTCAGGCAGCGTTAGGGGTGTGCGGCATGCTGCGGCTAGGACAGCCAAGGCGCCACGCCCCGCTGAACAAACAGCCCCTCAGGACGGTGGTCCTGCAACGGGGAAGCGGTTCTGCACCTTAAGAGGCCGGTGACCGTGTCCCCCTAACTCCCACGGTGCAGTTATGTTGTTGCCCAAACAGCATACTGAAAGAAATAAAACTTTAAAAGAAATTGAAGAAAAACTCTGGAGCTAGCAGAGATGTGCATCCTCTCCTGAGGGCACTTTTTTCTAAACTGACCTGTAGGAGGAGGCATAGAGGGGAGGAGCCAGCACACCCAGCTCAAGAAATTTGAAGTGCACTGGCTCCTTTGGACCAGTCTATACCCATCGTACTAATTCTGTCCCCAATATTCCTTATAGATGCTAGAGAAAATTCTAGAATAAATCTGTTAATATAAGTACAAAATACTTTGGCTATTAAGGAATCAAATGTTTTTTAAAAGGAGACTGAGAACAGGAAAGGTAGGTCTTTGAAAATTTTCCCCACAACAATTTCAACGATGATTTGCAGGAACAGGACTCCCTTGAAGCATAAGTAATTGTGAATTTATGGTGAATGCGCGAGACACCCCTAAGGGTCCAACATCATTATAAAAGATTGTAGAGTAATACCTTGTGTCATAAAATGATTAAAAAGAAGTCTACACAGTGGATAGTGGATAGAGATTAATGTGCAAGAAAAAAATACCAACCGGTAAAAACTTTTCTCGTAGTCCGTAGAGAATGCTGGGCGCATGCCCAGCGCTTCGTGATCCTGCAGTGGTTACTTAGTTCAGTACTGCTTAGTTCTTGGTTAAGTGCTGTTGTTACTTGGTTAAGTAATATTGTTCATTTGTTGCTGATGTCTCAAGCTAGTTAGCTTGGTTTGCCTTGTGTGTGAGCTGGTGTGAATCTCGCCACTGTGTAAAATCCTTCTCTCGAAGTTGTCCTCGGGCACAGTTTTTAGACTGAGTCTGGTAGGAGGGGCATAGAGGGAGGAGCCAGCCCACACTCGCAAACTGTTAAAGTGCCAGTGGCTCCTAGTTGACCCGTCTATACCCCATGGTACTAATGTGGATCCCAGCATCCTCTACGGACTACGAGAAAAGGATTTACCGGTAGGTAATTAAAATCCTATTTTCTCTTATGTCCTAGAGGATGTTGGGGTCCACATTAGTACCATGTACCAAAGCGCCCAGACGGGAGGGAGAGCGCGGAGGCTCCTGCAAAACTGATTGACCAAACTTCAGGTCCCCAGCGGCCAAAGTATCGAACTTGTAGAACCTTGCAAACGTGTTCGACCCAGACCAAGTAGCCACTTGGCAAAGCTGTATAGCCAAGACACCCTGAGAAGCCGCCCAGGAAGAACCCACCATACGAGTAGAGTGGGCCTTAACATACGTAGGACACGGCAATCCTGCCGTAGAATAGGCATGCTGAATAGTGAACCTGATCCAGCGAGAGATTGTCTGCTTAGAAGCAGGACTCCCAAGTTTCTTGGGATCATATAGGACAGAGTCCGATTTTCTGTGACTAGCAGTCCTCCTCACATAGATTTTTAGAGCCCTTACAACATCCAAGGACTTTGATGAAATTGAGGAGTCACCTGGCACCACAATAGGCTGGTTGATATGAAATGCCGACACAACCTTCGGAAGGAACTGCTGACATGTCCGGAGTTCTGCTCTATCTTCATGGAAGCTCAAGTAGGGGCTCTTGCAAGACAAAGCCCCCAACTCTGACACACAGAAGCTAAGGCCAACAGAGTGACAGCCTTCCACGTGAGAAATTTGACCTCAACCTCCTGTACAGGCTCGAACCAATCCGATTGGATGAACTGTAAAACCATGTTAAGATCCCAGATCATAGGTGACACAAAGGGAGGCTGGATGTGCAGAACCCCTTTCAGAAAAGTCTGAACCTCAGGGAGGGAAGCCAACTGTTTCTGGAAGAAAATGGATAGGGCCGAGATGGACCTTTACGGATCCCAACCTCAGGCCCATATCCACACCTGCTTGCAGGTAGATAAACCGTCCCAGTTGAAACTCCACCGTAGGAAACTTCTTGGACTCACACCAAGATACATATTTTTTCCAAATACGATGGTAATGTTTAGACGTTACTCCTTTCCTAGCCTGTATCAGGGTAGGAATAACCTTGTTCGGAATGCCCTTCCGAGCTAATATCTGGCGTTCAACCTCCATGCCGTCAAACGTCGCCGCGGTAAGTCTTGATAGGCGAACGGCCCCTGCTGCAGCAGGTCCTCCTGAAGAGGAAGAGGCCTCGGCTCTTCTAGCAGTAGATCCAGAAGATCCGCGCACCAAGCCCTTCTTGGCCAGTCCGGAGCAATGAGGATTGCCTGAATTCTTGTTCTCCCTATGAGTTTTAGAACTCTTGGAATGAGTGGAAGTGGAGGAAACATGTACACAGACTGGAACATCCATGGAGTCACTAGGGCATCCACCGCCACGGCTTGCGGGTCCCTCGACCTGGAACAATACCGCTGAAGCTTCTTGTTGAGACAAGAGGCCATCATGTCTATTTGAGGTATGCCCCAAAGAGCTGTTATCTCCTTGAACACCTCCGGATGGAGTCCCCACTCTCCTGGATGGAGATCGTGTCTGCTGAGGAAGTCCGCTTCCCAGTTGTCTACTCCTGGAATGAAGATCGCTGACGGCGCCAAGGCGTGTTTTTCTGCGCAAAGGATGATTCTTGCTACCTCTGACATTAAAGCTCTGCTCTTCGTTCCACCCTGTCGGTTCATGTAAGCCACTGTCGTTACATTGTCCGACTGCACTTGAATGGCTCGATCTCGCAGAAGATGGGCCGCTTGGAGAAGACCGTTGTAGAAGGCTCTTAGTTCCAGAATGTTTATTGGAAGGCTGGATTCCAGGCTGGACCACCGTCCTTGGAAGGTTTCCCCCTGAGTGACTGCGCCCCAGCCCCGGAGACTTGCATCCATGGTTGGAAGTACCCAGTCCTGAATCCCGAACCTGCGACCCTCCAGAAGGTGAGGTAGTTGCAGCCACCAGAGGAGTGAAATTCTGGCTTTCTGCAACAGACGTATTCTCCAGTGCATGTGTAGATGAGATTCCAACCACTTGTCTAGGAGATGTTGGAAGGGCCGAGCATGAAACCTTCCGTACTGTAGAGCCCTGTAAGAGGCCACCATCTTCCCCAGAAGGCGAATGCACTGATAAACCGAAAACTCAGGATATCCCAGACCATTGGTTGTAACACCAACGCTTTCTCCTCCGGGAGAAACGCCCTCTGCACTTCCGTGTCGAGGATCATTCCCAGAAAAGACAAACCCCTGGTCGGCTCCAAATGTGATTTTGGAAGATTCAGGATCCAACAGTGTTCCCTGTGCAGATGAGTCGAGAGAACAATGGACTGCAACAACTTCTCCCTGGACAATGTCTTTAGCAGCAGATCGTCCAGATATGGGATTATGTTCACCCCATCTGCAGAGGAGAACCATCATCTCTGCCATCACCTTGGTGAACACTCTCGGTTCTGTGGAGAGGCCGAATGGCAGTGCCTGGAATGGATAGTGACTGTCTGACAGTGCAAATCTGAGATAAGCCTGTTGAGACGGCCAAATCGGAATGTGGAGGTACGCATCCAGGGATACCAGAAACTCTCCTTCCTCCAGACCTGCAATCACTGCTCTGAGAGACTCCATTTTGAATTTGAACACCCTCAGGTAAGGGTTCAATGATTTCAAGTTCAAATTGGTCTGACCGAACCATCCGGTTTCAGTACCAAGAAAAGGTCTGAATAATAACCCTTGTTTTGTATAGGAGGTGGAAATGGGACAATGACCTGTGACTTTTCCAATTGCAGGATGGCTTCCTGTCTGTCAGCAAAGCTGGCAAGCCTGATTTGAAGAATCGGTGAGGTGGGAGTTCAGGAAACTCCAGTCTGTACCCATGGGACACAATATCCTGTACCCAAGTATCCAGGCCGGACGACACCCAGACGTGTCTGAAACGTCCGAGTCTCGCACCCACCAGCTCGTCCTCCAGGCTTTGATGTCCACCGTCATGCTGAGGATTTTGAGGAACCAGAAGCAGGTGATTTTACCCGACCCCTCTAAAGAAAGTGGTAGGAGGCTTGGACTTTTTTGCCTTAGCGGTCCGAAAGGACTGCGGCACAGCTCAAGAAAATAGTTTCTTCGTAGAAGGTGTAGCAAGGGGAAGGAATAGTGACTCACCCGCAGTTGCCGTGGAAATCCACGCATCCAACGCTACCCCAAATAGAGCCTGACCTGTGTAGGGTAGGTTCTCCACACTTCTCCTGGATTCCGCGTCTGCAGACCCCTGGCGTAGCCAGAATCCCCTGCGGGCTGAGACCGACATGGAAGAGATCCGTGCAGTCAGCGTCCCCAGGTCCTTCATGGATTCCACCATGAACCCCGCAGAATCCTGTATGTTAGTAAAAACTATTCAATGTCACTTCTATCCATTGTATCAAAATCCTCTAGTAATGTGCCAGACCACTTTACTATGGCTTTAGAAATCCATGTACAGGCAATAGTGGGCCTTACCTCTACTCCTGAAGCAGTGTAAATGGATTTGAGCATAGTGTCAATTTTACGATCAGCCAGTTCTTTTAACGCGGTAGATCCAGGAACAGGTAAAACCACCTTTTTAGACAGTCTGGAGACAGATGTGTCCACAATGGGCGAGTTTTCCCATTTTTTCCAATCTTCCTCAGGGAAGGGAAAAGCAACCAGAAACCTTTTTGGGATGTGAGATTTTGCAGGAATAGGGACAGAGCCTGACCAAACTGCCATAGACTTCTTCAACACCTGAGTTTCAGTCTCAGTATTAGCTTCAACAATAGGGATCTGAGACAAAGCATTACAATCCTGTGTACATGGAATGGATCCCTCCTGAGAGGAAACATCTTCTGCAGCATATGACACAGAGTCCCTCGACATGGCTATGTGAGACAGTAAACACCCACACACAGGGAAATGTCAGACACAGTTCCCCCCCACCACCAAGTATGTCACAGAGAGACACAGAGATTGGAGCCAACCCCCACACAGCGCTTTTTAAGGTAGAACTAATGACACTACCAGCGCTGTCTGTGTACCCTAATAGGCTACACAGACTTTACACAGCCTCCCCCTCCCTTCTACAACCCCCTGGTACCGTACAAGATAGCTGGAGTTGACTTGGAGGGAGAGCTTTCCCTGTCAGCGCTTCTGCAGGCAGGAAGATGGCGCTGAACGGTGCTGGGTCCGCTATGAGAAGCTCCGCCCCCTTTCATGGCGCTGCTTCCAGCTCTCCTGTAGTTTATACTTACCTGAGGAATTGTGCTCGCAGCGATCCTGGGACCCTGACAAGCTTGTTGGACCGTGTAGGGTGTAGGCGCAGGATCAGGGCGCCCCTCACATCGCCGCACCATGTACCGCTGAGCCCCGGAGCGCAGTTAGTACTGCGCTCCCTACCCTGTTGCCGCCATCTTCACACCGGCTCCCCGCTTGCCAGGAGGGCCGGTGACTAACTCGCCACTCAAGTCTTTTGGCTCTGTAAGGGGGTAGTGGCATGCTGCTGGGGTGAGCGATCCCCTGTGGCGGCAAACGTTCGATCCCCTCAGGAGCTCAGTGTCCTGTCAGCGGAGATAGTGGCTCAGACCCTGCAGGGCGGACACTACTCCCCTCCTTAGTCCCTCGAAGCAGGGAGGCTGTAAAATAATAAACTCTAAAAATAACTTTTACTAGAGAAACTCTGGAGAGCTCCCCTAGCTGTGACCAGCTCCTCCTGGCACATTTTCTAAACTGAGTCTAGTAGGAGGGGCATAGAGGGAGGAGCCAGCCCACACTCTCAAACTGTTAAAGTGCCAGTGGCTCCTAGTTGACCCGTCTATACCCCATGGTACTAATGTGGACCCCAGGATCCTCTAGGACGTAAGAGAAATTACCAAGTCTATAATAATTATTGTCTATTTGTCACCAGTTTGATGAGCACTGAAACTGCGTTCACCACTACTGAATGCATACAGGACATTGCTATCACAGGTGGACATGACATTGTCCAAGAACACCATCCATCTGACAACCAATCTGCTCTTTTCGGATCATCTGTGCTAATCCACATTACTGGATGTCTTTCTGCCATTTCACCTGGGATGTTCTCTCACTATCTTAAATGCAATCTTTCAAAACACAAAAATAAGCTAATAAACTTTCTATTAGACAAGAGAAGTACCCAATTCTGTTGACAATACAGCAATAAACCTTACTTCCTCAAGCTCACTGCCTAGGTGTCACCCTTGATTAGGTATTGCATTTGTTACCCACTTCCAAATCCTGATAAAATATACACAACTCACAAAAGACATTGCAAAAACTTTCAAACTGTCATTCAGCTTTCCAGAGTTTTGTCTTCCGTAACCTCCCTTTCACCCATAAAATCTATTGTGACAGTAATGGGTAGACCAATTCTCAGTGCAAAATATTAAACTGCTGCTCTGCTGACCCCTAAGCTTGGTTGCTTGTATATTAAGGAAACTAACAAAACATACTTCTGATATACAAACACATTAATTAAATTGCACCCGCATAATTTAACTTTGTATTAAACCTTTATTTTCCTATAGATTATAATGCAGGGCATTCTTTCATTTCTACATGTGCAGTGACCAGCCTTGATCAATATTAATACACTTATTATTAATAATCTTCATTTATCTATTACATCATGATGATTTACTGTTAACTATGACAGTATAAAGGACAATGGGGCAGATGTAAGAACATGCGCTATGTGCATTTTGCACATAGCACGTTATATCCCGCTTCCTTTGAATGTAAGAAGCATCTCAGATCGGGGATTTAATGAAGGCACACAGAGCATACAATAATATCACCTGCCACACTGTGTGCATAAGAAGGCGCTTGCTACCTTATGTACAACGGCTGAGGTGGCTCTTCGCCTCACGTTAATCTGTACCATCGCCAGGTTGAGGCTGGCGCTGCAGCACTGTAGCTGCTTTGTTGTGATTTTTTGTTTTTAAACTTTAAACTAACCCTTTGATTGCTCACGGCATCTGTAGGGCTCCTCCACGCATGCGCCGGGTCACTAGGCACAGCTCGCTGGGGAGAAGGTGCATGCGTGTTGCCACACTCGCCTCAGGTCCCCGGAATCCTTACACATGAATCGCACATGCACAGGTGCTTAGTGCTTAGTAGATAGAGAAGGAGAAAGAATAAAAACCAGAATATTCAGGCGAGGGAACTTCAAAGAAGCTTTCCCAGAGAGAGATGTATTGGATCTTCCAATTGAAAACCACGCATCCCTTGGGTTTTAATGAAGGTTATGAAATCGCACCGTTCCTGTGAAAGAAGTTCCCTCGCCTGAATATTCTGGTTTTTATTCTTTCTCCTTCTCTATCTTCTAAGCACCTTATGGAATGTAACTAAACCTCAATATAACACCATGTATGATATGGTATGTCAATATGTTTCAATAAAACCCGATTACTGTGTGACTGAGTCACTCCGCCACGAGATACAGTCATACCACACTGGTCGACGCCCAATCTCGCCTGATCTTGGAAGCTAAGCAGTGTAGGGCCAACTAGTATCAAGTGGGGCATTACTTGTGAAGACTGGGTAATGTACAAAGTGGGCCATGATGGGCTCGTAGCAGTTCTGTTATACCTAATATTGACACACGAGTAGTCCATAGGTTCACATTTTATCTCACCATGATAATTTAATTAAAGACTACTAATAAATTTCTAACAATATCGGACAATCCATCATACACATGGGCACTAATTATACAGGTAACACTAATAGTTAAACATGACTGATTCTAGTTTCCACTGGTTCACTTACTATCCTTATATACCACTCTTTTTTAGTTCTATCAAGACAAATGCACTTTGAGCACATTGGTATATAGTATTGATGGACATCTCTTTATTTCGATTCCCAAATAGGCACTTTTTTAACCACTGTTTTCCTCCCGATCTACAATCTCTTTAACTACCTTATTTAATAGAGACTAGTAATAAAATCTCTTCATGTTTCCTTTAGCACCACTCCCCGTATAGTATATCAATATAATAACCCGTCTCATGTACCTTTAGTCAGTTTTACTTGGCAGCTAATATGTTGGAGACAGACAGTGTTTATATATATATATATATATATATATATATATATAATCCATTTTTAATACCTTCATTCCAATATCAAGGAATACCAGTAACAAAGGGCATAATGCCTATACATAAAGCTCTGTTTATCTTCCTTTATAATAGCATCTTCTCCTAAGTAATTTGAATGTCATTGCTATAATACACCAGCAAAGTCCTAACTGTGCACTAATATTTATATTTTCGTTCTATGTGAGCTGCGTTCTAAAACATCCTAGAATTATGTCTATGGCTACGAGGCTTCTCAAAAATGGCCACCGCAATGATTGACAGCCCATTGTACCCTATAAATGAGTGAGAACTGCCGGGTCCCGCCGCGACAGGAAGTGTGGCACATCCAATACAACGTACCAGCCGGAAGTGGGACAACATAACGCCTAGATCCAGACGCGGACACCGGAAGTGCGGCGAGGTGCACATGCGCACTACGACGAAGCGGACGTAGGAAGTGGGCCGGAAGCGATGTCGGACGCACCCCCGGACTATTTTTGACAATAGCATAGATTCTAATACTCGTTTTTGCACTTTAATAAGCTTTTTAGAACTGTGGACATATTATCTATTTCTGACATAAGCTTATATATAAGTTTACTGTAATATTAAGAATTTACAGCCCCAACAGGAAGTGATGTCACAATCACTTATCCTTAATTGTACCAGCTATAAATAGGGATCTTGCTCAGTAGCCCCCTGCCCCTTGATGAAGTCTGATGGATGAAACGCGTTGGGTGTACCTCAATTGACCCTCCATTTCTTAAGATAAGCACTATTTTCTTATCCAAAAAGTACTTACGCTTTTAGTTTTTTATTGTCAGTATTTTGTGCATTTTTTAGCTTTACTTTTATGTAGTTCTATTAACACCTTATGCCTATGATCTTTTAGCCCGCCTTTTTTAATTATCTCTTGTATAAATAAATATATTGTTATTTTTTATAAAGAAACGTATCCAGCTAGATTCTTCATATTTATTTTTAATCTATTAGACACTGTCGGTCGCTAATACCCCTATCCCCTTTAATAAATATATATATATATATATATATATATATATATATATATATATATATAACTGTTTAGAACAGTCACTCCGTGCTGCAATAGATGACTCCTCGGTGCCTTCAGTGTAGATAATGGATAGTGAACATGGAGACTGCGGCACTCGGTTTTCAAAAGTAGAAAAGTTTTTACTGAAGCATGTTTAAGAAGTTACAAGATGCCTTAACAAGGCCGACGTTTCGGTGCTACAAGCACCGTCTTCAAGGCAGGCATGAACAGTGCTGAAAATGCAGAAACTAGCAAAGGCATCCGCCACGATCAGCCGCACAGGTATCCAATCTCAGGTGTAAGCTGATCGACTGGGTACCACCACCCGTCCGAGGAGGAGATCGCATCCTGGCATTGAAAAGAAGGGAAAGCTTTTGGATCCACAGACTAGACACTATTTCCCCCAGAGGGATGAACGAAAATAATCCTCTCTCGATATTTCTCAGTTAGTCGAGTGGACGTTTCGGCTTAACCCACATCCTTCCCCTTGGGCAATCTGCCACAGACCCATTCGATTAAAGACCCAAGTTGGTCCTATTTGTGACTTGGTCCGTGTCGGCATTCCCACCTATGGATTATGCCGAAGCTTTAATGTATACTGAGCCTCATTTTGACTTGTTTTAAGGACATTACATCAAAGTTGGATCAGCCTGTAGTGTGTTTTTCCACTTTAAGTTTGAGGGTGACTCCAAATCCAGATCTCCATGGGTTAATAAATTTGATTTCCATTGATCATTTTTGTGTGATTTTGTTGTCAGCACATTCAACTATGTAAAGAACAAAGTATTTAATAAGAATATTTCATTCATTCAGATCTAGGATGTGTTATTTTAGTGTTCCATTTATTTTTTTGAGCAGTGTATAATATCTATATAAGAAAACAGCACTCTAAGAAAAGAGCATTTGATATAGGAGGATTTCCCTGGTGCACTTTTGTTTAAAGATCTCTCAGATACGGGGACGTTTTAATTTTACAAAATTAAATACCTTTTGCTGAGTAGTGGTGGGGATAGTGTAGTGCTCTAGATACAATGCAATCCCCCCTTCCCACAGCAACCAGTCAAGGACAGCAGTACATATTACTAGAACTTTAGAGTTCGCTATTTTATGTGAAATACACCTGAAAGAGGAGCTGCAGTACTAAATCCACTTTTAAGTGTGACATATTACTAAACAAAAATGCCTCCGTTGAAAGCATGAGGCAATAGCTTAAAAACACAATGCAGAAATACCAGGAGAGCTTTGAAGAGCAGCCACATGGGAATTTCTGAAGGTTTTCACTATGACAACTATAGGTTTCTGTTTGTCTGTGGAAATGCTTGGCACTAGATATTGGCAGGGAGGCTGCAATCTTGCACTGAGAGGATTATAGGAATGGTGGCAGACATCAGCTGACAGCAAGCTGTAGAGTATTGCACTGCGCTCAGCAGAAGCTGGCTATTTATGTAAAGCAATGTTTGAACTCATGGTCACAGTACAGACAGTATTACACATGGCACATATTTTCTATGAAATGTTAAATATTGACATTTCCAGTAAATACAAAACATTTTATTTTTCCTCAATAAAGACAAAAATGTTGACGCGAAAAACAAACAAAAAAACAACATTGAAAGGTTGTTTTATTACAAAATAAATTAAACATTTAGTCTAAATCATTCAGATGCTGTAATGTTATTGCTGTCAAGAAGCCAAGAATTTCAATATTCTCAATTTTATCGATAAGTTCATATATTATATGATTCTTGAAGGCTCAATGGACTTGATTTACAGACTAAGGGGTCAATCCAATGACGTGCGAGTTGCCATTTTCTCTGCAAATTCGCATTGTGAATTCACTTTGCAATCAAAACTAGAAACACGTACTGAACAGAGTCAGAGTAAACTCGCACATTTTCATTCGCACCACACTGACAGACGGTAGGGAAATGCTTAATTTAAGTTTAAAATGTTGGGACACCGTGCAGAACCCCCGTTCCCCCCTCATTAGACAGTTTGAATTTTCCAATTAGCTTAACTAGTCCAATAATAATGTCTTTTGGGGTTTTAAAAAATGGCCTCAAATTACCCCAAAATCAAGTTTTTGTTGCTTTATGCACCCCAAAGTACCCCTAAAAGTATTTTTCACTTTTTTTGTATGAAAGTAAAAAGGTTTGCCTATTATTATTTTTGTAAACAATGCACAAATCATCCATTTAACAGTGTTTAAAAAAATCCAGTACTTTCCTTGTGCATGCTAACAGCCTTCAGTATGATTCTGAAATCGAAATGGTCACTTTTTGGGGGGTTTAGGAAGGTCACCCCACTTTTTCATGCACTTCGCTCATCATATTTGACAGCAAATTCACAACCTCCCTGCAAGTATTGCCAATAGGTATTTTTAATTGGATTTGAGAATTTCTCGGGTGCGTGTATTTGTGCGAATACTTGAGTTTCTCGATACAAACTCGCTCCTAATTGCATTGAACCCCAAGCATGGTATAAAAACCTGGTAAAATGTATCAGCTTTAATATAAAAACAGAAGGAAGAAAGAAAATAGGATTTTAATACCTACCGGTAAATCCTTTTCATGTAGTCCATAAGGGATATTGGGGAAAATTAGTACGATGGGTATAGATGGGGTCCAAAGGAGCCAGTGCACTTTAAATTTCTTCAACTGGGTGTGCTGGCTCCTCCCCTCTATGCCCCCTCCCACAGGCAGTTATAGGTAAAACAATGCCCGAAGGAGAAAGGACATATATGAGAGAAGGAACATGATAACAAAAGGTGGAGAGATGTACATACCAGCACACCACTAATATAGAACAATCAGCAACAACAGCAGCTGAACAGGCAACTATAGAACAAGAACCTGCAGAAAAGTCAACGCACTGAGGCGGGCGCCCAATATCCCTCATGGACTATAAGAAAATAATTTACCGGTAGGTATTAAAATCCTATTTTCTCTAGCATCCATAAGGGATATTGGGGAAATCTAGTATGATAGGGACATCCCAAAAGGTTCCAGAATGGGCAGGAACGTGCGGAGACTGCTGCAGCACCACCTGCCCAAACTGGGTATCCTCTTTGGCCAGCGTATCAAACTTGAAGAAGAACTTCACAAAGGTGTTCTTCCCCGACCAGGTAGCAGCTCAGCATAGTTGCAAGGCCAAGACTCCACAGGCAGCCGCCCGCCCAGGAAGAGCCCACTGATCTTGTAGAGTGGGCCTTCAGAGACTTAGGAACAGGTAAGGCTGCCGACACATAGGCCTGTTGGATAGTAAGCCTAATCCAATGAGCAATGGACTGCTTTGAAGCGGGGCAGCCCTTTGCCTGCACATCATAGAGCACAAACAAGGAATCCGTTTTTCTGACCCAAGCCGTGTGCTTGACCTAGATCCTCAAGACACGCACAGCATCCAATGCCTCTGGAGGAGCAGACGCGTCAGAACTGGATGGAATTACAATAGGGTGATTCAGGTGAAACGCGGAAACAACCTTCGTCAGGAACTACTGTCTAGTCTGGAGCTCCGCTCCGTCCTCGTAAAAGATCAAGTATGGACTTTTACACGATAAGGCCCCCAATTCCGAGACAAGTCGAGCAGAAGCCAGGGCCAGTAACATCACCGTCTTCCACGTGTCCTACGTGTCTTCCACTTCCTACTTGTCTTTTACCATCATCAGAGGCTCAAACCAGGAGGACTGTAGAAATTCCAACGCTACATCCAAATCCCAGGGTGCCATAGGCGGCACAAAAGGAGGTTGTATGTGCAGTACCCCTTGCAAGACGGTCTGAACTTCTGGCAACAGTGCCAATTTCTTCTGAAAAAAATTTAGAGAGCTGAAATCTGAACCTTAATGGAACCCAGACGCAAGCCCTTATCCACACCAGCCTGCAGGAAACGTAAGAAACGTCCCAAGTGAAACTCTACAGGCGGATACGTGCGTTCCTCGCAGCAAGAGACATATCTCCTCCAGATATGATGATAGTGTTTTGACATCACAGGTTTCCTTGCCTGAACCATGGTAGCAATTACCCTCTTGGAAAGGCCCTCGTGAGCTAGTATGTTCCGCTCAACCTCCATGCTGTCAAACGAAGACGCTTTAAGTCCGGGTAGACGAACGGTCATTGTTGAAAAAGATATCTTCTGGTAGAGGCCAAGGGTCTTCGACGGACATGTCCAGAAGATCCGCGTTCCACGCACTCCGAGGCCAATCTGGGACAATCAGAATTACCTGGACACCTTGATTCCTCATTCTCTTTAGCACCCTTGGGAGCAATGGGATCGGAGCAAACAGGTAGACTATGTCCAAGAGACCGAAAACGCGTCGACTGATCTTTGTGTGAGTAGCCATCCTTCTAACGGAATTACTTTTAAACCATTTTTTGCATGCTTTTTAGATGAATTGTTTTATTGGCTTGTTTTAAATAAAATTTTGTGGAACATTTTTTCACGTTTGGGACTTATTTGACTGTGGAGAAAGAAAAGATTCTTTTTGAATACCCCCTCTTTGGTTTGGAGTTTGGAGGTCAGGTGCTCCCCCCTCCAAAGTGCTATAGAGGTTTTTGTGATTCGCCTCCAGTTGGGAGAAAGGACTGGATAAAGATACCTTGATGAGATTCAGCTTCCATACCCATGTGTGAGTTGGGGTACGCCTACTAGACACATTTCTTCACATAAAGATACCGTTATACGAGTCTTCCCCATATTCATTCTGTGAGTGAGGGGTACGCACACCTTATATATACTTCGGTGAAGGGCACACATGTCGATATTGCACTTGGAACTATAAGGATACCTTATTCGGTGGAATGAGCAAGGGTGCAATCTAGGCACGGGAGTGACTTATTATTACGAATCATATATGTAATATATGCTAATAGAATTTACTACACATTGGATATTTCTTTTGATTTCATGTTTATGAGGCTATTACACATTGAGGATACACTTCCATGAACCATTCTGAGAAGAACGATATAAAGAAACCTTGATAGGAGTCCTGATATTCATTGCTGTGTGAGTTGGGGTACGATATCCAGGATTACCTTTATACCTTGAGTGTGATATGGGAGAATAATAGATACCTTGATGTGTGTAACCCACTCCTTATCAGCGTGAGTGGGGGTACGACGAATATCAAAGTTACATTATTGTAATTAGGAAAGTACAATTACCTCCTTATCTTGGAGGCTTTTTCCCATGCGCCAAAAGAAGCTATTGACTCTATTCTTGTTTTAGAGGTAGACTAGCCGGTCTGGCCAAGGAGACGTCAGTGCGTCCACTGCCATTGCATGAGGGTCCCTGGTTCATGAGCAATACCAGGGAAGTTTCTTGTTGAAACGAGAAGCCATCATGTCTATTTGTGGGTAACCCCACCGGTCAATAATCTGCTGGAACCACAGATGGTGGAGATCGTGACGATTCAGGAAGTCCACCTCCCAGTTGTCCACACCCGGAATGAAGATTACCAACATGGCTCTTGCATTTCTTTCCGCCCAGAGTAGTATCTTTGACACCTCCTCTTGCATGCAGGCTCTGCTTTTTGTCCCTCCTTGTTGATTGATACACGCCACCGCCGTGGTGTTGTTCGAATGTACCTGGATTGCGTGATCCTTGAGCAGAGGAGAGGCTTGAAGCACAGCATTGTAGATCACCTGAAGTTCCAGAATATTGATTGGAAGGAGGCTTCTGTGGGCTTACCACCTGCCCTGGAACTGCGCCCCTTGGGTGACAGTTCCCCATCCTCTCAGACTCTCATCCATCGTGAGGAGGGTCCAATCCTGAATCCCGAAACTCCGGCCTTCCAGGAGATTGGAGGACTGTAGCCACCACAGGAGGGAAATACTTGCCTGCGGTGACAGCTGAATCATTCGGTGCATTTGCAGAAGTGAGCCAGACGAGTTGCTCAGGAGATCCAACTTAAAAGTTCTGGCATGGAACCTCCCATACTGGATCGCCTCGTATGAGGCAACCATCTTTCCTAACAATCTTTTGCAAAGATGTATGGACACTCGAGTAGGTCGAAGCACCATGCAGACCATTTTCTGAAGTGTTTTCGCCTTGTCTTCTGGTAGAAACACCTTCTGGGCCACAGTATCCAGCAACATCCCCAGGAACAGGAGCCTCTGAGTTGGCTCCAGGTGTCTGTAAGTTGAGGATCCATCCATGGTCTGACAGAAGATGGATGGTGCGATTGATATGGAGCAACAAAAAACTCCCTGGATCTTGCTTTTATCAGAAGATCATCCAGATAAGGGACCACATTGACCCCCCTGGACCCAGAGTTGCATTATCGCTGCCATCACCTTCGTGAATACCCTTGGGGCTCTTAACAGGCCGAAGGGCAGTGCCTGGAATTGGAAGTGATCATCCAGCAGGGCAAACCGTAAGTACGCCTGATGAGGCGGCCAAATCGGAATATGGAGATAGGCGTCCTTGAACACCCTCAAATAAGGATTCAAGGATTTCAGATTCAGAACCGTCCGGCTTCGGCACCACAAACAGGATTGAGTAAAACCCCTTGCCGCGTTGCGGTAGTGGTACTGGAACAATGACGTGGGACTGGACCAACTTTCAGATAGTCTGCTGCAACGTAACTTACATTGCTTCCAAAACTGGTAAGCTTGATTTGAAAAATCGTTGGGGGGAGTACTGTCGACCCCCAGCTTGTAGCCCTGAGAAACGAGCTCTCTGATCAAGGTATCCTGGCAGGTAATCTCCCAGACGCAGCTGAAGTGACGCAGTTGAGCTCCCACCTCCAGATCCCCTTGGAGTGGGTGGGCACAGTCATGCTAAGGCCTTAGTGGAAGCAGAACCGGTGGACTGTTCCTGAGAACTGGTGCTTGCAGGTTTTCTGGACTTACCTCTGGTACCTCTAGCTGCATTGGAGGGTCCTCTGGCCTTCGATCGAAATCTGTGAGACCGAAAGGACTGGACAGACGGCCCTGGATAGGAGCGTCTCACCGGTGGGGCCCCAGAGGGGAGAATTGTGGATTTTCCAGCCGTAACTTTGGAAATCCAGGTATCAAATTCAACTCCAAAAAGCCATTTCCCAGAAAAGGGGAGGGATTCCACACTACGTATAGATTCTGCGTCCGCAATCCACTGACACAACCACAATGTCCTGCGTGCCGACACTGCCATGGCAGAAGTCTGAGCATTAATGTTCCCCATCTCCGTGAGGGAATCACAGAAGACACGGGTAGTGTCCTGAATGTGCTTCAGGAGGGTTAACATAGTAACCAAGGGCATATCTCCCGAGAGGCCCCCTTGTATTTGAGTGGCCCAGGAATGGATGGTATGGGTCATCCAGCAATCCGCAATGACCGGTCTTTGTGATATACCAGCTGCTGTGTATACAGATTTTAGTGCAGCTCCGCCTCTTTAGACAGGCGAGACACAGACATCAAACCCAGGGGGTTCCTCCCACAATTTCTACTTTCAGGAGCAAATGGGAAAATGCGCAAAAACTTTTTGGACACTTGGAATTTTTTGTCTGGATTTTTCCAGGCATGTTTGAATAAGTCATCTAACTCTGTAGAGTCAAGGAAAGTGACATTAGGCTTGTTTTGTACAAAGACAAAAAAGACTGCTGTGACGTAGCGTCCTCTAGAGGGAGCTTTAACACGTCCCTTAAAGCCAAAATGAGGGGTTCAATACCCTGAGCAGAATCGGGATCCCCACTAACGGGATCCAGGTCATCCCCATCCTCCTGTATATCATCACCTGTATCAGATAGTAGAACAAGTAACCCACGCTTCTGTGGTCACGCATGAGAGAGGGGGGCTGTGCATCTGCTCTAGCAGCTAAATCAGCAACAGCTTGTTGTAGTAGCTGAGTTTTCTGCACATTATCAGTGAGCTGGGATGACATATCAGATACCATAGTCTTAAGACACCCTCTCTGGTTTGTGAAGATTGACTGCATTGTTCTTTCACAGTAAGCTCAACAACATACACATACTGAACACACAGACAATTATAAAGCAAGCCAGCCCTACTGTATGTGAGAGGAGACAGAGAGAGAAGGACACCAGCACACCCTGAGCTGCACTGCCCCAGTGAGGCTGTCAGCTCCCTAAAGTACAGTAAACACTAACAATTTTAGTCCTAAATTGGATCAGGATAGTGTACACAAGCGGCTCTCCCCCTTTGCTACACCCTGTACCAGATATCCAGCGTGGCTGAGGAGTCAGGAAGAGCAGTGCGTGCTGTATATGGCTGTAGTAAGCAGAGGAAGGCGCCAATACGCCTCAGGTCCAACTCTGAGGTAGCTCCGCCCCCTAAAATGGCACCAGATATTTTAAAGTATGTATGTATGTATGTATGTATGTATGTATGTATGTATGTATGTATGTATGTATGTATATATATATATATATATATATATATATATATATATATATATACATACATATATATATATATATACACACACACACACACATATATATACAGTGGTCGAAGTGGAAATTTTGAAGTGGGGGTATGCAAAAGTCAAGGACGCAATTATGCCTCCAGAAAAGAGGGCATTGTCACCCAAAAGGGGGCGTGTCCAGTGTAGTAGAACCCCTTATACTATCAAGTACTGGTGCCCCTTTCACCTTATAACACACGGTACTAGCTGAAATTCACATTATAGCACACGGTACAAGCTGAAATTCACATTATAGGACACGGTACGAGCCAAAATTCACATTATAGCACACGGTACGAGCCGAAATTCACATTATAGCACACTGAATGAGCCGAAAGTCACATTGAAGCACACTGAATGAGCCGAAATTCACATTGTAGCACACTGAATGTCACGATCCGGGTAACAGGACACCATTATTTACCTTTCAGGTGTCTCCTGAGGCTGGTTCAGCATTCCAGGGCCGAGTCTCAGTCATGCTGCTGATGTCCTCACTTCATGTCTCCTCTCTGCCAGTCCGCAGATGCTGTCATAAGGAACTCTTATTGTCTGGATGGTGTTTCTAGCTGCCCCGGCCTCCACCGCCAGTGGCAAACGCAGGATTTTTAGAGGGGGGTTTCCAAATGTCAGTCCACAATCTCCCACTCTACAGAACGTTTGAGCAAGTGCGGGAATCTGGGGAGCGGCAGAAGAACCTAGTACCGACCCTGGACATTAATGTAAATAGTGGTCTTTTTATACACTGGATACTATATGGAATACATTATTATTTATCACTATAAATGGTCTCTAGTATAGACTGTATCAAACAAAGTGGTCAGGAAAAGTTTAAACATATCATAATAAATTAATGAATTAATATACAAACATAATAGAACCAGTACTGCACTAAGCACACGTTCTCCCACCTCGTGGTAAGGCTCCTGTCTCTTCTTCCTGGTAGCTACTCTCTGGTCCAGAAGCACTGATGGAGGACTCAGATCCACACACACAGCAAACCTGGTAGAAGAAGCTACTACCAATGGGCATGTGCAGTGGTAAACGGGTGATGTGGCGCTAGCTGTAGTAATCATATTATATACCATTGCTATTGTTGCCATAATGTGAGCCACTTGCCAAGAGGAGGGGGGTTTCCGTGCAACCAGAAACCCCCCCCTGCGTTTGCCTATGTCCGCCGCCATTGCTGCGCTTCTAGTGCTCAGATGGCTCTGCATGGCGTCTCCTGTCAGTTGCGGCCTCTGCCGCCATCATTGTAATGCAAGTGCACAGGCGGGTTTGTGTGATGCTTCTCACCCGCTGTGGTCACTCTCTGCCGCCGGCTCAGTGTGTCTGATGCGCGGGTTGGCGTCCATTGGCTTCTGCGGCCGCCGCCACCATTACTGTAAACCTCCATGTGGTGCTACAAACTTGATTTCCCTCCAAGTGCCAGTATGGGCACAGCCATGTTGGTTCTAATCACATGACGCTATTTCCACCAATCCACAGCATTGCTGAACTCTGCCTGATTTGTTCATCCAATCCCTGCACTGCTGAGGGTATAAAGGGACTGATCCTGAACCAGGAAGTTGTCAGTGCTTTGGTTGTCATTACCAGTGTAACCTGTCTCTGCTCCTTGTGGTTGATTATTCAGTTCCAGGTATTCCAGCTCCTGTGTCTTCATTCCATCAGAGGCCCACACCAATCACCACCTTGCGGTGCAGCCTGACTTCACAGTGTCCCAACTGCTCTCTGCTACTGGCAGTGCTCTAAAACACCGGCTTCCAGCACCTGGCTCCCAACGGTGTTCAGCTCCACAGTACCATCGATGTTCCGCCATCAGTTTCCTTGATACCGTCAGTATTCAGTCATCTATTCTTCAATATCACCGATCCCTAGCGTCACCAGTGTCATTCAACCATCCTCCTGTTAACACTGGTTCATCTGCACTTCAGCAGTTCTCCATCACCGATTCCAACCGACAAACCCGGCAGTCTACGTGTACGATCTACTCTACAGTACATTCAGCCTCTGTACAACATCTGCTGACCAGTTCATATCTCCATCCTATTATTTCAGCATACGGGTGTTGGTGAAAGGACTTTCCATCTCCTAATCTCCTAACCCCTCAAGCTAGTCTTGTAGTGGATACCACACCTAAAGACATTTCATCTATTGCTGCATTCAGTGGAACGGTGTACTGTTTTTAATCATTCCTCATACTCTACTACTGCTTCTGCCGTGTACCATCTGAACTGTGGTCACACCTTCGGGCATTGGTGGAACAAATCTATCTGCATGTCTAGAAGCCCTATACTACCGCCCAAGTTTAGTTACACACCAGCCCCTACAACTGAGGCCACTCCTGGTCAGCACCAGCCCTCAGTTGTGACACTGAATGAGCTGAAATTCACATTGTAGCACACTGAATGAGCCAAAATTCCCATTGTAGCACACTGAATGAGCCAAAATTCACATTGTAGCACACTGAATGAGCCAAAATTCACATTGTAGCACACTGAATGAGGCGAAATTCACATTATAGCAAACTGAATGATCCAAAATTCACATTATAGCACACTGAATGAGCCGAAATTCACATTGTAGCACACTGAATGAGGCGAAATTCACATTGTAGCACACTGAGTGAGCCAAAATTCACATTGTAGCACACTGAGTGAGCCAAAATTCACATTGTAGCACACTGAATGAGGCGAAATTCACATTGTAGCACACTGAGTGAGCCAAAATTCACATTGTAGCACACTGAATGAGCCGGAATTCACATTGTAGCACACTGAATGAGCCGAAATTCACATTGTAGCACACTGAATGAGGCGAAATTCACATTATAGCACACTGAATGAGGCGAAATTCACATTGTAGCACACTGAGTGAGCCAAAATACACATTGTAGCACACTGAGTGAGCCAAAATTCACATTGTAGCACACTGAATGAGGCGAAATTCACATTGTAGCACACTGAGTGAGCCAAAATTCACATTGTAGCACACTGAATGAGCCGGAATTCACATTGTAGCACACTGAATGAGCCGAAATTCACATTGTAGCACACTGAATGAGGCGAAATTCACATTATAGCACACTGAATGAGGCGAAATTCACATTGTAGCACACTGAGTGAGCCAAAATACACATTGTAGCACACTGAGTGAGCCAAAATTCACATTGTAGCACACTGAATGAGGCGAAATTCACATTGTAGCACACTGAGTGAGCCAAAATTCACATTGTAGCACACTGAATGAGCCGAAATTCACATTGTAGCACACTGAATGGGCTGAAATTGTGACAGCAGGGACAGCCAGAGTGACGACAGGGGGAGAGAGTGACGACAGGGGGAGAGAGTGACGACAGGGGGAGAGAGTGACGACAGGGGGAGAGAGTGACGACAGGGGGAGAGAGTGACGACAGGGGGAGAGAGTGACGACAGTGACGACAGAGATAGAGGGTGACGACAGAGAGAGGGTGACGACAGAGAAAGAGTGACGACAGGGGGAGAGAGTGACGACAGGGAGAGAGAGTGACGACAGGAAGAGAGTGACGACAGGAAGAGAGTGACGACAGGAAGAGAGTGACGACAGGAAGAGAGTGACGACAGGAAGAGAGTGACGACAGGAAGAGAGTGACGACAGGAAGAGAGTGACGACAGGAAGAGAGTGTGACGACAGGAAGAGAGTGTGACGACAGGAAGAGAGTGTGACGACAGGAAGAGAGTGTGACGACAGGAAGAGAGTGTGACGACAGGAAGAGAGTGTGACGACAGGAAGAGAGTGTGACGACAGGAAGAGAGTGTGACGACAGGAAGAGAGTGTGACGACAGGAAGAGAGTGTGACGACAGGAAGAGAGAGTGACGACAGGAAGAGAGAGTGACGACAGGGAGAGAGAGTGACGACAGGGAGAGAGAGTGACGACAGGGAGAGAGAGTGACGACAGGGAGAGAGAGCGACGACAGTGACAGCAGGGAGAGAGAGTAGGGACAGGGACGGAAGTGACAGGGAGAGAGGTGACAGCAGGGGAACATTACCTTATTTGTTGCGGGTGAGTGGCGGCCAGCTGGTGGCGGGTGGCTGGCGGCGGTGAGCGGCTGGTGGCAGTGAGCGGCGGGCGGCTGTGAGCTAGTACAGTGCTCTACACAGCCGCCACGCAGGGACGGGGATCAACATGTGCAGCAGGATGGCCACTTCCCTCGCCTCCTGCTGCACTTTCATTTGCTAATTTCCGGGTCAGTGGAAGAAGTGGCGGTATACCATACCGCCCCACTTCGACCACTGTATGTATTATATATATATATATATATATATATATATATATATATATATATATATATATATATAAATATATAAATATATAAAGAGCAAGTTCAGGCGGCACTCCACGGATTTTCAAAACCAAATGAGACAGCTACACAGGCTTGAATGTCAACGTTTCAGGTGCTGTTTAATCACACCTTTCGTCAGGATACAAACACAGAAAGTACAACATACCTTATATAGATCACCAGTGTCCAGACCCTAATCACCCTCACCACCCATTTCCGGTCACGGGTGCCGTCATTAAGCACGGCCATCCACAGCTGACGGGAAAACGGGTTGGCCTAGTAACCAAACAAACACCACGTCACCTACGTGCTCCAGAACTCCCACACCCCTGGAGTCCGCCCACCGGAAGCGCGTCAGAACGCGTCTACCAGTGAGCGGGCGGGGCGGGGGGGCCGGGGCCCATCACCTAGGTAACGAGTAAATAATAACAAGTGAACCATCAAACAGTGTGCGGTATCTTGCTAGAGAACATCACAGGCAGTTAAAGAATATGACAATAACTCTCTATGGTGCATCTACCTGTATGTAAAACGGCTAGTGTTAGTTAAATGGGTCTGGATAATGCAAAACTCAAAATGTTAGTAGATCGGTTATCTGAAGGATTACGACAATAGTGCGGTGTAGATTGATAACCAGAAAGCTGTCAATTTAAAACTACTAAAATCCATGGAAAAAAAATCCATAGAAAAAAATCGCACAAACAATCAGTTTCCCTTAAATCAATAGGTATGTCCGAAATCACATAACCATCCTACCTATATTTAAAATGATTTCTTGAAAGAATTGGAAGATTCCATGGAAATGCAGCATTAAGCTACCTATACAAAAAACCGGGTCAATTAACAAATAAGTTGAGCCAATAATTTAGTGCATCATTGAATGGAAAGCTCGTTAGAGCTGCTTCCAAACCTATTAGGTACAGAATGAAAAGTGCTTGTTAATGCTATTACCAGACCCATTAAACCCAAAGCAGAAAAAACCATTTACAAAAAACATAGAAGAGATAAATTTTTGTTAAGGCCCATTGGTGAGACAGTATTAAAGTTATTTATCCATCGTGCCTCCAACTGCAGCAGCTTCTTGTTTCGCTCACCCCCTCGCGTTAATGGTGGAACATGGTCCACCAATTTGAAACGTAAAGTAGCCATACTGTGGCCCATTTCCTTGAAGTGACGCGCTACTGGTTGTTCGGTGGCTATACCCTCCAGGGCCATTCTGATGGCGGATCTATGTTGTGCAGCCCGCTCCCGGAAAGTACATACGGTTTTGCCTATGTATGCTAGACCACACGGACATTTAATGATGTAGATAACAAATCTTGAGGTACACGTCAGCACATGCTTAATAACAATTTTTTTACCAGAGTGAGGGTGAAGCACCGCTGGTCCCGTTTCCAGGAATCTACAAGTTGTGCATCCCGTGCACTTGTAAGACCACAGAGGCTTACTTAGAAAATGAGACCTAAGCTCCCTTTGTGGTGATATTATGTCAGAGTGTACCAACCAGTCCCTTAAGTTTCTTCCTCGACGATGACACTTAAGTAAAGCACTATTATGGAGTGCTGGAATAGAGTTATCAGAACTGACAATGGGCCAAAGTGTATTGGCATTCTTCCCGATAATAGTACTAGCCGTCGTATAAGTAGTCACCAAAGGTACTACCTTCCGTTCAGATTTAGTTTTTCTACGTAGGCATTCTTCACGTGATAGTGCCAATGCTTTTTCTTTGGCCTTAATCAAATCATGCCTTCTATAGCCTCGTTGAAGGAATTTTTCCATCATGTCATTGATTTCTCTCTCTGCATCCATATCGTTACTTGAAATCCGCTTTGCTCTTAAAAATTGGGAGTACGGAAGACCTTTTTTCATGGCTTCCGGATGGAAGCTCCTTGCGTGAAGTAGTGTATTTTTATCCGTGGGTTTATGATATATTGATGTGGATAGTGTTGTTCCTGTTCTTGTAATTTGGACATCCAGATAGTGGATTGTGTCAGTACTCACATCATAGGTGAACTTGATGTTTGCGTCCATTTGATTGATAAGTGTCATGTGACTCACAAAATCATTTAGTTTGCCAGACCATACTATAAACAAATCATCTATATAACGCAAAAATAAGATGATACTGTTGGCAAAAGGTGTATTTTCTAAAAACAGCTTTTTTTCAATGGACAGCATAAACGCATTCGCAAACGCTGGGACCACGTTACTCCCCATCGCGCACCCCAAGCGTTGCAGGAAGAAGGTCCCGTCAAACATAAAGAAGTTTCGGGTAAGGGTTTTCTCTAGCAGAAGCAAAAAGAAGTCAATATCAGGGCCCTTGTAATGTAGATTACCTATCAGCAACCGCCTCATTGAGGAAATTCCCTCTCGATGTGGGATGTTTGTGTACAGACTTACTACATCTATACTTGCTAATACACACTCTTCAGGTAGTTCTGTACAATTTTGAAGATGGAGCAGAAGCTGTGTGGTGTCCATGAGTACCGTCTGCTCTGCTTGGATTACCGGCTGTAGATAGAAGTCTAGGTATCTGGAGATGGCATTATACAGCGACCCACGTGCCGAGATTATTGGGCGTCCAGGTGGGGCAGATAAACTCTTGTGCACTTTTGGCAATGTGTAAAGAATTGGAGTAATAGGGTGGTCCACCGTCAATGCTTTCAGAGTTGTTTTGTCAATATATTTCTTCTGATATGCATCCTGTAGAATTATATCAATCTCTTTTTTGAATGAAATTGAGGGGTCCCCCCCCAGTTTCTCATAGACCGACTGGTCATTGAGCTGGCGATGGATTTCATCTATATATTGAGCACGGTCCTGCAGCACAATGGCCCCTCCCTTATCGGCCGCTCGTATCACCAACTCCTTGTTCTCACTTAAGGATCTCATTGCTACAAATTCTCCCTGTGTTAAGTTAGGGAGGGATTTATCCATTCTTTTGATCTCCTTAATGACAGAGGATTCAAGCATTCTTGAATAGCTTCTAATCGAAGCGTTATGTGTCTGTGGATCAAAATGAGAAATTGGTCTTAGGGGATGGTCCGGGCCCTCCATAACCTCAGTGATTGGATTCTTCCCAAAGTGCTCTTTTAACTTTAAATTGCGTTGATGTTTCCATGCATCCACTTTCCAGTCAAAAGCATTAAACTTTGTTGTGGGTACATATGAGAGCCCTTTATTCAGCAAACTGGTTTCTTCCTCTGATAATGAATAGGAAGATAAATTAATTATGAGATCGTTTCGAGGAATTAGCGTTTTCCTCTTCCTTTCCCCTTGGCCGCCCCTCCTTGTTTGGGAGCGTATTCTTTTCCTCGCGCACCGCCGGTGCGTGTCGAGGTCCCTAAAGGGGGTTTACTGCTTTGGGTGCTGGTTGAGGGTTCTTGTTCCTCTGTTGAACTTCCCCCGGTGGATACCTCAGTATCTGTTAGAAATCGTCTTGAGTTCCGTTTATTAAAGAATTGCTTCCTTCTTAGGGGATAGCGCCCTGTGGCCCAGGGGTAGACTGTTTGCTCTTCGTAGTCCTTATTCACTGTTACCAGTTTGGATTTTTTATATTTAATCAGTTCACATTTGTATGACTCAACCTTTTGATTCAGTTTGGTCATCCAATCTGTATTGGGATCACTCGTCAAAAGAGTATTGGAAGATTTTACCAATTCTGCTATTTTGGTTTTGGTTTCATTCATAATTCTGGTGGATTCCTCTATCACCAATAACATCAGATCACATGAGCATTTGCTCAACACTGCCACCCAGCGGCGACAAAACTCCGAATTCATCCTCCCAATAGTGGGGATATTTTTAATCCTAAATCCCCTGGGGATTTTCCGTTCCCTATAATAATCAGAAATTGTCACACTATGCAGATGATAGTCGATCTCCTTTTTCTTTAATTTAAGTAGTGAAAAATAAATGTCCTCTACAGCATCTACACCAGCAGTATTTTTAAAGGTGTCTTTGGTTAATAATGTCTCTGCCTCAGAATCAGTGAAGCTAAGAAACTCCCCTGTAGGTAGAGTGATAGCCTGAAAGCCTGGAATATTTTTCAATCTGCTCTGGCTTGATCCCTCCATACTAGAAAATCAATCAAGGCAGCAGCAAGTCCTTATGCATAAAAGAACACCGTGTTCACAAATAAATGTGCAAAAAAGAATAACTTAGTGAGTAAAGAAAAAGGTACTGACACAAATCCATATCATTTTTGAGAATTGGTTGCCATGTCCAATAAATATCTGACAAGCAGAGATTTAATACATAAAGTTCCAGTATGACCGGCACTCCAAACAACTTGTTAATTACCTGGGTGCCCTCCCTCGGTCCAAACAGAGCAGATACAAAGAGCAAGTTCAGGCGGCACTCCACGGATTTTCAAAACCAAATGAGACAGCTACACAGGCTTGAATGTCAACGTTTCAGGTGCTGTTTAATCACACCTTTCGTCAGGATACAAACACAGAAAGTACAACATACCTTATATAGATCACCAGTGTCCAGACCCTAATCACCTTCACCACCCATTTCCGGTCACGGGTGCCGTCATTAAGCACGGCCATCCACAGCTGACGGGAAAACGGGTTGCCCTAGTAACCAAACAAACACCACGTCACCTACGTGCTCCAGAACTCCCACACCCCCGGAGTCCGCCCACCGGAAGCGCGTCAGAACGAGTCTACCAGTGAGCGGGCGGGGGGGGCGGGGCCCATCACCTATACACATACATACACACACACACACATACATATACACATACATATATACATACATACACACACACACTGGCAAAGTCTCCGAGTTAGCTTAAAACATCACACTAGTGCTAGTCAAGCCTTCGAACCGGGGGACTTCCCTAGCGGGGCCCCCGGTTTGTACTCACCACCGATGTCACCTTCAGGCAGCGTTAGGGGTGTGCGGTGTGCTGCAGCTGTGACAGCCAAGGAGCAGTGCCCCGCTGAACAATAACCCATCAGTACGGTGGTCCTGCAGTGGGGAAGTGGCTCTGCACCTCGTAAGGCCGGTGACTGTCGTACCCCCCTAAGTTTAAAAGAAAATGGAGAAAACTCTCTGGAGCTCAGAGATGTGCCTCCTCTCCTGAGGGCACTTTTTTCTAAACTGCATGTGTGGAGGGGGCATAGAGGGGAGGAGCCAGCACACCCAGTTGAAGAAATTTAAAGTGCACTGGCTCCTTTGGACCCCATCTATACCCATCGTACTAGTTTCCCCCCAATATCCCTTATGGATGCTAGAGAAACAAAGTTAACCCCTTTGATGATTAAGCTTCTCTCACTGAGCCTATTTAGGCTCTTTCTTAAACACAAAATAAAATCTACTGTATATTACCATACAATTGCATTTTAACATGGACATCGACTGATACAAAATAAGTGAAAGGTGACCATAACTGCTGGTATAACTGTAAATGCTGTACACTGCTAACTGAAGTACTTTCCTAACTATTCTTCTAATGTCATATGTACCCTTTATTGTATTTGAATTGTACATCTTAAAGTCAGAGAAAGCAAAAAATAAGGAGATTTATAGTATACTTACCATTATTAAATCTTTCTGCGAGGTACACTGGGTTCCACAGGGAATACTTCAGGGTGTACAGAGGGATCTTGATCCAGGCACCAACAGGTTAAAGCTTTAGCTGTCCTAGGATGCATTGGGGCCTCGTCTATAACCCCGCCTGCAGGCACTGTGAGCTCAGTTTCGTTAACCAGTCCATTGCAGGAGCAGGTAAGAGACGGTAGATGTTAGTCACATAGAACCACATTTTCATGACAGGAGAAGGGACCAGCGGCTAATGCCATACAAACCCTTAGAAGCTAGGTGCGTCAGGGTGGGCACCCTGTGGAACCCAGTGTACCGCACAGAAAGATTTAACAATGGTAAGTCTACCATAAATCATCTTACACTGTGTTCCACATGGAATACATCTGGAATGTCCTAAAGCAGTTTCTCAAGGGAGAACCCGGCGTCCAAAGGAAGCAACCTGGGAGGCGGAAGTATCAAAGGCATAAAATCTAATGAACGTGTTCACTGAGGACCATGTAGCCGCCTTGCGCAATTGTTCTGCGGACGCACCATGGCGGGCTGCTCAAGAAGGTCCAACAGACCGAGTAGAATGGGCTTTAATCGCAGCAGGAGCTGGCAGTCCAGCCTGTGCATAAGCTTGTGCAACCACCATTCTAATCCATCTGACCAAGGTTTGCGTATTCGCAGGCCAGTCTCGTTTGTGGAAACAAAACCGTACAAAAAGGGTATCTGACCTCCTAATAGAGGCAGTTCTCTACACATATATGCGGAGAGCCCGTACCACATCCAAAGACTGTTCTTTGGAGGACAAGTCAGATGAGATGAAAACTGGAACCACAATCTCTTGATTAAGGTGAAAAGATGAAAACCACCTTATGTAAATAACCATGGCGAGTTCAAAGAACTGCTCGGTCACGATGAAATATTTGAAAGGGTGGACGACAGGACAAAGCACCTAGATCAGACACCCTTCTGGCAGAGGCAACAGCCAGTAAGAACAGGACCTTAGCCGTAAGCCATTTAAGGTTCACTGACTCAAGAGGTTGAAATGGAGACTCTTGCAGGGCATTCAGGACAACAAACAAATCCAATGGAGCCACAGGAGGGACATAGGGAGGTTGAATCCGCAATACACCCTGAGTGAAGGTATGAACGTCAGGTATAGATGCAATTTTTCTCTGAAATCATACCAACAAGGCAGATATGTGAACCTTGAGGGAGGCCAGACAAAGGCCCAAGTCCAGGCCTTGTTGCAGGAAAGCCAGGATTCTGGAAGTCTTGAATCTGTGAACATCATAGTTCTTATCAGCACACCAGGTGAAATAAGAATTCCAGACCTGTAATATATCCGGGCAGATGCCGGTTTGCGGGCCTTCAACATAGTTTGGATGACAGCCTCAGAAAATCCTTTTGCCCAGGATCTACATCTGGTAGGCCCCACTTGTCCACTAGGAGTTGAAAGACTTCCGGATGTGGACTCCACTCTCCGGCGTGCACGTCCTGGCGACTGAGAAAGTCCGCTTCCCAGTTGAGGACACCCGGAATGAACACTGCCGATATTGCTGACAGATGGCGTTCCGCCCACTGAAGGATTTTTGACACTTCCAACATTGCCAAGCGGCTTTGAGTGCTGCCTTGATGGTTGATGTATGTCACCGTGGTGGCGTTGGTCGGACCGTACTGGAACAGGCCTGTTCTGTATCAGAGGCAGGGTGAGAGACAATGCAATGAACACTGCCCGCAACTTCAGAATGTTTATCAGGAGGAGTGATTCCTTCTTGGGCCACCGACCCTGAAAAGAGTGTTGCTCCAACACCACACCCCATCCCCACAGGCTGGCGTCTATTGTCAGCAGGACCCAGTCGGGGATCCAGAAGGGATGGCCCCTGCTTAATTGCTGGTTCTGAAGCCACCAGGTCAGCGACAGACGAACCTCCGGAGTCAAAGTGATCATATGAGACCTGATCCGATGAGGTAGGTCATACCTTTTGGAAAGGATTAATCTTTGCAGAGGGCGGGAACGAAATTGAGCATACTCCACCATGTCGAATGCCGACACCATCAGACCCAGTACTTGCATTGCAGAGTGTATCAATACTCTGGGCCGACAAAGGAAGCATCTTATCCTGTCCTGAAGCTTCAGGATCTTCTCTGGATACAGAAACAGCCGTTGACTGTGCGTGTCCAGCAGTGCCCCCAGGTGCACCATGCTCTGAGCTGGGACCAGCCACCCGTGGGCTTGCAGGATTCTTACTGTCAGTTGTAGATGGCTTAGAAGGACATCGTGGGAATTTGCGAGGACCAGCAAGTCGTCCAGATACGGCAGGATCCTAATTCCCTGGTGACGGCAATGAGCCGTCATCACGGCCATAACCTTGGTGAAGACCTATAGCAGATTTATGCCTAACCAAAGATTGGTTTAATTGCTGCAACTGGTTAGACAAATTATCCACCCAAAGCGGATTAACCATAGGGACAAGTTGTGACTGCAGTGGCACAGGTGATCCCATAGTAGGCATTAGGCGGTCCACCAGAGTTGATAACATAGCCCAGGGTGGCTCCTGATTGGCTGCAGGAGCTGCAGACTGACCAGGAGAGGTATGGCACACATTACACAAACCATCATGTAAAACGTCCCCCTCAAGTAAATCCTTGGTGCATGCCCTGCATGATGCAGGAGCGTCCCCAGATTTACCGCACTTTTTGTTAGACATTTCAGTAAATGCAACACTAGAGCATATGCCAGACAGAGTACACTACCTAAAAATAAATTCTTTAGTATGTGACTGAGTACATGGTACCTGCGACAAACAACACCTGCGAATAAATCGGGTATTATGAGACTGAGTCCCCCAGTACACAACACCTGTGACTAAATCCAGTAGTAGGTGACTGAGTACACCGTATAATCGGTAAATACTGTGGCGCACTATATAAACAATCCTGACGGACCTAGTCCCTTAGGGTACAGAATATAGTGATGGATATATCTGTGTAAACACTGAAAGTGAAATCCACACAGCAGATACAGGCACACAGTCACAGAGCACTGGACTAGTATACAACAGTATATCAAGTGTGTGTGTACACACACACACACACACATATATATATATATATATGTATATATGTATGTATATATATATATATATATATACATATACATATATACATAGACACATATACATATATATATATATATATATATACATATACATATACACATAGACACATATACATGTATGTATATATATATATATATATATATATATATACATATACATATACACATAGACACATATACATGTATGTATATATATATATATATATATATATATATATATATATATATATATATATATATATATATATATATATATATATATATATATATATATATACACACACACACACAGGGGGGTGGGGGATATAGCGACCAACGGTGTCTTAAATTAATTCAATAAAAGTGGATCTAAAAGTATATAAAAACTGACCAGATCAGATAAATCTGAAAAATGGGAATTTGTACATTAAAACAGACAATGATTACACAACTATACTAAAAATTATTAAAATTTGAACAGCAAATCTTCTTAAAAAATGGGATAAAAACAATAGACACAATGCAATATAATACCAGTTAAAATGTATGTTAAAATATGTAAAACAATTTTAACTTAACTTGGTATGAGGTCACTCCCAGGTAGCCCAATATGTGTATATATATATATATATATATATATATATACACACACACACACACACACACACACACACACACACACAGGTTGAGTATCCCATATCCAAATATTCCGAAATACGGAATACTCCGAAATACGGACTTTTTTGAGTGAGAGTGAGATAGTGAAACCTTTGTTTTCTGATGGCTCAATGTACACAAACTTTGTTTAATACACAAAGTTATTAATAATATTGTATTAAATGACCTTCAGGCTGTGTATATAAGGTGTATATGAAACATAAATGAATTGTGTGAATGTAGACACACTTTGTTTAATGCACAAAGTTATAAAAAATATTGGCTAAAATTACTTTCAGGCTGTGTGTACAAGGTGTATATGTAACAAATACATTCTGTGCTTAGATTTAGGTCCCATCACCATGATATCTCATTATGGTATCTAATTATTCCAAAATACGGAAAAATCAGATCTCCAAAATACCTCTGGTCCCAAGCATTTTGGATAAGGGATACTCAACCTGTATTAATATATTAAACACAGCGCGGTCCTAGACCGGAGGTATATATCAGAATACTCGTACAATATATTCTGTAACATGCACACTTGTTCTTAACCAACGCTGTCTGTGTAAAGACATGTAGAATACTTAAGTGTTTGTAAAGTCACATTGCTGTAGACAGGCTTTCCCTACAGTCCCGGAGACCAGCCGCAGCTAAACTGAAGATGGCGCCCAGCGTCTCAGTCAGGGAGTGAGGGAGAGTGAAAGGCAGCTTCAGGACGGGAAAATCTGCTCAGAGATGGCGCCGGGGGGAGGGGCTACAGGTCAAGCGCTGGCTCCCCTCTGCTGGTCCTCACCGCCCGGTCCTATGGAGTCTTATTAAACTGGGTGTTAGTACACCCGACCTGTACTCCTATTGCTCTGGCAGATATAGTGGGGTCCCTGTGTGCAACAGTGTCCATGTCAGCATCGCAGTCAGTCTCCCTAGACTGCGAACGGAACGCGATTTAGTAGCGGGTTCCGCCTGGGAGACCCTCTTACCTCCTCCCCGTAGCAGCCACGCGAACCAGGAGAGCGTCTGCGACCGTGTGCCTAGAGCTGAAGCGTCTCCGCCGCAAGTACCCAGGAACTGAGCCGCGGGAGTACGCAACGTCGCTTGGGAGGTGATGGAGCCGCAGAGCTGAAAGTCATTCAGACATGTAACAGTGCTGCGGCCCTTGAAATCTTCTTAGAAAGCTTTTTTCAGGGCTGCCCAGTGCAGCCCTCCTCTTCACTAGCCTGCTCTGCAGGCACCAACTCGAAACTGAGCTCACAGTGCCTGGGGGTAGGATTATAGAGGAGGCCCCAATGCATCCTGTGACAGCTAAAGCTTTATCCTGTTGGTGCCTGGATCAAGATCCATCTCTACACACAGATGTATTCCCTGTGGAACACAGTGTAGCCCGCAGCAGAAATGTTAAACTGAAAACTAAGACATCTGATTTTTATATAAGCTTTACATGTAATACATAAGAAAAAAAAATTACCATTCTTGAAAAACAGGCAGACAGAATTCCACTTCCAGATCCTACATCTAGAGCTTTGGCACCATCGTGTAACTGATCATGGAGCAGTTCTAATGCATACGCATGCTATATAAAGAAAAGTTGATAATGTCAGATATGGAGAAAGGTTTGTTAACATAGTAATAAGTAATTAAGCATAATGTCATAACGCAGTGGTTCTCAATCTCGGTCCTCAGGACCCCACACAGTGAATGTTTTGCAGGTAACCCAGCAGGTGCACAGGTGTATTAATTACTCACTGACACATTTTAAAAGGTCCACAGGTGGAGCTAATTATTTCACTTGCGATTCTGTGAGGAGACCTGCAAAACATGCACTGTGTGGGGTCCTGAGGACCGAGTTTGAGAACCTGTGTCATAACGTATTCTGTCTATATATCTGTTCAATTTAAAAGCACTGAATCCTCAGTGCCATTTTCATGAGTATAGCTCACATATAAACAAGTGTAATTAAATATCACTTGTCTGAACTCTGCTTTCCTCTCATACAGAGAAAATTATTACATATGGTCTCCATATATACATTCAGTGCTACTACATTCTAAAAGCAATGCAGGGAAAACAGAGAATTTGGACATCTTGTAAAATTTTTAAATGTAACCATTTATTTTAGTCTAAAAAGGCCAATAAATAAATTAACAGTAAATATAGAATGTACTAGTTATCAGCATGTCAAAATGACGGAACATAACGTAAGCGCCAGCGGCTGTGCATGGCCGAATAGGGCAACACTAGAATTGCTCCGTCAGGCGCCATCTAGTGGCCGCCAGCACACAGAACACTTACTGTAAATTCCCCTTACAGAGGTCAGGTGCAGTGTTATCCTTTTATTATACAGGATTACTACTAAGGGCCAGATTCAATTAGCTGCGACAATTAACCGGGGCTATTCAATGACATCTTATGATAAGCCCTCAGGCTGCAGATTTCTATTCGAGCTACAAGCGTGTTAATCCATAGCTCTGGGTACTTATCCTGGAACCCGTGGGTTAATACGCGTTAGCCGCAATGTTACAGCACAAGGAAGAGGAGTTGTATTTTAATAACTTCAGGAGTAAAAGCCCATGGCTACCACCCTTTTCCTCACGCAATAAATTTTACAACGCTAATTAATTCCTGCCCTAAAGAGTAAATAAAAATATATACAAACTATATAGTTCGGAAAATGAAGCCACTCTTACATTAAAACCCCTGTAAAAGCGATACTTTACAGACCGCACAATCAATTTATGGCAGAGAATAAAACATTTCTGCCGTAATCATAACAGGTTATACATATTTTAGGTCACCAAGGCCAGCAGTGCTAAACGTTTCTCACATCAGACTAAACTGAAAGATCAGAAAAACAATACACAACTTTTTCCTTCACAGCAAAACACATCACACATACCATATGTGGAGCACTAATTGTTGCTTGATAACCTACAGAGAAAAAACAAAATATTAAAATGAAAGTATTCTACGAGACAGCCAACATCACGTATTAAAAGGTAACAAAATAATATATAAAACAACCTTGCAAATGTAGACTGTGTTATAGTATTTTGAAATATACTATACAGATAACAGTACATAATTACGTTTCCTGTTCAGAATCTCCTATAACATGCTGTTTACATGACAAATACATGTAAAAGGCAAGTTAAAATACTTGCATTTATGAACATATATGTAAAAGTTCCTATACCTTGAGATCTTTCAAGATAATGTCTTCCCTACTTCTCTATACCCTTCAATGTACAATAATTACATTTCGACTTTTGAATAGCCCCTAAGGGGTATATGCAATTAGCGGCGAATCGCGGCAATTTTTCGGCCGTTTTTCAATTCGACACAATTCGACAGTCTAATTTCGGCAAGTGGGTGCCGAAATTGACCATATGCAATAAAAAACGGATTCGACAGTCCCGCTGACGAAAAACGGCTGATATGACGGATTTTGTTCCGATTTTTTAAAAACGGGAAAAAACACGGAAAAAAAATGGCGTGGGGTCCCCCCTCCAAAGCATAACCAGCCTCGGGCTCTTCGAGCTGGTCCTGGTTCTAAAAATCCGGGAAAAAAATGGACAGGGGATCCCCCGTATTTTTAAAACCAGCACCGGGCTCTGCGCCTGGTGCAAATAATACGGGGGACAAAAAGAGTAGGGATCCCCCATATTTTTTACACCAGCATCGGGCTCCACTAGCTAGACAGATAATGCCACAGCCGGGGGTCACTTTTATACAGCGCCCTGCGCCCGTGGCATTAAATATCCAACTAGTCACCCCTGGCCGGGGTACCCTGGGGGAGTGGGGACCCCTTCAATCAAGGGGTCCCTCCCAGGCCACCCAAGGGCCAGGGGTGAAGCCCGAGGCTGTCCCCCCCCATCCAAGGGCTGCGGATGGGGGGCTGATAGCCTTGAGAAAATGACAAGAATATTTTTTTTTCCTGTAGTACTACAAGTCCCAGCAAGCCTCCCTGCAAGCTGGTACTTGGAGAACCACAAGTACCAGCATGCGGGAGAAAAACGGGCCCGCTGGTACCTGTAGTACTACTGGAAAAAAATACCCAAATATAAACAGGAGACACGCACCTTGAGAGTAAAACTTTATTGCACACCTGCCGACACACACATACTTACCTATGTTGACCCGCCGACTGCCACGTCTCCTGATCCGACGATCCAGGGTACCTGTGAATAAAATTATACTCACCTCAATCCAGTGTCCAGATATAAATCCTCGTACTTGGCAAAACAAATAAACGAACACCCGTACCAGCGGACTGAAAGGGGTCCCATGTTTTCACATGGGACCCCTTTCCCCGAATGCCGGGACCCCACGTGACTCCTGTCACACAGGTCCCTTCAGCCAATCAGGAAGCGCTACTTCGTTGCACTCACCTGATTGGCTGTATGCGCGTGTGACCTCAGACAGCGCATCGCAAAGCCTCTCCATTACTTTCAATGGTGGGAACTTTGCCGTCAGCGGTGGGGTTACCCGCGGTCAGCCGCTGACCGCTGGTGACCTCACCGCTAAATGCAAAGTTCCCACCATTGAGTATAATGGAGAGGCTTTGCGATGCGCTGTCTGACAGCTGAGACGTGCAGCCAATCAGCAGAGTGCCAGGACGCTGCGCTCGCTGATTGGCTTAAGAGACTTTTCTGTGACAGCTGTCACGGGGGAGGGGGGTCTCTGCATTCGGGGAAAGCGGTCCGATGTGAAAACATGGGACCCCTTTCAGTCCGCTGGTACGGGTGTTCGTTTATTTGTTTTGCCAAGTACGAGGATTTATATCTGGACACTGGATTGAGGTGAGTATAATTTTATTCACAGGTACCCCGGATCGTCGGATCCGGAGACGTGGCAGTCGGCGGGTCAACATAGGTATGTATGTGTGTCGGCAGGTGTGCAATAAAGTTTTACTCTCAAGGTGTGTGTCTCCTGTTTTTATTTGGGTATTTTTTTCCCAGTAGTACTACAGGTACCAGCGGGCCCGTTTTTCTCCCGCATGCTGGTACTTGTGGTTCTCCAAGTACAAGCTTGCGGAGGAGGCTTGCTGGGACTTTTAGTACTACAGGAAAAAACAATATTCCTGTCATTTTCTCAAGGCTATCAGCCCCCCATCCGCAGCCCTTGGATGGGGGGGGACAGCCTCGGGCTTCACCCCTGGCCCTTGGGTGGCTAGGGGGGGGGGGGCTTGATTGAAGGGGTCCCCACTCTCCCCCAGGGTACCCCGGCCAGGGGTGACTAGTTGGATATTTAATGCCACGGCCGCAGGGCGCTGTATAAACTGTGGCATTATCTGTCCAGCTAGTGGAGCCCGATGCTGGTGTAAAAAATACGGGGGACCCCTACTCTTTTTGTCCCCCGTATTTTTTGCACCAGGTGCAGAGCCCGGTGCTGGTTTTAAAAATATGGGGTATCCCCTGTCCATTTCCCCCCCGGATTTTTAGAACCAGGACCGGCTCGAAGAGCCCGAGGCTGGTTATGCTTTGGAGGGGGGACCCCACGCCATTTTTTTTTCCGGGATTTTACCATTCCATTTATAAAAAAATAAAAATAAATAAATATTTTTAAAAATATTTAAATAATACTTGTGCCTCCCAAAAAGACAAACCAAGTACCTAATCCCTTCTAATATAAATAGATATGCTATTACCAATAAAAAAAACACCAAAAACATGTTTTAATTTTTTTTTATTAGATTCACCCACCAAAGTGTGGCGGATTGAAAATGACGAATTTACAGTCTAAAAGCACTGTTGTCGAATTTCAAAACTTCAATTGAATATACTTTTGTCGAATTGCCGCATTTGTACCATTGCAGAAAAGTCGAATTTGACAAATATCGAATTTCAAAAAGTCGAATTTTTAAAGTCCGTTTTTTTGACGGAAAGTACTGCATTGCATTGTCGAAATTTTTTTTTTGGCGAAAAAGTCCAGTTTTTCGACAATTTCGTGAATTCGACCGCAATTGCATATGCCCCTAAATCTTAAATACATTCAGTTCTTAAAAGTTTTCTAAATGTTTACATTATACCATTTTAAGCCATTTTTATATTTTAGGTATTGTGGTCATTACAATTATTTCAATGAAGCTAGCAGAAACATGGTTGATAGTTCAGTGGTGCTCATTCTAGCAGCTTGCATTTTATGAGGGCGGCATATTTTAATTTTGAAGGGCAAAATTTTAGACGTGATGCATTGTTGCAATAAATCACGTCTAAAGTTTTGCCCTTCAAAATTAAAATATGCCCTCCTCATCAGTTGAAAGCTGCTAGAACGAACACTATAGCTGTGATAGAGGTGGTGGTGGGGTTCAGGCAATAGGGAACTTAAATGTACTGTAAACATATCTACTGCACTAATAGGCATATTTATTAGAATATGTGGCTGGCCGCCCAAAATTAAGGATTCTTCTAGCGTCAATCAGGATATATGTATTTTTTTTCAAATTCAACTGTATTAGTTTAAACTGTAGATACATAGACAGACTCTTAAAAGAGTCTGCCGCCGTGGATCAGAAGGAACAAGTGATGGCACACTCAATCACTTTACTCCTTTACTCCTCATGCACATGAGTAAGGTGAAAGTGTATTAGGATCTCCTGCAGCCTACTTGAGAGAGTACGCAAGATCTCTCTTTGGCAGGTCTGTCCAATTGAAGGTAACAGGTTAATGCCATGTGAAGATGGCATTAGATCACAAATGCAAGATTAAATACCATCCCATAGAAAACTACAGGGATGAAGATTGTGAGGGATGATGGCCAGACAGCAGAAGTTCTCAGATATCTCCCGATTTCTGTATTAGTACATTCTAGGGATACTTAAATCTGACATTAAACATGTAGAAAGGGCAGAATTGATTAATATATTGACCTATAAGACTCATTGTACGCTGTGTTTATTTATACCTGCTACAAGACAAAGTTTGTCCAGTCACCAAACAATTTTGCATCTAGACTAAAAACTGTTTTACAGTGTTTTGCAAAATAAGCAAAAGAGCAACTTCAGTTTCTTGTACATTTTCACAATTGTAATATTACATTGCCACTTTTTTTTTAGCATCTCTTGAGTCTCCATATAGGTGTTAATGTTCTGGACTGAATTGCTGAAGAGATATTTGATTAAAAAAAAAAAAAAAAAAAAAAAGAATTTACTTACCGATAATTCTATTTCTCGGAGTCCGTAGTGGATGCTGGGGTTCCTGAAAGGACCATGGGGAATAGCGGCTCCGCAGGAGACAGGGCACAAAAGTAAAGCTTTTACAGGTCAGGTGGTGTGTACTGGCTCCTCCCCCTATGACCCTCCTCCAGACTCCAGTTAGGTACTGTGCCCGGACGAGCGTACACAATAAGGGAGGATTTTGAATCCCGGGTAAGACTCATACCAGCCACACCAATCACACCGTACAACTTGTGATCTAAACCCAGTTAACAGTATGATAACAGAGGAGCCTCTGAAAGATGGCTTCCTAAACAATAACCCGAATTAGTTAACAATAACTATGTACAAGTATTGCAGATAATCCGCACTTGGGATGGGCGCCCAGCATCCACTACGGACTCCGAGAAATAGAATTATCGGTAAGTAAATTCTTATTTTCTCTATCGTCCTAAGTGGATGCTGGGGTTCCTGAAAGGACCATGGGGATTATACCAAAGCTCCCAAACGGGCGGGAGAGTGCGGATGACTCTGCAGCACCGAATGAGAGAACTCCAGGTCCTCCTTTGCCAGGGTATCAATTTTGTAAAAATTTACAAACGTGTTCTCCCCTGACCACGTAGCTGCTCGGCAGAGTTGCAATGCCGAGACCCCTCGGGCAGCCGCCCAAGATGAGCCCACCTTCCTTGCGGAATGGGCCTTAACAGATTTAGGCTGTGGCAGGCCTGCCACAGAATGTACAAGTCTAATTTTGTTACAAATCCAACGAGCAATCGACTGCTTAGAAGCAGGTGCACCCAACTTGTTGGGTGCATACAGTATAAACAGCGAGTCAGATTTTCTGACTCCAGCCGTCCTTTAAATGTATATTTTTAAGGCTCTGACAACGTCCAACAACTTGGAGTCCTTCAAGTCGTCTGTAGCCGCAGGCACTACAATAGGCTGGTTCAGGTGAAACGCTGATACCACCTTAGGGAGAGAATGCGGACGCGTCCGCAGCTCTGCCCTATGTCGAATGGAAAATTAAATAAGGGCTTTTATAAAACAAAGCCGCCAGTTCAGATACTCTCCCGGGCGAAGCCAGGGCCAGTAACATAGTCACTTTCCATGTGAGATATTTCAAATCCACATTCTTTAGTGGTTCAAACCAATTGGATTTGAGGAAATCTAAAAACTACATTTAGATCCCACGGTGCCACCTTAGGCACCACAGGAGGCTGTATATGCAGTACTCCTTTGATAAAAATCTGGACCTCAGGGACTGAGGCCAATTCTTTTTGGAAGAATATTGATAGGGCCGAAATTTGAACCTTAATAGATCCCAATTTGAGACCCATAGACAATCCTGATTGCAGGAAATGTAGGAAAACGACCCAGTTGAAATTCCTCCATCGGAGCACTCCGCTGCTCGCACCACGCAACATATTTTCGCCAAATACGGCGATAATGCTTCGCGGTGACTTCCTTCCTTGCCTTTATCAAGGTAGGAATGACTTCTTCTGGAATGCCTTTTCCTTTTAGGATCTGGCATTCAAACGCCATGCCGTCAAACGCAGCCGCGGTAAGTCTTGAAAAAGACAAGGACCCTGCTGAAGCAGGTCCCTTCTCAGAAGTAGAGGCCACGGATCGTCCGTGACCATCTCTTGAAGTTCCGGGTACCAAGTCCTTCTTGGCCAAACCGGAGCCACTAGTCTTACTCCTCTTTGCCGTATAATCCTCAATACCTTTGGTATGAGAGGCAGAGGAGGAAACACATATACGGACTGGTACACCCAAAGTGTTACCAACGCGTCCACAGCTATTGCCTGCGGATCTCTTGACCTGGCGCAATAACTGTCCAGTGTCTTGTTGAGGCAAGACGCCATCATGTCCACCATTGGTTTTACCCAACGGTTTAATAGCATGTGGAAAACTTCTGGATGAAGTACCCACTCTCCCGGGTGAAGGTCGTGTCTGCTGAGGAAGTCTGCTTCCCAGTTGTCCACGCCCGGGATGAATACTGCTGACAGTGCTATCACGTGATTCTCCGCCCAGCGAAGGATCCTGGCAGCTTCTGCCATTCTGTTTCTTGTGCCGCCCTGTCTGTTTACATGGGCGACTGCCGTGATGTTGTCCGACTGGATCAACACCGGTCTTCCTTGAAGCAGAGGTTCCGCCTGGCTTAGAGCATTGTAGATTGCTCTTAGTTCCAGAATGCTTATGTGAAGAGACTTTTTCAGGCTCGACCACACTCCCTGGAAATTTCTTCCCTGTGTGACTGCTCCCCAGCCTCTCAGGCTGGCATCCGTGGTCACCAGGATCCAATCCTGCATGCCGAATCTGCGGCCCTCCAATAGATGAGCCTCCTGCAACCACCACAGAAGGGATACCCTTGTCCTCGGCGACAGGGTTATCCGCAGGTGCATCTGAAGATGCGACCCTGACCATTTGTCCAACAGATCCCTTTGCATGGAATCTGCCGAAAGGGATTGCTTCGTAAGAAGCTACCATTTTTTCCCAGGACTCTTGTGCATTGATGTACAGACACCTTTCCTGGTTTTAGGAGGTTCCTGACCAGGTCAGATAACTCCTTGGCTTTTTCTTCGGGAAGAAAAACCTTTTTCTGAACTGTGTCCAGAATCATCCCCAGGAACAGCAGACGAGTTGTCGGCATTAATTGGGATTTTGGAATATTCAGAATCCATCCGTGCTGCTTTAGCACCTCTTGAGATAGTGCTAAACCCATCTCTAGCTGTTCTCTGGACCTTGTCCTTATTAGGAGATCGTCCAAGTATGGGATAATTAATACGCCTTTTCTTCGAAGAAGAAATATTATCTCGGCCATTACCTTTGTAAAGACCCGAGGTGCCGTGGACAAACCAAACGGCAGCGTCTGAAACTGATAGTGACAGTTTTGTACAACGAACCTGAGGTACCCCTGGTGTGAGGGGTAATTGGGACGTGGAGATACGCATCCTTGATGTCCAAGGATACCATAAAGTCCCCTTCTTCCAGGTTCGCTATCACTGCTCTGAGTGACTCCATCTTGAACTTGAACCTCTTTATGTACAGGTTCAAGGACTTCAGATTTAGAATAGGCCTTACCGAGCCATCCGGCTTCGGTACCACCAAAAGAGTGGAATAATACCCCTTCCCTTGTTGTAGAAGAGGTACCTTGACTATCACCTGCTGAGAATACAGCTTGTGAATGGCTTCCAAAACCGTCTCCCTTTCTGAGGGGGACGTTGGTAAAGCCGACTTCAGGAAACGGCGAGGTGGCTCTGTCTCTAATTTCAACCTGTACCCCTGAGATATTATCTGCAGGATCCAGGGATTTACCTGCGAGTGAGCCCACTGCGCGCTGTAATTTTTTGAGACGACCGCCTACCGCCCCCAAGTCCGCTTGCGAAGCCCCAGCGTCATGCTGAGGCTTTTGTAGAAGCCGGGGAGGGCTTCTGTTCCTGGGAAGGAGCTGCATGTTGCTGTCTCTTCCCTCGTCCTCTGCCTCGTGGCAGATATGAATAGCCCTTTGCTCTCTTATTTTTAAAGGAACGAAAAGGCTGCGGTTGAAAAGTCGGTGCCTTTTTCTGTTGGGGAGTGACTTGAGGTAGAAAGGTGGATTTCCCGGCCGTAGCCGTGGCCACCAATTCCGATAGACCGACCCCAAATAACTCCTCTACGCATCGCCTGTCCACTGTCGTGTCCATAAAGCTCTTCTGGCCGAAATGGACATAGCACTTACCCGTGATGCCAGTGTGCAGATATCTCTCTGTGCATCACGCATATAAAGAAATGCATCCTTTATTTGTTCTAACGACAGTAAAATATTGTCCCCGTCCAGGGTATCAATATTTTCGATCAGGGACTCTGACCAAACTACCCCAGCACTGCACATCCAGGCAGTCGCAATAGCTGGTCGTAGTATAACACCTGCATGTGTGTATATACCTTTTTGGATATTTTCCATCCTCCTATCTGATGGATCTTTAAGTGCGGCCGTCTCAGGAGATGGTAACACCACTTGTTTTGATAAGCGTGTTAGCGCTTTGTCCACCCTAGGAGGTGTTTCCCAGCGCTCCCTAACCTCTGGCGGGAAAGGGTATAAAGCCAATAACTTCTTTGAAATTAGCAGTTTTTTATCGGGGCACCCCACGCTTCATCACACACGTCATTTAATTCTTCTGATTCGGTAAAAACTACTGGTAGTTTTTTCACACCCCACATAATACCCTGTTTAGTGGTACCTGTAGTATCAGCTAAATGTAACATCTCCTTTATTGCCAAAATCATATAACGTGTGGCCCTACTGGAAAATACGGTTGATTCGTCACCATCACCACCGGAATCAGTGCCTGTGTCTGGGTCTGTGTCGACCGACTGAGGCAAGGGGCGTTTTACAGCCCCTGACGGTGTTTGAGGCGCCTGGACAGGCACTAATTGAGTGTCCGGCCGCCTCATGTCGGCAAACGACTGCTTAAGCGAGTTGACGCTATCCCGTAATTCCACAAATAAAGGCATCCATTCTGGTGTCGACCCCCTAGGAGGTGACATCCTCATATTTGGCAATTGCTCCGCCTCCACACCAATAACGTCCTCATACATGTCGACACACACGTACCGACACACAGCAGACACACAGGGAATGCTCTATACGAAGACAGGACCCACTAGCCCTTTGGGGAGACAGAGGGAGAGTCTGCCAGCACACACCAAAAAGCGCTATATATGACAGGGATAGCCTTATGATTAAGTGCTCCCTTATAGCTGCTTTTATATTGATATATTGCCATTTATTTTGCCCCCCCTCTCTGTTATACCCTGTTTCTGTAGTGCAGTGCAGGGGAGAGACCTGGGAGCCTTCCTGACCAGCGGAGCTGTGACAGAAAATGGCGCCGTGTGCTGAGGAGATAGGCCCCGCCCCTTTTCCGGCGGGCTCGTCTCCCGCTATTTAGTACATTTAGGCAGGGGTAAATATCTCCATATAGCCTCTAGGGCTATATGTGAGGTATTTTTAGCCTTATATAGGTACTCATTTGCCTCCCAGGGCGCCCCCCTCCCAGCGCCCTGCACCCTCAGTGACTGCCGTGTGAAGTGTGCTGAGAGGAAAATGGCGCACAGCTGCAGTGCTGTGCGCTACCTTAAGAAGACTGCAGGAGTCTTCAGCCGCCGATTCTGGACCTCTTCTTGCTTCAGCATCTGTGAGGGGGCCGGCGGCGTGGCTCCGGTGACCATCCAGGCTGTACCTGTGATCGTCCCTCTGGAGCTTCATGTCCAGTAGCCAAGAAGCCAATCCATCCTGCACGCAGGTGAGTTCACTTCTTCTCCCCTCTGTCCCTCGTTGCAGTGATCCTGTTGCCAGCAGGAATCACTGTAAAATAAAAAAACCTAAGCTAAACTCTCTAAGCAGCTCTTTATGAGAGCCACCTAGAATTGCACCCTTCTCGGCCGGGCACAAAAATCTAACTGGAGTCTGGAGGAGGGTCATAGGGGGAGGAGCCAGTACACACCACCTGACCTGTAAAAGCTTTACTTTTGTGCCCTGTCTCCTGCGGAGCCGCTATTCCCCATGGTCCTTTCAGGAACCCCAGCATCCACTTAGGACGATAGAGAAAAGATAAGAGTAAAACAGTTCTCCATCAGAATAATATTAAAAGTATTAACTATATAATAAGATTTTACTTACCGATAAATCTATTTCTCGTAGTCCGTAGTGCATGCTGGGACTCCGTCAGGACCATGGGGAATAGCGGCTCCGCAGGAGACAGGGCACAAAATTTAAAAGTTTGACCACTAGGTGGTGTGTACTGGCTCCTCCCCCTATGACCCTCCTCCAAGCCTCAGTTAGGATACTGTGCCCGGACGAGCGTACACAATAAGGAAGGATTTTGAATCCCGGGTAAGACTCATACCAGCCACACCAATCACACCGTACAACTTGTGATCTGAACCCAGTTAACAGTATGACAAACGTAGGAGCCTCTGAACAGACGGCTCACAACAATAACAACCCGATTTTTTTGTAACAATAACTATGTACAAGTATTGCAGACAATCCGCACTTGGGATGGGCGCCCAGCATCCACTACGGACTATGAGAAATAGAATTACCGGTGAGTAAATTCTTATTTTCTCTAACGTCCTAAGTGGATGCTGGGGACTCCGTAAGGACCATGGGGATTATACCAAAGCTCCCAAACGGGCGGGAGAGTGCGGATGACTCTGCAACACCGAATGAGAGAACTCAAGGTCCTCCTCAGCCAGGGTATCAAATTTGTAGAATTTAACAAACGTGTTTGCCCCTGACCAAGTAGCAGCTCGGCAAAGTTGAAGAGCCGAGACCCCTTGGGCAGCCGCCCAAGAAGAGCCCACTTTCCTCGTGGAATGGGCTTTTACTGATTTAGGATGCGGCAGTCCAGCCGCAGAATGTGCAAGCTGAATCGTACTACAGATCCAGCGAGCAATAGTATGCTTAGAAGCAGGTGCACCCAACTTGTTGGGCGCATACAGGATAAAAAGCGAGTCAGTCTTCCTGACTCCAGCTGTCCTGGAAACATAAATTTTTAGGGCCCTGACTACATCCAACAACTTGGAAGCCTCCAAGTCATTCGTAGCCGCAGGCACCACGATAGGTTGGTTCAGATGAAAAGCTGATACCACTTTGGGGAGAAACTGGGGACGAGTCCTCAATTCTGCCCTATCCATATGGAAAATCAGATAAGGGCTTTTACATGACAAAGCCGCCAATTCTGAAACACGCCTGGCCGAAGCCAAGGCCAACAACATGACCACTTTCCACGTGAGATATTTTAAATCCACGGTTTTCAGTGGCTCAAACCAATGTGACTTTAGGAAATCCAACACCACGTTGAGATCCCAAGGTGCCACTGGAGGCACAAAAGGGGGCTGAATATGCAGCACTCCCTTAACAAAAGTCTGAACTTCAGGTAGTGAAGCTAATTCTCTCTGGAAGAAAATCGATAGAGCCGAAATCTGGACCTTAATGGAACCCAATTTAAGGCCCATAGTCACCCATGACTGTAGGAAGTGCAGGAACCGGCCCAGCTGAAATTCTTCCGTTGGGGCCTTTCTGGCCTCACACCACGCAACATATTTTCGCCATATGCGGTGATAATGGTTCGCGGTTACTTCTTTTCTAGCTTTTATCAGCGTAGGAATGACTTCCTCCGGAATGCCCTTCTCCTTCAGGATCCGGTGTTCAACCGCCATGCCATCAAACGCAGCCGCGGTAAGTCTTGGAACAGACAGGGCCCCTGCTGCAGCAGGTCCTGTCTGAGCGGTAGAGGCCATGGGTCCTCTGACATCATTTCTTGAAGTTCCGGATACCACGCTCTTCTTGGCCAATCCGGAACAATGAGTATAGTTCTTACTCCTCTTCTCCTTATTATCCTCAGTACCTTTGGTATGAGAGGAAGAGGAGGGAACACATAAACCGATCGGTACACCAACAGTGTTACCAGAGCGTCCACAGCTATCGCCTGCGGGTCTCTTGACCTGGCGCAATATTTTTCTAGCTTTTTGTTTAGGCGGGACGCCATCATGTCCACCTGTGGTTTTTCCCACTGGTTTACAATCATTTGAAAGACTTCTGGATGAAGTCCCCACTCTCCCGGGTGGAGGTCGTGCCTGCTGAGGAAGTCTGCTTCCCAGTTGTCCACTCCCGGAATGAACACTGCTGACAGTGCTAACACGTGATTTTCCGCCCATCGGAGAATCCTTGTGGCTTCTGCCATCGCCGTCCTGCTTCTCGTGCCGCCCTGTCGATTTACATGGGCGACTGCCGTGATGTTGTCTGACTGGATCAGTACCGGCTGGTTTTGAAGCAGGGGTTTTGCCTGACTTAGGGCATTGTAAATGGCCCTTAGTTCCAGAATTTTTATGTGCAGGGAAGTCTCCTGACTTGACCATAGTCCTTGGAAGTTTCTTCCCTGTGTGACTGCTCCCCAGCCTCGAAGGCTGGCATCCGTGGTCACCAGGACCCAGTCCTGTATGCCAAATCTGCGGCCCTCTTGAAGATGAGCACTCTGCAGCCACCACAGTAGAGATACCCTGGTCCTTGGAGACAGGGTTATCAGACAATGCATCTGAAGATGCGATCCGGACCACTTGTCCAACAGGTCCCACTGAAAGGTTCTTGCATGAAACCTGCCGAATGGAATCGCTTCGTAGGAAGCTACCATTTTTCCCAGGATCCGCGTGCAGTGATGCACCGACACCTGTTTTGGTTTTAGGAGGCCTCTGACTAGAGATGACAGCTCCTTGGCCTTCTCCTCCGGGAGAAACACTTTTTTCTGTTCTGTGTCCAGAACCATCCCTAGGAACAGTAGGCGGGTCGTAGGGACCAGCTGTGACTTTGGAATGTTTAGAATCCAGCCGTGCTGTTGTAGCACTTCCCGAGATAGTGCTACCCCTACCAACAACTGCTCTCTGGACCTCGCCTTTATCAGTAGATCGTCCAAGTACGGGATAATTAAAACTCCCTTCCTTCGAAGGAGTATCATCATTTCCGCCATTACCTTGGTAAAGACCCTCGGAGCCATGGAGAGACCGAACGGCAACGTCTGGAATTGGTAATGACAATCTTGTACCACAAACCTGAGGTACTCCTGGTGAGGATGGTAAATGGGGACATGTAGGTAAGCATCCTTGATGTCCAGCGATACCATGTAATCTCCCTCGTCCAGGCTTGCAATAACCGCCCTGAGCGATTCCATCTTGAACATGCATTTTTTGATATATGTGTTCAAGGATTTCAAATTTAAAATGGGTCTCACCGAACCGTCCGGTTTCGGTACCACAAACATTGTGGAATAGTAACCCCTTCCTTGTTGAAGTAGGGGTACCTTTACTATCACTTGTTGTGAATACAGCTTTTGAATTGCCTGTAACACTGCCTCCCTGCCTGAGGGAGTGGTTGGCAAGGCAGATTTGAGGAAACGGCGGGGGGGAGACGTCTCGAATTCCAGTTTGTACCCCTGAGATACTATTTGAAGGATCCAGGGATCCACCTGTGAGCGAGCCCACTGATTGCTGAAATGCTTGAGACGGGCCCCCACCGTACCTGGCTCTGCCTGTGGAGCCCCAGCGTCATGCTGTGGACTTAGAGGAAGCGGGGGAGGACTTTTGCTCCTGGGAACTGGCTGTATGCTGCAGCTTTTTCCCTCTACCTCTGCCTCTGGGCAGAAAGGACGCGCCTTTAACCCGCTTGCCCCTATTGGGCCGAAAGGACTGTACCTGATAATACGGTGCTTTCTTTGGTTGTGAGGGAACATGGGGCAAAAATGTAGACTTCCCAGCTGTTGCTGTGAAAACGAGGTCCGAGAGACCATCCCCGAACAATTCCTCACCCTTATAAGGCAGAAGTTCCATGTGTCGTTTGGAATCTGCATCACCTGTCCACTGCCGAGTCCATAACCCTCTCCTGGCAGAAATGGACATAGCACTAATTTTGGATGCCAGCCGGCAAATATCCCTCTGTGCATCCCTCATGTATAAAAGTGCGTCTTTTATATGCTCTACGTTCAGCAAAATAGTGTCCCTGTCTAGGGTATCTGTATTTTCGGACAGGGAATCTGACCACGCAGCAGCAGCGCTGCACATCCAGGCTGAAGCTATAGCTGGTCTCAGTATCACACCTGTGTGTGTATATATAGACTTCAGGATAGCCTCCTGCTTTCTATCAGCAGATTCCTTCAGGGCGGCCGTATCCGGAGACGGTAGTGCCACCTTCTTCGACAAGCGTGTGAGCGCTTTATCCACCCTAGGGGATGTTTCCCAGCGTGACCTATCCTCTGGCGGGAAAGGGTACGCCATTAGTAACCTCTTAGAAATTACCATCTTTTTATCAGGGGAAGCCCACGCTTCTTCACACACTTCGTTTAACTCTTCAGATGGAGGAAAAGCTACTGGTAGTTTTTTCTCTCCAAACATTATACCCTTTTTTGTGGTACCGGGGTTAACATCAGAAATGTGCAACACATTTTTCATTGCCTCAATCATGTAACGTGTGGCCCTACTGGAAGTTACATTAGTCTCTTCGTCGTCGACACTGGAGTCAGTATCCGTGTCGACATCTGTGTCAACCATCTGAGGTAGCGGGCGTTTTAGAGCCCCTGATGGTTTTTGAGACGCCTGGGCAGGCACAGGCTGAGAAGCCGGCTGTCCCACATTAAGTATGTCGTCAAACCTTTTATGTAAGGAGTCGACACTATCACGTAATTCCTTCCACAGCACCATCCACTCAGGTGTCGACCCCGCAGGGGGTGACATCACATTTACAGGCATCTGCTCCGCCTCCACATAAGCCTCATCAAACATGTCGACACAGCCGTACCGACACCGCAAACACACAGGGAATGCTCTGACAGAGGACAGGACCCCACAAAGCCCTTTGGGGAGACAGAGAGAGAGTATGCCAGCACACACCAGAGCGCTATATAACACTGGGATCCCACTATCAATGAGTGTTTTCCCTATAGCTGCTTTTTTATATATATATTACATATATATATATATCTATACTGCGCCTAAATTTAGTGACCCCTCTCTCTTTTTTACCCTTCTGTAGTATTCTCAGACTGCAGGGGAGAGCCAGGGAGCTTCCTTCCAGCGGAACTGAGGGAAAAATGGCGCCAGTGTGCTGAGGGAGAAGCCCCGCCCCCTTTTCGGCGGACTTTCGCCCGCTTTTTCTGTGATACTGGCAGGGGTGATTTTACATCTATATAGCCTCTGGGACTATATATGATGTATATTTTGTCAGCCAAGGTGTTATTTATTGCCCTCAGGGCGCCCCCCCCAGCGCCCTGCACCCATCAGTGACCGAAGTATGAGGTGTACATGAGGAGCAATGGCGCACAGCTGCAGTGCTGTGCGCTACCTTGGTGAAGACTGAAGTCTTCTGCCGCCGATTTTCCGGACCTTCTTCGTGCTTCTGGCTCTGTAAGGGGGACGGCGGCGCGGCTCCGGGAACGAACACCAAGGTCGGGTCCTGCGGTCGATCCCTCTGGAGCTAATGGTGTCCAGTAGCCTAAGAAGCCCAAACTACCACCTGTTAGGTAGGTTCGCTTCTTCTCCCCTTAGTCCCTCGCTGCAGTGAGTCTGTTGCCAGCAGATCTCACTGAAAATAAAAAACCTAAATATACTTTCTTTCTAGGTGCTCAGGAGAGCCCCTAGTGTGCATCCAGCTCGGCCGGGCACAATAATCTAACCGAGGTCTGGAGGAGGGTCTTAGTGGGAGGAGCCAGTGCACACCAGTAGTCTAAAAGCTTTCTTTATAGTTGTGCCCAGTCTCCTGCGGAGCCGCTAATCCCCATGGTCCTTACGGAGTCCCCAGCATCCACTTAGGACGTTAGAGAAAAATAATAGTAGGTTGTAGGTCATGAGACGAACTCCGGCTAGGCGGACATTCAACATTCCTTGATCTATGGTGTCACGATTATATCGGGAATACGTCATGGAATGCATTATCAACAACAGTGTGTGCTTAATGATTGTGATCAGAAGCAACTGCACATAATTGTCCGTGGTAACAGAAAGGCAATACTGGCTCAAATCACATCCACATTCAATGCAGGAGACACTAGATCTATCCAGCAGGTCAGTCTAGTGTTCTTTAGCTTCCATGGTATACGGAAGCAGAAAATCTACCAGAGCGCCCCTGTTAATATGACAACAATGGACACAGAGCCTCACAAGGGCTCATGACCTCCCCAATTGGACAATGGAGGACTGGCAAGATGTGGCATAGCCCCATCTATTCCAATTGATCAGTTGGTTGGTTTCCGGTGTGACGCAGACCGCATGAGGCCATGGACCCAAGTTGTCAACAAAGCACCATGTTGATTGGTGATGGTTCCATAATAGTATGGGGTAAGTTCATGCTGCATGGATTGAGTCTGCTGATCCACCTGAACACATCATTGACCGGTAACCACTATGCTGTAGGGCTTGTTGATCATTTGAGGTCCTTCATGTACGCCCACAACTATGGAATATTCTAGCAGCATAATGCACTGTGTCATCAGTCTCAAGTTGTGAAAAATTGGTTGGAAAAGCATCCTGGGGTATTCAGACGAACGGTGTGGCCACAAAGTTCACCCGATATGAACTCCATTGAGTATTTATGGGAGATGGTGGAGAGGTCCATTCGCACCCAAGATCGTGCACCTACAAGTATCAGGGAGCTGTGAAGTTATCCAACTAGCATGAGTCAAAATCTCTCCAGAGATCTTCCGTAATCTATGCCACGTCAAGTTGCTACATTTCGGCGCGCTAGAGGGGGTCCTACACTATACAATGCACCAATCCCATGACTTTTGGCACTTCTGTGTAAAAGTCACATGCAAATACTTTGTAGACAAAAGGAATCCAACATTTACAAATCACTTCTGCAGAAAACGGATACTGGATAGATCAACATAAATTAATTAGAATTAACATTTTTAAAAACACCTGAAAAAATATCATCTCCAGTAAACAAGCAATAATTAAAAATTAAAAGAAAATACACAATTATATTTTGGGAATAAAGAATAGCAGTGTTACCTATTGATTGAGGAGAGTCCATATAAGGATTGCATTTTGCATAATGTCTGCGATCAGTTGCCAACATGACTTCAAATACTTTGTCTGACTTTATAATTCCATTTTCTGAAAATTGTTTTAGAAAACTTGTTAGTATATATTTTTTCCAGTATAATAATATTTATGCCCAATTTCTAATTCATTACATTCATTTGTTAAAGAATGGAAGACGTTAAAGAATGAAATGTACAAAAAAAAAAAAAGATCACCACTGTATTTACTAATAGAACGTGTAATTGGGCGAGGTGCTAACTACAAATTGGATGGAAAAAATAAAAAAGGAAGTAGGGGGATTAGGGAAACTGAAGCTGTTAAATGAATAGATACAGTATTTGGATCTGTAATATAATAAATGTGCTATTTTTGTGAAACATTCTGAGCGCTATATCCCTCCTACACACTTTTTATAGTTTCATTTTGCAGGCTTAATAGATTATTAACATTTCCTATTAATAAAAATTAATTTGTGACTTTTTTTAAGCTTCTATTTTTTTATTTTCAACCACTTAATTGAATCCCCACCCCAAAAAAAACACAGAAATTGTCGTGTTTTTTATGATTGAATTAGGTGAAGAACATGAATCTAACCTTATGCAAAATGATTTTAGTTAAAAAATAAATACAATTTTTGAATTATTATTTTTTAAACATCGGTCGGTAACATTGTGACCATCGGAACACTGGTATCATTGCGATTTTACCTTTTAGGGCCCAATAGCTGCCAGGTACACAAGAGTGGAGGCCTGGGTGTGGCTTGGGGGGGGGGGGTTTGTTTTACACTTCCCCAGCGGTTGCCATTGTCTGCAGCCGCTGGGGGGGATCCTGCCATGCTGACCGATCAGCAATGATCGGCAGAACAGCAACACTTTGAGGAGGGTGTAGTGAGGCAGGGGGACCTTCCAGTCCCTCTGACAGCAGCAGCAGAGAGAAGTTTCCCTGCCGCTGCTAGCACTGTTTATCCGACTGGTCGCATCCTGTGCGACCAGGTCAGATAAAACACTGCTTGGTGTGGTCGCATCTGATGCGACCTTGCCAAGCAAGTGGTTAATTAAGGTATTTATTACAAAACACATTAGGCACTAAATAGGGGAGAATTCAAATGTTTGAAAAGTCAGTTGGGTGTCTGTTTTTCCCTGTCTATTACATAGGAAAAAACAGACAGACACCCAACCGACTTTTCAAACAATTGAATTTCCCCCAATATGTTTATTTAATCACAAAATATTCTGCTTGCTGTGCGGGCTTAAATACTAGCATTATTAGTGTTCATTCTAGCACCCTGCAGCTAATCAGTGAGGAGGGCATATTTTAATTTTTAAGGGCAAAATTTGTATATGTGATGTATCGCTACTGTAACTTTTAACCATACTACACCAACATACATCTCTTCGCTTATCTCAAAATATCTCCCAACCCGGCCCCTTCGCTCTTCACAAGATCTACGTCTCTCATCCACACTCATTACTTGCTCCCATGTACGATTACAGGACTTTCTTCGGGCTGCACCCACTCTGTGGAATGACCTACCACGTACAATAAGACTCTCCTCTAGTCTCCAAACCTTCACGCGTTCCCTGAAAACTCACCTATTCAGACAAGCTTATCAAATTCCAGAACCGCTCACATTACCTTCATAGCTTTTCTATCCAATTATATCCCCACAGTACAGTCCACACATATCCCCCACATATTTTCTATATCTTCACTTTCACTTCCTCCTGACCCTGGTTCATCACTGCTGTGATGTGATATCATGCAGCCAACCAAGAACCTTTGCAATCTGGTGGACAGCTATGCAATAGATAGCACCTATCCTTTATTATTATTATTATTAGCAGTTATTTATATAGCGCACATATTCTGCAGCGCTGTACAGAGAGAATATTTGCCCATTCACATCAGTCCCTGCACCAGTGGAGCTTACAATCTATATTCCCTATCACATGTACACACAGACATTAACGCTAGGGTTAATTTTTGTTGGGAGCCAATTAACCTACCAGTATATTTTTGGATTGTGGGAGGAAACCGGAGTATCTGGAGGAAACCCACGCAAGTACGGAGAGAATATACAAACTCCGCACAGTTGGGGCCATGGTGGGAATCGAACCAATGACCTCAGTGCTGTGAGGCAGTAATGCTAACCATTACTCCGTATCAATGCCTATTTCCCCATAGATTGTAAGCTTGTGAGCAGGGCCCTCCTACCTCTATGACCGTTTGTTTTTACCCAGTTTTGTCTTCTAATTGTGTCCAATTTTTAAGAGCAACGGAATTTGCTACGCTATATAAGAAACTGTAAATAAACAAATCTGCACTTCCAGACAGCTAGTTATCTCTGTGCGCAACTTTGAAATGGCTGAGGAATGGTGTGAGGATAAGAAGTTGCAATCATGGAGATTGTGGCTTCTTACCGACACTGCTGCTGTGTCACACGGGTGGTCTTCAGTATGCCGGCGGTCGGGCTCCCGGCGTCGGGAGCCCGACAGCCGGCATACCGACACTTATTCTCCCTCGTGGGGGTCCACGACCCCCCTGGAGTGAGAATAAAATAGTGTGGCGTGCGTAGCGCGCCACCGTGCCCGTAGCGTGGCGAGCGCAGCGAGCCCGCAAGGAGCTCATTTGCGCTCGCCACACTGTCGGTAAGCCGGCGGCCGGTATGCTGGTCGCCGGGAGGCCGGCCGCCGGCAGATCGTAGTGAACCAGTGTCACACAGATCCAGATTTCAGACAGGTTTAAGACAAGATGCATTGGGCAGCCTCCCTAGGGTTCTTGTGAATTCACATCCTGCAAGTGCTGCTTTAAGTGATCACTTCACAACAAAGTCAGTCATAATTTAAACAGGGAATACTGCTTGCCAGTTAAGATCTAATGTGACCATATACAATATCATTGCCCAGCAGAAAAAATGTAAAAGGACTTGAGTGTTCTGACATTTGTGTGTGGGCAACTGGAATAACACAGGCTTTCAAAAAACTTAGGTCAAGTACTTACTGAGGGGGATGTTTTGGAATATAGCTGGAATCTGCACAGTAAGCTAGTTCTCCATAATTTATCCAGCAATGCTAAAAATCATGAAGAGGTATCAAAAGATCTCTCTCACACACACTACTTTACTGCGTGGATAGTCAAATATTTTATGACCTAGATAGAGAAGTTATAGCTTTATCATCGTCTCCCTGAAACGCTGCACTTTTAGGAGAATTTATGCATGCCATTCTTCTGTGAACAACATGTTCAGTCTTGGGTCACCACTTACACTGCTTGAGGTGAACAAAGCAAAACATTATACATTTCAGCTATTGTACATCAAGACTGCCAGCTATATAAAAATGGGAATTGCAGTAAGAATAAATGGAAGGAAAGATCAAATCAAATAAACAATCATCTACATTAAAACAAACACTGATCACTAATGTGTAACCTGTAGAATTAAGCAGAACATCAATGGATATGGATATATAAAGCCTACAGTACCGTAAGGTTTTTAACACACTGTATGGTCTGCAGCAGAAGCTAACCTTTCTCGAGTCTGTTTATCACAGCCACATTCGATTATCTGTGACTTGTTTATAACAGGTATTTCAATTTCGTTTTTATGAGGCACAGAAAATACAAAAAGGTGCACTAACAGAATGCTGGTAAACCTACTTTGTATTTTTTTCTCTTACAGTGGCAATCCTGCCTTCGTTCCGATATAAGCACTTTAGAGGTCTACAATTTTTTTTAAGGCATGTTTGACTAGGGTCTAAGCGCGTTTTGCTTGATCTTCATCTCCAGCGTATTTATGTGTATCTATATTTGCAGTGAATGGAAACAGACAACCTTTAACTTAAAATGACCACTGGAATATTCACGGTAGCAGTTTATTTTAGCAGAGGAGTGGGGATATAGTCATATGACCGGCGGTCAGGAGACCACCAGTCACCTCCACCCGAGTGGGGATGTAGTTGTGCTAATCTAGTGGAAAGCAGAAAGTTGCACATCTGAGTGATGATGTACTGTATGTACAGTAAGGACAAATGAACAGACATACTGTATGTGGTCATGTAAGACTCCTGTGTAACTGATGCAAGATCATAGTGGCTGCAAACACACCTCATTGTAAGTTCACCCAATTAATTTTTTTTTTTTTTTTTTAAATGGATGCTGCTTCAAAAGAGAAGAGGATTTAGAATTATCTACTAGAACTATGGCCCACCGGGTAATGCAGTCTGGGCCTTTGCGTCCCATCACTCCACAACCTGTATGCAGCCCTACAAATATTTAGCACTGTGACAAGAAGTGTCACTTAAGATCCGCACTGCCTTTGAACTTCCTTACTACATCTGAGCAGCGTGCCTTGGCACACGGAAAGACCGAAAGATAAAATCTTTCACTTTCAGCTCCCTGCTCCTGACTCAACAATCTAGAGTGTACACATGGAAAGATCTAGCCAAATCTTTCAAAGATCTTGCCTAGATGGTTTTTGGCTCCAAATTTAAATATTTCCTTAGTGGCTAGATGACATCTAGCCAAAATAATTCATCTTTCATACACACTGTGTAGACAGTTAACGACCATGAACGATCTAGCCAAAATTGACCTTGCTGCACAGTCTAACAACGATTTTGTCGTTGACACGCGGGAGCGCGCCTAGCGAACGATCTAGCCTGTACAAACAGATTATCATCATTCAACTACCTATCTAGCCAGAATAGTTGGCTAGATCGTGCCGTGTGTACCCAGCTTTAGAACTTTCTACTGTGTGGCTTAGAAGTAAGGAAGTTCCAAGGGTGTGCATAACCAAGATGCAAGGAGTGTGCTGCACTGTAAGGGAGTTACAATGCTGTGCGCTGCTCTGTAAGGGAGTTCTAATACAGGGTGAACTTAAGTGGCCCCACCCCATAATTGCCCATCCCTGTTCAAGAAGCACTAAGAATTAGACATTTTGTAAAGTGAAGCGGCATTAATGGGTCATCCCATGTCAAGTAATCCAATGCAAATTTCCTTACCATTTATTTTTATTCTCTGTGCATATTTAATACTCAGATTTAAAAAAATAAATGTAAAATCATGAAGACCCTGAGCTCTGATGTTGGTAGGGATTTGGCCTTGCATGCATTGACAATCCAATGATTTAGAAAAGTGGAGGTGAGCACAGCAACCTATGAGAATATTTATAAAAAAATATATATCTATATATGGACACAATATTTGTTGCTGGTCACTAGTTTTGATAAGAATATCGTTGCAAGACAACTTCAGAAGTGACTAATTATGACCAACGAGAAATAAATATATGACCTCTTCGAATGCAAGCACAGAACATAGAAAATCGGTTTTTCAAAAATTTGCTGGATTGAGGGCTAAATTCTGGCAGGACTATTCAATTATAGCCCACAAAATGCAGTTAACACAGAAATCTGTTCGAGCCTGAGGAGGCTTTAACAGAAAATCCGCATTAACTGCCCTGATCGAGAGTACCGTTAAGTTGTTGACCCATAGCTCCGGGAATTTAGCCAGGATTTTATGGATTAACGTTCAAGGAAAATCAGCTGTAACCAAGTAGCCCCCAGGCATTAAAGCCCCAGGCTACCACCATTTTCATGGCACGATAAGTTACCCCATGTTATTGAATCCGGCCATGTGTGCTCAAATCAGTGTCCTAGCTGGTGAGAGTGGCATACATTTTGTTTGCCTGTGTACCTCTCATCAGAAGAGTAATGTAATAAGTGGAGCAAAACTCCTCACAGCTAGGTAAGCAATTCCCTTAAATGTTCAGCTTCTAATTCGACATAATTACAACTAACAAAACGTATTTTTTTCCCCTTGTCCCACATGCACCAGAGCCTTCCATCACACATACTTTCTGAAGGGTGACTGGACACCCTATTGATCTCAGCTGGCTGCAAATTGTCAAGATAAAATAAGATTTTAAACCTACCGGTAAATCTTTTTCTCGTAGTCCGTAGAGGATGCTGGGACTCCGTAAGGACCATGGGGATAGACGGGCTCCGCAGGAGACATGGGCACCTTAAGAAAGACGGACTGAGTGTGCACTGGCTCCTCCCTCTATGCCCCTCCTCCAGACCTCAGTTAGAGAAACTGTGCCCAGAGGAGATGGACAGTACGAGGAAAGGATTTCAGTTAATCCAAGGTTAAGATTCATACCAGCCACACCAATCACACCATATAACTTGTGTTAAACTAACCAGTTAACAGTATGAAAAACAACAGTTTCGGTCCAAAACCGATTAAACTATAACATAACCCTTATTTAAGCAATAACTATATACAAGTCTTGCAGAAGTAGTCCGCACATGGGACGGGCGCCCAGCATCCTCTACGGACGAGAAAAAGATTTACCGGTAGGTTTAAAATCTTATTTTCTCTAATGTCCTAGAGGATGCTGGGACTCTGTAAGGACCATGGGGATTATACCAAAGCTCCCAAACGGGCGGGAGAGTGCGGATGACTCTGCAGCACCGATTGAGCAAACAGGAGGTCCACCTCAGCCAGGGTATCAAACTTATAGAACTTTGCAAAGGTGTTTGACCCCGACCAAGTAGCAGCTCGGCACAGCTGTAGTGCCGAGACCCCTCGGGCAGCCGCCCAAGAAGAGCCCACCTTCCTAGTGGAATGGGCCCTAACCGATTTTGGTAACGGCAATCCTGCCGTAGAATGCGCCTGCTGAATCGTGTTACAGATCCAGCGAGCAATAGTCTGCTTTGAAGCAGGAGCGCCAACTTTGTTGGCTGCATACAGGACAAATAGTGCTTCTGTTTTTCTGACTCTAGCCGTTCTGGCCACGTAAATTTTCAAAGCCCTGACCACATCCAGGGACTCGGAATCCTCCAAGTCACGCGTAGCCACAGGCACAACAATAGGTTGATACATATGAAAGGCTGAAACCACTTTAGGTAGGAATTGAGGACGAGTCCGCAATTCTGCCCTATCCACATGAAAAACCAGATAGGGGCTTTTATGTGATTAAGCCGCCAATTTCAAAACTCGCCTAGCCGAAGCCAAGGCTAGCAACATGACCCCCTTCCAAGTGAGATATTTTAACTCCACCGTTTTGAGTGGTTCAAAGCAATGTGACTTAAGGAAACTTAACACCATGTTAAGGTCCCAAGGCGCCACCAGAGGTACAAAAGGAGGCTGAATATGCAGTACTCCCTTTACAAAAGTCTGTACTTCAGGCAGAGAGGCCAATTCCTTTTGAAAGAAAATGGATAAGGCCGAAATCTGAACTTTTATGGAGCCTAATTTTAGGCCCAAATTCACTCCAGTTTACAGGAAGTGAAGGAGATGACCCAGATGGAATTCCTCCGTAGGAGCATTCCTGGCCTCACACCAAGAAACATATTTTCTCCATATTCGGTGATAATGTTTTGATGTCACGTCCTTCCTAGCCTTTATTAGCGTAGGAATGACCTCATCCGGAATACCTTTTTCCGCTAGGATCCGGCGTTCAACTGCCATGCCGTCAAACGCAGCCGCGGTAAGTCTTGGAACAGACAGGGCCCCTGCTGCAGCAGGTCCTGTCTTCGAGTTAGAGGCCACGGATCGTCTGTGAGCAATTCCTGTAGATCCGGATACCAAGTCCTTCGTGGCCAATCTGGAACAATGAGGATTGTTCTCACTCTTCCCTGTCTTATTATTCTCAACACCTTGGGTATGAGAGGAAGAGGAGGAAACACATAGACCGACCGAAACACCCACGGTGTCACCAGGGCGTCCACAACTATCGCCTGAGGATCTCTTGACCTGGCGCAATACCTTTTTAACTTTGTGTTGAGACGGGACGCCATCATGTTTATTTGGGGCAGTCCCCACCGACTTGTGATCTGCGCGAAGACTTCCTGATGAAGTCCCCACTCTCCAGGATGCAGGTCGTGTCTGCTGAGGAAGTCTGCTTCCCAGCTGTCCACTCCCGGAATGAACACTGCTGACAGTGTGCTTACATAATTTTCCGCCCAGCAAAGAATCCTGGTGGCTTCCGCCATTGCCCCCCTGCTCCTTGTGCCGCCTTGGCGGTTTACATGAGCTACTGCGGTGACATTGTCCGACTGAATCAGAACTGGTTTGTTGCGGAGTAATGCCTCCGCTTAACGTAGGGCGTTGTATATGGCCCTCAACTCCAGGATGTTGATGTGGAGACAAGTCTCTAGACTCGACCAAAGACCTTGGAAATTTCTTCCCTGTGTGACTGCTCCCCAACCTCGGAGACTTGCGTCTGTGGTCACCAGGATCCAGTCCTGAATGCCGAACCTGCGACCCTCTAGGAGGTGAGCACTCTGCAGCCACCACAGGAGACACCCTGGCTCTAGGGGACAGGGTGATCATCTGATGCATTTGTAGATGTGACCCGGACCACTTGTCCAGTAGGTCCCATTGGAAGGGTCCTCGCATGGAACCTGCCAAAGGGAATGGCTTCGTACAATGCCACCATTTTCCCCAGGACTCGAGTGCAGTGATGCACTGACACCTGTTTTGAATTCAATAGGTTCCTGACCAGAGTCATGAGCTCCTGAGATTTTTCCATTGGAAGAAAAAAACTTATTCTGGTCTGTGTCCAGAATCAAGCCCAAGAAGGTCAGACGCGTCGTAGGAACCAACTGTGACTTTGGGATATTGAGAATCCAGCAGTGTTGCTGTAACACCTTCAAAGACAGACACGCTGTCCAGTAACTTCTCCCGAGATCTCGCTTTTATGAGGAGATCGTCCAAGTATGTGATAATTGTGACCCCTCGCTTGCGCAGGAGCACCATCATTTCCTCCATTACCTTGGTGAAAATCCTCGGGGCCGTTGAAAGCCCAAACGGCAACGTCTGAAATTGGTAATGACAATCCTGTACCGCAAATCTCAGGAACGCCTGATGAGGAGGAAATATTGGAACATGAAGGTATGCATCTTTTAAGTCCAGGGAAACCATAAAATCCTCCCCTTCCAGGCTGGCGATGACCGCCCTGAGCGATTCCAACTTGAACTTTCTCAAGTATAGGTTCAGGGATTTTAAATTCAAAATGGGTCTGACCGAACCGTCCGGTTTCGGAACCACAAACAGGGTTGAGTAATAACCCTTTCCTTGCTGCAGTAGAGGAACCTTGACCACTACCTGTTGAAGATACAATTTTTGTATTGCATTCAACACTAACTCCCTCTCTGAGGGAGCCGCAGGTAGAGCCGATTTGAAAAACCGGCGAGGAGGCAACTCTTCGAATTCCAGCTTGTATCCCTGAGAAACAATTTCTATTGCCCAGGGATCCACCTGTGAATGAACCCAGATGTGGCTGAAGAGTCGAAGACGTGCCCCCACTTGAGCGGACTGTCCCCCCCAGGGAAGCCCCAGCGTCATGCGGTGGATTTTGCAGAGGCAGGGGAGGACTTCTGTTCCTGGGAACTAGCTGTGTGCAGCTTTTTTCCTCTGCCCTTACCTCTGGCAAGAAAGGACGATCCTCGTACTCTTTTGCTTTTATTCGAACGAAAGGACTGCATTTGATAATGAGGCGCTTTCTTAGGCTGTGAGGGAACATAAGGCAAAAAATTCGATTTACCTGCCGTAGCTGTGAAGACGAGGTCCGAGAGGCCTTCTCCAAATAACTCCTCACCTTTGTAAGGCAAAGACTCCATATGCCTCTTTGAGTCGGCATCACCCGTCCACTGTCGGGTCCATAAAACTCGCCTAGCAGAAACAGACATAGCGTTTATTCTGGAACTTAACAAATGTCTCTTTGAGCATCCCTCATATATAACGCAGCATCTTTTATATGCCCTAGGGTCATTAAAATGGTATCCTTATCTAGGGTCTCAATTTCCGTAGATAAGGAGTCGGTCCATGCTGCGACAGCACTACAAACCCAGGCCGACGCCATTGCCGGTCTAAGAATTGTACCTGAATGTGTGTAAATGGACTTCATGATAACCTCCTATCTGTGATCAGCAGCATCATTGAGGGTAGCCGTATCTTGGGATGGCAGCGCTATCTTTTTTGATAAACGTGTTAATGCCTTGTCCACCTTAGGAGAAGACTCCCATCGTATCCTATCCGTTTGCGGGAAAGGATACGCCATAAGAATCCTTTTGGGATTCTGCAGCCTCTTGTCTGGAGATTCCCAAGCCTTTTCGCATAGCTCGCTCAGCTCATACGAGGATGGAAAGGTGACCTCAGGCTTTTTCTCTTTATACATGTGTACCCTTTTGTCAGGGACAGGGGGTTCCTCTGTGATATGCAAAACATCTTTCATTGCAATAATCATACATCGAATGCCCTTAGCCACTTTTGGCTGTAATTTTGCCTCCTCATAGTCGACACTGGAGTCTGAATCCGTGTCGGTATCTGTGTCCATTATTTGGGACAATGTGCGCTTCTGAGACCCGGAAGGTCCCGGTGACACAGGGACAGGCATGGTCTGACTACCTGACTGTTCCCTAGCCTCAGCCTTGTCTAATCTCGTGTAATAAATTTACACTAGCACTCAAGACATTCCACCTCTCCATCCAGTCTGTAGTCGGCGCTGCCGACGGAGATCTGACATTCATACACTCCCCCTCGTCCTTAGGTGAGCCTTCCACTTCATACATGTCGACACACGCGTACCGACACACCCCACACACACAGGGAAGCTCTTATCTGAAGACAGTTCCCCACCAGGCCCTTTGGAGAGACAGAGAGAGAGTATGCCAGCACACACCCCAGCGCTATATAACCCAGGCAAAACACAGAATGTTTCCCCAGTAGCGCTGAAATAAATTGTTTTTCGCCAATTATGTGCCCCCCCCCCTTGAAAAACCCACTGTCACCTCAGTAAGCAGGGGAGAGTCCGGGGAGCTTCCTCTCAGCGCTGTGCAGTGGAGAAAAAATGGCGCTGGTGAGTGCTGAGGGAGAAGCCCCGCCCCCTCGGCGGCGGGCTTCTGTCCCGCTCAAATTATTTAAAAACATGGCGGGGGCTCTTTATATACATTAACAGTGCCCAGCTGTACATGTATATGTGTGTTTATGCCATAATAGAGGTTTATATTGCTGCCCAGGGCGCCCCCCCCTGCGCCCTGCACCCTTACAGTGATCGAAGTGTGTGAGGTGTATGGGAGCAATGGCGCACAGCTGCAGTGCTGTGCGTTACCTCAGTGAAGATCACTAAGTCTACTGCCGCCTTTGAAGCCTTCTTTCTTCTCATACTCACCCGGCTTCTATCTTCTGGCTCTGCGAGGACGACGGCGGCGCGGCTCTGGGACGAACTCCAGGGTGAGACCTGTGTTCCGACTCCCTCTGGAGCTAATGGTGTCCAGTAGCCTAAGAAACAGGACCTTGAAACTCAGAGAAGTAGTGCTGTTTCTCTCTCCTCAGTCCCACGATGCAGGGAGTCTGTTGCCAGCAGTGCTCCCTGAAAATAAAAAACCTAATTAAAATACTTTCTTATCAGGAAACTCAGGAGAGCTCCCTGCAGTGCACTCATCTCCTCTGGGCACAGTATCAAACTGAGGTCTGGAGGAGGGGCATAGAGGGAGGAGCCAGTGTACACCCAGAGTCAAAGTCTTTCTTAAGGTGCCCATGTCTCCTGTGGAGCCCGTCTATCCCCATGGTCCTTACGGAGTCCCAGCATCCTCTAGGACGTTAGAGAAATATAATTATGTGGCTCCTGGTAGCTTGCAGTAGAGAAATGTCAAGAAAATCAAGATAAAAATACACATCATAATTACTTTGGACAGAATGTGTGCCGCCCCTTGAGAATAGAGTGTATTGAGTAGTGATAACCCATAGGTGATGGAACCACCTTGGTATTTAGTACAAGCAGAATGTGAAAACAATTTCCCAGGTATATGTCAAATAAGATAACACAAATGTATTAATCCTCAATTGTACACCGGGTTATTGGATGTATTTCTGTTCTTAATAATAGGGGACAAAACAGAAGACGTCCAGTATTGTCCCTAAAAGAGAACTATTAATAACAACAACGCAGACCCAAATTAGCATATAATATGACACAGTAAATCAGGATCCGGTCTGAAGATCGACAGTGTCTAGGTCGACAATGTTTAGGTCGACCACTATAGGTCGACAGTCACTAGGTCGACTGGGTTTCTAGGTCGACATGTGCTAGGTCGACAGGTCTAAAGGTCGACATGAGTTTTTCACATTTTTTTTTTTCATACTTAACGATCCACGTGGACTACGATTGGAACGGTAAAGTGTGCCAAGCGAAGGCACCATGCCCGAAGCATGGCGAGCGAAGTGAGCCATGCGAGGGGACGCGGTGCACTAATTTGGGATCCCGGTTACTCTACGAAGAAAAAGACACCAAAAAAAAAAAAAAAAAAAAAACTCATGTCGACCTTTAGACCTGTCGACCTAGCACATGTCGACCTAGAAACCCTGTCGACCTAGAAACCCTGTCGACCTAGAAACCCTGTCGACCTAGTGACTGTCGACCTAGACACTGTCGATTTGATGAACCACACCCAGTAAATCGATAGCAAATACAATACCCAGCAAGGTTGATGAACCACAATAAATGTGCATGGAATCGGATGGTTTGTAAAGAGCAGGCTAAATCACAGGTTCTCAAACTCGGTCCTCAGGACCCCACACAGTGCATGTTTTGCAGGTCTCCTCACAGAATGACAAGTGAAATAATTAACTCCACCTGTGGACCTTTAAAAATGTGTCAGTGAGTAATTAATTCACCTGTGCACCTGCTGGGTTACCTGCAAAACATGCACTGTGTGGGGTCCTGAGGACCGAGTTTGAGAACCTATGGGCTAAATGATCAGTTTGGAATGGTCCCTTCACTTCTGATGCCCCTCTGTGTGCCTGGGCAGTGAATGGAGGGGTGAAAGCATAGAGCTTGCCTGTTTTACACAGACTGCATACTTTTTCCTCAGTTTTGCCTAATACTTTGCTGGGTGGTCTTCTGTTTGCCGGCGCTCAGTATACCGGCGCCGGGAGCCCGACAGCCGGCATACCGACACTTATTTTCCCTCGTGGGGGTCCACGACCCCCATAGAGGGAGAATAAAATAGTGTGGCAGCGCGCCACCGTGCCCGTAGCGTGGCGAGCCCGCAAGGGGCTCATTTGCGCTCGCCAAGCTGTCGGTAAGCCGGCGGTCGGGCTCCCGGCGCCGGGATGCTGGTCGCCGGGAGCCCGACCGCCGGCCAGCCGTAGTGAACCCACTTTGCTTACAGTGTACTAGGTACTGTAGTTTGGATTAGTATTAGTAGCAGTGGAAAAAAGTTGCAGATTAAGCATAATGATAATCCCCTTTAGGGGGGTCATTATTGGACCTGTCTTCTGCTGTTAAACCCTAGATTGTATACTTTTTATCTCAATTTTGCATCTTACTATAGTTCACTTTTTGTATACTAAGTTTGTGTATCTGCCCTCCCAGCAGATAATTTCAATTAAATACAGCGGCATAAATTTTGTGATAAATGGCAAAATTGAATACATTGAGATTTAAACTTTACTAAATAGACTCCTATATGTCAGGACAGCCGAAGTGGAAAAAGGGTTGTCCTGGCAAGTTCAAGTTCCTTGTGCCCTGCCAGCAAGCTGAAGAGTTTGTGAAGCAAGGCATTTTGGGAACTTCAGAGAGGAGGAGAAAACCAGTCCCTGGGTTTCAGGCAGAATGAAGGCACTGAAGTGGAAAGTATGCATACTGCCATCAGGAGATGGATTTATTAAAAAAAAAAAAAATTATATACACACATATACATAAATATATATATATATATATATATATATATATATATATATATATATATATATATATATATATATATATATATATATATATATACACATACATACATACACACACACATACATACATACATACACAGGTTGAGTATCCCAATGCTTGGGACAGCAGTATTTTGGATATCGGATTTTTTGTATTCTGGAATAATTGCATACCATAATGAGATATCATGGCAATGCGACCCATGTCTAAGCACAGAATGCATTTATGTTTCTTATACACAGCCTGAAGGTGATTCTAGCCAATATCTTTAATAACTTTGTGCATTAAACAAAGTTTGTGTACACTGAGTCAGCAGAAAACAAAGGTATCAGTATCTCAGCCTCACTCAAAAAATTCTGTATTTCGGAATATTTGGATATGGGATACTCAATATATATTATATATATATACACACACACACACACACACACACACACACACACACACACACACACACGTGTTATGGTAAGAACTTACCGTTGATAACGTGATTTCTCTTATGTCCACAGGTATCCACAGGATAACATTGGGATATTGTCGAGCGACAGCGAAAATGGCACCAACACGGTCACAAGCTTTCTGGCCTCCCAGGATGCATTGGGGCCTCCACTATATAGTCCCGCCCACTGACTCAGTCAGATCAGTTCTTTCCACAGCGATTTTAGGCAGGAACATTAGGTAGAGACCTTTTCAGGCGATAAGAACACACATGCACACCCTTCCATACAAGAAGGAAGAGGTTTAGTGATTGTCTAGATCCTCAAATCAGATGAGTCAGGGTGGGATCCCTGTGGATACTTGTGGACATAAGAGAAATCACGTTATCAACGGTAAGTTCTTACCATAACGTATATTTCTCTGGCTGGGTCCACAGGATTATCCACAGGATAACATTGGGATTCCCAAAGCCATTTTAGTGGTGGGGACGCTCTTGATTGCACAGGAGGACCTTTCGCCCGAAGTCTGCGTCATGAGAGGCAAAAGTATCCAAGGCATAATGTCTAATGAATGTGTTTATGGAAGACCATGTGGCTGCCCTACATATCTGTTCTGCTGGCTGCTACCTTACGTGTAGAGTGTGCAGAGACATTAGCCGGAATAGGGAGATCTGCATGAGAATAAGCTTCTGATATTCCCATTCGGAGCCATCTCGCCAGCGTCTGTTTACTAGCAGGCCATCCTCTTCAATGGAACCCGTAGAGGATGAAGAGAGAATCTGTTTTCCTAATGGCACTAGTACGATCTATGTAGATTCTTAAAGCCCGGACCACGTCCAGCAACGCTTCTCCCGCAGATAGTCCCGATATCTGAAAAGCTGGGACTACAATTTCTTCATTCAGGTGAAACTTTGATACCACCTTTGGAAGATAGCTAGATCTCGTTCTGAGAACTGCTCTGTCTGGAAAAAAACTTAGGAAAGGAAACTTGCATGATAATGCTCCCAAATCTGACACTCTTCTGGCTGACGCCATTGCCAGTAAAAAAATAAGAATTTACTCACCGGTAATTCTATTTCTCGTAGTCCGTAGTGGATGCTGGGAACTCCGTAAGTACCATGGGGGAATAGACGGGCTCCGCAGGAGACTGGGCACTCTTAAAAGAAAGATTAGGTACTATATCTGGTGTGCACTGGCTCCTCCCTCTATGCCCCTCCTCCAGACCTCAGTTAGGGAAACTGTGCCCGGAAGAGCTGACATTACTAGGAAAGGATTTGGAATCCAGGGTAAGACTCATACCAGCCACACCAATCACACTGTACAACTCGTGATAACCATACCCAGTTAACAGTATGAACAACAACTGAGCCTCAGTAACAGATGGCTCATAACAATAACCCTTTAGTTAATCAATAACTATATACATGTATTGCAGAGAGTCCGCACTTGGGACGGGCTCCCAGCATCCACTACGGACTACGAGAAATAGAATTACCGGTGAGTAAATTCTTATTTTCTCTGACGTCCTAGTGGATGCTGGGAACTCCGTAAGGACCATGGGGATTATACCAAAGCTCCCAAACGGGCGGGAGAGTGTGGATGACTCTGCAGCACCGAATGAGCAAAGGCAAGGTCCTCCTAAGCCAGGGTATCAAACTTGTAGAACTTAGCAAATGTGTTTGAACCCGACCAAGTAGCAGCTCGGCAAAGCCGAGACCCCTTGGGCAGCCACCCAAGAAGAGCCCACCTTCCTTGTGGAATGGGCTTTTACGGATTTACGATGCGGCAATCCTGCCGCAGAATGAGCTTGATGAATCGTGTTACAGATCCAGCGCGCAATAGTTTGCTTTGAAGCAGGAGCACCCAGCTTGTTGGGCGCATGCAGGATAAACAGCGAGTCAGTTTTCCTGACTCCAGCCGTCCTGGCTACATAGATTTTCAAAGCCCTGTCTACATCTAGTAACTTGGAGTCCTCCAAGTCCCTAGTAGCCGCAGGCACCACAATAGGTTGGTTCAAATGAAACGCTGATACCACCTTAGGGAGAAATTGGGGACGAGTCCTCAATTCTGCCCTGTCCATATGGAAGATCAGATAAGGGCTTTTACACGACAAAGCCGCCAATTCTGACACACGCCTAGCCGAAGCTAAGGCCAATAGCATGACCACTTTCCACGTGAGATATTTTAGCTCCACGGTCTTAAGTGGCTCAAACCAGTGGGATTTCAGGAAATCCAACACAATGTTAAGATCCCAAGGTGCCACTGGAGGCACAAAAGGGGGCTGAATATGCAGCACTCCCTTAACAAACGTCTGAACTTCAGACAGTGAAGCCAATTCTTTTTGAAAGAAAATAGATAGGGCCGAAATCTGGACCTTTATGGATCCTAATTTTAGGCCCACAGTCACTCCTGACTGTAGGAAGTACAGGAATCGACCCAGCTGGAATTCCTCTGTAGGGGCCTTCCTGGCCTCACACCAAGCAACATATTTTCGCCATATACGGTGATAATGTTGTGCTGTCACGTCTTTCCTAGCCTTTATCAGCGTAGGAATCACTTCATCTGGAATGCCCTTTTCCGTTAGGATCCGGCGTTCAACCGCCATGCCGTCAAACGCAGCCGCGGTAAGTCTTGGAACAGACAGGGCCCCTGCTGTAACAGGTCCTTTCTGAGAGGCAGAGGCCATGGGTCCTCTGAGATCATTTCTTGTAGTTCTGGGTACCAAGTTCTTCTTGGCCAACCCGGAACGATGAGTTTAGTTCTTACTCCTCTCTTTCTTACAATCCTCAGTACCTTGGGTATGAGAGGAAGAGGAGGGAACACATAAACTGACTGGTACACCCACGGTGTCACTAGTGCGTCCACAGCTATCGCCTGAGGGTCTCTTGACCTGGAGCAATATTTTTTTAGCTTTTTGTTGAGGCGGGACGCCATTATGTCTACCTGTGGCCGTTCCCAACAATTTACAATCAGCGTGAAGACTTCTGGATGAAGTCCCCACTCTCCCGGGTGGAGGTCGTGCCTGCTGAGGAAGTCTGCTTCCCAGTTGTCCACTCCCGGAATGAACACTGCTGACAGTGCTAGCACGTGATTCTCCGCCCATCGAAGAATCCTTGTGGCTTCTGCCATCGCCATCCTGCTTCTTGTGCCGCCCTGACGGTTTACATGGGCGACCGCCGTGATGTTGTCTGACTGAATCAGCACCGGTTGACTGCCCCCCAACCTCGGAGGCTTGCATCCGTGGTTACAGGGACCCAGTCCTGTATGCCGAATCTGCGGCCCTCGTGAAGATGAGCACTCTGCAGCAGTGGCGTGCGGTGAGGTCAGTGGCTGGTGAGGCACTGTAGCCACAATGTTCACCGTGTCCCGCTGATACCCGCTACCAACCCCAAGACGATGAATGCTACCGCTGTTGTCCCTGTGTGCGCCAAAGGTACACGTGCTCCCGGAAAAGTGAGTGTGGTCTTGAAATGAGAGTGTAGACTCACAACAAGGGGCGTGGTCATATGTGTAGGAGAGGGTGAGGCCTTGGAAAGGAAAAAGGTGATAGGGGAGATCTGGTGATGGGGAGACAGTGAAGCAGGTGAGATGCAGTAGGTGACAGGGAGAGAGTGTTGGAGAGAGGCAGTGGGTGACAGAGAGAGGGTGACAGGTAAAGGGTGATGGAGAGAGGCAGTGGGTGATAGGGAGAGGATGACAGCAGTGGGTGACAGGAAGAGGGTAATACCAGGGAGACGATGACAGCAGTGGGTGACATCAGGGAGAGGGTGGTACTAAGGAGAGGGTGATGGAGAGAGGCAGTGGGTGATGGAGAAATGCCAGGGAGATGCTGGCGGTGATGTCATGGAGAGGGTGACGCGAGTGGGTGATAGCAGTGGGTCACAGGGAGAGGTTAACATCATGGTGAGGATGACAGCAGTGACAGGGAGAGGGTGACAGCAGTGGTTGAAAGAGAGAACGTAACAGCAATGGTTGACAGGGAGGTGACAGTAGTGTGTAATGCTAGGGAGAGGGTGATGCCAGGAAGAAGGTGAGAGGGAGAAGGTGACAGCAGTCGGTGCCAGATGTAGGTGACAGGGAGATGGTGACACCAAAGAGAGGGTGACAGGAAGAGGGTGACACCAGGGAAATGGTGACAGCAGTAGGTGACAGGGAGAAGATGACAGGGAGCGGGTGACAGGGAGAGGGTTATGCCAGGGAGCGGGTGACAGGGAGCGGGTGACAGGGAGCGGGTGACAGGGAGCGGGTGACAGGGAGCGGGTGACAGGGAGCGGGTGACAGGGAGCGGGTGACAGGGAGCGGGTGACAGGGAGCGGGTGACAGGGAGCGGGTGACAGGGAGCGGGTGACAGGGAGCGGGTGACAGGGTGAGGGTGATGCCAGGGAGCGGGTGACAGGGAGAGGGTGACAGGGAGAGGGTGATGCCAGGGAGCGGACAGGGAGCGGGTGACAGGGAGCGGGTTATGCCAGGGAGCGGGTTATGCCAGGGAGCGGGTTATGCCAGGGAGCGGGTTGTGACAGGGAGCGGGTTGTGACAGGGAGAGAGTGACAGGGAGCGGGTGATGCCAGGGAGTGGGTGACAGGGAGCGGGTGACAGGGAGAGGGTGATGCCAGGGAAATGGTGACAGCAGTTGGTGACAGGGAGAAGGTGACAGGGAGCGGGTGACAGGGAGCGGGTGACAGGGAGCGGGTGACAGGGAACAGGTGACAGGGAGAGGGTGACAGGGAGAGGGTGACATGGGGGCTTTTGACCGGGTGAGAGTGGTGACAGGGAGCGGGTGACAGGGAGAGGGTGATGCCAGGGAGAGGGTGATGCCAGGGAGCGGGTGACGCCAGGGAGCGGGTGACGCCAGGGAGCGGGTGACGGCAGTAGGTGATAGGGAGCGGGTAACAGGGAGCGGGTGATGCCAGGGAGCTTGTGACAAGGAGCGGGTGACAGGGAGAGGGTGATGACAGGGAGAGGGTGGTGACAGGGAGAGGGTGGTGACAGGGAGAGGGTGGTGACAGGGAGAGGGTGGTGACAGGGAGAGGGTGGTGACAGGGAGAGGGTGGTGACAGGGAGAGGGTGGTGACAGGGAGCGGGTGACAGGGAGAGGGTGATGCCAGGGAGCGGGTGACAGGGAGAAGGTGACGCCAGGGAAATGGTGACAGCAGTAGGTGACAGGGAGAAGGCGATAGGGAGAGGGTGACAGGGAGAGGGTGACAGGGAGCTTGTGACAGGGAGAGGGTGACAGGGTGAGGGTGATGCCAGGGAGAGGGTGACAGGGAGAGGGTGACAGGGAGAGGGTTATGCCAGGGAGCGGGTAACAGGGTGAGGGTGATGCCAGGGAGCGGGTGACAGGGAGCGGGTGACAGGGAGCGGGTGACAGAGTGACAGGGAGAGGGTGACAGGGAAAGGGTGATGCTAGGGAGTGGGTGACAGGAAGCGGGTGACAGGGAGAGGCTGACAGGGTGAAGGTGACAGGAAGCGGATGACAGTGAGAGGGTGACAGGGTGAGGGTGATGCCAGGGAGCGGGACAGGGAGGGGGTGATAGGAGGGAGAGTCCACGCTGCTGGAGGTATAGCATACAACAGTACAGCCCTGAGCCTTGAGTCCCTGATGCAGCAGGGGAGAGCTCAGCACATTGCAGACTGAAGTACTCGCCCCCCCCTTCCCCCTTCCTACTGCCCCCGCCGGTTACTGAGGAATTAGCAAACCTGTTGGATGTGGTGGGGCTCCTCATCCTCTCCTGCACTTTCTAGCCCAGCTTGCCATGTTTAGGGCTGCGCAGGCTGGTCAGTGCACCAGCTGGATGCCTGAGCCGACAAAGGGGCGTGGCCACGGGTCCGTGATTAGGCCACGCCCCCGAACTGCTTCCTGACAGCTGCTCCATCCAATATCTGGCTTGTCCTGCGGTCCGATGCTCACAGCCGCCCCCCCCCCCCGAATTTGCCCAATCACGTCAGTGTTAGTGACAGGGGTGTGCTTTCATATGAGCATGAAAGCACACCCCTGTCAAAGCGGCACTTCTAGTGAGTGCCGCTTCTGCGGCTTTTTTGAATGGGCTTTCACTGCCCGGTGCTTGGCTCCGCCCCCCGCTTCCGGCTCTTACACAGAGACAGCGGGAGGCACCGAGAGCGGTGCCTCTAAAGCACATTTAGGACTGTTTTCTAAAGGTAAAAATGATTAAAATAACATCAATGCTAAAGGAGATACTTATGACACAGAGTATGTGTCATAAGTATCTTCTTTGTATTATTTTAATCGTTAATTACAGGGGAGGCACTGCCTCCCCTGCCTCCCCTGACTGCACGTCCCTGCTCTGCAGCCACCACAGCATAGACACCCTGGCCCTCGGGGACAGGGTGATCAGCCGATGCATCTGAAGATGCGATCCGGACCACTTGTCTAACAGATCCCACTGAAAGATCCTTGCATGGAACCTGCCGAAGGGAATTGCTTCGTAAGAAGCTACCATCTTTCCCAGGACTCGCGTGCAGTGATGCACCGACACCTGTTTTGGTTTCAGGAGGTCCCTGACCAGAGATGACAATTCCTGGGCCTTCTCCACCGGGAGAAACACCTTCTTCTGTTCTGTGTCCAGAATCATGCCCAAGAACAGCAGACGCGTCGCAGGAATCAGCTGCGACTTTGGGATATTCAGAATCCAGCCGTGCTGTTGCAGCACTTCCCGAGATAGTGCTACGTTGACTAACAACTGCTCCTTGGACCTCGCCTTTATAAGGAGATCGTCCAAGTACGGGATAATTATAACTCCCTTCTTCCGAAGGAGTATCATCATTTCGGCCATTACCTTGGTAAATACCCTCGGTGCCGTGGACAGACCAAACGGCAACGTCTGGAATTGGTAATGACAGTCCTGTACCACAAACCTGAGGTACTCCTGGTGAGGTGGGTAAATGGGGACATGCAGATAAGCGTCCTTGATGTCCAGCGACACCATAAAATCCCCCTCTTCCAGGCTTGCAATAACCGCCCTGAGCGATTCCATTTTGAACTTGAACTTCCTCACATAAGTGTTCAAGGATTTTAAATTTAGAATGGGTCTCACCGAACCGTCTGGTTTCGGTACCACAACATTGTGGAATAGTAACCCCGTCCCTGTTGAAGGAGGGGAACCTTGATTATCACCTGCTGAAGGTACAGCTTGTGAATAGCCGCCAGCACTACCTCCCTTTCCCTGGGAGCCGCTGGCAAGGCTGATTTGAGGTAACGGCGAGGGGGAGTCGCCTCGAACTCCAGCATGTATCCCTGAGATACCACTTGTAGAACCCAGAGATCCACCTGTGAGCGAACCCACTGGTCGCTGAAGTTCCGGAGACGCGCCCCCACCGCACCTGGCTCCACCTGTGGAGCCCCAGCGTCATGCGGTGGACTTAGTGGAAGCAGGGGAGGATTTTTGTTCCTGGGAACTGGCTGTCTGGTGCAGCTTTTTTCCTCTACCCCTGCCTCTGGGCAGAAAGGATGCGCCTCTGACCCGCTTGCCTTTCTGAGGCCGAAAGGACTGTACTTGATAATACGGTGCTCTCTTAGGCTGTGAGGGAACCTGAGGTAAAAAAGTCGACTTCCCAGCTGTTGCTGTGGATACGAGGTACGAGAGACCGTCCTCAAACAATTCCTCACCCTTATAAGGCAAAACCTCCATGTGCCTTTTAGAATCAGCATCACCTGTCCACTGCCGAGTCCATAATACTCTCCTGGCAGAAATGGACATTGCATTAATTCTAGATGCCAGCCGGCAAATGTCCCTCTGTGCATCCCTCATATACAAGACGACGTCCTTTATATGCTCTATGGTTAGCAAAATAGCATCCCTGTCGAGGGTATCAATGTTGTCTGACAGGGTATCAGACCATGCTGCTGCAGCACTACACATCCATGCTGAAGCAATAGCAGGTCTCAGTATAGTACCCGAGTGTGTATTTACAGACTTCAGGATAGCCTCCTGCTTTCTATCTGCAGGCTCCTTTAGGGCGGCCGTATCCTGAGACGGCAGTGCCACCCTTTTAGATAATCGTGTGAGCGCCTTGTCCATCCTAGGGGATGTCTCCCAGCGTAACCTATCCGTTGGCGGGAAAGGGTACGCCATCAGTAACCTCTTAGAAATCACAAGTTTCTTATCAGGGGAACACCACGCTTCTTCACACAATTCATTTAATTCATCAGATGGGGGAAAAGTCACTGGCTGCTTTTTCTCCCCAAACATAATACCCTTTTTAGTGGTAACCGGGTTAATGTCAGAAATGTGCAACACATTTTTCATTGCCGTAATCATGCATCGGATGGCCCTTGTGGACTGTACATTTGTCTCATCCTCGTCTACACTGGAGTCAGACTCCGTGTCGACATCTGTGTCTGCCATCTGAGCTAGCGGGCGTTTTTGAGCCCCTGATGGCCTCTGAGACGCCTGGGCAGGCGCAGGCTGAGATGCCGGCTGTCCCAAGGCTGTTACGTCATCGAACCTTTTATGTAAAGAGTTGACACGGTCGGTTAATACCTTCCACATATCCATCCAGTCCGGTGTCGGCCCCGTAGGGGGCGACATCACACTTATCGGCTCCTGCTCCGCCTCCACGTAGCCCTCCTCATCAAACATGTCGACACAGCCGTACCGACACACCGCACACACACACAGGGAATGCTCTGACTGAGGACAGGACCCCACAAAGTCCTTTGGGGAGACAGAGAGAGAGAGTATGCCAGCACACACCACAGCGCTATATAACACAGGGATTTTCACTATACTGAGTGATTTTTCCCAATAGCTGCTTATTAACACAAATTGCGCCTAAATTTATGTGCCCCCCCTCTCTTTTTTACCCTTGTTGTACTGGATACTGCAGGGGAGAGCCTGGGGAGCGTCCTTCCAGCGGAAGAGAAAATGGCGCTGGCTGTGCTGAGGAAGATAGCCCCGCCCCCTCAGCGGCGGGCTTCACCCGCTTTTTATAATGTTAATGGCGGGGTTTTTTGCACATATACAGTGTTATACACTGTATTATGTGCTATTTGTGCCAAAAAGGTAAACTAATTGCTGCCCAGGGCGCCCCCCCCCCCCCAGCGCCCTGCACCCAACAGTGACCGGAGTGTGTGGTGTGCCATGGGAGCAATGGCGCACAGCTGCAGTGCTGTGCTCTACCTTAATGAAGACAGGAGTCTTCAGCCGCCGTTTTTCATCTTTATCTTCTTCTGGCTCTGCAAGGGGGATGGCGGCGCGGCTCCGGGAACGGACGATCGAGGTCGGGCCCTGTGTTCGATCCCTCTGGAGCTAATGGTGTCCAGTAGCCTTAGAAGCACAAGCTAGCTGCAAGCAGGTAGGTTTGCTTCTCTCCCCTCAGTCCCTCGTAGCAGTGAGTCTGTTGCCAGCAGATCTCACTGAAAATAAAAAACCTAACAAATACTTTCTTTTCTAGTGAGCTCAGGAGAGACCACTAGGTGCATCCAGCTCTGGCCGGGCACAGATTCTAACCGAGGTCTGGAGGAGGGCCATAGAGGGAGGAGCCAGTGCACACCAGATATAGTACCTAATCTTTCTTTTAAGAGTGCCCAGTCTCCTGCGGAGCCCGTCTATTCCCCCATGGTCCTTACGGAGTTCCCAGCATCCACTAGGACGTCAGAGAAAAGAACTTTAACCGTTAACCACTTAAGATCTGTTCTCTCAAGTGGTTCAAACAGAGGACCCTGGAGAAATTTAAGAACTAAATTCAAATCCCAGGGAGCTGCAGGAGGAATAAATGGAGGTTGAATATGTACAACTCCTTGAAAAAACGTACGTACATCCTGTAAATCAGCAATCTTCTGCTGAAACCATACAGTTAACGCTGAGACTTGAACCCTCAAGGAAGCAGCTTTCAACCCTTTATCCAATCCTGCCTGAAGGAAATCCAAAATCCTAGCTACTTTAAAAGATCTCGAATTTAAATTTTTTCCAGTACACCAGTGAATATAGGCTTGCCATATTCTATGATACACACGGGCCGAAGAAGGCTTTCTTGCTCTAAGCATAGTTTGGATTACTTGTTTCGAAAATCCTTTAGCCTCTAGGATAGAGGTTTCAACAGCCACGCCGTCAAAGATAGGCGATCCAGATGACTGTGACAACAAGGACCCTGCATTAGCAGATCTGGACGTTGAGGGAGCAGTATCGGTGCTTCCATGGACATTCTCAACAGATCTGTGTACCAATGCCTTCTTGGCCAAGCTGGAGCTATTAGAATAATTGCTCCTTTTGTCTGCTTTATCTTTCTCACTACTCTGGGTAACAGAGACATTGGAGGGAACAGATATGCCAGCTGAAACCTCCATTCTACTGACAGTGCGTCTACCAGGACCGCTCCTGGGTCCCTTGTTCTCGATCCGTACCTCGGAACTTTGTTGTTTATACGAGACGCCATAAGGTCTATCTTCGGTAGACCCCATCTGTTCACCAGTGTCTGAAACACTTCTGGGTGTAGTGCCCATTCGGTTTCCTGAATGGTGTGCCGACTGAGAAAATCCGCTTCCCAATTTAGTACACCCGGGACAAATACTGCTGACAATGCCGGGAGATGGAGTTCTGCCCATTTTAGAATGGGAGTTACTTCCTCCATCAGACTCTTGCTTTGAGTTCCTCCTTGATGATTGGGGTATGCTACTGCCGTCGCATTGTCTGAGCGGATCTGGACTGGTCTTCCTTGTAGATTGTCCTTTGCCTGAACTAGAGCCAAGTAAACGGCCCTTATCTCCTACAGATTTATCAGCAGGCGACTTTCCCTTGCGGTCCACTTTCCCTGGAACCATAGGCTTCTGAGTACCGCCCCCAGCCCTGCAGGCTGGCATCTGTTGTCAGGACTTGCCACTCTTTCATCCAAAAGGGTCTCCCCTTGTTTAAATGGTCTGTCTGTAGCCACCACGCTAGAGACTTTTACATTTATTGGAATCTATATCATCTGCTTCTTTATCGCCTGATAATTTCCGTTCCATTTGGTCAGAATAAGGTGCTACAATGGTCTGGAGTGGAATTGCGCATATTCCACCATGTCGAAGGTTGATACCATCAGACCCAACAGTTGCATTGCTGCATGGACTGACATTGTCTGGGCTTGCAACGCTTCCTGAGCCATGACCTGCACCTTGACTATCTTTTTCTCTGGTGAGAGAACTTTCTGTAGGTCTGAATCCAATATGGCCCCCAAATGAACCATCCGCTGTGACGGATTCAGGGACGACTTCTCCCAATTTATGAGCCACCCGTGTCTCTGTAAACAAACTATCGTCTGTTGAAGATGGCTCAACAGTAAATCTTGCGACTGTGCCAAGATTAACAGGTCGTCGAGGTATGGGAATATTCTTAACCCCTGCTTGCGCAGACAAGCTGTCATAACCACCATGATCTTGGTAAACACCCTGGGTGCTGTAGCTAGCCCGAAAGGCAGAGCTTGGAACTGGAAATGTTCCTGGAGGATGGCAAACCTGAGGTAACACTGATGTGACAGTGCTTTAGGCACATGTAGGTAAGCATCCCGTACATCCAGAGACACCATGTAATCTCCCGGTTCCATAGCCAACATTATGGAGCGCAACGTCTCCATGTGGAACTTCGGGATCCATATGTATTTGTTCAACATTTTCAGATTTAGAATTGGTCGGTATGACCCATTTGGTTTCTGGATTAGAAATAGATTGGAGTAATACCCCTGTCCCTTTTGTGATGGAGGTACTGGGACAATCACACCTGACTGCAGTAATTTTTGGACTGCTTCTTGCAGGGAATTGGCCTTCGACTCTATACGAGACGGGCTGGTGCAAAAAAATCTTTGAGGAGGCTGCCTCCTGAATGGGAACCCATACCAATGGGAACCCATACCCCTGAGATACTACCCTTCTGCATCCAGGCATCTACTGTTGACTGTTGCCATATGTGTGCAAATTGAAGGAGTCGGCCCCCAACCCTGGAATCGTCCAGGCGGAGGCCCGTCTCTTCAGGCTGAGGGTTTCTGTTCAGGTTTGGAAGCTGGCTTTTTGCTAGCCCACTGCTTCCTACCCCTGGATTTAAACTGGGGTTGTTTAGGCTACTCTTTTGCTTTCGCTTTGCCAACGAAAAGAGCAAAATTTTAAACCCTTGGACTTAGGGTTATAGGTAGCCGGAAATCTGACCTTTTTCGATTCAGCCTCTGATTCTAGGATATCCGATAAAGGTTTTCCAAATAATATATTACCCACAAAAGGCAATGCTTCAAATTCTTTCTTGGATTCCGCATCAGCCTTCCAGGTACATAGCCAAATTGCTCGACGAGCAACTACTGTCAAGGCTGAAGCTTTAGAAGCAACTGTACCTACATCAATTGCTGCTTCTTCCACATACTGGGCAGATTGTCTTAAACGGCAAAAATGATCCTCTTGCTCCCTAGTAGGAGAAGGGATGCTATTCTCTAGTTCCTCTATCCATTCGCCCATTGCCTTTGCTACCCAGGCCGAAGCCATAGCAGGTCTTCCCACTGCTCCTACTAGTGAAAAAATATCTTTCAAAAGGCTATCTACCCTTCTGTCTGTGACATCATTTAGTGAGGTAGATGACAGTGGTAAAGCAGATTTATGCACGAGTCGCAGAACATGTGCATCTACTTTTGGAGGAACTTCTCTTTTCGAACAATCCACAGCTGGAAACGGATAATAAGAATCCCATCTCTTAGGAATCTTATACTTTTTACTGGGCGCTGCCCAAGACTCATCCATCATTTCTGTCAGCTCATCTGACGCTGGGAATTCAGCTTTCACTGATTTTGCTTGTTTAAATACAGGTGCTTTAGATTTTAACACTGTCTTGGCTGGCTCTTCCAACGAGAGAACAGCCTTCACAGCATTAATAAGTTCAGCTACATCTTCTGAACTAAAGCTCTGCGACAGATCATCATACGGAGTCGAATCTATTGTCTCATCATCCGATGTATCATCTTGTGTAGTCTGCCACATAGACGTATCTGTCTTAGTCTTAAATGTCTCTTGGTTGCTTGTAGAGGCTACTGGAACCAAGCCGTAGGAAGGGAGCTGCATGTATGGGTTCATACTGTAACCTAACCCCTGAGGTGGTGCTACTGTAGTTAACTTGTCCGCTATAGAAGATAGAGTCTTTGCGAACATATTCCATGGTGGCTATGTTGGTGGTTGAACCAACTCCTGTTTTTTACTTCGCTGAAAAGCGAAACAGTTTGCACACAAACCCTCATAAGTGACCAATTGATTCATATCAATTACCCCTGACTTACAAGATAAGCATGTTAGGGCTATAGGAGTGCTTGATAAATTCTCCTCATCACTTTTGCCGCTCACAGACATGGTAATAATCTGTTATTGACTACACAATTTTGTGACTGAAAAACACCCTATATGTCAGTATATAGAGGTGAGATCAATCTGACCACAGTGCACCTGATTTGAGGGTCAGAACAGGACTGACATTACACAGAAAAGTCAGCACACATACTAGCAGTCAGTCACATGTTAAAGCATTAGACATTGTCATATGAGAATACAACCTCCATAACAACTTATACATAAGTAGGAAAATTGTACTTCTGTTTTAACTGGCTCTTATTTTCAACATAACATGCAGAAAACACAGTAATATACAGGTCTGATATGCAATAGGTACTAAAAATTAACAATGCATACTAAAAAGTAGAAGGAATTTTTAGTACTGTATACCCTGCCTCTGGAGAGTGGGATACAGGGAGACTCACCACACTTCCATATCCAAGCAAATACGCTCGTAAGACGCTGAGTGGATTCAGACGCTACTGGTGTACACTGCCGCTCTTGGTAACTGATAACGGACACGGACGCTCACCAACGGACACGGACGCTGAGCGACTTCCACGTGTATGCAGACGCTCAGGCCTGCGACTCGGTCTGGCGGGTTTTATCTCCAGTGTACACAACCGCAGCGTCTAAGCTGCGACAGAGTACCCTCGTGGTAGCGTCTGAACCGGAAGTGAGGTCATTCAGTTCATGAAAAGAGAGACACGCGGGAACTGGCCATGAGCTCGGAGGAGGGATGGCCAGGAGAGCCTCTGAATCCCCCCGTTGACTTAAACTCCCAGGATCGCGGCCTCTACCTAGTCCTGGCGCCAGGGGCAGGGAAAGGGGCGTGTCCTAATACAGGGGGCGTGGTCAGTTACGCCCCCTGTACATTGCTAGCGCCGCTTGAATGCTGAGCGATGCGCGATGACGTCATCGCGCACCGCACAGCAAAAGGTCCTCTCCACGAAGGGAAACTAGACGCTATGCGTCTAGTTCCCTTCGTGGAGAGGACCTTTGCTGTGCGGTGCGCGATGACGTCATCGCGCACCGCTCAGCAAAGTTACTCTCCACAAAGGGAAACTAGACGCACAGCGTCTAGTTCCCTTCACAGGAGGCGGACGGGGACGGCAGCGGGGGCGGACACAGCGGGCAGCAGTGGCAGATCTTACCACGGTGCGGCGCCCTCCGGATGGCGCCAGCGCCCTCCGGAAGGCGGCGCCCCGGGCAAAAGTCCTGCTTGCCCGTGGCAAGATCCGCTACTGCCTGGCGCCTATGATCCCCGGAGCGTATCGCTGTCACACTCGAGATGTTCGGCGCATCAACACACTGTTTGTAGTCTCCACCAAATTAGTGTAGCTGTGTCCTGACCCCTCTAGTAAGAGGAAGTCCATAGACTCACCGTCTCCCCATGCTCTGGCCACAGCCTGGTTACGTCTGCTGGACCTGCTAGAACATCCAACATAGACGCCCGTCGAGACAGCACTGATACCCGAAGGTAACCGTTGTTGCGACCCGGTGGGGAGTTGTTGGACTCTTTCTAATATGCGTTTAAGACGCTGTTAAGAGAAGTCGCTCAAAAAAAAAACAATATAGTAAGTCTATAAAAAATAAAATAATAAAAGCTTTAGGCTGCTTTATTCACAGCAGCCTGTGACCATGCGGCTTCCTGCCGCACCAAGCAAAAAACTGATCTGACTGAGTCAGTGGGCGGACTATATAGTGGAGGCCCCAATGCACCCTGGGAGGCCAGAAAGCTCGTGACCGTGTTGGTGCCATTTTCGCTGTCGCTCGACAATATCCCAATGTTATCCTGTGGACCCAGCCAGAGGAAAAAAAATAAAATAAGTGTGTATATACACTGTATGTATGTATGTATGTATGTATGTATGTATGTATGTATGTATGTATATATATATATATATATATATATATATATATATATATATATATATATATATATATATATATACACACACACACACATATACACACACATACATACTTATATACACACATACATATAGAAAGCAATGTCTTCCGGCACTCCAGACTCCAATTTCCCGGCTCTGGTGACTTCCTCTGGAGTAAGCCCCCTGTGTATGCAAGGTTTCAGTATGATAGGCTGCACCCAGACTTCTTAAGTAATGGGCATACAGTGCATACGTGTGCCGCCTATCATAGAGCGAGCGCGAGCGAGAGAGAGAGCGCGAGAGAGAGAGCGCGAGAGAGAGAGCGCGAGAGAGAGAGCGCGAGAGAGAGAGCGCGAGAGAGCGAGAGAGAGCGAGCGAGCGAGAGAGCGAGCGAGAGAGCGAGCGAGAGAGCGAGAATATATATATATATTTTGGAATTGCATACCATAATGAGATATCATGGCAATGGGACCTAAATCTAAGCACAGAATGCATTTATGTTTTATATGCACCTTATACACACAGCCTGAAGGTAATTTTAGCCAATATTTTTTATAACTTTGTGCATTAAACAAAGTGTGTCTACATTCACACAATTCATTTATGTTTCATATACACCTTATACACACAGTCTGAAGGTCATTTAATACAATATTTTTAATAACTGTGTGTATTAAACAAAGTTTGAGTACATTGAGCCATCAAAAAACAAAAGTTTCACTATCTCACTCTCGCTCAAAAAAGTCTGTATTTCTGAATATTCCGGATATTTGGATATGGGATACTCAATATATATATATACACACACATGCACACTGCTCAAAAAAATAAACGGAACACTAAAATAACACATCCTAGATCTGAATGAATGAAATATTCTTATTAAATACTGTGTTCTTTACATAGTTGAATGTGCTGACAACAAAAATCACACAAAAAATTATCAATGGAAATCAAATTTATTAGCCCATGGAGGTCTGAATTTGGAGTCACACTCAAAATTAAAGTGGAAAAACACACTACAGGCTGATCCAACTTTGATGTAATGTCCTTAAACCAAGTCAAAATGAGGATCAGTAGTGTGTGTGGCCTCCACGTGCCTGTATGACCTCCCTACAATGCCTGGGCATGCTCCTGAGGGATCTCCTCCCAGACCTGGACTAAAGCATCCGCCAACTCTTGGACAGTCTGTGGTGGTCTGTTGGTGGATGGAGCGAGACATGATGTCCCAGATGTGCTCAATTGGATTCAGGTCTGGGGAACGGGCAGGCCAGTCCATAGCATCAATGCCTTCGTCTTGCAGGAACTGCTGACACACTCCAGCCACATGAGGTCTAGCATTGTCTTGAATTAGGAGGAACCCAGGGCCAACCGCACCATCATATGGTCATACGTTCTTCCTGGCGTCTCCAGACTCTGTCATGTCTGTCACATGTGCTCAGTGAGAACCTGCTTTCATCTGTGAAGAGCACAGGGCGCCAGTGGCGAATTTGCCAATCATGATGTTCTCTGGCAAATGCTAAACGTCCTGCACGGTGTTGGGCTGTAAGCACAACCCCCACCTGTGGACGTCAGGCCCTCCTACTCAGGCCCTCCTACCACCCTCATGGAGTCTGTTTCTGATCGTTTGAGTAGACACATGCACATTTGTGGCTTGCTGGAGGTCATTTTGCAGGGCTCTGGTAGTGCTCCTCCTGTTCCTCTTTGCACAAAGGCGGAGGTAGCGGTCCTGCTGCTGGGTTGTTGCCCTCCTACTGCCTCCTCCACGTCTCCCGATGTACTGGCCTGTCTCCTGGTAGCGCCTCCATGCTCTGGACACTACGCTGACAGACACAGCAAACCTTCTTGCCACAGCTCGCATTGATGTGCCATCCTGGATGAGCTGCACAACCTGAGCCACTTGTGTGGGTTGTAGGGAGGTCATACAGGCACGTGGAGGCCACACACACTACTGAGCCTCATTTTGACTTGTTTTAAGGACATTACATCAAAAGTTGGATCAGCCTGTAGTGTGTTTTTCCACTTTAATTTTGAGTGTGACTCCAAATCCAGACCTCCATGGGTCAATAAATTTGATTTCCATTGATAATTTTTGTGCGATCTTGTTGTCAGCACATTCAACTATGTAAATAACAAAGTATTTAATAAGAGTATTTCATTCATTCATATCTAGGATGTGTTATTTTAGTGTTCCCTTTATTTTTTTGAGCAGTGTAATATATTATACACACATACACACACACACACACACACACACACACTCAATAACATCCTATGGGGGCTGCAGTTTGTTCAATGAGCTGTGAAAAGTCTCAGTGAGGTCTCCAGGCATTTATCTCCACTTAAATAAGAGAGCCCAAATATCACATTCTCCAGATATTTTTCTGCAGAAATGAGTTTAAGTACACTAGACCCCATCATTTCAATGAAATACTGCAGCATAAATTTTGCAATAAGCAGCAAAATTGAACACATTGCAATTTACACGTTACTAAATAGACCCCTTAGGCATTTACTAACTCATACTGTAAATCAAAAACATTGTTGTTGTTTTTTCTTAAACATTAATATTTGAGAGACTTACAATATTAAATGTTCAAAAAATAAATGTAAAAGTAGACGGTAAGGTCATCTGCACTGGATCACTTGACATGGACAGACCCTCTCAGACAGCATTTAGTTAACAAGCGTTAAACACAAGATGAACGAACAAAAACTTTCAACAAGCAGCAACATGGAGGGTCATTTGTGCCAATTATAGATAGTTCAGGTCATCAATAAAAACATGACAAACTGTACATTCTGTCCTACTTAAAATTACAAGCTGTGCAGAAGGATGGCTTGAAACTGCATCTTTCTTCACACTTATCTAAAATGTAATATACTTGCTGCTAAATGTCAAAATACAGGAGTCTTGCAATTGAAACAGATAAGTATACTGATAATGAGCCCTGAAGTGTAGAAGAGTCCGAAGGCAAAGTTAGACCAGTTTTAACTGGAGGAAAAAAGTCTGAACACAATCTTAGTTTACACATTGCATACATTGTTGGCACCTGCCATGCCTTCTTTCCATACAGAACACAACGTCCCCACACACACCATAGCACTGGGAGCCCATTATATACTAAAAATAATGTTTAATGTGGATACAATTATCAAATATTTAAATGGTATGTGTAATAACGAGTAATGTGTTTTATCTATACAACATTTACAGTTACCATTTCTAACCTATAAACATTACTGGAACCTAGGATTCAGCATCTTGTGTATAATTAATGTTCACACTGTATTATTCAAGACAAATTCAGATAAGGAAATAAGCCCAATTCAATTTTAAATGTAGAAATAATCTAATGCAAGGGCAAACAGTCACAGGGAAGATGATATCAGCTATGTAGTGAAAGAAAAGGTAAGTACCATTCCATCATTTAATGCTACCCACAGAACAAACGGAAGGAGGCAGGGAGTCAGATTCTTATCTTCTCAGGCTACTTAAGTGTCTACCAAATCCTTCAGTTATCTGACCGGCTCTAGAATTTAACATTTTGCTCATTCTGCCATAAATCAACTTTAATGTTTATATGGTAAAATGTTTCAGATGTCTGGTAGAGGATCTTAATATAAATAATTGTAAGACATATAAGACTATTCCAAACAAACAAATATTAAGTAAAAATCTCCAATTAAACATATTACCAATGACAAAATATCTATTAAAAGTACGAATTATAAAATATAAGGCAAAGAATCATAACAATCACACAACATATTACACAGAATTTATATATATATATATATATATATATATATATATATATATATATATATATATATACATACACACATATACACACACACACACACACACACACACACCTTCCCTCCCCCCTCTCCCACCTACTGCACCATTCACTCCAAAATTATTTTAGTGATAAATATCACTGTCACGTATTGTTGGAATGACAGCTAAAAAGGCATAATGTTACTACAGTCAAACCACACTGGAAATGCCCAACTACGTCCAATCTTGGAAGCCAAGCAGTGCTGGGCTGATCAGTACCAGAGGGGGACACCATCTGGGAAGATCAGGTACTGTATCACATAACATGAATAACAGTACGAGATATGCGTCACTCCATCTCACAATGATAATGTACCTAATATGGCAAATCACCTATGAATTAATAATTAACAATCCCCATAGCACCAGCACTTTATTAATGCACTGCAAGCACATGCACATTATAATAATATTGCCTACTTAAACAGATGCACTTTACTATCCACTGGCATTCTGAGCACATGCACTTTATAATATTATTGCCTACTCAATCAAATGCACCATCTACTGGCATTCTCAGCTAAATAATATGCACTCCGTTTTGTATATATCTATTTCTCCATTTGATCATACCCTGCATTAAAAAGCAATGCAATTAAATATTGGTGTCTTATACATGTTTCATTCTGTTTTACATGTAATCACTGTATCTAAATAAACACGAAGATTATCTTCCCAAAGATGGCCGACGCACAGTCAAGTAATACAGAAAACAACTACAAAATGGCCACCGCTATGCGACAAAGACTGTGAATCAACTCGTCCTCCGGATTCCCGGCGGGCGCATGCGCAGTGAAACCCTGGAAGTGGGGCGGAAGCACCGTCTCGGCTGCCCTCACAAGCTTATAGACTTGTTTTTTAAACATCTAAAGACACTCGTTTTTTAATATATTTATAAGTAATAAGCTCCAATATGTTTTAGTATCACATCTACCCAATATAAAGTGTACTATAAGATATGCTAATTCTGAAACAGGAAGTGATGTCATCATGAGCTCCTAATTATCACTACTATAAATAACCAGTCAGTCCCATTACACCCCAGCCCCATTGATGGTCTGTTTGACGAAACGCGTTGGAAGACCTGTACCTACCTCATATCCAGATAAGGAATTACCTTTTTATTGATTCTATTGTAGTTTTTATACATTTTAAGTACTTTAGTCCAGCTGTGTTTTGTATTGTTGTCCCATTTTTTACGTTATATGTTTTACTGATATTAGATTGTTTTTATTACTAATAAATTGTTATTTATTATTGTTTATTATATATATATATATATATATATATATATATATATATATATATATATCGCAAAGAGTCCTGCACTTGCATATGGAATAATTGCAACAGTCGGGTGCTCCTAGTGGGGATCTCCCTCAGCGGGTAGACCCACAGTAATTAGTAAGAGTCCAACAATGTGGAGGTGCACTCGTCCAATCAATAAAGTCTCCAGCAGCTTCAAATTTTCACAATAACTTTATTTCGGTCGATGTCAGGCTTATTGTTGTCGACGTTTCGATCCTCAGTTTAGGATCTTTATCACGACAAGCTTCCATATATACAACATAATTTGAAAGCATCACAAATTGATTATTAGAAAAATCAATGTGTCGTATTCAGACAGTATCGTGGCTGTGCGGCTTATAGTTCAACAGGCCAAATAAAGATTTCCGCAAATAAAACCATATAGGGCCATTCTACTGTCACGTGCAGGACATTTATACAAGTTTTAACATATAATTTTTTAAGTTAAACTTAAAACACGAGGAAGTCTTTTAACTGGCTATTTTTTATCGAAAAAAAATGTACGAGTTTATCAAACTTTGGAACATCGCAACTTTGATTTCTGGGGGGAGTGGGGTTAACTTACATATCCAGGGCAGCTGCTCCTCTGTGCAACTGCTGGGTGGGGGGTCCGCCATTCTAACCAATCAGCAATGACTGGCAGCATGGCAGACACTGGGGGGAGGTTACAGGGCTGCAGAGGAGCTGGGAGGTCCCTCAAAGTGGCGGCTGCTAGAAGAATATCTTCCAGCAGCCGCCCACTCAGTTTCTGACTGGTCGTATTCTTTACCACCAGGTCATACAATCCAGAGTCTGGTGTGGACGCACATAATGTGACCACGCGAGGCAAGTGATAAAAAAAACAAAAAAGCAACAAGATTTATGGTAGACTTACCATGGTTAAATCTCTTTCTGCCAGGTACACTGGATTCTACAGGGAATACATCGGGGTGTTGAGTTGGATCTTGATCCGAGGTACCAGTGCATTCTGGGACAAGTCAAAGCTTTAGCCTGTTGGTGCCACGGATCAAGATCCAACTCTACACCCCGATGTATTCCCTGTGGAATCCCAGTGTACCCCGCTGCAGAAAAAATATATATAAATGTAATATCAAAGTTGGGCTTATTTTTTATAGGTAGAGAATAAAAAAAATAAGATTTTACTTACCGGTAAATCTATTTCTTGTAGTCCGTAGTGGATGCTGGGGACTCCGTAAGGACCATGGGGTATAGAAAACTGTGCCCGGAAGAGCAGACATTATAAGGAAAGGATTTTGGAATCTCGGGTAAGACTCATACCAGCCACACCGTATAACTTATGATACACTTGTGATACACTTATCCAGTCAACAGTATGAACAACAACAGGGCATCAACAATGGATGCCAACATAACATAACCCATTATTAAGCAATAACTATGTACACGTATTGCAGAAAGTCCGCACTTGGGACGGGCGCCCAGCATCCACTACGGACTACGAGAAATAGATTTACCGGTAAGTAAAATCTTATTTTCTCTGACGTCCTAGTGGAAGCTGGGGACTCCGTAATGACCATGGGGATTATACCAAAGCTCCCAAACGGGCGGGAGAGTGCGGATGACTCTGCAGCACCGAATGGGCAAACTCAAGGTCCTCCTCAGCCAGGGTATCAAACTTATAGAATTTTGCAAATGTGTTTGAACCCAAGTAGCAGCTCGGCAAAGCTGTAATGCCGAGACCCCTCGGGCAGCCGCCCAAGAAGAGCCCACCTTCCTTGTGGAATGGGCTTTTACTGATTTTGGATGCGGCAATCCAGCCGCAGAATGAGCCTGCTGAATCGTGTTACAGATCAGACCTCCTCTCCCCCCCCCCCCCGGGACACTGTACAGCGGCGCGGGCCGTGGCCACGGACTTCAGATCCCGATTCCCTCCCCCCGGACACTGTACAGCGGCGCGGCCACGGACTTCAGACACCCCCCCCCCCCCCCCCCCGGGACACTGTACAGCGGCGCGGGCCGTGGCCACGGACTTCAGATCCCGATTCCCTCCCCCCGGACACTGTACAGCGGCGCGGCCACGGACTTCAGACACCCCCCCCCGGCTCACTTACGAGTTCTTGTAGAACCAATTTCTCCGCTGGGCTCCTCTACTCTCGTGCTGCTCAGTCACGTGTGCCGCTATGCAGCGGAGGAGGGCTACACTGTGACCGACAGCGGAGAGGGCGTGAGCTGGTGCTGGTCCCAGCGGCAGCAATCCAATCAGGATGTGCTGACAGCCTGCTGGGGCCGGCTCAGCTTCACATGTGGTGTCCGTACTCTGCAAAAAAAAAAAAAAAATGGATGGGGCGGGTGAAGCGCGCTGGCGTCACCGTTGTGATGTGCCCCAGCCGCAAGCGCCGGCAGTGTAACTTGAAACTTTAGAATTTCTTAAAAAATTAAAAATTGCACTGGGCCGCATTACTAGCCGACCTGGGCCGCATACGGCCCGCGGGTTGGACAAGCCTGGACTAGAGTCACAAGCTCTTGAGCCTTCTCCGTCGGGAGAAACACCTTCTTCTGGTCTGTGTCCAGAATCATGCCCAGAAAGGGCAGACGCGTCGTAGGAATCAGCTGCGACTTTGGGATGTTCAGAATCCAGCCATGCTGTTGCAACACTTCCTGTGAGTGCGCTACGCTGATCTGCAACTGCTCCCTCTATCTCGCCTTTATGAGGAGATCGTCCAAGTATGGGATAACTGTGACTCCTTGCTTTCTCAGGATCACCATCATTTCTGCCATTACCTTGGTAAATATTCTCGGTGCCGTGGACAGACCAAACGGCAACGTCTGGAATTGGTAATGACAGTCCTGTACCACAAATCTGAGGTACTCCTGATGAGGCGGATAAATGGGGACATGCAAGTAAGCATCCTTGATGTCCAGAGACACCATAAAATCCCCCTCCTCCAGGCTTGCAATGACCGCTCTGAGCGATTCCATTTTGAACTTGAATCTTTTCAGATAAATATTCAGGGACTTTAAATTTAATATAGGTCGGACCGAACAGTCCGGTTTCGGTACCACAAACATTGTGGAATAGTATCCCTTCCCCTGTTGAGGAAGGGGAACCTTTACCACCACCTGCTGGAGAAATAGCTTGTGAATTGCCGCTACCACTACTTCCCTTTCTATGGGGGAAGCTGGCAGGGCCGATTTTAGGTAACGTTGAGGGGGCATCACCTCGATTCCAGCTTGTATCCCTGAGACACAATCTGTATAGCCCAGGGATCCATCTGTGAGCGAACCCACTGGTGGCTGAAATGTCGGAGACGCGCCCCCACCGCTCCTGGCTCCACCCGTGGAGCCCCAGCGTCATGCAGTGGATTTAGTGGAAGCCGGGGAGGACTTCTGTTCCTGGGAACTAGCTGTAAGGTGCAGCTTTTTTCCTCTGCCCCTGCCTCTAGCAAGAAAGGAAGCACCTCTGACCTTCTTTGTGCGCGAAAGGACTGCATTTGGTAATACGGTGCTTTCTTCGGTTGTGAGGGAATATATGGCAAAAAGTTTGACTTCCCAGCAATAGCTGTGGAAACCAGGTCCGAGAGACCGTCCCCAAACAATTCTCCACCATTGTAAGGTAACACCTCCATGTGTTTTTTGGAGTCCGCATCACCTGTCCACTGCCGAGTCCACAGGACCCTCCTGGCAGAAATTGACATTGCATTAATTCTAGAGCCCAGTAGGCTAATGTCCCTCTGGGCATCCCTCATATATAGGACAGTGTCTTTTATATGCCAGAGGGTCAGCATAATGGTATCCCTGTCTAAGGTATCCATTTCCTCAGACAGATTATCTGTCCACGCTGCTACAGCACTACACATCCACGCCGACGCAATTGCCGGCCTCAGTAGAGTCCCTGAATGTGTTTAAACAGATTTCAGGATACTTTCCTGCTTTCTATCTGCAGGATCCTTTAGGGTGGCCGTATCCTGCGACGGCAGTGCCACCTTCTTAGATAAGCGTGTCAGAGCTTTATCTACCCTAGGGGAGGATTCCCAGCGCACCCTGTCCTCTGGCGGGAAAGGGTACGCCATAAGTAACCTTTTGGAAATCAGGACTTTCTTATCTGGGGAATCCCACGCTCTTTCACATAACTCATTTAACTCATGTGAAGGGGGAAAAGTCACCTCTTGCTTTTTCTCCCCATACATATAAACCCTCTTGTCAGGGACAGGGTTTACCTCTGATACGTGTAAAAATAAGAATTTACTCACCGGTAATTCTATTTCTCGTAGTCCGTAGTGGATGCTGGGTACTCCGTAAGGACCATGGGGAATAGACGGGCTCCGCAGGAGACTGGGCACTCTAAAAGAAAGATTAGGTACTATCTGGTGTGCACTGGCTCCTCCCTCTATGCCCCTCCTCCAGACCTCAGTTAGGGAAACTGTGCTCGGAAGAGCTGACACTACAAGGAAAGGATTTGGAATCCAGGGTAAGACTCATACCAGCCACACCAATCACACCGTACAACTCGTGATAACTATACCCAGTTAACAGTATGAATAACAACTGAGCCTCACTGAACAGATGGCTCATAACAATAACCCTTTAGTTAAGCAATAACTATATACAAGTATTGCAGAAAATCCGCACTTGGGACGGGCTCCCAGCATCCACTACGGACTACGAGAAATAGAATTACCGGTGAGTAAATTCTTATTTTCTCCGACGTCCTAGTGGATGCTGGATACTCCGTAAGGACCATGGGGATTATACCAAAGCTCCCAAACGGGCGGGAGAGTGCGGATGACTCTGCAGCACCGCATGAGCAAACTCAATGTCCTCCTCAGCCAGGGTATCAAACTTGTAGAAATTTGCAAACGTGTTTGAACCCGACCAGGTAGCAGCTCGGCAAAGTTGTAATGCCGAGACCCCTTGGGCAGCCGCCCAAGAAGAGCCCCCTTCCTCGTGGAATGGGCTTTTACTGATTTAGGATGCGGCAATCCAGCCGCAGAATGTGCAAGGTGAATCGTGCTACAGATCCAGCGAGCAATAGTCTGCTTAGAAGCAGGAGCACCCAGCTTGTTGGGTGCATGCAGGATAAACAGCGAGTCAGTATTTCTGACTCTAGGCGTCCTGGAAACATAGATTTTCAGGGCCCGGACTACATCCAGCAACTTGGAGGCCTCCAAGTCCCGAGTAGCCGCAGGCACCACAATAGGTTGGTTCAATGAAACGCTGATACCACCTTAGGGAGAAATTGGGGACGAATCCTCAATTCTGCCCTGTCCCTATGGAAGATCAGATAAGGGCTTTCACACGACAAAGCCGCCAATTCTGACACACGCCTAGCCGAAGCCAAGGCCAAATATATATGACCACTTTCCACGTGAGATACTTCAACTCCACGTTCTGAAGTGGCTCAAAACAATGTGATTTTAGGAAATCCAACACTACGTTGAGATCCCAAGGTGCCACTGGAGGCACAAAAAGGGGGCTGAATATGCAGCACTCCCTTAACAACGTCTGAACTTCAGGCGTCTTTCCTAGCCTTTAACAGCGTAGGAATCACTTCATCTGGAACGCCCTTTTCCGTTAGGATCCGGCGTTCAACCGCCAAGCCTTCAAACGCAGCCGCGGTAAGTCTTGGAACAGACAGGGCCCCTGCAGTAACAGGTCCTGTCTGAGAGACAGAGTCCATGGGTCCTCTGAGATCATTTCTTGTAGTTCTGGGTACCAAGTTCTTCTTGGCCAATCCGGAACTACGAGTATAGTTCTTACTCCTCTCTTACTTACTATCTTCAGTACCTTGGGTATGAGAGGAAGAGGAGGGAACACACAAACCAACTAGTACACCCACGGTGTCACTAGTGCGTCCACAGCTATCGCCTGAGGGTCTCTTGACCTGGCGCAATACATTTTTAGCTTTTTGTTGAGGCGGGACGCCATCATGTCCACCTGTGGCTGTTCCCAACGGTTCACAATCTGCGTGAAGACTTCTGGATGAAGTCCCCACTCTCCCGGGTGGAGGTCGTGCCTGCTGAGGAAGTCTGCTTCCTAGTTTTCCACACCCGGAATGAACACTGCTGACAGTGTTAGCACGTGATACTCCGCCCATCGGAGAATCCTTGTGGCTTCTGCCAACGCCATCCTGCTTCTTGTGCCGCCTTGTCGGTTTACATGGGCGACAGCCATGATGTTGTCTGACTGAATCAGCCCCGGCTGGTTTTGAAGCAGGGGTTCTGCTTGCCTTAGGGCATTGTAAATGGCCCTTAGGTCCAGAATATTTATGTGTAGGGAAGTCTCCTGACTCAACCATTGTCCTTGGAAGTTTCTTCCCTGAGTGACTGCTCCCCACCCTCGGAGGCTTGCATCCGTGGTCACCAGGACCCAGTCCTGAATGCCGAATCTGCGGCCCTCGAGAAGATGAGCACTCTGCAGCCACCACAGCAGAGACACCCTGGCCCTCGGGGACAGGGTGATCAGCCGCTGCATCTGAAGATGCGATCCTCACTTGTCTAACAGGTCCCACTGAAAGTTCCTTGCATGGAACCTGCCGAAGGGAATTGCTTCGAAAGAAGCTACCATCTTTTCCAGGATTCGCATGCAATGATGCACCGACACCTGTTTTGGTTGCAGGAGGTCTCTGACCAGAGATGACAACTCCTTGGCCTTCTCCTCCGGGAGAAACACCTTCTACTGTTCTGTGTCCAGAAAAATGCCCAATATCAGCAGACGCGTCGTAGGAACCACCTGCGACTTTGGGATATTCAGAATCCAGCCGTGCTGTTGTAGCACTTCCTGAAATCGTGCTACTCCGATCAACGACTGCTCCTTGGACCTCGCCTTTATAAGGAGATCGTCCAAGTACGGGATAATTATAACTCCCTTCTTTCGAAGGAGTATCATCATTTTGGCCATTACCTTGGAACACACCCTCAGTGCCGTGGACAGACCAAACGGCAACGTCTGGAATTGGTAATGGTAGTTCTGTACCACAACCTTGAGGTACTCCTGGTGAGGTGGGTAAATGGGGACATGTAGGTAAGCATCCATGATGTCCAGTGACACCATAATATCCCCCTCTTCCAGGCTTGCAATAACCGCCCTGAGCGATTCTATTTTGAACTTGAACTTCCTTATATAAGTGTTCAAGGATTTCAAATTTAGAATGGGTCTCACCGAACCGTCTGGTTTCGGTATCACAAACATTGTGGAATAGTAACCTCGTCCCTGTTGAAGGAGAGGAACTTTGATTATCACCTGCTGGAGGTACAGCTTGTGAATTGCCGCCAGTACTACCTCCCTTTCCTTGGGAGTAGCAGGCAAGGCTGATTTGAGGTAACGGCGAGGGGGAGACGTCTCGAACTCCAGCTTGTATCCCTGAGATACCTGTAGAACCCAGAGATCCACCTGTGAGCGAACCCACTGGTCGCTGAAGTTCCGGAGACGGGCCCCCACCGCACCTGGCTCCACCTGTGGAGCCCCAGCGTCATGCGGTGGACTTAGTGGAAGCAGGGGAGGATATTTGTTCCTGGGAACTGGCTGTCTGGTGCAGCTTTTTCCCTCTACCCCTGCCTCTGGGCAGAAAGGACGCGCCTCTGACCCGCTTGCCTTTCTGAGGCCGAAAGGACTGTACTTGATAATACGGTGCTTTCTTAGGCTGTGAGGGGACCTGAGGTAAAAAAGTCGACTTCCCAGCTGTTGCTGTGGACACGAGGTCCGAGAGACCGTCCCCAAACAATTCCTCACCCTTATAAGGCAAAACTTCCATGTGCCTTTTAGAATCAGCATCACCTGTCCACTGCCGAGTCCATAATACTCTCCTGGCAGAAATGGACATTGCATTAATTCTAGATGCCAGCCGGCAAATGTCCTTCTGTGCATCTCTCATATATAAGACTACGTCTTTAATATGCTCTATAGTTAGCAAAATAGTGTCCCTGTCAAGGGAATCAATGTTATCTGACAGGGAATCAGACCATGCAGCTGCAGCACTACACATCCATGCTGAAGCAATAGCAGGTCTCAGTATAGTACCTGAGTGTGTATACACAGACTTCAGGATAGCCTCCTGCTTTCTATCTGCAGGCTCCTTTAAAGCGGCCGTATCCTGAGACGGCAGTGCCACCTTTTTTGATAAGCGTGTGAGCGATTTGTCCACCTTAGGGGATGTCTCCCAGCGTAACCTATCCGTTGGCAGGAAAGGGTACGCCATTAGTAACCGCTTAGAAATTACTAGTTTCTTATCTGGGGAACCTCACGCTTCTTTACACAATTCGTTTAACTCATCAGATGGGGGAAAAGTCACTGGCTGCTTTTTCTCCCCAAACATAATACCCTTTTTATGTGGTAACCGGGTTAATGTCAGATATGTGCAACACATTTTTTCATTGCCGTAATCATACATCGGATGGCCCTAGTGGATTGTATATTTGTCTCATCCTCGTCGACACTGAAGTCAGACTCCGTGTCGACATCTGTGTCAGCCATCTGAGGTAGCGGGCGTTTTTGAGCCCCTGACGGCCTCTGAGATGCCTGGGCAGGCGCGGGCTGAGATGCCGGCTGTCCCAAAGCTGCGTCATCGAACCTTTTATGTAAGGAGTTGACACTGTCGGTTAATACCTTCCACATATCCATCCACTCTGGTGTCGACCCCGCAGGGGGTGACATCACACTTATCGGCACCTGCTCCGCCTCAACATATGCCTCCTCATCAAACATGTCGACACAGCCGTACCGACACACCGCACACACACAGGGAATGCTCTGACTGAGGACAGGACCCCACAAAGTCCTTTGGGGAGACAGAGAGAGAGTATGCCAGCACACACCACAGCGCTATATAATCAGGGATTTACACTAACACCAAGTGATTATTCCCTATAGCTGCTTTACATATACAGTTTGTGCCTAAATTTAGTGCCCCCCCTCTTTTTACCCTTTGAGCCTGGAAACTGCAGGGGAGAGCCTGGGGAGCTGTCTTCCAGTGGAGCTGTGAAGAGGAAATGGCGCCAGTGTGCTGAGGGAGATAGCCCCGCCCCTTCTCGGCGGACTTCTCCCGCTCTTATATTTATATTATGGCGGGGGATTTTTGCACATATACAGTTTATTAGACTATATTATGTGCTGTTTGCCAATGTAAGGTACTCTAATTGCAGCCCAGGGCGCCCCCCCCCCCAGCGCCCTGCACCCATCAGTGACCGGAGTATGTGGTGTGCATAGGGAGCAATGGCGCACAGCTGCAGTGCTGTGCGCTACCTTAATGAAGACCGGAGTCTTCAGCCGCCGATTTCCAGGATGTTCTTCTTGCTTCTGGCTCTGCAAGGGGAACGGCGGCGCGGCTCCGGGACCGGACGACCGAGGCTGGGCCTGTGTTCGATCCCTCTGGAGCTAATGGTGTCCAGTAGCCTAGAAGCCCAAGCTAGCTGCAAGCAGGTAGGTTCGCTTCTCTCCCCTAAGTCCCTCGTAGCAGTGAGTCTGTTGCCAGCAGATCTCACTGAAAATAAAAAACCTAACAAATACTTTCTTAACTAGAAGCTCAGGAGAGCCCCTAGTGTGCAACCAGCTCGAGCCGGGCACAGATTCTAACGGAGGTCTGGAGGAGGGGCATAGAGGGAGGAGCCAGTGCACACCAGATAGTACCTAATCTTTCTTTTAGAGTGCCCAGTCTCCTGCGGAGCCCGTCTATTCCCCATGGTCCTTACGGAGTACCCAGCATCCACTAGGACGTCAGAGAAATATCCTTCATCGCTATAATCATGTAACGTATAGCTTTTGTCATTTTTGGTTGCAATTTTGCATCATCGTCGTCGACACTGGAGTCAGAATCCGTGTCGACATCTGTGTCAACCATTTTGGATAGTGGGCGCTTTTGAGACCCTGAGGGCCTCTGCACTGTAGGATCAGGCATGGGTTGAGACCCTGACTGGCCCGAGGTATCAGCTTTATCCAACCTTTTATGTAAGGAGTTTACATTATCATTTAACACCTTCCACATATCCATCCAATCAGGTGTCGGCACCGTCGGCGGCGACACGTCAGTCAACTGCACTTGCTCTGCCTCCACATAGCCCTCTTCGTCAAACATGTCGACACACGCGTACCGACACACCACACACACAGGGGAAGCTCTAAATGAGTACATGACCCCCACAAGGCCTTTTGGAGAGACAGAGAGAGAGTCTGCCAGCACACACCCCAGCGCTATATAACCCAGGGATTACACAGTAATTTAGTGTTTACCCAGTAGCTGCTGTAATATGATTTATGCGCCTAAATTTATGTGCCCCCCCTCTCTTCTTCACCCTTCTACCGTGATTCTGCAGGGGAGAGCCTGGGGAGCTTCCTCTCAGCGGAGCTGTGGAAGGAAAATGGCGCTGGTGAGTGCTGAAGAAGGCCCCGCCCCCTCAGCGGCGGGCTTCTGTCCCGCGATTTCTTGTAAAATAAATGGCAGGGGCTCATACATATAACAGTGTGCCACTGTTTATATGCAGCATTCGCCAGGAGGTAACAATTGCTGCCCAGGGCGCCCCCCCCTGCGCCCTACAGTGACCGGAGTGTGTGGGCGCAATGGCGCACAGCTGCAGTGCTGTGCGCTACCTCATGTGAAGACAGGAGTCTTCTGCCGCCGATTTCGATGTCTTCTCCGCTTCTGCCGGCTTCTGGCTCTGCGAGGGGGACGGCGGCGTGGCTCCGGGAACGGACGACAAGGTCAGGTCCTGTGTTCGATCCCTCTGGAGCTAATGGTGTCCAGTAGCCTAAGAAGCGCAACCTAGCCGCAGTTAGTAGGTTTGCTTCTCTCCCCTCAGTCCCACGTAGCAGAGAGTCTGTTGCCAGCAGAAGCTCTCTGAAAATAAAAAACCTAACTAAAATACTTTCTTATTAGCAAGCTCAGGAGAGCTCACTAAAAGCACCCAGCTCTGGCCGGGCACAGATTCTAACTGAGGTCTGGAGGAGGGGCATAGAGGGAGGAGTCAGTGCACACCAGATAGTACTAAATCTTTCTTTAGAGTGCCCAGTCTCCTGCGGAGCCCGCTATTCCCCATGGTCCTTACGGAGTCCCCAGCATCCACTAGGACGTCAGAGAAAAATGTATTATACCAAACACAAAACCACAAAATTTAGTTGTGGCATATGGGACAAGCCAAGTCCACCATAGTTTCTGTAAAGGAAACTTCTACTTGATAATATACCTCAATTCCAAATGAAAAGCCTTTTTTTTCCCTCATGAAAACCTCTGTGAAAGAGCTATAACATAACTGGTCAACCTACAGTACGTTGAAAACTCAAAAGATACACAGCTACAGATTTTCTATTTTTTACAGTGTTACATAAGGGACATTTTTACTCTTTTTCATTGAATGACCCATATGTGGCACAGTTCATACCTGCGGTGAGGATGAAAGTTCAGCTGCGTGCTGTTGTCTTCCGACAATAGCTGACAACCACTTGGGAGAGATGGCATGAATTATGCTGTAGGACATCTGTTGCTTTGATCAAATCTTTGGACAAAACTAATCAGCAGTTTGATAATTAGAACTCATCTACACTTGCATTTACTCTTGGATGTCCAACAGCATAATTTAGACAATGTCAGTTTAGTACCACCTCCCCTAGGCAGAGGTCAGCTATTAGCCAGCTGACAACAGTATACAGAACGCTCATCTTCACCAAAGAACCATCTCTGATCTAACAATCCCTTGTTTTTCAAAATGAAAAATCTCGGTATTAAAAGACTCGACATTAAAACAGATTTTTTTTTAAATTGCAACTAAATAGAGAGGATTCAAATCATGACAACCACAACAATGATTACACCACAGTGCATGTTTCTCCAGGTCTCAATCACTAGTAAAATAATTAGTGCCACCTGTGGATCTTATAAATGGGTGAGTAATGAGTGCACCTGCCAGGTGACCTAGAAAACATGAACTGTGTGGATTCCTGAGGGGATGGTATCGGGATCCCAGCACTCGGGATGCTGGCAGTCAAAATAATGAACAAACACATAGTAGATGAGTAAATTATCTGTAATCCCAAACCCCCTAACACTCCTTTTCTGCAGCCTGACCCTAAACCGTACATTTCCCAGGGGTGCATACCACTAAATTTACTAAGTGGAACTTTTCAAGGCCGCTGTGTGTGTGTTCACTGGTTTTGGCTGCTGGATTTGAAGCAGCATTTTTTATATATAAAGCATGCCTGGTTTTATATTGAACATAAATTGCCTCTTTAGACGAAACAGCAAATACCGCTGTAGATGTGGCATGTGTGAAAATTTAGAGGATGAGGTTTTCAGGTTAGATAACCTGTTTGGCTCAAATTCTATCACCTACAATATAGCCTAATTTATATGAATGCTGGCGATGAATAAATTGGCACTTATCATACAGTATTAAAATAAAAAAAGGAAGTAGATATCCAATGGACAGTCTTTCCTGTTGCAGAAAAGCTCCCAGTGGGCCTCTGCATCTTGGCCCAATTTAACCGGGCTATCGGGACGCTCGGCCCCAACACCACCCGGGCATTTAAGGTGAATCTCTTGAGCTTTCACGATGCCAGATTAACAGATCCTTGGGCCGTGAACACTGCTGGAATCCAGTCTCATGAGTATGAGCCTGTATCCACCATCTTGTTGGTGCTGCTGGGTATCCCCCAGCCTACCACCCCACTGCAGGATTACTAATTTTCCTCACTCACACTATCCAAAGCACTTGATTAAGGAGAGGGTTCTCCCGTTGAGCACATTAACCTCGGTCTGATATAACGATGGTCTATGCTTCAGCGGTGCTCCTCTAAATACTCTATTTGGTCCTGTCTCGCTGGCTGCAGATTGTTCTGGAAGCTTGAAGGGGCGGTTGTTCAATACGGAGGAGAGAAGCAACTTAACAGGTACCAACTGAAGGACTTTGTGTGTATGTGTGCGCGCGTCTGCTTCCCCGTGCTATATCTCCCTGTGGTAGCCTGCACTGCTTCCCCCCTCATTTATTGTCTGCATCACATTACTGTAGCCTGCCTATTTCTTCTTCCAGTATGCAAATGTTTGTGGCCAAGCAACATTGAGGTGCCACTGGCAGTCATTCCTATACACCTAAAAGACAAACCTCCTCACTACTTGCTGAGGGTCTGCCATAGTTTGGACCTCTCAAAGTTCAAATCCCACTCCTTTTCTAGCGCGCAAGACATTTCTGAAATTGTCTCTCCACTGCTGTTAATAAGACTGGCATAAATGACGGAAATAAAGGACTCAATTTACAGTACTCTGCTGTGGCACACGGCAGAAGGAATTTTGAAAGATGTGCTAGCTAAGGCACAAAGGGGCAGATGTATTAACCTGGAGAATGGATAAAGAAGTGATAATACAGTGATAAGTGCAAGGTGGTAACGCACCAGCCAATGATTACGGATTTGAAAAAATAAGATTTTACTTACCGATAAATCTATTTCTCGTAGTCCGTAGTGGATGCTGGGGACTCCGTCAGGACCATGGGGATTAGCGGCTCCGCAGGAGACAGGGCACAAAAATAAAGCTTTAGGATCAGGTGGTGTGCACTGGCTCCTCCCCCTATGACTCTCCTCCAAGCCTCAGTTAGGATACTGTGCCCGGACGAGCGTACACAATAAGGAAGGATTTTGAATCCCGGGTAAGACTCATACCAGCCACACCAATCACACCGTACAACTTGTGATCTGAACCCAGTTAACAGTATGACAACGTAGGAGCCTCTGAACAGACGGCTCACAACAATAACAACCCGATTTTTTTTGTAACAATAACTATTTACAAGTATTGCAGACAATCCGCACTTGGGATGGGCGCCCAGCATCCACTACGGACTACGAGAAATAGATTTATCGGTAAGTAAAATCTTTTTCTCTAACGTCCTAGTGGATGCTGGGGACTCCGTCAGGACCATGGGGATTATACCAAAGCTCCCAAACGGGCGGGAGAGTGCGGATGACTCTGCAGCACCGAATGAGAGAACTCCAGGTCCTCTTTAGCCAGGGTATCAAATTTGTAGAATTTTACAAACGTGTTCTCCCCCGACCACGTAGCTGCTCGGCAGAGTTGTAATGCCGAGACCCCTCGGGCAGCCGCCCAGGATGAGCCCACCTTCCTTGTGGAATGGGCCTTGACAGATTTAGGCTGTGGCAGGCCTGCCACAGAATGTGCAAGTTGAATTGTGCTACAAATCCAACGAGCAATCGTCTGCTTAGAAGCAGGAGCACCCAGCTTGTTGGGTGCATACAGTATAAACAGCGAGTCAGATTTTCTGACTCCAGCCGTCCTTGAAATATATATTTTCAATGCCCTGACAACGTCCAGCAACTTGGAATCCTCCAAATCGCTAGTAGCCGCAGGCACCACAATAGGCTGGTTCAGGTGAAACGCTGACACCACCTTAGGCAGAAAATGAGGACGCGTCCGCAGTTCTGCCCTGTCCGAATGGAAAATCAGATATGGGCTTTTATACGATAAAGCCGCCAATTCTGACACTCTCCTGGCTGAAGCCAGGGCCAGTAGCATGGTTACTTTCCATGTAAGATATTTCAAATCCGCCGATTTGAGTGGCTCAAACCAATGGGATTTGAGAAAATCCAAAACTACATTAAGGTCCCACGGAGCCACTGGGGGCACAACCGGGGGCTGTATATGTAGTACTCCTTTTACAAAAGTCTGGACTTCAGGAACTGAAGCCAATTCTTTCTGGAAGAAAATCGACAGGGCCGAAATTTGAACCTTAATGGACCCCAACTTGAGGCCCATAGACAATCCTGTTTGCAGGAAATGTAGGAATCGACCCAATTGAAATTCCTCCGTGGGGGCCTTCCTGGCCTCACACCACGCAACATATTTTCTACAAATGCGGTGATAATGTTGTGCAGTCACCTCCTTCCTGGCTTTTACCAGTGTAGGAATGACCTCTTCCGGAATGCCTTTTTCCCTTAGAATTCGGCGTTCAACCGCCATGCCGTCAAACGCAGCCGCGGTAAGTCTTGGAATAGACACGGTCCCTGTTGAAGCAGGTCCCGTCTTAGAGGTAGAGGCCACGGATCTTCCTTGAGCATCTCCTGAAGTTCCGGGTACCAAGTTAGTCTTGGCCAATCCGGAGCCACGAGTATCGTTCTTACTCCCCTTTGCCGTATAATTCTCAGTACTTTTGGTATGAGAGGCAGAGGAGGAAACACATACACTGACTGGAACACCCACGGCGTTACCAGAGCGTCCACAGCTATTGCCTGAGGGTCTCGACCTGGCGCAATACCTGTCCAGTTTTTTGTTGAGGCGAGACGCCATAATGTCCACCTTTGGTTTTTCCCAACGGTTCACAATCATGTGGAAGACTTCTGGATGAAGTCCCCACTCTCCCGGGTGTAGATCGTGTCTGCTGAGGAAGTCTGCTTCCCAGTTGTCCACTCCCGGAATGAACACTGCTGACAGTGCTATCACATGATCTTCCGCCCAGAGAAGAATCCTTGCAGCTTCTGCCATTGCTCTCCTGCTTCTTGTGCCGCCCTGTCTGTTTACGTGGGCGACTGCCGTGATGTTGTCCGACTGGATCAACACCGGCTGACCCTGAAGCAGGGGTTTTGCCAGGCTTAGAGCATTGTAAATCGCTCTTAGCTCCAGTATATTTATGTGAAGAGACATCTCCAGGTTTGACCATACTCCCTGGAAGTTTCTTCCCTGTGTGACCGCTCCCCAGCCTCTCAGACTGGCATCCGTGGTCACCAGGACCCAGTCCTGTATGCCGAATCTGCGGCCCTCTAACAGATGAGCACTCTGCAACCACCACAGCAGAGACACCCTTGTCCGTGGCGATAAGGTTATCCGCTGATGCATCTGCAGATGTGATCCGGACCATTTGTCCAGCAGATCCCACTGAAAAGTTCGTGCGTGGAATCTGCCGAATGGAATCGCTTCGTAAGAAGCCACCATCTTTCCCAGGACTCTTGTGCATTGATGCACAGACACTTTCCCTGGTTTTAGGAGGTTCCTGACAAGTTCGGATAACTCCTTGGCTTTCTCCTCCGGAAGAAACACCTTTTTCTGAACCGTGTCCAGAATCATTCCCAGGAACAGCAGACGTGTCGTCGGGGTCAATTGAGATTTTGGAAAATTCAGAATCCACCCGTGCTGTTGCAGCACTATTTGGGTTAGTGCTACTACGTCCCCCAGCTGTTCCCTGGACCTTGCCCTTATCAGGAGATCGTCCAAGTAAGGGATAATTAATACGCCTTTTCTTCGTAGAAGAAACATCATTTCGGCCATTACCTTGGTAAAGACCCGAGGTGCCGTGGACAATCCAAACGGCAGCGTCTGAAACTGATAATGACAGTTTTGCACCACGAACCTGAGGTACCCTTGATGTGAAGGGCAAATTGGGACATGCAGGTAAGCATCCTTGATGTCCAGGGACACCATAAAGTCCCCTTCTTCCAGATTCGCTATCACTGCTCTGAGTGACTCCATCTTGAACTTGAATTTTTGTATGTACAGGTTCAAAGATTTCAGATTTAGAATAGGTCTTACCGAGCCGTCCGGCTTCGGTACCACAAATAATAAGATTTTACTTACCGATAAATCTATTTCTCGTAGTCCGTAGTGGATGCTGGGGACTCCGTCAGGACCATGGGGATATAGCGGCTCCGCAGGAGACAGGGCACAATAATAAAAGCTTTAGGATCAGGTGGTGTGCACTGGCTCCTCCCCCTATGACCCTCCTCCAAGCCTCAGTTAGGATACTGTGCCCGGACGAGCGTGCATAATAAGGAAGGATATTGAATCCCGGGTAAGACTCATACCAGCCACACCAATCACACCGAACAACCTGTGATCTGAACCCAGTTAACAGTATGATAACAACGAAGGAGCCTCTGAAAAGATGGCTCACAACAAGAATAACCCGATTTTTGTAACAATAACTATGTACAAGTATTGCAGACAATCAGCACTTGGGATGGGCGCCCAGCATCCACTACGGACTACGAGAAATAGATTTATCGGTAAGTAAAATCTTGTTTTCTCTGACGTCCTAGTGGATGCTGGGGACTCAGTCAGGACCATGGGGATTATACCAAAGCTCCCAAACGGGCGGGAGAGTGCGGATGACCCTGCAGCACCGAATGAGAGAACTCCATGTCCTCCTCAGCCAGGGTATCAAATTTGTAGAATTTAGCAAACGTGTTTTCCCCTGACCAAGTAACTGCTCGGCAAAGTTGTAAAGCCGAGACCCCTCGGGCAGTCGCCCAAGATGAGCCCCCTTCCTTTTGGAATGGGCTTTTACCGATTTTGGCTGTGGCAGGCCTGCCACAGAATGTGTAAACTGAATTGTATTACAAATCCAGCGAGCAATCGTCTGCTTAGAAGCAGGAGCACCCATCTTGTTGGGTGCATACAGGCTAAACAGCGAGTCAGATTTTCTGACTCCAGCCTTCCTGGAAACATATTTTTCAGGGCCCTGACAACGTCAAGTAACTTGGAGTCCTCCAAGTCCCTAGTACCCGCAGGTACCACAATAGGTTGGTTCATGTGAAAAACAGAAAACACCTTAAGGAGAAATTGAGGACGAGTCCTCAATTCTGCCCTGTCAGAATGAAAAATTAAGTAAGGGCTTTATATATGATAAAGCCGCCAATTCTGACACACGCCTGGCTGAAGCCAGGGCTAATAGCATCGTCACCTTCCATGTGAGATATTTTAAGTCCACAGTGGTGAGTGGTTCAAACCAATGTGACTTTAGGAAACTCAAAACAACATTGAGATCCCAAGGTGCCACTGGGGCACAAAAGAAGGCTGTATATGCTGTAGCCCTTATACAAACATCTGAACGTCAGGCACTAAAGCCAGTTCTTTCTGGAAGAAATTCGACAGGGCCGAAATTTGAACCTTAATGGACCCTAATTTTAGGCCCATAGACAGTCCTGTTTTCAGGAAATGTAGGAAACGACCCAGTTGGAATTCCTCTGTAGGGGCCTTCTTGGCCCCACACCACGCAACATATCTTCGCCAAATGCGGTGAAAATGTTTTGCGGTTACATCCTTCCTGTCTTCGACCAGGGTAGGGATGACTTCATCTGGAATGCCCTTTCAGGATCCGGCGTTCAACCGCCATGCCGTCAAACGCGGCAAGTCTTGGAACAGACAAGGCCCCTGCTGGAGCAGGTCCTTTCTTAAAGGTAGAGGCCACGGGTCTTCCGTGAACATCTCTTGAAGTTTCGGGTACCAAGTCCTTCTTGGCCAATCCGGAACCACGAGTATCATTCTTACTCATCTCCCTCTTATGATTCTCAGTACTTTTTGTATGAGAGGCATAGGAGGGAACACATACTCTGACTGGTACATCCACAGTGTTACCAGAGCGTCCACCGCTATTGCCTGAGGGTCCCTTGACCTGGCGCAATATCTAGTTTTTTGTTCAGGCGGGACGCCATCATGTCCACCTTTGGTTTTTCACAACGGTTTACAATCATGTGGAAGACTTCCCGATGAAGTCCCCACTCTCCCGGGTGGAGGTCATGCCTGCTGAGGAAGTCTGCTTCCCAGTTTTCCACTCCCGGAATGAACACTGCTGAGAGTGTTATCACATGATTTTTCGCCCAGCGAAGAATCCTTTCAGTTTCTGCCATTTCCCTCCTGCTTCTTGTGCCGCCCTGTCTGTTTACGTGGGCGACTGCCGTGATGTTGTCCCACTGGATCAATACCGGCTGACCTTGAAGCAGAGGTCTTGCTAAGCTTAGAGCATTGTAAATTGCCCTTAGCTCCAGTATATTTATGTGGAGAGAAGTCTCCAGACTCGATCACACTCTCTGGAAATTTTTTTTTCCTTGTGTGACTGCTCCCCAGCCACTCAGGCTGGCATCCGTGGTCACCAGGACCCAGTCCTGAATGCCGAATCTGCGGCCCTTTCATAGATGAGCACTCTGCAGCCACCGCAGAAGAAACACCCTTGTCCTTGGAGACAGGGTTATCCGCTGATGCATCTGAAGATGCGATCCGGACCATTTTTCCAGCAGATCCCACGTAAAGGTTCTTGCGTGAAATCTACCGAATGGGATCGCTTTGTAAGAAACCACCATTTTTCACAGGATCCTTGTGCAATGATGCACTGATACTTTTCCTGGTTTTAGGAGGTTCCTGACTAGCTCGGATAACTCCCTGGCTTTCTTCTCCGGGAGAAAACATCCTTTTCTGGACTGTGTCCAGAATCATCCCTAGGAACAGTAGACGTGTTGTCGGAAAAAACTGCGATTTTGGAATATTTAGAATCCACTCGTGCTGTCGTAGAACTACTTAAGATAGTGCTACTCCGACCTCCAACTGTTCTCTGGACCTTGCCCTTATCAGGAAAGCGTCCATATTTCTTTTAAGAAGAATCATCATTTCGGCCATTACCTTGGTAAAGACCCGGGGTGCCGTGGACAATCCAAACGGCAGCGTCTGAACTGATAGTGACAGTTCTGTACCACGAACCTGAGGTACCCTTGGTGAGAAGGGCAAATTTGGACATGTAGGTAAGCGTCCCTGATATCCAGTGACACCATATCGTCCCCTTCTTCCTGGTTCGCTATCACTGCTCTGAGTGACTCCATCTTGATTTGAACGCTTGTATGTAAGTGTTCAAATATTTCAGATCTCACCTAGCCGTCTGGCTTCAGTACCACAATATAGTGTGGAATAATACCCCTTCCCTTGTTGTAGAAGGGGTACTTTGATTATCACCTGCTGGGAATACAGCCTGTGAATTGTTCCCAATACTGCCTCCCTGTCGGAGGGAGACGTTGGTAAAGCAGACTTCAGGAACTTGTGAGGGGGAGACGTCTCGAATTTCCAATGTACACCTGGGATACTACGTGTAGGATCCAGGAGTCCACTTGTGAGTGAGCCCACTGCGTGCTGAAACTCTTGAGATGACCCCCTACCGCACCTGAGTCCGCTTGTACGGCCCCAGCGTCATGCTGCGGACTTGGCAGAAGCTGTGGAGGGCTTCTGTTCCTGGGAATGGGCTGCCTGCTGCAGTCTTCTTCCCTTTCCTCTACCCCTGGGCAGATATGACTGGCCCTTTTGCCCGCCTGCCCTTATGGGGACGAAAGGACTGAGACTGAAAAGACTGTGTCCTTTTCTGTTGAGATGTGACTTGGGGTAACAAAAGGTGGATTTTTCAGCTGTTGCCATGGCCACCAGGTCCGATGGACCGCCCCTTTATACGGCAATACTTCCATGTGCCGTCTGGAATCTGCATCACCTGACCACTGTCGTCTGGCAGATATGGACATCACATTTACTCTTGATGCCAGAATGCAAATATCCCTCTGCGCATCTCGCATATATAGAAATGCATCCTTAAAATGCTCTATAGTCAATAAAATCTTGTCCCTGTCAAGGGTATCAATATTTTCAGTCAGGAAATCCGACCAAGCCCCCTCAGCGCTGCACATCCAGGCTGAGGCGATTGCTGGTCGTAGTATAACACCAGTATATGTGTATATACTTTTAGGATATTTTTCAGCTTCCTATCAGCTGGCTCCTTGAGGGCTGCCGTATCTGGAGACGGTAACGCCACTTGTTTTTATAAGCGTGTGAGCGCCTTATTCACCCTAAGGTGTGTTTCCCAACTCGCCCTAACTTCTGGCGGGAAAGGGTATACCGCCAATAATTTTCTATGGGAGGAAACCCACGTATCATCACACACTTCATTTAATTTATCTGATTCAGGAAAAACTACAAGTAGTTTATTCACACCCTACATAATACCCTTATTTGTGGTACTTGTAGTATCAGAAATATGTAACACCTCCTTCATTGCCCTTAACATGAAACGTGTGGCCCTAAAGGAAAATACGTTTGTTTCTTCACCGTCGACACTGGAGTCAGTGTCCGTGTCTGTGTCGACCGACTGAGGTAAATGGGCGTTTTTACAAGCCCCTGACGGTGTCTGAGACGCCTGGACAGGTACTAATTTGTTTGCCGGCCGTCTCATGTCGTCAACCGACCTTGCAGCGTGTTGACATTATCACGTAATTCCTAAATAAGCCATCCATTCCAGTGTCGACTCCCTAGAGAGTGACATCACCAATACAGGCAATTTGCTCCGCCTCCTCACCAACATCGTCCTCCTACATGTCGACACACACGTACCGACACACAGCACACACACAGGGAATGCTCTGACAGAGGACAGGACCCCACTAGCCCTTTGGGGAGACAGAGGGAGAGTTTTCCAGCACACACCAAAAACGCTATAATTATACAGGGACAACCCCTTATACAAGTGTTTTCCCTTATAGCATTTTTATATATGTAATCATATCGCCAAATAAGTGCCCCCCCTCTCTGTTTTAACCCTGTTTCTGTAGTGCAGTGCAGGGGAGAGCCTGGGAGCCTTCCTCACAGCAGAGCTGAGCAGGAAAATGGCGCCGTGTGCTGAGGAGAATAGGCCCCGCCCCCTTTTCGGCGGGCTCTTCTCCCGGAGTTTGTGAGATCTGGCAGGGGTTAAATACATCCATATAGCCTCAAGGGCTATATGTGATGTATTTTAGCCATAAAAAGGTATTATACATTGCTGCCCAGGGCGCCCCCCCCAGCACCCTGCACCCTCAGTGACAGTTGGTGACTGTTGGTGAAGTGTGCTGACAACAATGGCGCACAGCTGCAGTGCTGTGCGCTACCTTATGAAGACTGAAAGTCTTCTGCCGCCTGTTTCTGGACCTCTGGACCTCTTCAACTTCGGCATCTGCAAGGGGGGTCGGCGGCACGGCTCCGGGACGAACCCCAGGGTGAGACCTGTGTTCCGACTCCCTCTGGAGCTAATGGTGTCCAGTAGCCTAAGAAGCAAATCCATCCTGCACGCAGGTGAGTTTTCTTCTCTCCCCTAAGTCCCTCGTAGCAGTGAGCCTGTTGCCAGCAGGACTCACTGAAAATAAAAAACCTAACTTAAACTTTTATTCTAAGCAGCTCAGGAGAGCCACCTAGATTGCACCCTTCTCCTCGGGCACAAAAATCTAACTGAGGCTTGGAGGAGGGTTATAGGGGGAGGAGCCAGTGCACACCACCTGATCCTAAAGCTTTTATTATTGTGCCCTGTCTCCTGCGGAGCCGCTATATCCCCATGGTCCTGACGGAGTCCCCAGCATCCACTAGGACGTCAGAGAAAGTGTGGAATAATACCCCTTTCCATGTTGTAGGAGGGGTACCTTGACTATCACCTGCTGAGAATACAGCTTGTGAATGGCTTCCAATACCGTCGCCCTGTCTGAGGGAGACGTTGGCAAAGCAGACTTTAGGAACCGGCGAGGGGGAGACTTCTCGAATTCCAACCTGTAACCCTGAGATATTATCTGCAGTATCCAGGGGTCCACCTGTGAGTGAGCCCACTGTGCGCTGAAATTCTTGAGTCGACCCCCCACCGCCCCTGAGTCCGCTTGTAAAGCCCCAACGTCATGCTGAGGGCTTTGCAGAAGCCGGGGGGGGCTTCTGCTCCTGGGAAGAAGCTGCTTGGTGCACTCTCTTACCCTTTCCTTTGCCTCGGGGCAAATATGACTGTCCTTTCGCCCGCTTGTTCCTATAGGAACGAAAGGACTGCGGCTGAAAAGACGGTGTCTTTTTCTGTTGGGAGGGGACCTGAGGTAAAAAGGTGGATTTCCCGGCTGTTGCCGTGGCCACCAAATCCGATAGACCGACCCCAAATAATTCCTCCCCCTTATACGGCAATACTTCCATATGCCGTTTGGAATCCGCATCACCTGACCATTGTCGCGTCCATAAACTTCTTCTGGCAGATATGGACATCGCACTTACTCTCGATGCCAGAGTGCAAATATCCCTCTGCGCATCTCGCATATATAGAAATGCATCCTTTAAATGCTCTATAGTCAGTAAAATACTGTCCCTATCCAGGGTATCAATATTTTCAGTCAGGGAATCCGACCAAACCACCCCAGCACTGCACATCCATGCAGAGGCGATGGCTGGTCGCAGTATAACACCAGTATGAGTGTATATACTTTTCAGGGTAGTTTCCAGCCTCCTATCTGCTGGATCCTTGAGGGCGGCCGTTTCAGGAGACGGTAACGCCACTTGTTTTGATAAGCGTGTGAGCGCGTTATCCACCCTAGGGGGTGTTTCCCAGAGCGCCCTAACCTCTGGCGGGAAAGGATATAATGCCAATAACTTCTTTGAAATTAGCAGTTTTCTATCGGGGTTAACCCACGCTTCATCACACACTTCATTCAATTCATCTGATTCAGGAAAAACTACAGGTAGTTTTTTCAGACCCCACATAATACCCCTTTTTGTGGTACATGCAGTATCAGAGATATGTAAAGCCTCCTTCATTGCCGTGATCATATAACGTGTGGCCCTACTGGAAAATACGTTTGTTTCTTCACCGTCGACACTAGATTCGGTGTCCGTGTCTGGGTCTGTGTCGACCGACTGAGGTAAAGGGCGTTTTACAGCCCCTGACGGTGTCTGAGACGCCTGTACAGGTACTAACTGATTTTCCGGCCGTCTCATGTCGTCAACTGTTTTTTGTAATGTGCTGACATTATCACGTAATTCCATAAATAAAGCCATCCATTCCGGTGTCGACTCCCTAGGGGGTGACATCACCATTACCGGCAATTGCTCCGCCTCCACACCAACATCGTCCTCATACATGTCGACACACACGTACCGACACACAGCAGACACACAGGGAATGCTCTTATCGAAGACAGGACCCCACTAGCCCTTTGGGGAGACAGAGGGAGAGTTTGCCAGCACACACCCAAGCGCTATAAATATATATAGGAACAACCCTATAGAAGTGTTTTCTCCCTTATAGCAGCTTAATATATATCAAAAACGCCAAAAAAAGTGCCCCCCCCTCTCTTTTTTACCCTGTTTCTGTAGTGCAGTGCAGGGGAGAGTCCTGGGAGCCTTCCTCGCAGCGGAGCTGAGCAGGAAAATGGCGCTGTGTGCTGAGGAGATATGCCCCGCCCCCTATTTCGGCGGGCTCTTCTCCGGAGTTTGTGAGACCTGGCAGGGGTTAAATGCATCCATATAGCCCCAAGGGCTATATGTGATGTATTTTTTAGCCAGAACAAGGTATTCTCATTGCTGCCCAGGGCGCCCCCTGCAGCGCCCCTGCACCCTCCGTGACCGCTAGTGTGAAGTGTGTGACAACAATGGCGCACAGCTGCAGTGCTGTGCGCTACCTCATGAAGACTGAAAAGTCTTCTTCCGCCGGTTTCTGGACCTCTTCGCTTTTCGGCATCTGCAAGGGGGTCGGCGGCGCGGCTCCGGGACCGGACTCCATGGCTGGGCCTGTGTTCGATCCCTCTGGAGCTAATGGTGTCCAGTAGCCTAAGAAGCCAATCCATCCTGCACGCAGGTGAGTTCACTTCTTCTCCCCTAAGTCCCTCGTTGCAGTGAGCCTGTTGCCAGCAGGACTCACTGAAAATAAAAAACCTAAAAACTTTTTCTAAGCAGCTCTTTAGGAGAGCCACCTAGATTGCACCCTGCTCGGACGGGCACAAAAACCTAACTGAGGCTTGGAGGAGGGTCATAGGGGGAGGAGCCAGTGCACACCACCTGATCCTAAAGCTTTATTTTTGTGCCCTGTCTCCTGCGGAGCCGCTAATCCCCATGGTCCTGACGGAGTCCCCAGCATCCACTAGGACGTTAGAGAAAATAAGAATTTACTTACCGATAATTCTATTTCTCGGAGTCCGTAGTGGATGCTGGGGTTCCTGAAAGGACCATGGGGAATAGCGGCTCCGCAGGAGACAGGGCACAAAAAGTAAAGCTTTCCGATCAGGTGGTGTGCACTGGCTCCTCCCCCCATGACCCTCCTCCAGACTCCAGTTAGGTACTGTGCCCGGACGAGCGTACACAATAAGGGAGGAATTTTGAATCCCGGGTAAGACTCATACCAGCCACACCAATCACACTGTACAACCTGTGATCTGAACCCAGTTAACAGTATGATAACAGCGGAGCCTCTGAAAAGATGGCTCACAACAACAATAACCCGATTTAGTTAGCAATAACTATGTACAAGTATTGCAGATAATCCGCACTTGGGATGGGCGCCCAGCATCCACTACGGACTCCGAGAAATAGAATTATCGGTAAGTAAATTCTTATTTTCTCTATCGTCCTTGTGGATGCTGGGGTTCCTGAAAGGACCATGGGGATTATACCAAAGCTCCCAAACGGGCGGGAGAGTGCGGATGACTCTGCAGCACCGAATGAGAGAACTCCAGGTCCTCTTTTGCCAGGGTATCAAATTTGTAGAATTTTACAAACGTGTTCTCCCCCGACCACGTAGCTGCTCGGCAAAGTTGTAATGCCGAGACCCCTCGGGCAGCCGCCCAAGATGAGCCCACCTTCCTTGTGGAATGGGCCTTAACAGATTTAGACTGTGGCAGGCCTGCCACAGAATGTGCAAGTTGAATTGTGCTACCAATCCCACGAGCAATCGACTGCTTAGAAGCAGAAGCACCCAGCATTGTTGGGTGCATACAGGATAAACAGCAAGTCAGATTTCCTGACTCCAGCCAACCTGGAAACTATATTTTCAGGGCCCTGATAACATCCAGCAACTTGGAGTCCTCCAAGTCCCTAGTAGCCGCAGGTACCACAATAAGCTGGTTCAGGTGAAACGCTGACACCACCTTAAGGAGAAACTGGGGACGAGTCCGCAGCTTTGCTCTGTCCGAATGGACAATCAGATATGGCTTTGTGAGATAAAGCCGCCAATTCTGACACTCGCCTGGCCGAGGCCAGGACCAACAGCATGGTCATTTTCCATGTGAGATATATCAAATCCACAGATTTGAGTTGTTTAAACCAATGTGATTTTTTAGGAATCCCAAAACTACGTTGAGATCGCCCAGTGCCACTGGAGACATCAAAGGGGCTGTATATGCAGTACTCCCTTAACAACTTCTGGACTTCAGGAACTGAAGCCAATTTCTTTCTGGAAGAAAATCAACAGGCCGAAATTTGAACCTTAATGGACCCAATTTGAGACCCATAGACACTCCTGTTTGCAGGAAATGTAGAAATTAACCTAGTTGAAATTCTTCCGTGGAGCCTTCCTGGACTCACACCCTGGCACATATTTTCACCTAAGTGGTGATAATGTTGTGCGGTCACCTCCTTCCTGGCTCTGACCAGGGTAGGGATGACCTCTTCCGGAATGCCTCTTTCCCTTAGGATCCGGCGTTCACCCGCCTTGGCGTCAACGCAGCTGCGGTAAATCCCGGAACAGACACGGTTCTTGCCGAATCAAGACCCTTCTTAGTATCTCTTGAAGTTCCGGGAACCAAGTCCTTCTTGGCCAAACCGGAGCCACGAGTATAGTTCTTACTCCTCTCCTTCCTATCATTTTCAATACATTGGGTATGAAAAGCAGAGGATGGAACACATACACCGACTGGTACACCGACGGTGTTACCAGAGCGTCCCAGCTATTGCCTGAGTGTCTCTTGACCTGGCGCTTCAGGTGGGACGCCATCATAACCACCTTTGGTCTTTCCCAACGGTTTACAATCATGTGGAAACTTCCAGATTAAGTTTCCACTTTTCCGGGTGGAATTCATTTATGCTGAGGAAATCTTCCCAGTTGCCCACTCCCGGAATGAACACTGCTGACAGTGTTATCACATGATTTTCCGCCCAGCGAAGAATCCTTGCTGTCATTGCCCTCCTGCTTCTTGTGTCGCCCCGTCTGATAACGTGGGCGACCGCCATGATGATGTCCTACTGGATCAGCACCGGTTGACTTTGAAGCAGGAGTCTTCCTAGGCTCAGAGCATTGTAAATTGCCCTTAGCTCCAGTATATTCATGTGGAGAGAAGTCTCCAGACTTGACCACACTTCCTTGGAAATTTTTTCCCTGTGTGACTACTCCCCAGCCTCTCAGGCTGGTATCCGTGGTCCCCAGAACACAGTCCTGAATGCTGAGTGTGCTGCCCTCTAAAAGATGAGCACTCTGCAGCCCCCACAGAAGAGACACCCTTGTCCTTGGAGACAGGATTATCCGCTGATGCATCTGAAAATGCGTTCCGGACCATTCGTCCAGCAAATCCCCTGAGATCTGCCGAATGGAATCGCTTCGTAAGAAGCCACCATTTTTCCCAGGACTCCTGTGCATTGATGCACTGATACTTGGCCTGGTTTTAGGAGGTTTCTGACTAGGTCGAATAACTCCTTGGCTTTTTCCTCCCGGAGGAACACCTTTTTCTGGACTATGCCCAGAATCATTCCTAGGAACAGCAGACGTATCGTCGGAAAACAGCTGCGATTCTTGGAATATTTAGAATCCAGTCGTGCTGTCGTAGAACTACTTTAGATAGTGCTCTTCCGACCTCCAACTGTTCTCTGGAACTTGCCCTTTTCAGGATATCGTCCAAGTAAGGGATAATTTAGATGCCTTTTTTCTTTGAAGAAACATCTTTTCGGCCATTACCTTGGTAAAAGGCCCGGGGTGCCGTGGATAATTCAAACGGCATCGTCTGAAACTGATATTGACAGTTCTGTACCACGAACCAGAGGTACCCTTGTTGAGAAGGGCAAATTTGGACATGGAGGTAATCCTTGATGTCCAGGGACACCATATAGTCCCCTTTTTTTTTTTTTTTTTTCCGGTTCGCTATCACTGCTCTGAGTGACTCCATCTCGATTTGAACCTTTTATGTAAGTGTTCAAAGATTTCAGTTTAGACTATGTCTCACCAAGCCGTCTGGCTTCAGTACCACAATATAGTGTGGAAAAATAATACCCTTTTCCTTGTTGTAGGAGGGGTACTTTGATTATCACCTGCTGGATATACAGCTTGTGAATTGTTTCCAATGCTGCCTCCCTGTCAGAGGGAGCCGTTGGTAAAGCAGACTTCAGAAACCTGCGAGGAGAAGATGTCTCGACTCTCCAATCTGTACCCCTGGGATAATACTTGTACTATCTAGGGGTCAACCTGCGAGTGATCCCACTGCGCGCTGAGACTCTTGAGACTACCCCCCCACCTTGAGTCCGCTTGCACGGCCCCAGCGTCATGCTGAGGACTTGGCAGACGCGGTGGAGGGCTTCTTTTCCTGGGAAGGGGCTGCCTGCTGCAGTCTACTTCCCTTACCTCTATGTCTGGGCAGATATGACTGGCCTTTTGCCTGCATGCCCTCATGGGAAAGGAAGGATTGAGGCTGAAAAGACGGTGTCTTTTTCAGCTGAGATGTAACTTGGGGTAAAAAGGTTGGATTTCCCAGCTGTTGCCGTGGTCCCCAGGTCCGATGGACCGACCCCAACTAACTCCTTCCCTTTATACGGCAATACTTCCATGTGCCGTATGGGATCTGTATCACCTGACCACTGTCGTGTCCATGACATCTTCTGGGTGATATGGACAACGTACTTATCTTGATGCCAGAGAGCAAATATCCCTCTGTGCATCTCACGTACATATATATATAGAATGCATCCTATTAAATGCTCTATATGAATAAAATATTTTCAGTCAGGGAATCCGACCAAGCCAACCCAGCACTGCATCTCCAGGCTGATGGCGATCGCTGGTCGCAGTATAACCACCGTATGTGTGTATATACTTTTTAGGATATCTTTCCAGCTTCCTATCAGCTGGCTCCTTGAGGGCGGCCGTATCTGGAGACGGTAACGCCACTTGATAAGCGTGTGAGCGCCTTATCACCCTAAGGGGTGTTTCCCAACGCGCCCTAATTTCTGGCGGGAAAAGGTATAACGCCAATATTTGCTATCGGGGTAACCCCACGCATCATCACACACTTCATTTTATTTTATCTGATTCAGGAAAAACTACAGGTAGTTTTTTCACTCCCACATAATACCCTTTTTTGTGGTACTTGTAGTATCAGAATTATGCAACACCTCCTTCATTGCCCTTAACGTGTGGCCCTAATGAGAAATACGTTTGTTTATTCACCGTCGACACTGGATTCAGTGTCCGTGTCTGTGTCGACCGACTGAGGTAAATGGGCGTTTTTAACGCCCCTGACGGTGTTTCTGAGACGCCTGGACCGGTACTAATAGTTTGTCGGCCGTCTCACGTCGTCAACCGACCTTGCAGCGTGTTGACATTCTCACGTAATTCCCTAAATAAGCCATCCATTCCGGTGTCGACTCCCTAGAGAGTGACATCACCATTACAGGCAATTTCTCCGCCTCCTCACCAACATCGTCCTCATACATGTCGACACACACGTACCGACACACAGCACACACACCGGGAATGTTCTGACAGAGGACAGGACCCACACTAGCCCTTTGGGGAGACAGAGGGAGAGTTTGCCAGCACACACCAAAACGCTATAATTATATAGGGACAACCTTATATAAGTGTTTTCCCTTATAGCATCTTTATATATATCTCAATATCGCCAAAATCAGTGCCCCCCCTCTCTGTTTTAACCCTGTTTCTGTAGTGCAGTGCAGGGGAGAGCCTGGGAGCCTTCTCTCCAGGCTTTCTGTGAGAGAAAATGGCGCTGTGTGCTGAGGAGATAGGCCCCGCCCCTTTTTCGGCGGGCTCGTCTCCCGCTATTTAGTGAATCTTGGCAGGGGTTAAATATCTCCATATAGCCTCTGGGGGCTATATGTGAGGTATTTTTCGCCAAAAAAGGTTTTCATTTGCCTCCCAGGGCGCCCCCCTCCCAGCGCCCTGCACCCTCAGTGACTGCCGTGTGAAGTGTGCTGAGAGGAAAATGGCGCACAGCTGCAGTGCTGTGCGCTACCTTTAGAAGACTGCAGGAGTCTTCAGCCGCCGATTCTGGACCTCTTCTTACTTCAGCATCTGCAAGGGGGCCGGCGGCGCGGCTCCGGTGACCATCCAGGCTGTACCTGTGATCGTCCCTCTGGAGCTGATATCCAGTAGCCAAGAAGCCAATCCATCCTGCACGCAGGTGAGTTCACTCCTTCTCCCCTAAGTCCCTCGTTGCAGTGATCCTGTTGCCAGCAGGACTCACTGTAAAATAAAAAACCTAAGCTAAACTTTCTCTAAGCAGCTCTTTAGGAGAGCCACCTAGATTGCACCCTTCTCGGCCGGGCACAAAAATCTAACTGGAGTCTGGAGGAGGGTCATGGGGGGAGGAGCCAGTGCACACCACCTGATCGGAAAGCTTTACTTTTTGTGCCCTGTCTCCTGCGGAGCCGCTATTCCCCATGGTCCTTTCAGGAACCCCAGCATCCACAAGGACGATAGAGAAATAACAGTTAGGAGCTGACTGGCTGGTGCATTATCAACTTGCACATTTCATTGCTTTATCACTTATTTATCCCTTCTCCAGGTTAATACATCTGCCCTATTGCTCTGATTCGCACTTGAGTCTACTATCTCATCCATGCAGGTTAAGATGAAAGATTTGGAGAACAGAAATAGGCGAAACAACATGGGCATCATTGGCCTGAGCCTATAAAACTTGGATATTCTGATTTCCACCTAGCTCCCCTCTGAGCTTGGCTGGCAGCAATATCGTTCGTAGTGGAGAAGATTCACTGGGTGGGGCCAGACTGCCAACATAACCAACGCAAAGCCCACCTAGTTATTATGCACATTCTTAAATGATGTGGACAAGGTGTATTTGCTGGAAACCTCTTGGGCTTCATTACAATGGTGACAAACTTCTCTTCCAAGACTTTTCCTATCAAGTTGCTATGAGACGCAGAGTTCTCTTCTCTTTGTAATTCTGTGTTCAAGCCTCATTCAGTTTTGCACGGTTTTACACTGTGCAACTCAGGGTCACGCACTATGGCAAGCAAGAATCCCCCGCCGCAACAAAGGCTGTTTTGCACTCTCTCCCCTCAGGTATCCACTTTGTCAGTGACAGCAGAAGATTAAAATGTTCTGTCACTATATTATTTTTTTTGTTGCTCTTCTGTACTGTTTTTCATGCTCTTTGGTGTGTCACTAGGACAATTAGTAACTTGCTCCCTCCGCTCCTGTGACGAGTGCAACATATGATTTTTCATTTCTTGTCAAGTTCTAGCGAGTGTAGATGAGGGTTAGCAAGGGAAATGCTGGGACGACTTTTCAACATGTGAAGAAGTCCAAAAAATGTGTACAATCTTGGAATGTTGAAGGACTGGATATGCCCATAAAAGAGCAAAAATCTTGAACACATTTAGAACATTTGAATCCTAATGTGGTAGTTCTCCAGGAATCTCACTGGAAAGAGGGAGACCCCAACGTTTTAAGGAATACGTGGATAGATGGTTTCAGGTTGGCATATATTCCCACTAAACAAAAGGGGGGAAGGGGGTACTGTTCTTTTTATTATGTATATTCAGTAAACTGTGCAAGGGAAAATTACCAAGGTAATGGGCCCGGCGCTTCAAAATGTGATGTTTAACCCAAAGCAGCTGTTTACAGGGATAGTTAATCCCTGAAAAATAATTATAGGAAAGGATATGCAGCGCTATAATATTCAGTATACGGTTTTAGATAGTCGAACAGATCTGAAGGCAGATTTCTGCTTCTTAAGTTTGAATTGAAGCATGAAAAGTTTACATTGACCACAAGACCTAACAATGTTTTTTGGGTTTTCTTTCAGATGTCTAGGTCTGCCTCCAGGATTGGGTTGAGGGAGAATTGATAATTGGTGTGGATTTTAACATCGCCCTATTGTTGGTCCAAGATGAGTTAGAACCAAGAGGTAGGTGGCGGGGTAGCGCACCTACTGCTTTGTTTCTAAAAACTTTTCGACTGCGCCAGCAGATACCAACACCCAACTTCCAGGGCATTCAGCTTTTATTGCCATCCCTATTCACATATCCACCAGAACTGATTTCTGGTTGATATCCACTGCTTAGGCTTGCAGATTCTGTTATTTGTGTGACAGCACTTTCTGATCATGAACTCAACCTTGTTTAGCCTCTCTTTTTCTCTCCACCTCGTGTCATGGCATATAACTGCCAATTCCACACCTACTGTACTTATTTTACCAGAAGACTATAAGGAATATCTAGCTTGCCATTTCTCTACTTATGTCGATGACAATCTTGCCCAAATTGATAATAATCACATTATTTCTTATGTAACTCCTAAGCAGTTGTAAAAACAGCGTTTTCATTCTGCCATGTTATCAAATGACTCGGACGTCAAGCTTTTGTAGAAGTACAATAATTATAAAACCTTATACACCAAGAAGGTCCCAATCTGGAAAACTTCTGGCTAAGTTTATTAGGATTCCCCAGACCTCCCCAAGTATTTTCTCTTAATCCTAACTAAGCGCCTCCCAGACCCCCAAGATATTACAAACTCTTTCTTGAAATATTATGAATCCCTTTATACAGCGCCTTCTGATGACCTAGCCCTAGGCGTACAGTTTCAGAATGAAGCAGCACCCCCTCTGCTTTCTGACGCTGACAAAAGCTCTACTGATGCAGCCAGTCACTGATTGTGAGCTACGCTTTCTTATCAAATCTCTTTCCAATTGCAACACTGGGGCAAGATGGACTACCTGCTGATGTCTACAAATTATTGCGTCCCCAGTTGCTGCTCCTTGCTGGGTTATTCTATAATAGATGGTCATAGGCCCCTAGACAATTTTATGGTGAGATTTAGATTGCTGGGCAGAGACCCAACTGCGGTACAGTCCTACAACTCTATTAAACCAAGGCCTGAAGTTTTTTTTTCCAGGCTTGTTGCCATTAGGATTAAAACTTTTCCATCCATATTTCATCCATCTCAATACAGTTTTGTCAAGGGCAGGATGTCAGTTCATAATGTCAGACAACTGACGGTGGCTATAACACAGTCAGAATAAGGCTGAGACAATGTAGTCATTAATGTGATGCCACAAGGCGTTTTATAGGTTGTCATGGACACATTTGTTCAGGTCCTAACTTATCAAGGTTTTGGTACTGACTTTGTCAGGATTTTTCAAGCCTTATATCTCAACTGAAAGGCCTCTCTCACAGTCAGTGGGATCAACACTCTGCCTTTCCAGCCACAACATGGTACTAGACAGGGATGCCCAATTTCCTCGATTATTCTTTAACCACTGTAGAGTCATTAATAAAGCATTTCTTTAGCTATTCAGCTTAAGCGGGATACACACGAAGAGATCCGTGTTTAAAATCTAAGCAATCTGACTAGATTGCTTAGATTTTAAGCACGGATCTGCCGTGTGTATGCCCCCAGCGATAGCGATGCGTGGGGCTATCGCTGGTGCTAGATTGTGCATGCATGCATGCACAATCTAGCGGGTCGCTCACTTCACCGCTGTGTGAAGTGAGCGGCCCCCCGTCCGTCCCCTCGCTCAGCACATCGCACTGTGCTGAGCGGGGGGAGAGATGTGTGCTGGGCGGTCTGTGTTAAGATCGCTCAGCACACATCTCCCCCGTCAGTACCCCCCTTTAGAGAGGCATCACTGTGGACCCTGTTCAATTTAAGGTGTCTGCCTTTGCAGACGACCTGCTACTGTATTTCTACAACGCATATGCAGGATTTCAACACTAACAAAATGGAAGCTTTGCCCTTTTTCCTACATGCTAGGGAGGGACGGGGGCGACAATTTCCCCTTTTGCTAGGTAGAGAATACGCCTAAATACTTTGAGCTATACATCCCATCACAACTCTGTTCTGTTAGGTTCAGTGCCTTGATTGAGTCTACCCTGGTGGATCATAGTGTCACTTCTCAATATACTTAGTACACTGTAGCCTAACTTAGTGAGTTTTCCCCATATATTGTACATACGCCACATGCTGTCGTTACTATTTGATAATGTGGTGCCTTATGGGCCAATAAATGCCTGTGTATATCCTTGTTGAAGCTGCAGTAGCCCTAGTCTCTGGAAGGGGTTAGCCTCCTGTTTCAAAGATTGTGCCTTGGTGTATAAAGCTGGCTCTTACTACTTCACACATATACTAATGCACCCATCAACTCCTAGAGCTAGACACAGGGGGCATTGCTAAGCAGGCTTCAGCTTTCCCAGGTCTCACTTTAGTACAGCTAAATTCTGAAACGTACCTGCTTCCTATGCAAAAATCTATCTTAAGTTGTTATACCGCTCCTACTTAACTATGAAATTATGATTACTTATTACTGACCCCTCCACATCAGCTTTTTTTTTTTTTTTTTTTTATGTACACAATTGTAGGAAGAGTAAGAAAAGCTTAAAAGTTTTGGCCAAAGCAACCAGAACATTTTCAATAAAGAATCTGATTTGTTGCTATGGGAAACACCATCATTATTCATTTTTAGAAGCTTTAGTAAATGTACCCCTTAGAAGCTGCACTTCTACATTGATTGTGGTCTTGTCATAAAGTCCAGTGGATTTGGAACCTTCTCAGCGGGAACTGGCAACTAACTGACCTGTGGGCACTACTAAACAGTCTTCTGACCCTACTGTTCGGCTGAACTGTGGCGCAAGGCTGCTCTTAGCAACAGTATCTGCTGTTTTCTTTACGAAAAGTTGATTTCCATCTAGTTTAAATGGATGAAAATCAATCTTGCTCGATGCTGGGTTTCAGGGGCTAAAAACACATTGACTAAACAGACAATTTTTTCTATATTTATTTTTAAATGTTAGTAAATTTGTGTCCCTGAAACCCAACATAGATGTTTAATTATTTTTCATTGATATAAAAAAAAAAAAATTAATTATATATATATATATATATATATATATATATATATATATATATATATATATATATATATATATATATATAAATAAATAAATAAAAAAAGGAAGGAAACCTGTAGTAAATAAAAGCCCTATTTTTTCTCAGTGGATAGCTAATGATATTACGAGTCTTGCTCTCATGTTATCCTGGCGCTCTCACCTTTTTATTATGGACTGGACTGAAATGTCCATTGGTAAAGAGAGTAGAGCTCACAATTGTTTATTTGGCACCGATATGTCAATGCTTTCTTTCTTCAGACCAAGGTTACCCTTAAGGCCGAAGTCTAGTTGACATCTTTGTATAATTTAGCGGTACTTCCTATGGGTTCCCCACCATAATGATTTTTGTAGCACTGGTATAAACCCCTCCCGACTCCATTTATTGGCTGGTCCTCTGTTCCCAGCAACAAATGCATCATCTATTCCCACACTACACCCCTCAGTTGCATACAGTTTTCACTGTGATATACTTTGTTTCCCAAGACAAAATTGTTTGTGATATACTTATGCTAGGTACACCGAGCACCTACATACTGTAGCTATTGTCTATTCTTTCCTATGTTTTTTATACTTGTAATGGTTTTGCTATTCTTGAACCTTCCAACAAACATTATTCAAATGTCTTGGGGGTTGGGGGTTCTGCGCAACCCTGCTATCCGGATCTGTTGCTACGGGAGCTGCTGGTGGCAATGGGCTATCCGTGCTCAGAGTGTGCTACACAGCTTATAATAGGTCTGTGGGCTACCTGCGCTCGCCTTGGGGATGGTGTGAGTGGGTATCTGTGAACAAATGATATAGCTAAATGTTTTCACATGCAAAGTTTATCTTTATTGAGTCACAGTGCTCAAAAACGAACAGAGTATGTGATACTGTTGGAAACAGTGTAGGAAAATGCAGATTGGATAAAGGGTACAATATTGTAAGCACAGAAACAAGTGAGGTATATGCAATGATTCAAACCCATAAAATACAACATGGTAAGAACAAGGTACCATACAGCTTGTTGTGCACAATGTGGAGTATACAGAAAGTCCGTTTTACATCTTTATATGGATGGATGTAGTAATCTGCTTATCAAAGTCCAGAGAAGTCCCGATTCCCTGATGTGGGGGTTGGGTTAGTCTGTCTCCAATTGCAGGTTAAAGCGTTATGGGGATGAGCAGGATGGGGGTTGTGTCATGGGGGATCGGCGTCACGACCCACCACTGGCAACTTACCCTTCCTAAGGTCTTTGTGGTGCTGAGCCGTCTTATTTCTCTGTATCCCCTCGAGGGTGGTGTTGGTAGTGGCTCCCCTGTCCCACTGTTCTCCACCGCGCTGGTACTGCAGGATTGAGTGGATCTTCTGCTGGCCGCTGACAGGACGTGCCGGTGCTGCTCGTCAGACCAGAAGTGCTGCTGGTGTTAGAGCCGGTGAAGAGACTTAGGTATGTCTATACCAGTGGGTGCCTGGGGCAGTTCTTCTTGGGTCAGGAGTCTGCTAGGTGCTTTGTAAGTGTTCTGTGGGTCTTTAGGTGCATGTACAACAGCTGGCGAGTTTGAGCAGCACTGCCCCAGGGATCGGAGATGACGGCTCTTACACCACCCTCAAGAGGGGATAGAGAGAAATAAGACGGCTCAGCACCACAAAGACCTCAGGAAGAGGAAGTTGATTACCAGTGGTGGGTCGGGATGCTGCCCCTCCATGACACAACCCCCAACCTGCTCATCCCCATAACGCTTTAACCTGCAACTGGAGTCAGACTAACCCAGCCCCCGCATCAGGGAATCGGGACTTCTCTGGACTTTAATAAGCAGCATACTACATCCATCCATATAAGGTTGTAAAACGGACTTCATCTGCACTCCACATTGTGCACAACAAGCTGTATGGTACCTTGTTCTTTCCATGTTGTATTTCATGCGTTTGAAACATTGTATATACCTTACTTGTTTCTGTACTTACAATATTGTATGCTTTATCCAATATACATTTTCCTACACACTGTTTGCAGCATTATCACACACTCCAGTGGTTCCCAAACTTTTTTGAATCTTGGCGCCCTAGTGTCAGAATTGTTTTCACTGCACACCTAGGCCAAAAGTTTCTTATTGAGAAATTTAGAAAGAAAAAAAAAATATATGAAATTAAGTAAATTATGTTTATATGTCATCCTTAAGTTCAATTATGTGGTGAAGGGACAAGATTTGCTTCTGTTTGTCCACATGTTTAATAATTGGCAGCCACAAGCAATGGTTTTGCCTATTACATTGACAATAAATAGTTTGAATCGGTCCTAGACCACCAACCTGAAGCAACCCTGCAAGTGTTGGGGTGCCGCGGCACACAGTTTGAGAACCACTGACATACTCTGTTTTTGAGCACTGCGACTCAAAGACAAAATGTGCATGTGAAATATTCAAGTTTATCATTTGTCACAGATACCGACTCATACCATCCCCAAGGTGCGTGCAGGTAGCACATAGACCTATTATAAGCAAACACTATTAAAAGAAAAAAAATAAGAATTTACTCACCGGTAATTTTATTTCTCGTAGTCCGTAGTGGATGCTGGGAACTCCGTAAGGACCATGGGGAATAGACGGGCTCCGCAGGAGACTGGGCACTCTAAGAAAAAATTAGGACTACTGGTGTGCACTGGCTCCTCCCTCTATGCCCCTCCTCCAGACCTCAGTTAGGGAAACTGTGCCTGGAAGAGCTGACACAATAAGGAAAGGATTTGGAATCCCGGGTAAGACTCATACCAGCCACACCAATCACACCGTACAACTCGTGATACTATACCCAGTTAACAGTATGAATAACAACTGAGCCTCACGAACAGATGGCTCATAACAATAACCCTTTAGTTAGGCAATAACTATATACAAGTATTGCAGACAATCCGCACTTGGGATGGGCGCCCAGCATCCACTACGGACTACGAGAAATAGAATTACCGGTGAGTAAATTCTTATTTTCTCTGACGTCCTAGCGGATGCTGGGAACTCCGTAAGGACCATGGGGATTATACCAAAGCTCCCAAACGGGCGGGAGAGTGCGGATGACTCTGCAGCACCGAATGAGCAAACTCAAGGTCCTCCTCAGCCAGGGTATCAAACTTGTAGAATTTTGCAAACGTGTTTGATCCCGACCAGGTAGCAGCTCGGCAAAGTTGTAAAGCCGAGACCCCTCGGGCAGCCGCCCAAGAAGAGCCCACCTTCCTCGTGGAATGGGCTTTGACTGATTTAGGATGCGGCAGTCCAGCCGCAGAATGTGCAAGTTGAATCGTGGAGCAGATCCAGCGAGCAATAGTCTGCTTAGAAGCAGGAGAACCCAACTTGAAGGGTGCATGCAGGATAAACAGCGAGTCAGTCTTTCTGACTCTAGCCGTCCTGGAAACATAGATTTTCAGGGCCCGGACTACGTCCAGCAACTTGGAAGCCTCCAAGTCCCGAGTAGCCGCAGACACCACAATAGGTTGGTTCAAATGAAACGCTGATACCACCTTAGGGAGGAATTGGGGACGCGTCCTCAATTCTGCTCTGTCCATATGGAAGATCAGATAGGGGCTTTTACAGGACAAAGCCGCCAATTCTGACACCCGCCTAGCCGAAGCCAAGGCCAAAAGCATGACCACTTTCCACGTAAGATATTTTAATTCCACGGTCTGAAGTGGCTCAAACCAATGTGATTTTAGGAAATCCAACACAACGTTGAGATCCCAAGGTGCCACTGGGGGCACAAAAGGGGGCTGAATATGCAGCACTCCCTTAACGAACGTCTGAACTTCAGGCAGTGAAGCCAGTTCTTATTGAAAGAAAATAGACAGGGCCGAAATCTGGACTTTAATGGATCCCAATTTTAGGCCCATAGTCACTCCTGACTGTAGGAAGTGCAGAAATCGACCAAGCTGAAATTCTTCTGTGGGGGCCTTCATAGCCTCACACCAAGCAACATATTTTCGCCATATGCGGTGATAATGCTTTGCTGTCACATCTTTCCTAGCTTTTATCAGCGTAGGAATGACTTCAACTGGAATGCCCTTTTCCATCAGGATCCGGCGTTCAACCGCCATGCCGTCAAACGCAGCCGCGGTAAGTCTTGGAACAGACAGGGCCCCTGCTGTAGCAGGTCCAGTCTGAGAGGCAGAGGCCAAGGGTCCTCTGAGATCATTTCTTGTAGTTCCGGGTACCAAGTCCTTCTTGGCCAATCCGGAACGATGAGTATAGTTCTTACTCCTCTCTTTCTTATTATCCTCAGCACCTTTGGTATGAGAGGAAGAGGAGGGAACACATAAACAGACTGGTACACCCACGGTGTCACTAGAGCGTCCACAGCTATCGCCTGAGGGTCCCTTGACCTGGCGCAATATCTGTTTAGCTTTTTGTTTAGGCGGGACGCCATCATGTCCACCTGTAGCCTTTCCCAACGGTTTACAATCAGTTGGAAGACTTCTGGATGAAGTCCCCACTCTCCCGGGTGGAGGTCGTGCCTGCTGAGGAAGTCTGCTTCCCAGTTGTCCACTCCCGGAATGAACACTGCTGACAGTGCTAACACGTGATTTTCCGCCCATCGGAGGATCCTTGTGGCTTCTGCCAACGCCATCCTGCTTCTTGTGCCGCCCTGTCGGTTTACATGGGCGACCGCCGTGATGTTGTCTGACTGAATCAGCACCGGCTGGTTTTGAAGCAGGGGTCTTGCCTGACTTAGGGCATTGTAAATGGCCCTTAGTTCCAGAATATTTATGTGTAGGGAAGCCTCCTGACTCGACCATTGTCCTTGGAAGTTTCTTCCCTGCGTGACTGCCCCCCAACCTCGGAGGCTTGCATCCGTGGTCACCAGGACCCAGTCCTGTATGCCGAATCTGCGGCCCTCTAGAAGATGAGCACTCTGCAGCCACCACAGCAGAGACACCCTGGCCCTCGGGGACAGGGTGATCAGCCGATGCATCTGAAGATGCGATCCGGACCACTTGTCTAACAGGTCCCACTGAAAGATCCTTGCATGGAACCTGCCGAATGGAATTGCTTCGTAAGAAGCTACCATCTTTCCCAGGACTCGCGTGCAGTGATGCACCGACACCTGTTTTGGTTTCAGGAGGTCTCTGACCAGAGATGACAACTCCTTGGCCTTCTCCTCCGGGAGAAACACCTTCTTCTGTTCTGTGTCCAGAATCATACCCAGGAACAGCAGACGCGTCGTAGGAACCAGCTGCGACTTTGGAATATTCAGAATCCAGCCGTGCTGTTGTAGCACTTCCTGAGATAGTGCTACTCCGACCAACAACTGCTCCCTGGACCTCGCCTTTATAAGGAGATCGTCCAAGTATGGGATAATTATAACTCCCTTCTTTCGAAGGAGTATCATCATTTCGGCCATTACCTTGGTAAATACCCTCGGTGCCGTGGACAGACCAAACGGCAACGTCTGGAATTGGTAATGGCAGTCTTGTACCACGAAACGGAGGTACACCTGGTGAGGTGGGTAAATGGGGACATGCAGGTAAGCATCCTTGATGTCCAGTGATACCATGTAATCCCCTTCTTCCAGGCTTGCAATAACCGCCCTGAGCGATTCCATTTTGAACTTGAACCTTCATATATAAGTGTTCAAGGATTTCAAATTTAGAATGGGTCTCACCGAACAGTCTGGTTTCGGTACCACAAACATTGTGGAATAGTAACCCCGTCCCTGTTGAAGGAGGGGAACTTTGATTATCACCTGCTGGAGGTACAGCTTGTGAATTGCCGCCAGCACTACCTCCCTGTCCGGGGGAGTAGCTGGCAAGGCTGATTTGAGGTAATGGCGAGGGGGAGACGTCTCGAATTCCAGCTTGTATCCCTGAGATACCACTTGTAGAACCCAGGGATCCACCTGTGAGCGAACCCACTGGTCGCTGAAGTTCCGTAGACGGGCCCCCACCGCACCTGGCTCCAACAGTTGAGCCCCAGCGTCATGCGGTGGATTTAGTGGAAGCAGGGGAGGATTTCTGTTCTTGGGAACTGGCTGTATGGTGCAGCTTTTTCCCTCTACCCCTGCCTCTGGGCAGAAAGGACGCGCCTTTAACCCGCTTGCCTTTCTGGGGCCGAAAGGACTGTACCTGATAATACGGTGCTTTCTTTGGCTGTGAGGGAACCTGGAGTAAAAATTTCGACTTCCCAGCTGTCGCTGTGGAAACGAGGTCCGAGAGACCATCCCCAAACAATTCCTCACCCTTGTAAGGCAAAACCTCCATGTGCCTTTTAGAATCCGCATCACCTGTCCACTGCCGAGTCTATAATACTCTCCTGGCAGAAATGGACATTGCATTTATTCTAGATGCCAGCCGGCAAATATCCCTCTGTGCATCTCTCATGTATAAGACTACGTCTTTAATATGCTCTATGGTTAGCAATATAGTGTCCCTGTCAAGGGAATCAATGTTATCAGACAGGGAATCAGACCACGCTGCTGCAGCACTGCACATCCATGCTGAAGCAATAGCAGGTCTCAGTATAGTACCTGAGTGCGTATATACAGACTTCAGGATAGCCTCCTGCTTTCTATCCGCAGGCTCCTTTAAGGCGGCCGTCTCCTGAGATGGTAGTGCCACCTTTTTTGACAAGCGTGTGAGCGCTTTATCCACCCTCGGGGATGTCTCCCAACGTACCCTGTCCTCTGGCGGGAAAGGGTACGCCATTAGTAACTTTTTAGAAATCACTAGTTTTTTTATCAGGGGAAGCCCACGCTTCTTCACACACTTCATTTAACTCATCTGAAGGGGGAAAAACCACTGGTTGCTTTTTCTCCCCAAACATAATACCCTTTTTAGTGGTACCTGGGTTAATGTCAGAAATGTGCAACACATTTTTCATTGCCGTAATCATGCAACGGATGGCCCTAGTGGAATGTACATTAGTCTCGTCGTCGTCGACACTGGAGTCAGACTCCGTGTCTGCCATCTGAGGTAGCGGGCGTTTTTGAGCCCCTGATGGCCTTAGAGACGCCTGGGCAGGCACTGGCTGAGAAGCCGGCTGTCCCACAGCTGTTATGTCATCGAACCTTTTATGTAAGGAGTTGACGCTGTCGATTAATACCTTCCACATATCCATCCACTCTGGTGTCGACCCCGCAGGGGGTGACATCACATTTATCGGCACCTGCTCCGCCTCCACATAAGCCTCCTCATCAAATATGTCGACACAGCCGTACCGACACACCGCACACACACAGGGAATGCTCTGACTGAGGACAGGACCCCACAAAGTCCTTTGGGGAGACAGAGAGAGAGTATGCCAGCACACACCACAGCGCTATATAAACAGGGATTTACACTACAAGAAGTGATTTTCCCTATAGCAGCTATAATACACAGTTTTGCGCCTAAATTTAGTGCCCCCCCCCCCCCTCTTTTTTACCCTATTGAGCCTGGAAACTGCAGGGGAGAGCCTGGGGAGCGTCCTTCCAGCGGAGCTGTGAAGAAGAAATGGCGCCAGTGTGCTGAGGGAGATAGCCCCACCCCTTTTTCGGCGGGCTTCTCCCGCTCTTTTATTAATATTATGGCAGGGGATTTTTACACATATATATAGTTTATTAGACTATTATGTGGTTTTTTTTTGCCATTTTAAGGTACTCTAATTGCAGCCCAGGGCGCCCCCCCCCCAGCGCCCTGCACCCATCAGTGACCGGAGTATGTGGTGTGCATAGGGAGCAATGGCGCACAGCTGCAGTGCTGTGCGCTACCTTAATGAAGACCGGAGTCTTCAGCCGCCGATTTCCAGGACGTGCTTCTGGCTCTGCAAGGGGGACGGCGGCGCGGCTCTGGGACCGGACGACCGAGGTCGGGCCTGTGTTCGATCCCTCTGGAGCTAATGGTGTCCAGTAGCCTAGAAGCCCAAGCTAGCTGCAAGCAGGTAGGTTCGCTTCTCTCCCCTAAGTCCCTCGTAGCAGTGAGTCTGTTGTCAGCAGATCTCACTGAAAATAAAAAACCTAATAAACACTTTCTTTACTAGAAGCTCAGGAGAGCCCCTAGTGTGCAACCAGCTCGAGCCGGGCACAGATTCTAACTGAGGTCTGGAGGAGGGGCATAGAGGGAGGAGCCAGTGCACACCAGTAGTCCTAATTCTTTCTTAGAGTGCCCAGTCTCCTGCGGAGCCAGTCTATTCCCCATGGTCCTTACGGAGTTCCCAGCATCCACTAGGACGTCAGAGAAAAAGAAAATGGATGATAAGTCATAGAAGATAGAAAACAATCATAAGCCAGGTATAGGAAGTTTTCTATGGAATGTCCTTCACACCACAATCTTACTGCACTAGTTATTACCTTGTGCTGTTAATGCTAAATGTTCAGATTGACTACAAATTGGCATAACCCATTTCCTACATATGGCCATGAAAGAGTTGGCTGAGCTGAAGTAATTTGAGCAGCTGTAAACATGGGTACAGGTTGTTCTAACCCTATTTATTTAATTTTCTACTTATCCCTAATTTTGAATGATGACTGCGGTAAAAGTTCAGAACATGGGGCACACTGTCCTAATATATACGTTAATTTGTAATGCAGTATAACATAACCTAAGTAAAACTTTTATCATGCATACTTTTATAGATATAGCTATTGTAGTGTAACCCCGTGGTTCTGAACTTGAGCTGATGATTGCAATAGGAGTTCAGACATCAAACCCACCTAACAATGCATGCCACCTCCATGTTTTGTCATGTTTATTATGGTGCATGTTCAAATAAATAGCAGGTTAACCCGTGCGCACTTCTAATAACAATTAGGGTATCTGTATGTGTTTAAGTAACTGCAAATTAATTTAAATAATTTTATTACTAAAGGGGAATGGCCAAGAACGTGGGGTGAGGACACTGACTAATTTCATAGCGTCTTATAATGTGGCCATGTGTTGTAACTATTAGCAACCACTGAGTTAAAACAGTCAGGGTCTATTGACCGCACTGGATATATCAGTAGAGTTGCAATTACAAGATGATAGCTAAAACTATACAGTCATGGACAAATGCTACATTATTTGTGAGCAGATACGAACTAAAAGGCGTGATTCAGAGATCACATTATTATACGCTGTGTAGTTTTTTTTTGTAATAGCAAATGTGACACACTTTACATATTTAACCCTTACTAACAAGTCATATGATCAGCATGTAATTAAAGGCCATGCAATTTGCCTTGGCAATTATTTGATATTTGTAGGGCACAGTGAAGAACACTGTGAGACACATTACTCTATGTGCGATGAATGCTTCATAGTACAGGACCTGTGACAGCTTGTTTGTGCATTGCACAGTCTGCCTCTCTCGCACACCCTCCTTTTGTGATACACAACACACACAGGCTCATCACACACAAATCATTCACCAACTGTAAGCATGTGCAATAATGGTCATATCCCTGTGCACGTCCAGCAGCAGGATACGGCGGTGTGCGCCTCCTGTGCCTGCATACGTGCTGTCACATCCACCATCTGCCTGCCCCGGCTCACACACTCACTGCGCAGGTTGCCGACCAGCTCGGCATGGTTGGCTCCCCCTGACTTCCAGGCCATGACCGCACACAGTGCACGGAGCAGGTACTCTGCTGCTTTCAGCGCGGCGACTGCGCCCAGCAGTTTGCCCAGGAAACCCAACACCTCCAGCAAGGAGACGTCATCCGCTGGCCCGCCGGGGGGAGAGAGGGCGGGGCCACGTACGGGCTCGGGGCCGAGGGGGAGACGGGTGTTCACGCCCAGCGCCGTCACACACGACACGTTCCCGGCCACGCCCAGCGCGGGCATTGACTCCCAGGTCTCAGGGGCTCGTCCTCCTGCGCAGGCGCCAGGCGGCACTGACGCGAAGGGAATGTGCTGGCAGTTAGCTTATGTCGCCCGTCCGCCAGCAGCACATCTGCCCACACATAGCCCGCACCAGTCACCCGCGGGCAGCGGTGTGAGGGCGATGGGTATTTCCGTCCTCCAAAGCTGCTGCTATGGGTGCCAACAGGAGGCGACGTGCTGCAGTGGGCAGATCACATTACTACAAATTACATTTCCAGGCGCCACCGCCCCCTCCACTCCCCTCTCGTAGTGGGCCTGGCCTGCAGCGATAACAACAATTCAGTGATACAGTAAAACATTTTTGATGCGACAAGTACACAGACAAGTGCAACATTATAACATTTATTACTACGCATATGTTGGAAAGTGATTGTAGCTGTGCAACAGGTTTATGCTCGTTGTACAGATGTATTTTGTAGTTGTAAAAGCTGTGGCTAGTACGTAAATCATAATATTTCTCTGACGTCCTAAGTGGATGCTGGGACTCCGTAAGTACCATGGGGAATAGCGGCTCCGCAGGAGACTGGGCACAACTATAAAGAAAGCTTTTGGTCTAACTGGTGTGCACTGGCTCCTCCCCTTATGACCCTCCTCCAGACCTCAGTTAGAATCTTGTGCCCGGCTGAGCTGGATGCACACTAGGGGCTCTCCTGAGCTCCTAGAAAAGAAAGTATATTTTAGGTTTTTTATTTTCAGTGAGATCTGCTGGCAACAGACTCACTGCTACGAGGGACTAAGAGGAGAAGAAGCGAACCTACCTGCTTGCAGCTAGCTTGGGCTTCTTAGGCTACTGGACACCATTAGCTCCAGAGGGATCGAACACAGGGCCCGACCTCGATCGTCCGGTCCCGGAGCCGCGCCGCCGTCCCCCTTACAGAGCCAGAAGCATGAAGATGGTCCGGAAAATGCGGCAGAAGACTTCGGTCTTCAACAAGGTAGCGCACAGCACTGCAGCTGTGCGCCATTGCTCCTCATGCACACCTCACACTCCGGTCACTGATGGGTGCAGGGCGCTGGGGGGGGGGGGGGGGGGGGGCGCCCTGAGCAGCAGTATTTAATACCTTGGCTGGCAAAAATTCACAATATATAGTCCCAGAGGCTATATATGTGAAAAATACCCCTGCCAGAATCCATAAAAAAGCGGGAGAAAATCTGCCGAAAAAGGGGCGGGGCTATCTCCCTCAGCACACTGGCGCCATTTTTCCCTCACAGCTCCGCTGGAAGGATTGCTCCCTGGCTCTCCCCTGCAGTTTCAAGCTACAAAAGGGTAAAAAAGAGAGGGGGGGCACTAAATTTAGGCGCAGCAGTATATATATAAGCAGCTATAAGGGAAAATCACTCAGTTATAGTGTTAATCCCTGTGTTATATAGCGCTCTGGTGTGTGCTGGCATACTCTATCTGTCTCCCCAAAGGGCTTTGTGGGGTCCTGTCCTCTGTCAGAGCATTCCCTGTGTGTGTGCGGTGTGTCGGTACGGCTGTGTCGACATGTTTGATGAGGAGGCTTATGTGGAGGCGGAGCAGATGCCTATAAATGTGATGTCACCCCCTGCGGGGCCGACACCTGAGTGGATGGTTATGTGGAAGGAATTACGTGACAGTGTCGACTCCTTACATAAAAGGTTTGACAACATACCAAATATGGGACAGCCGGCTTCTCAGCCTGTGCCTGCCCAGGCGTCTCAAAAGCCATCAGGGGCTCTAAAACGCCCGCTACCTCAGATGGCAGACACAGATGTCGACACGGATACTGACTCCAGTGTCGACAACGATGAGACAAATGTAACTTCCAATAGGGCCACACGTTACATGATTGAGGCTATGAAAAATGTGTTGCACATTTCTGATGTTACCCCAGGTACCACAAAAAAGGGTATTATGTTTGGAGAGAAAAAACTACCAGTAGTTTTTCCTCCATCTGAGGAATTAAATGATGTGTGTGAAGAAGCGTGGGCTTCCCCCGATAAGAAACTGGTAATTTCTAAAAGGTTACTAATGACGTACCCTTTCTCGCCAGAGGATAGGTCACGTTGGGAAACATCCCCTAGGGTGGATAAAGCGCTCACACGCTTGTCAAAGAAGGTGGCACTACCGTCTCCGGATACGGCCGCCCTAAAGGAACCTGCTGATAGAAAGCAGGAGGCTATCCTGAAGTCTGTATATACACACACAGGTATTATACGGAGACCAGCTATTGCTTCAGCATGGATGTGCAGTGCTGCAGCTGCGTGGTCAGATTCCCTGTCGGAAAATATTGATACCCTAGACAGGGACACTATATTGCTAACCGTAGAGCATATTAAAGACGCAGTCTTATACATGAGAGATGCACAGAGGGATATTTGCCGGCTGGCATCTAAAATAAGTGCAATGTCCATTTCTGCCAGGAGAGGGTTATGGACTCGGCAGTGGACAGGTGATGCAGATTCTAAAAGGCACATGGAAGTTTTGCCTTATAAGGGTGAGGAATTGTTCGGGGATGGTCTCTCGGACCTCGTTTCCACAGCAACAGCTGGGAAGTCAGCATTTTTACCCCATGTTCCCTCACAGCCAAAGAAAGCACCGTATTATCAGGTACAGTCCTTTCGGCCCCATAAGGGCAAGCGGGTTAAAGGCGCGTCCTTTCTGCCCAGAGGCAGAGGTAGAGGGAAAAAGCTGCAGCATGCAGCCAGTTCCCAGGAGCAAAAGTCCTCCCCCGCTTCCTCCAAGTCCACCGCATGACGCTGGGGCTCCACAGGCGGAGCCAGGTACGGTGGGGGCCCGTCTCAAAAACTTCAGCAATTAGTGGGCTCGCTCACGGGTGGATCCCTGGATCCTTCAAATAGTATCTAAGGGGTACAAGCTGGAATTCGAGACGTCTCCCCCCCGCCGTTTCCTCAAATCTGCCTTGCCAACAACTCCCTCAGGCAGGGAGGCAGTGCTAGAGGCAATTCACAAGCTGTATTCCCAGCAGGTGATAGTCAAGGTGCCCCTACTTCAACAAGGACAGGGTTACTATTCCACAATGTTTGTGGTACCGAAACCGGACGGTCCGGTGAGACCCATTTTAAATTTGAAATCCTTGAACACATATATAAAAAAATTCAAGTTCAAGATGGAATCGCTCAGGGCGGTTATTGCAAGCCTGGACGAGGGGGATTACATGGTATCACTGGACATCAAGGATGCTTACCAGCATGTCCCCATTTACCATCCTCACCAGGAGTACCTCAGATTTGTGGTACAGGATTGTCATTACCAATTCCAGACGTTGCCGTTCGGTCTATCCACGGCTCCGAGGGTATTTACCAAGGTAATGGCCGAAATGATGATACTCCTGCGAAAAAAGGGAGTTTTAATTATCCCGTACTTGGACGATCTCCTGATAAAGGCGAGGTCCAGGGAGCAGTTGTTGGTCGGGGTAGCACTATCTTGGGAGGTGCTACAACAGCACGGCTGGATTCTAAACATTCCAAAGTCACAGCTGGTCCCTACGACACGTCTACTGTTCCTGGGGATGGTTCTGGACACAGAACAGAAAAAAGTGTTTCTCCCGGAGGAGAACGCCAAGGAGCTGTCATCTCTAGTCAGAGGCCTCCTAAAACCAAAACGGGTGTCGGTGCATCACTGCACGCGAGTCCTGGGAAAAATGGTAGCTTCCTACAAAGCAATTCCATTCGGCAGGTTCCATGCAAGAACCTTTCAGTGGGACCTGTTGGACAAGTGGTCCGGATCGCATCTTCAGATGCATCGGCTGATAACCCTGTCTCCAAGGACCAGGGTGTCTCTGCTGTGGTGGCTGCAAAGTGCTCATCTTCAAGAGGGCCGCAGATTCGGCATACAGGACTGGGTCCTGGTGACCACGGATGCCAGCCTTCGAGGCTGGGGGGCAGTCACACTGGGAAGAAACTTCCAAGGACTATGGTCAAGTCAGGAGACTTCCCTACACATAAATATTCTGGTACTGAGGGCCATTTTCAATGCCCTAAGTCAGGCAAAACCCCTGCTTCAAAACCAGCCGGTACTGATCCAGTCAGACAACATCACGGCAGTCGCCCATGTAAACCGACAGGGCGGCACAAGAAGCAGGACGGCGATGGCAGAAGCCACAAGGATTCTCCGATGGGCGGAAAATCACGTGTTAGCACTGTCAGCAGTGTTCATTCCGGGAGTGGACAACTGGGAAGCAGACTTCCCCAGCAGGCACGACCTCCGCCCGGGAGAGTGGGGACTTCATCCAGAAGTCTTCCAACTGATTGTAAACCGTTGGGAAAGTCCACAGGTGGACATGATGGCGTCCCGCCTAAACAAAAAGCTAGAAAGATATTGCGCCAGGTCAAGAGACCCTCAGGCGATAGCTGTGGACGCTCTAGTGACACCGTGGCTGTACCGGTCGGTTTATGTGTTCCCTCCTCTTCCTCTCATACCAAAGGTACTGAGGATAATAAGGAGAAGAGGAGTGTCATGACTGAGGTTTTTGTGAACCCGGTGTAGTGAAGTCTGTGCGGGCGACTGGAGGATTATGTGAATACTACCACTGACCTGGTTTGGAAATGTTGTGGACTCGAGTATTCTTCCGATGACTGGGAAGAGGAACCGCGGCAGAGATGGCCGAATCTAGGCTCTCCTCATACAGGATTAGGTCGGCAGACAGGAAGCACGTGGGGGCGCTGAAGGTCTCCTGAAAGACAGAACTGGAAAGGCGCTGATGAATCAGTGAAGAATACCAGGTTCAACTGTGCTAAAGGGCACGGGATGCTTGGAGACACTGAGGTGCTTGGAGACACTGAGGTGCTTGAGGACACTGAGGTGCTTGAGGACACTGAGGTGCTTGAGGACACTGAGGTGCTTGAGGACACTGAGGTGCTTGGGGACACTGAGGTGCTTGGGGACACTGAGGTGCTTGGGGACACTGAGGTGCTTGAGGACACTGAGGTGCTTGAGGACACTGAGGTGCTTGAGGACACTGAGGTGCTTGGGGACACTGAGGTGCTTGGGGACACTGAGGTGCTTGGGGACACTGAGGTGCTTGGGGACACTGAGGTGCGTAGAGGCACTGGGATGCGTGGAGGCACGGAGGTACTAAGGCACGGAGATGCTGAGGCACGGAGGTACTGAGGCACGGAGGTGCTGGAAGCACGGAGGTACTGAGGCACGGAGGTGCTGGAAGCACGGAGGTACTGAGGCACGGAGGTGCTGGAAGCACGGAGGTACTGAGGCACGGAGGTGCTGGAAGCACGGAGGTACTGAGGCACGGAGGTGCTGGAAGCACGGAGGTACTGAGGCACGGAGGTGCTGGAAGCACGGAGGTACTGAGGCACGGAGGTGCTGGAAGCACGGAGGTACTGAGGCACGGAGGTGCTGGAAGAACGGAGGTACTGAGGCACGGAGATGCTGAGGCACGGAGGTGCTGGAAGCACGGAGGTACTGAGGCACGAGGTGCTGGAAGCACGCAGATGCTGAGGCACAAGGTACTGAGGCACGGAGATGATGAGGCTCTGAGGTACTGAGTCATGGAGGTACTGAGGCACGGAGGTACTGAGGCACGGAGATGATGAGGCACTGAGGTACTGAGTCACGGAGGTGCTGGAAGCACGGAGGTACTGAGGCACGAGGTGCTGGAAGCACGGAGGTACTGAGGCACGAGGTGCTGGAAGCACGGAGATGCTGAGGCACGGAGGTACTGAGGCACGGAGATGATGAGGCACTGAGGTACTGAGTCACGGAGGTCCCAACTACAACAGTAGTAAAACTGAAACACGACTTCTGTGGTTTTCAGTGGAGAACACGGAATTCAGTACTGTGCCTTTAAGACGAAACATTGCAGCTGTGCCTTTACATTGAGACTCAGGGAAAATGATGAAATCAAATGGCAACACACAAGTAAACCAAACGGTAACAAGGGAACAGAGTTCCCACAGGAACTTAGGTACAAAGGTTACCTTAAGGGAGCTCAGCATAAGACTCACACAAGGCTGTATGTGACATGAGGAACTGGCACAGATTCCAACTCAGCCTCCTGATTTATACTTCCTGGTCCCTGATGATTGGTGGGCAGGATTAGGTGATGTAGAGAGTCTCAGGCTGGCAGAGGATTGGACAACTCTGGGTCAGGTGAAGTCACTGTCATGTGACTACTCTAGAGGAGGCTGTGAAGTGCAGCGAGGCCTAGCAGGCCGAGAGAACACTGAAGCCTGAACTTCAGATTACTGAATTCAGCCTCACACAGGAGATCACCACAGGTGGAGCTAATTAACTATTACCTCTCAGGCAGAGAACTCAGGAAAACTGACAAGCTGTTTAACTCCGTGAGTGAAAAGACACAGGATCCAGGACAGATGGCAGGGGTAAGTCACCAAATATAAAACCTACAGTCAGGATTGTGACAAGGAGTAAGAACTATACTCATTGTTCCGGATTGGCCAAGAAGAGCTTGGTACCCGGAACTTCAAGAAATGATTTCAGAGGACCCATGGCCTCTGCCGCTCAGACAGGACCTGCTGCAGCAGGGGCCCTGTCTGTTCCAAGACTTACCGCGGCTGCGTTTGACGGCATGGCGGTTGAACACCGGATCCTGAAGGAAAAGGGCATTCCGGAGGAAGTCATTCCTACGCTTATTAAAGCTAGGAAAGAAGTGACCGCGAACCATTATCACCGCATTTGGCGAAAAAATGTTGCGTGGTGTGAGGCCAGGAAGGCCCCAACGGAGGAATTTCAGCTGGGCCGTTTCCTGCACTTCCTACAGTCAGGGGTGACTATGGGCCTAAAATTGGGTTCCATTAAGGTCCAGATTTCGGCTCTATCGATTTTCTTCCAGAGAGAACTGGCTTCACTGCCTGAAGTTCAGACTTTTGTTAAGGGAGTGCTGCATATTCAGCCCCCTTTTGTGCCTCCAGTGGCACCTTGGGATCTCAACGTGGTGTTGGATTTCCTAAAGTCACATTGGTTTGAGCCACTTAAAACCGTGGAATTGAAATATCTCACGTGGAAGGTGGTCATGTTGTTGGCCTTGGCTTCGGCCAGGCGTGTATCAGAATTGGCAGCTTTGTCATGTAAAAGCCCTTATCTGATTTTCCATATGGATAGGGCAGAATTGAGGACTCGTCCCCAATTTCTCCCTAAGGTGGTATCAGCCTTTCATCTGAACCAACCTATCGTGGTGCCTGCGGCTACTAAAGACTTGGAGGCTTCCAAGTTGTTGGACGTAGTCAGGGCCCTGAAAATTTATGTTTCCAGGACAGCTGGAGTCAGAAAGACTGACTCGCTATTTATCCTGTATGCGCCCAACAAGTTGGGTGCACCTGCTTCAAAGCAGACTATTGCTCGCTGGATCTGTAGTGCGATTCAGCTTGCACATTCTGCGGCTGGACTGCCGCATCCTAAATCAGTGAAAGCCCATTCCACGAGGAAGGTGGGCTCTTCTTGGGCGGCTGCCCGAGGGGTCTCGGCTCTACAACTTTGCCGAGCAGCTACTTGGTCGGGGTCAAACACGTTTGCTAAATTCTACAAGTTTGACACCCTGGCTGAGGAGGACCTTGAGTTTGCCCATTCGGTGCTACAGAGTCATCCGCACTCTCCCGCCCGTTTGGGAGCTTTGGTATAATCCCCATGGTCCTTACGGAGTCCCAGCATCCACTTAGGACGTCAGAGAAAATAAGAATTTACTCACCGGTAATTCTATTTCTCGTAGTCCGTAGTGGATGCTGGGCGCCCATCCCAAGTGCGGATTGTCTGCAATACTTGTATATAGTTATTGTTTAACTAAAGGGTTATTGTTGAGCCATCTGTTGAGAGGCTCAGTTGTTGTCATACTGTTAACTGGGTATTGTATCACGAGTTATACGGTGTGATTGGTGTGGCTGGTATGAGTCTTACCTGGGATTCAAAATCCTTCCTTATTGTGTCAGCTCTTCCGGGCACAGTATCCTAACTGAGGTCTGGAGGAGGGTCATAGGGGGAGGAGCCAGTAGTTGTGCCCAGTCTCCTGCGGAGCCGCTATTCCCCATGGTCCTTACGGAGTCCCAGCATCCACTACGGACTACGAGAAATAGAATTACCGGTGAGTAAATTCTTATTTTCTCTAACGTCCTAGAGGATGCTGGGACTCCGTAAGGACCATGGGGAATAGATGGGCTCCGCAGGAGACATGGGTACTGTAAGAAAGACTTTAGACTCTGGGTGTGCACTGGCTCCTCCCTCTATGCCCCTCCTCCAGACCTCAGTTTTAGACTGTGCCCAGAGGAAGATGGGTGCACTGCAGGGAGCTCTCCTGAGTTTCCTGCTAAGAAAGCATTTTGTTAGGTTTTTTTCTTATTTTCAGGGAGCTCTGCTGGCAACAGACTCCCTGCATCGAGGGACTGAGGAGAGAGGAGCAGACCTACTTAAATGATAGGCTCTGCTTCTCGGCTACTGGACACCATTAGCTCCAGAGGGAGTGGAACACAGGTACGTCCTGGGCGTTCATCCCAGAGCCGCGCCGCCGTTCTAGTCACAGAGCCGTAAGAAACGAAGATAGAAGACTACTGAGGCGGCAGATGCCCTCGGGTGCTTTACTGAGGTAACGCACAGCACTGCAGCTGTGCGTCATTGCTCCCATACACCTCACACACTCCGGTCACTGTAAGGGTGCAGGGCGCAGGGGGGGGCGCCCCGGGCAGCAATAGAATACCTCTCCTATGGCAAATGACTATATACATGTACAGGTGGGCACTGTACATGTAGATAAAAGAGCCCCCGCCATATTTTATTAAGTTTGAGCGGGACAGAAGCCCGCCGCCGAGGGGGCGGGGCTTCTCCCTCAGCACTCACCAGCGCCATTTTCTCTCCACAGCACCGCTGAGAGGAAGCTCCCCGGACTCTCCCCTGCTTGACACACGGTGAAAGAGGGTTTTAAAGTAGAGGGGGGGCACATAATTGGCGATTATACATTACAGCAGCGCTACTGGGTAAACATTCTGTGTTTTTCTCCGGGGTCATATAGCGCTGGGGTGTGTGCTGGCATACTCTCTCTCTGTCTCTCCAAAGTGCCTAAAGGGGAACCTGTCTTCAGAAAAGAGTTCCCTGTGTGTGTGGAGTGTGTCGGTACGCGTGTGTCGACATGTTTGACAAAGAAGGCTCACCTAAGGAGGAGGGGGAGTGCATGATTGTCAGGTCGCCGTCGGCAACGCCGACACCGGACTGGATGGATATGTGGAATGTCTTGAATGCTAATGTAAATTTATTGCATAAGAGATTAGACAAGACTGAGGCTAGGGATCAGTCAGGTAGTCAGACCATGCCTGTCCCAGTGGCACCGGGACCTTCTGGGTCTCAGAAACGCACATTATCCCAGATCACTGACACAGATACCGACACGGATTCAGATTCCAGTGTCGACTATGAGGATGGAAAATTACAGCCAAAAGTGGCAAAAGGTATTCGTTACATGATCATTGCTATTAAAGAGGTTTTGCATATTACTGAGAAACCCCCTGTCCCTGACACGAGGGTACACATGTATAAAGAGAAAAAGCCTGAGATCTCCTTTCCGTCCTCATTTGAGCTAAGCGAATTGTGCGAAAAGGCTTGGGAATCTCCAGACAGGAGACTACAAGTTCCCAAAAGGATTCTTATGGCGTATCCCTTCCCACAAAAGGACAGGATACGATGGGAACCTTCGCCTAAAGTAGACAAGGCGTTGACACGCTTATCCAAGAAGGTGGCACTGCCTTCCCAGGATACTGCTACCCTCAAGGATCCTGCGGATCGTAAGCAGGAAGTTACCATGAAGTACATTTACACACATTCTGGTAATATTGTTAGGCCGGCTATGGCATCGGCCTGGGTTTGTAGTGCTGTCGCAGCATGGACAGATTTCTTGTCTACGGAGATTGAGACCCTAGATAAGGATACCATTCTAATGACCCTAGAGCATTTTAAGGATGCTGCGTTATATATGAGGGATGCTCAAAGAGACATTTGTTTACTAAGCTCCAGAATAAATGCTATGTCTATTTCTGCTAGGCGACTCTTGTGGACCCGACAGTGGACGGGGGATGCCGACTCAAAGCGGCATATGGAGTCGTTGCCTTACAAGGGGGAGGAGTTGTTTGGAGAAGCCTCTCGGACCTTGGGGGTAATTCCAAGTTGATCGCAGCAGGAATTTAGTTAGCAATTGGGCAAAACCATGGATGTCATTCCGAGTTGTTCGCTCGCAAGGCGATTTTAGCAGAGTTGCTCACGCTAAGCCGCCGCCTACTGGGAGTGAATCTTAGCATCTTAAAATTGCGAACGATGTATTCGCAATATTGCGATTACACACCTCGTAGCAGTTTCTGAGTAGCTTCAGACTTACTCGGCATCTGCGATCAGTTCAGTGCTTGTCGTTCCTGGTTTGACGTCACAAACACTCCCAGCGTTCGCCCAGACACTCCTCAGTTTCTCCGGCCACTCCTGCGTTTTTTCCGGAAACGGTAGCGTTTTTTCCCACACGCCCATAAAACGGCCTGTTTCCGCCCAGTAACACCCATTTCCTGTCAATCACATTATGATCGCCAGACCGATGAAAAAGCCGTGAGTAAAATTACTAAGTGCATAGCAAATTTACTTGGCGCAGTCGCAGTGCGGACATTGCGCATGCGCATTAAGCGGAAAATCGCTGCGATGCGAAGATTTTTACTGAGCGAACAACTCGGAATGAGGGCCCATGTGCACTGCAGGGGAAGCAGATTTAACATGTGCAGAGAGAGTTAGATTTGGGTGGGGTGTGTTCAATCTGCAATCTAATTTGCAGTGTAAAAATAAAGCAGCCAGTATTTACCCTGCACAGAAATAAAATAACCCACCCAAGTCTAACTCTCTCTGCACATGTTAAATCTGCCTCCCCTGCAGTACACATGGTTTTGCCCAATTGCTAACTAAATTCCTGCTGCGATCAACTTGGAATTACCCCCCTTGTCTCTACTGCTACGGCTGGTAAATCAAATTTTTTACCTTATGTTCCCCCACAACATGCTAAGAAGGCACCTCATTACCAAATGCAGTCCTTTCGTTCAAATAAAAGCAAAAAGGTACGGGGATCGTCCTTTCTTGCCAGAGGTAAAGGCAAGGGAAAAAAGCTGCACACAGCTAGTTCCCAGGAGCAGAAGTCCCCCCCTACGTCTGCAAAATCCACCGCATGACGCTGGGACTTCCCTGGGGGGGGCCAGATCAAGTGAGGGCACGTCTTCGATTTTTCAGCCACGTCTGGGATCCCTGGGCAATAGAGATTGTTTCTCAGGGATACAGGCTGGAATTCGAAGAGATGCCTCCTCGCCGGTTTTTCAAATCGGCTCTGCCAGCTTCTCCGTCAGAAAGGGAGTTAGTGTTAACTGCAATTCAAAAATTGTACCTGCAACAGGTGATAGTTAAGGTTCCTCTTCTCCAGCAAGGAAAGGGGTATTACTCAACCCTGTTTGTGGTTCCGAAACCGGACGGTTCGGTCAGACCCATTTTGAATCTGAAATCCCTGAACCTGTACTTGAAAAAGTTTAAGTTCAAGATGGAATCGCTCAGAGCGGTCATCGCCAGCTTGGAGGGGGGGGGGGGGATTGGATGGTTTCCCTGGACATAAAGGATGCTTACCTTCATGTTCCGATTTTTCTTCCTCACCAGGCGTTCCTGAGATTTGCGGTACAGGACTGTCATTACCAATTTCAGACGTTGCCGTTTGGGCTTTCCACGGCCCCGAGAATTTTCACCAAGGTAATGGCGAAAATGATGGTGCTCCTGCGCAAGCAGGGGGTCACAATTATCCCATACTTGGACGATCTCCTCATAAAGGCGAGATCTCGAGAGAAGTTACTGGACAGCGTGTCACTGTCAGTGAGGACGTTGCAACAGCACGGCTGGATTCTCAATATTCCGAAGTCCCAGCTGGTTCCTACAATGCGTCTGACCTTTTTGGGCCTGATTCTGGACACAGAACAGAAAATGGTTTTTCTTCCGATGGAAAAGGCTCAGGAGTTCATAGCTCTGCTCAGGAACCTATTAAAGCCAAAAAAGGTTTCAGTGCTTCACTGCACCCGTGTCCTGGGGAAGATGGTGGCATCGTACGAGGCCATCCCCTTTGGCAGGTTCCATGCGAGGACTTTTCAATGGGACCTACTGGACAAATGGTCCGGGTCTCATTTACAAATGCATCAAAGGATCACCCTGGCTCCCAGAGCCAGGATATCTCTCCTGTGGTGGCTGCACAGTGCTCACCTCCTGGAAGGCCGCAGGTTCGGCATTCAGGACTGGATCCTGGTGACCACGGACGCGAGCCTCCGAGGTTGGGGAGCAGTCACACAGGGAAGAAATTTCCAAGGACTTTGGTCAAGTCAAGAGACTTGTCTTCACATCAACATCCTGGAACTAAGGGCCTTATACAATGCCCTGCGTCAAGCGAAGATCTTACTTCGCAATCAACCAGTTCTGATCCAGTCAGACAACATCACCACAGTAGCTCATGTAAACCGCCAAGGCGGCACAAGGAGCAGACTGGCAATGGCGGAAGCCACCAGAATTCTTCGCTGGGTGGAGAATCATGTAAGCGCTCTGTCAGCAGTGTTTATTCCGGGAGTGGACAACTGGGAAGCAGACTTCCTCAGCAGACACGATCTGCATCCGGGAGAGTGGGGACTTCATCAGGAAGTCTTCGTGCACATTGCAAGTCGGTGGGGACTACCCCAAATAGACATGATGGCATCCCGTCTCAACAAAAAGCTACAAAGGTATTGCGCCAGGTCAAGAGACCCTCAGGCGGTAGCTGTGGACACCCTAGTGACACCGTGGGTGTTCCAGTCGGTATATGTGTTTCCTCCTCTTCCTCTCATCCCAAGGTGTTGAGGATAATAAGACAAAGAGGAGTGAGAACAATTCTCATTGTTCCAGATTGGCCACGAAGGACCTGGTATCCGGATCTGCAAGAAATGCTCACAGAAGATCCGTGGCCTCTTCCTCTAAGGCAGGACCTGATACAACAAGGTCCCTGTCTGTTCCAAGACTTACCGCGGATGCGTTTGACGGCATGGCGGTTGAACGCCGGATCATAGCGGAAAAAGGAATTCCGGATGAGGTCATTCCTACGCTAATAAAGGCTAGGAAGGACGTGACATTCTAAACATTATCACCGCATATGGCGAAAATATATTTCTTGGTGTGAGGCCAGGAATGCTCCTACGGAAGAATTCCATCTAGGTCGTTTTCTTCACTTCCTACAAACTGGAGTGAATTTGGGCCTAAAATTAGGCTCCATTAAAGTTCAGATTTCGGCCTTATCCATTTTCTTTTAAAAGGAATTGGCCTCGTTACCTGAAGTACAAACTTTTGTGAAGGAAGTACTGCATATTCAGCCTCCTTTTGTACCTCCGGTGGCGCCTTGGGACCTTAAGTGTTAAGTTTCCTTAAGTCACATTGGTTTGAACCACTTAAAACAGTGGAGTTGAAATTTCTCACTTGGAAGGTGGTCATGTTGTTAGCCTTGGCTTCAGCTAGGCGAGTTTCGGAATTGGTGGCTTTATCACATAAAAGCCTCTATCTGGTTTTCCATATGGATAGAGCGGAGTTGCGGAGCCGTCCTCAATTCCTACCTAAGGTGGTCTCATCCTTTCATATGAACCAACCTATTGTCGTGCCTGTGGCTACACGTGACTTGGAGGATTCCGAGTCCCTTGATGTGGTCAGGGATTTGAAAATTTACGTGGCCAGAACGGCTAGGATCAGAAAAACAGAAGCACTGTTTGTCCTGTATGCAGCCAACAAGGTTGGCGGACCTGCTTCAAAGCAGACTATTGCTCACTGGATCTGTAACACGATTCAGCAGGCGCATTCTACGGCAGGATTGCCGTTACCGAAATCGGTTAAGGCCCATTCCACTAGGAAGGTGGGCTCGTCTTGGGCGGCTGCCCGAGGCGTCTCGGCACTACAGCTGTGCCGAGCTGCTACTTGGTCGGGGTCAAACACTTTTGCAAAGTTCTATAAGTTTGATACCCTGGCTGAGGAGGACCTCCTGTTTGCTCAATCGGTGCTGCAGAGTCATCCGCACTCTCCCGCCCGTTTGGGAGCTTTGGTATAATCCCCATGGTCCTTACGGAGTCCCAGCATCCTCTAGGACGTTAGAGAAAATAAGATTTTACACTTACCGGTAAATCTATTTCTCGTAGTCCGTAGAGGATGCTGGGCGCCCGTCCCAAGTGCGGACTTCTTCTGCAAGACTTGTATATAGTTATTGCTTACATAAGGGTTATATTATAGTTCATCAGTTTGGACCGAGACTATGTTGTTTGTTCATACTGTTAACTGGGTAGTTTATCACAGGTTATACGGTGTGATTGGTGTGGCTGGTATGAATCTTGCCCTTGGATTAACAAAAATCCTTTCCTCGTACTGTCCATCTCCTCTGGGCACAGTTTCTCTAACTGAGGTCTGGAAGAGGGGCATAGAGGGAGGAGCCAGTGCACACCCAGAGTCTAAAGTCTTTCTTAAAGTGCCCATGTCTCCTGCGGAGCCCGTCTATTCCCCATGGTCCTTACAGAGTCCCAGCATCCTCTTCGGACTACGAGAAATAGATTTACCGGTAAGTGTAAAATCTTATTTTTTGATACTGCATATACTCATAGCAATAATACACTATGCAGTATTAACAAATAGATTATAACATTTTTAAGATGGGCGTGCAATCTGTTTGCAAAGTACGGATGGTGTAATGGTTATCATTACTACCTCATAGTACTGAGGTTGTGGGTGTGTATACTGTATATTGGCCCTCATTCCGAGTTTAGCAGCATTGCACACGCTAGGCCGCCGCCCTCTGGGAGTGTATCTTAGTTTAGCAGAATAGCGAACGAAAGATTAGCAGAATTGCTACTAAATAATTATTTGCAGTTTCTGAGTAGCTCCAGACCTACTCACAGATTGCGATCAGCTCAGTCCGTTTAGTTCCTGGTTTGACGTCACAAACATGCCCTGCGTTCGGCCAGCCACTCCCCCGTTTCTCCAGACACTCCCGCATTTTTCCCTGAAACGCCTGCGTTTTTTAGCACACTCCCGGAAAACGCTCAGTTACCTCCCAGAAACGCCCCTTTCCAGTCAATCATTCACCGATCAGCAGTGCGACTGAAAAGCGCCGCAGAATCCACAGCAAATCTACTAAGTTTTTAGTTAAATAACTAAGCGCATGCGGCCTGCGTGCCTTGCACATGCGCATTTTGCAACAAATCGCAGCATAGCGAGAATCGTCAACGAGCGAACAACTCAGAATGACCCCCATTCTCCCTGTTTGCGTGGGTTTCCTCCCACAATCCAAAAATAAACTGTATGTTATTTGGCTCCTGGCTATAAAAAAACGTAACCCTAGTGTGTGCATGTACTGTACTTGGGCAGGTTAGATGGGCCAACTGGTTCTTTTCTGCGGTCAAATTCTATGAATTTAATGTGAGAGTGGCGGTGTGGTGTAGTGCCTGCTGCCGTGCAGGTGTAGACTCACTACTTACCAGGCGCCGCACCCTCTCACCTTCAGGTCGTGGAAACTCCGACAGACCTGGAACTTCAAATGGACTCAGTCACGATGACCTAGGGGTAGGGAGATAGTTGAGTGCCGTTCCTCCTAACTGCGGACCGAAATGCCCTCCAAAACCAAGGGAAATAGAGCTTCCGATGAAGATCATCCTTGGCACTTGACCTCAGAGCCCGAATTTTACCTATTGGCATTCTCACACCAGGTGTAAATTCAACCTTGCACCAGCGTGCAAAGTTCATGGTTCGCTCAGAAGAAAGGAGGATAGGTAGGGAATAGACAGACACCGATAGAGACACACAGAGATGTTGCTCACTGTCACAAATCTTGCATGCAGAACTTCTCCGCTTACAGGTCCCTGTAAGGAGATCTGAACAACACTACAGAGCAGAGCCTAACTCTATCCTGGTGTAACACCACTACACTACAGTGGCGTGCGGTGAGGTCAGTGGCTGGTGAGGCACTACAGCCATAATGTCCGCCGAATCCTGCCGATGGCCCCTACCGCCACCGAGCCAATGCCTGCTGCCACTGCCAATGGCTTACAACCTCACCCACCATCAACTGACCCAGCCCTCCGCCACTAATTTGCATCTTACCAGGCGCCGCACCCTCTCACCTTCAGGTCGTGGAAACTCCGACAGACCTTGAACTTCAAATGGACCCGGACACGATGACCTAGGGGTAGGGAGATAGTTGAGTGCCGTTCCTCCTAACTGCGGACCGAAACGCCCTCCAAAGCCAAGGGAAATAGAGCTTCCGGGCTAGGTGAAGATCATCCTTGGCACTTGACCTCAGAGCCCGAATTTCACCTATTGGCTTTCTCACACCAGGTGTAAATTCAACCTTGCACCGGCGTGTAAAGTTCATGGTTCGCTCAGAAGAAAGGAGGATAGGTAGGGAATAGACAGACACCGATATAGACACACAGACAGAGATGTTGCTCACTGTCACAAATCTTGCATGCAGAACTTCTTCGCTTACAGGTCCCTGTAAGGAGATCTGAACAACACTACTGTGCAGAGCCTAACTCTATCCTGGTGTAACACCACTACACTACAGTGGCGTGCGGTGAGGTCAGTGGCTAGTGAGGCACTACAGCCACAATGTCCGCCGAATCCTGCCGATGACCCCTACCGCCACCGCAGTGGCGGAACTAGCGAGCGGTGGACCCATGTGCGACAAAATGGCTTGGGCCCCCCCATCCCATCCAAGTCCACCCCCTCACCCCTGGAGAGGATCTGGTGAGGGGGACCTGCTCAGGGAAGTGGATACCTAGCAACAGTGCCGTAACTAGACATTTTAGCACTGTGTGCAAGAAACGGCATCGGAGCCCCACCCCTGCATGCAAAACGGGCAGTGCGCGCCGTAGGCGCGCGCAAAAATACATAGTGGCGTGGCTTCGTGGGGAAGGGGTGTGGCCACAAAATAATACCAATTCATAAAACGGTGCACAGTAGTCTCCATTATTCAAATTACGCGGCACAGTAGCACCACTACACCAGGTAGAGACCCTTTTACACCTTACGGCGGACAGATTCCTCTTTTTACACATTACAGCAGACAGCGTCCCCTTTTTACACATTACGGCAGACAGCGTCCCCCTTTTTTACACATAACGGCAGACAACGTGCCCTTTTTACACATAGCAGCAGACAGCGTGCCCTTTTTACACATAACGTCAGACAGCGTGCACTTTTTACACATAACAGCAGACAGCGTACCCTTTTTACACATAACGGCAGACAGCGTGCCCTTGTTACACATAGCGGCAGACAGCGTGCCCTTGTTACACATAGCGGCAGACAGCGTACACTTTTTACAAATAACGGCAGACAGCGTGCCCTTGTTAAACATAGCGGCAGACAGCGTACCCTTGTTACACATAGCGGCAGACAGCGTGCCCTTGTTACAAATTACGGCAGACTGCGTGCCCTTGTTACACATTACGGCAGACAGCATCCCCCTTTTTACACATTGCGGCAAGCAGATTCCCCCTTTTTACACATTGCGGCAAGCAGATTCCCCTTTTTACACATTGCAGCAGGCAGATTCCCCCTTTTTACACATTGCGGCAGGCAGATTCCCCCTTTTTACACATTGTGGCAAGCAGATTCCCCCTTTTTACTCATTGCGGCAGGCAGATTCCCCCTTTTTACACATTGTGGCAGACAGTCCCCCTTTTTTGTAGAAAAGAAAGAAAGAAAGAAAGAAAGAAAGAAAGAAAGAAAGAAAGAATTATACTTACCCTCTCCGCTGGCTCAGGCTCCTCGGTGCAGCGTCAGACGATTCCCGGGAAGGAGAGAAGGAGGAGGGAGCCGCAGCAGCGCTGTGTTATTGGTGAAGGCGCTGCTGCTGCTGCCCCTCTGCTTCACTATAGGCTGTTCTCGGAAGACAGCCTATAGTGAAGCAGAGGGGCAGCAGCAGCGCCTCAACCAATAACAAAGCGCTGCTGCGGCTCCCTCCTCCACCTCCCTCCTCCTCCTCCTTCCCCCGTACCGCTGCTCCTCTCCTCTCTGGGCGGCTGTGCGCTGCGGGCAGCGGTTGCCCACAGCACATAGCGGCATGTAATGAGTCAGTTTGACTCATTACATGCTTTGGGCCCCTGGACAGAGGCGGGCCCCAGTGCAACGCACTGGTTGCACTGTCGGTAGTTCCGCCTCTGCGCCACCAAGCCATTGCCCGCTGCCACTGCCAATGGCTTACAAACTCGCCCACCATCAACTGACCCAGCCCTCCGCCACTAATTTGCATCTCAGTCCGATGCCGCCAATGCCCGCTGCCTGCCTGCTCATCATACTTGTGATATATTGTAAATTTTTTATAGAAAAATAAATAAATTAGTGTTTGGGACTGGGAAGGGAGTGGGAGGAGGACATGAATGCAATTTTGCTGTCCAGGGCTTCCATTAACTTAATGGAAAAGGGTCTGAATGGGTTAAAAAAAACTAAAAAAAAACTGCGTGAGGTCTCCACTCTTAAGTATAACCAGCCTCGGGCTCTTTGAGCCGGTCCTGGTTGTTTAAATACTGTGAAAAAAATTGGACAGGGGTTCCCTGTATTTAGACAACCAGCACCGGGCTCTTAGTCCGGTCCTCGTTCCAAAAATATGGGGGACAAAAATGTAGGGGTCCCCCGTAACCAGCACCAGGCTCCACTAGCCAGGGAGATAATGCCACAGCCGGGAGACACATTTATGTAGGTCCCTGCGGCCATGGTATTACCCCCCCCAACTAGTCACCCCTGGCTGGGGTTCCCTGGAGGAGTGGGGACCCCTTAAATCAAGGGATCCCCCTCTCCAGGCACCCAAGGGCCAGGGTTGAAGCCCGAGGCTGTCCCCAGCACCCCTGGGTGGTGGGTGCTGAGCTGATAGCCATAAGTGTGTCAAACAAATGAATATTGTTTTTTGTTGTGGAACTACAAGGCCCAGCAAGCTTCCCCCGCTTGCTGGTACTTGGAGAACCTCAAGTACCAGCATGCGGGGAAATAATGGGCTCGCTGGTACCTGCAGTTATACAACAACAAAAATACCCAAATAAAAACACAACACACACACCGTGAAAGTAAAAATTTATTAAAACACATTTTCTCTTACGTCCTAGAGGATGCTGGGGACTCCGTAAGGACCATGGGGATAGACGGGCTCTGCAGGAGACATGGACACTTTAAGAAAGAACTTTAGGTATGGGTGTGCACTGGCTCCTCCCTCTATGCCCCTCTTCCAGACCTCAGTTTACTACTGTGCCCAGAGGAGACTGGGTGCATTACAGGGAGCTCTCCTGAGTTTCCTGAAAGAAAGTATATTTGTTAGGTTTTTTTATTTTCAGGGAGCCTGCTGGCAACAGACTCCCTGCATCGAGGGACTGAGGGGAGAGAAGCAGACCTACTTCTGTGAGTTTCAAGGCTCTGCTTCTTAGGCTACTGGACACCATTAGCTCCAGAGGGATCGGTACGCAGGTCTCACCCTCGCCGTCCGTCCCAGAGCCGCGCCGCCGTCCTCCTCGCAGAGCCGGAACATAGAAGCCGGGTGAGTATGAAAAGAAAGAAGACTTCAGAGGTGGCAGAAGACTTCAGATCTTCACTGAGGTAACGCACAGCAGTAAAGCTGTGCGCCATTGCTCCCACACAGCACACACAAACGGCAGTCACTGTAAGGGTGCAGGGGGGGCGCCCTGGGCAGCAATAAAACCTCTTTTGATGGCAAATATATATATATATATATATATACAGCTGGGCACTGTATATATAAAGAGCCCCAGCCAGGTTTTTTTGATATTTGAGTGGGACAGAAGCCCGCCGCTGAGGGGGCGGGGCTTCTTCCTCAGCACTCACCAGCGCCATTTTCTCCACAGCACAGCGCGGAGAGGAAGCTCCCCGGACTCTCCCCTGCTTATCCACGGTGAAAGAGGGTTTTAAAGAACGGGGGGGGGGGGGGGGGGGGCGCAAAACTGGCGCAATATACAGATTACAGCGCTATCTAGGTAAAACATATAGGGGTAAATTTACTAAGGTGGGAGATTTTTAGAACTGGTGATGTTGCCCATGGCAACCAATCAGATTCTACTTACCATTTATCTAGCTGCTTCTAGCAGATTATAGATATAATCTGATTGGTTGCTATGGGCAACATCACCAGTTCTAAAAATCTCCCGCCTTAGTAAATTTAATTTACCCCATAGTGTGTTTTTTCCTGGGTCATTGGCGCTGGGTGTGTGCTGGCATACTCTCTCTCTGTCTCTCCAAAGGGCCTTGTGGGGGAACTGTCTTCAGATAAGAGGATTCCCTGTGTGTGTGTGTGTGTGTGTGTGTGTGTGTGTGTGTGTGTGTGTGTAGTGTCGGTACGCGTGTGTCGACATGTCTGAGGTAGAAGGAGGAGATGGAGCAAATGAATGTGGTGTCTCCGTCGACAACGCCGACACCTTTCTCCGTCGACAACGCCGACACCTGATTGGATGGATATGTGGAATGTTTTAAGTGCTAATGTGAATTTATTGCACAAAAGATTAGACAAAGCTGAGGCTAGGGAACAGCCAGGGAGTCAACCCATGTCTGTCCCTATGTCGCAGGGACCTTCGGGGTCTCAAAAGCGCCCACTATCTCAAATAGTAGACACTAATACCGACACGGATTCTGACTCCAGTGTCGACTACGATGATGCAAAGTTACAGCCAAAGCTGGCTAAATGTATTCGATATATGATTATTGCAATAAAAGATGTTTTGCATATCACAGAGGAACCCCCTGTCCCTGACACGAGGGTACACATGTATAAGGGAAAGAAACCAGAGGTAACCTTTCCCCCTTCTCATGAGCTAAACGAGTTGTGTGAAAAAGCGTGGGAATCTCCAGACAAAAAACTGCAGATTCCCAAGGACAGGATACGGTGGGAATCCTCCCCCAGGGTGGACAAAGCGTTGACACGCTTATCCAAAAAGGTAGCGCTGCCATCCCAAGATATACGGCTACCCTAAGGGATCCTGCTGATCGCAAACAGGAGGTTATTTTGAAGTCCATCTACACACATTCTGGTACTTTACTCAGACCGGCTATTGCGTCAGCGTGGGTTTGTAGCGCGGTAGCAGCGTGGACAGATACCTTATCAGCGGAGATTGAGACCCTGGATAGGATACCATCTTATTGACCCTAGGACATATGAAAGATGCTGTCTTATATATGAGAGATGCGCAAAGAGACATTGCTTTACTGGGTTCTAGAGTCAACGCTATGTCGATTTCTGCTAGACGAGTCCTATGGACCCCGGCAATGGACAGGTGATGCCGACTCAAAAAGGCATATGGAGGTTTTACCTTACAAGGGTGAGGAATTGTTTGGAGAAGGTCTCTCGGACCTGGTCTCCACAGCTACAGCTGGTAAATCCAATTTTTTGCCTTATATTCCCTCACAGCCTAAGAAAGCGCCACATTATCAGATGCAGTCCTTTCGGTCACAGAGAAACAAGAAAGTACGGGGTGCGTACTTTCTTGCCAGAGGTAAGGGCAGAGGAAAGAAGCTGCACAACACAGCTAGTTCCCAGGAACAGAAGTCCTCCCCGGCCTCTACAAAATCCACCGCATGACGCTGGGGCTCCGCTACGGGAGTCCGCCCCAGTGGGGGCACGTCTTTGACTTTTCAGCCACATCTGGGTTCACTCACAGGTGGATCCCTGGGCAATAGAAATTGTTTCCCAGGGGTACAAGCTGGAATTCGAAGAGGTGCCTCCTCACCGGTTTTTCAAATCGGCCCTGCCAGCTTCTCCCCTAGAAAGGGAGTTAGTGTTAAATGCAATTCACAAATTGTATCTTCAACAGGTGGTGGTCAAGGTTCCCCTACTTCAACAAGGGAGGGGATATTACTCAACCCTGTTTGTAGTTCCGAAACCGGACGGTTCGGTCAGACCCATTTTAAATTTAAAATCCCTGAACCTATACTTGAAAAGGTTCAAGTTCAAGATGGAATCGCTCAGAGCGGTTATCGCCAGCCTGGAAGGGGGGGATTTTATGGTATCCCTGGACATAAAGGATGCATATCTTCATGTTCCCATATATCCACCTCATCAGGCGTACCTGAGATTTGCGGTACAGGATTGTCATTACCAATTTCAGAAGTTGCCGTTTGGGCTTTCCACGGCCCCGAGAATTTTTACCAATGTAATGGCGGAAATGATGGTGCTCCTGCGCAAGCAGGGTGTCACAATTATCCCGTACTTGGACGATCTCCTCATAAAAGCGAGATCAAGAGAGCAGTTGCTGAGCAGCGTGTTACTTTCACTGAAAGTGTTACAGCAACACGGCTGGATTCTCAATATCCCGAAGTCGCAGCTGGTTCCTACGACTCGTCTGACCTTCTTGGGCATGATTCTGGATACGGACCAGAAAAGGGTTTATCTTCTGGTAGAAAAGGCTCAGGAACTCATGACCCTGGTCAGGAACCTATTGAAGCCAAAAAAGGTGTCAGTGCATCACTGCACTCGAGTCCTGGGAAAGATGGTGGCATCGTACGAGGCCATTCCCTTCGGCAGGTTCCATGCGAGGACCTTCCAATGGGACCTACTGGACAAGTGGTCCGGGTCTCATCTACAAATTCATCAGCTGATCGCCCTGTCCCCCAGGGCCAGGGTATCTCTCCTGTGGTGGCTACAGAGTGCTCATCTTCTAGAGGGCCGCAGGTCCGGCATTCAGGACTGGGTTCTGGTGACCACAGACGCGAGCCTCCGAGGTTGGGGAGCAGTCACACAGGGAAGAAACTTCCAAGGGCTTTGGACAAGGCAAGAGGCTTGTCTTCACATCAACGTCCTGGAACTGAGGGCTATATACAACGCCCTTCGTCAAGCGGAGACCTTACTTCGCGACCTACCAGTTCTGATTCAGTCAGACAACATCACCGCGGTGGCTCATGTAAACCACCAAGGCGGCACAAGGAGCAGAGTGGCGATGGCGGAAGCCGCCAGGATTCTGCGCTGGGCGGAAAATCATGTAAGCGCACTGTCAGCAGTGTTCATTCCGGGAGTGGACAACTGGGAAGCAGACTTCCTCAGCGGACACGACCTGCACCCAGGAGAGTGGGGACTTCATCAAGAAGTCTTTGCACAGATTGCAAGTCAGTGGGGACTGCCCCAGATAGACATGATGGCGTCCCGCCTCAACAAAAAGCTACAGAGGTATTGCGCCAGGTCAAGAGACCCTCAGGCGGTAGCTGTGGACGCCCTAGTGACACCGTGGGTGTTCCAGTCGGTATATGTATTTCCTCCTCTTCCTCTCATCCCAAAGGTTTTGAGAATAATAAGGAAAAGAGGAGTACAGACAATTCTCATTGTTCCAGATTGGCCGCGAAGGGCCTTGTATCCGGATCTGCAGGAAATTCTCACAGAAGATCCGTGGCCTCTTCCTCTCAGAGAGGACCTGTTACAACAGGGGCCCTGTCTGTTCCAAGACTTACCGCGACTGCGTTTGACGGCATGGCGGTTGAACGCCGGATCCTAGTGGAAAAGGGCATTCCGAATGAGGTCATTCCTACTCTGATAAAGACTAGGAAGGACGTGACAGCTAAACATTATCACCGTATATGGCGAAAATATGTTTCTTGGTGTGAGGCCAGGAATGCTCCTACGGAAGAATTTCATCTGGGCTGTTTCCTTCACTTCCTACAAACTGGAGTGAATTTGGTCCTAAAATTAGGCTCCATTAAAGTTCAGATTTCGGCCTTATCCATTTTCTTTCAAAAAGAATTGGCTTCTCTCCCAGAAGTACAAACTTTTGTGAAGGGAGTGCTGCATATTCAGCCTCCTTTTGTACCTCCGGTGGCGCCTTGGGACCTTAACGTGGTGTTGAGTTTCCTTAAGTCGCACTGGTTTGAACCACTTAAAATGGTGGAGTTAAAATATCTCACTTGGAAGGGGGTCATGTTGTTAGCCTTGGCTTCGGCTAGGCGAGTGTCGGAATTGGCGGCTTTGTCTCATAAAAGCCCCTATCTGGTTTTCCATATGGATAGAGCGGAATTGCGGACCCGTCCTCAATTTTTGCCTAAGGTGGTGTCATCTTTTCATATGAACCAACCTATTGTGGTGCCTGTGGCTACGCGAGACTTGGAGGATTCCGAGTCCCTTGATGTGGTCAGGGATTTGAAAATTTACGTGGCCAGACCGGCTAGAGTCAGAAAAACAGAAGCACTGTTTGTCCTGTATGCAGCCAACAAGGTTGGCGCTCCTGCTTCAAAGCAGACTATTGCTCGCTGGATCTGTAACACGATTCAGCAGGCTCATTCTACGGCTGGATTGCCATTACAAAAATCAGTTAAGGCCCATTCCACTAGGAAGGTGGGCTCTTCTTGGGTGGCTGCCCGAGGGGTCTCGGCACTACAGCTGTGCCGAGCTGCTACTTGGTCGGGTTCAAACACCTTTGCAAAATTCTATAAGTTTGATACCCTGGCTTAGGAGGACCTCCTGTTTGCTCAATCGGTGCTGCAGAGTCATCCGCACTCTCCCGCCCGTTTGGGAGCTTTGGTATAATCCCCATGGTCCTTACGGAGTCCCCAGCATCCTCTAGGACGTAAGAGAAAATAAGATTTTAAACCTACCGGTAAATCTTTTTCTCGTAGTCCGTAGAGGATGCTGGGCGCCCGTCCCAAGTGCGGACTACTTCTGCAAGACTTGTATATAGTTTTGCTTACTAAAGGGTTACGTTATAGTTTCATCGGTCTTGGACTGATGCTATGTTGTTTTTCATACTGTTAACTGGTTAGTATATGACAAGTTATACGGTGTGAATGGTGTGGGCTGGTATGAATCTTGCCCTTGGATTAACAAAAATCCTTTCCTCGTACTGTCCATCTCCTCTGGGCACAGTTTCTCTAACTGAGGTCTGGAGGAGGGGCATAGAGGGAGGAGCCAGTGCACACCCATACCTAAAGTTCTTTCTTAAAGTGCCCATGTCTCCTGAGGAGCCCGTCTATCCATATGGTCCTTACGGAGTCCCCAGCATCCTCTACGGACTACGAGAAAAAGATTTACTGGTAGGTTTAAAATCTTATTTACACACACATACTTACCTACATTCCACGCCAGTCATGTCCACTTGTCCATGTAGAATCCAATAGGGGTACCTGTAAAAATGAGAGAGAGATTACCTACATCCCACGCCAATCACGTCCACTTGTCCATGTAGAATCCAATAGGGATACCTGCAAAAATGAAAATTATATTTACAAACTTTGTTCTAATCCACAGGAGGGGAAAAGGACAGAGAGAGAGACCTGGTTATTCTGCTGCCTGGAAGGAAGGAGCCGGTGGGAGTCCCTGACCTGGTTATGCTGCTGCCTGGGAGGAAGGAGCCGGCGGAACACGAAGAAGAGGGGAGAGCTGCAGAGAGAGAGAGAGAGATAGAGTGTCCCTGACCTGGTTATGCTGCTGCCTGGGAGGACAGAGCCAGCAGAAGACGAAGGAGGGCAGAGCCGCACTCAGACGCACCCACTGCTATGCACGTCCTTTGCCCCATACAGCACTGCCAGTGACAGCCAGATGCAGTCACTGTCACTGCTGCAGCTGCTGCCCAGTGACCAATCACAGTGACAGGGGCGTGCTTTCAGATAGGCTGAAAGCACATCCCTTCTGTTCTGCGGCACTTGGGCGGGTGCCGCTTCCATTACTTGTTTCAATGGGCTTTCTCATACGTCCTAGAGGATGCTGGGGTCCACTTCAGTACCATGGTGTATAGATGGTTCCGCAGGAGCCATGCACTTTAAGACTTTTCAAGGGTGTGAACTGGCTCCTCCCTCTATGCCCCTCCTCCCGACCCCAGTTTTAGAAATGTGCCCAGGCAGACTGGATGCACTCCAGAGTAGCTCTACTGAGTTTCTCTGAAAAGACTTATGTTAGTTTTTTTATTTTCAGGGAGAACTGCTGGCAACAGTCTCCCTGCTTCGTGGGACTGTGGGGGCAGAAGTAGGAACCAACTGCCTAAAGAGTTTCGTGGCTCTGCTTCTGGCTGACAGGACACCATTAGCTCCTGAAGGGAACTGAATGCTAGCCATGCCTAGATGCTCACTCCCACAGCACGCCGTCACCCCCCTCACAGAGCCAGAAGACAGGTGAGTGTTAGAAGACAGATCTTCAATCAAGAAAGTGACGGCTAAAAGTACCGCACGGCTGGCAGGAGCGCAGCGCGCCATGTTGCCCACACATACACAGGCACTGCAGGGTGCAGGGCGCGCGGGGGGGGGGGTTCGCGCCCTGGGCAGCATGAAACCTATAGAAACTGGCATGGCTGCGACCCATGCTACAGCCCCCTTTCAGACAGCGCTCCCCAACCGGGTTGGTGACGCTGCTAGTGTCGTGGCAGGATCACATGATCTCCCAGCGACGCCCTCCCATACACTGTGAACGGGAGCCGTGTCACCTCGAAGAGTGGACACACCATTGAAGAGTGGAGCTTCCTCCTCAGTCAGCCAGCACACTGCTCAGTGCCATTTTCTCTCTTTCCTCAGGCTGCAGAGACAACGCTGGTCCTCCTCCACTACTCAGGGTGCAAAACAGGGGGGGCCACAGTGAATTTGGTGCTATATAATTGTGTGATTAACATTATAAAAGCGCTACATGTCAGTGGGCATTTTGTGTTTACAGACTTTGTTTACTGGTGCTGGGTTGTGAACTGGCAAATCCTATCTGTGTCCCTCTGACAGATTTTACTGTGGGTCTGTCCCCTATAAGTCCCGGAGTGTCTGTGGTGTGGTTGTGCACATGTGTGACATGTATGTGGCAGGGAACTCTGTGGAGACATGTTAGGGACACAGAGGTGTAATATGACACCAAGAGCCTGACTGGGTGAAAGGTTACATGATAGTGTGAATCATGGGGGTAATTCCAAGTTGATCGCAGCAGGATTTTTGATAGCAATTGGGCAAAACCATGTGCACTGCAGGGGAGGCAGATATAACATGTGCAGAAAGAGTTAGATTTGGGTGGGTTATTTTATTTCTGTGCAGGGTAAATACTGGCTGCTTTATTTTTACACTGCAATTTAGATTGCAGATTGAACTCACCACACCCAAATCTAACTCTCTCTGCACATGTTATATCTGCCTCCCCTGCAGTGCACATGGTTTTGCCCAATTGCTAACAAAAATCCTGCTGCGATCAACTTGGAATTACCCCCCATATCAAGAGAGGTTGGACTGAATCTCATACAGAAAATGAAAATAATCTGTTGAAGATGTGATTTTTAATAATTCTGCCTTTCATCCACAGGGACCTTTCTGGGTCACATACAAATTTGCACAAGTAGTACAAACTGATACCGACACGGACTCTGATTCCTGTGTTGACACCAGTGATTCCAAGGAAATAGGTCCTAAGTTAGCAAAAAAGCATTCAAAACATGTTTTAGCTATAAAGGAGGTGTTAGAAGTTACGAAGCCCCCTCTTTTACCACAAGGAGAGGGTTTACTTTAGTAAAGAAGTAATGTAGTTTTCCCTCCACCTCAGGTAGCTTACCTTTTTCCAAAAAAGGTGGGAGTCACCCCACATTTTAGACAGGGCCCTGTCATAAAAGAGAAAAGGTGTTTCTCCCTGCGCCTGGAATGGCTTCACTTAAGGAGCCAACAGACCGCAAGTGAGTGAGGTGATCTACTGATGTGGCCAATCGGACACTACTCAGGCCTACCATTGTCTGTGAGTGGGTGAGTAGTGCTATTGAAAAGTGGTCAGAAAACTTGTCATTAGACATTGACACAATAGATACTCCTAACGTTAGGTCATATCAAAGACGCTGCTGTGTACGTACTAGAAACCATTAAATATATTGGTTTCTTGGGATCAAGAACCGTTACCATGGCAGTATCGGCTCGGAGGGCGTTGTGGATTCGCCAGTGGAATGCTGATGCATATTCCAAAAGAAATATGGAGGCTCTCCCGTATAAAGGTGAGGCCTTGTTTGGTGATGGGCCGGATGCGTTAGTTTCGGCGGCTACCGCAGGTAAGTCGACATTCTTGCCTTATGCTCCTACACCGGCGAAAAAGACACATCACTCTCACATACAGTCCTTTTGGCCCAACAAATACAAAAAGGCCAAAGGTTCCCCCTTTTTTGCAGGTGGGGAAGGGGAAAAGGAAAGAAATCCGCAGAGTCTCCCGGATCGCAGGAGCAGAAGTCCACCCCTGCTTCTGCCAAATCTGCAGCATAACGCTGGGGCTCCCTTGCGGGAGTCCGCTTGGGTGGGAGCATGTCTGAAACTTTTTAGCCAAATCTGGATTCAATCTGGCCTGGACCAATGGGTCTTACAAATAGTGTCCCATGGGTACAAACTAGAGTTTCAAGTCGTCCTCCCAATGCCGATTTTTATAATCGACCTTGCCAGCTTCTCTTCCGGGAAGATAGGCAGTAACAACGGCAATTCAAAAATTATGTCAGGATCAGGTCATTGTCCTGGTACCCTTGGCACAGTAAGATGAAGGTTTTTTATTCAAGCCTCTTCGTAGTTCCGAAGCCGGACGGCTCGGTCAGACCGATTTTAAACCTGAAAAATCTGAATCTCTACCTGAAAAGGTTCAAGTTCAAGATGGAATCCCAGAGGGTAGTGATTTCCAGTCTGGAAGAGGGGGACTTCATGGTGTCAGTAGACATAAAAGATGCTTACTTGCATGTTCCCATTTATCCTCCTCACCAAGCTTATCTGATATTCACAGTACAGGATTGCCATTACCAGTTTCAGACGTTGCCGTTCAGACTCTCCACAGCACCGAGGGTATTCACCAAGGTGATGGTGGAGATGATGGTCCTCCTTCGTTAAAAAGGAGTCAATATATTTCCTTATCTGGACGATCTCCTGATAAAAGCAAGATCCAGGGAACAGTTGGTGCAGAACATCGCACTCTCCCTGTCAATACTCCAACAACACGGTTGGATCATGAATTTTCCAAAGTCGCAGTTGGAACCGACGACAAGATTGTCCTTTTTAGGGATGATTCTGGACACAGAAGTACGGAGAGTATTTCTTCCAGTGGAAAATGCTCTGGAAATCCAGAAAATGGTCAAACAAATATTGAAACCAACAAGCGTGTCGATCCATGAATGCATTCGGTTGTTGGTGAAAATGGTAGCGGCCTACGAGGCCATACAGTTTGACCGATTTCATGCCAGAGTATTCCAGTGGGACCTGTTGGACAAGTGGTCCAGATCCCACCTACACATGCACCGTAAAATAATCCTGTCCCCCAAACCCAGGATTTCGCTCCTGTGGTGGCTACACAGTTCTCACCTACTAGAGGGACGCAGGTTTGGGATTCACGACTGGGTCCTAATAACCACGGATGCAAGTCTCCGAAGCTGGAGAGCTATCACACAGGGGGAAAGCTTCCAAGGAAAATGGTCAAGTCAGAAAGCCTGCCTTCACATAAACGTTCTGGAATTGAGAGCCATTTACAATGGCCTTCTACAAGCGGTACATCTTCTTCAAGATCCCGTGCAGTTCCAGTCGGACAATGTAACAGCAGTCGCGTACATAAACAGGCAAGGTGGAGCGAAAAGCATAGCGGCAATGGCAGAGGTGACAAGGATTCTCCTCTAGGCAGAAAGACATGTTAGAGCTCAGTCAGCAATTTTCATTCCGGGAGTGGACAACTGGGAAGCAGACTTCCTCAGCAGACACGATCTCCATCCAGGAGAGTGGGGCCTCCACCAAGAAGTCTTCGCAGAGGTGACAAGTCTTTGGGGAGTTCCTCAAGTAGACATGATGGCATCTCGTCTAAACAAGAAGCTTCAGAGATATTGTTCCAGGTTGAGAGACTCTCAAGCAATAGCAGTGGATGCACTGGTGACCCAGTGGGTGTTTCGGTCGGTATATGTTTTCCCTCCACTTTCACTGATTCCAAAAGTTCTCAAAATAATAAGAAGAACAAGAGTTTGAGCAATCTTCATTGCCCCAGACTGGCCAAGGAGGGTTTGGTATCCAGATCTTCAGGAGTTGCTCATAGAAGATCCTCGGCCTCTTCCTCCTCGAGAGGACCTACTACAGCAGGGGCCGTGTGTGTATCAAGACTTACCGCGGCTACGTTTGACGGTATGGCTGTTGCGCGTCGGATCCTAGTCCGAAAGGGTATTCCCAAGGAAGTCATCCCCACTCTTATTCAGGCCAGGAAAGGAGTAACGTCTAAACATTACCACCGTATTTGGAGAAAATATGTGTCTTGGTGTGAATCCAAGAAGGCTCCTATGGAAGAGTTTGTGTTGGGACGTTTTCTCCATTTTCTGCAGGCTGGTGTGGATGAGGGCCTTAGATTGGGGTCAGTCAAGGTCCAGATTTCGGCCTTATCAGTTTTCTTTAAAAAACAATTGGCCTTCTTTCCAGAAGTTCAGACGTTCGTGAAAGGGGTTCTGCACATCCAGCCTCCATTTGTGCCTCCAATGGCACCATGGGACCTTAATGTGGTATTGCAGTTCCTTCAATCAGATTGGTTTGAACTTCTGCAGGAGATAGAATTGAAGTTTCTCACTTGGAAAGTGGTGATGCTTTTGGCCTTGGCATCCGCAAGGCGGGTGTCTGAGTTGGGGGCCTTGTCTTACAAGAGCCCTTACCTGATCTTCCATGAAGATAGGGCAGAGTTAAGAACTCGTCAACAATTTCTTCCAAAGGTGGTTTCGTCCTTCCACATAAACCAACCTATTGTGGTGCCAGTAGCTACTGACACTTTCACTGAGTCACAGTCTCTAGATGTGGTTAGAGCTTTGAAGATTTGTGTCGCAAGAACAGCTCGATTACGGAAAACAGAGGCTCTGTTTGTCCTGTATGCTCCCAGCAAGATTGGGTGTCCTGCTTCTAAGCAGACTATTGCGCGCTGGATTAGAGAGACAATTCAGCACGCTCATTCTACGGCAGGCTTGCCGGTACCGAAGTCGGTGAAGGCTCATTCTACTAGGAAAGTGGGCTCATCCTGGGCAGCTGCCCGGGGCGTCTCAGCTTTACAACTTTGCCGAGCAGCTACTTGGTCAGGGTCAAACACATTTGCTAAATTTTATAAGTTTGACACCTTGGCCGATGAGGACCTCAAGTTCGGTCAATCGGTACTGCAGGGTCATCCGCACTCTCACGCCCATACTGGAGCTTTGGTATAACCCCATGGTACTGAAGTGGACCCCAGCATCCTCTAGGACGTATGAGAAAATAGGATTTTAATACCTACCGGTAAATCCTTTTCTCCTAGTCCGTAGAGGATGCTGGGCACCCGACCCAGTGCGTACTTTACCTGCAGTTTGTTCTTTATAGTTACACAAGTTGTGTTTCATTTGTTTTCAGCATGTTGCTGTAAATGGTTCATGCCTGTTGGCGTGTGTCATGTTGAATGCCATGTTGTGCGGCATGGTTAAGGTGTGAGCTGGTAGGAATCTCACCATTAGTATAAAAGTAAATCCTTTCCTCGAAATGTCCGTCTCCCTGGGCACAGTTCCTATAACTGGGGTCTGGAGGAGGGGCGGGAACCTTACTTGAGGATTTGGATACGATGGATAGGGATGATGTTGCATTATATTTATGCAACATACATGATTCAGCAGGTTTTATGGTAGAATCCATGAAAGACCTGAGTTCCATGGCTGCGGGAATTTCTTCCATGTCTGTTTCAGCTTGTCGGGGACTGTGGCTGCGCCAGTGGTCGGCCGACGCGGAATCCAGGAAAAGTGTGGAGTCCCTACCCTATACAGGTCAGGCTCTCTTTGGGGAAGCTCTAGACGCGTGGATATCCACGGCTACAGCGGGTAAGTCTCCATTTCTTCCCTCAGCAGCACCTGCTCCGAAGAAATCCTTCTCTTCATCTGCAATGCAGTCCTTTCGGCCTAACAAGCCTAGAAAGACCAGACCGTCCAATACCTTTTTTAGGGGAAGTCGAGTTTAGCCCAAGAAAACTGCAGCTGCAGGTTCCCAGGAACAAAAGCCTGCTTCAGGTACGCCAACAGAGGCGTAACTCTGGGAGGCAATGGAGTCGGCTGCCGCCGGGCTCCTGCCCTGAAGGGGGCACCACTCCTCAGGGACCAGCAGGCATTTGTAGCCATGGATAGAGCCACTGACATACCTTAGTGGTGTAAGCTGTCTCTTCTGTGCACATCTGCCACCTTCCCCCGGCAAGTACTACAGTCACCTGCTGCTGGCCGGTGGCTGCCATTGTGCAGGGGGTCTCTGCTGGTGGTTTCTGGCTCCTAAGTCTCCTCTGTGTGTTCTGCTGCCGCTTATCCCTCCTCAGACCCTGCCCATCGAAGACACCCTGATGGTTCCTACGACAGACACCCAGGCCCCAAAGTAGAGGCTGGGTGTTACTGTGTGTGTGAGAAGGAGGGGGGGGGGGGCTGTTTCAGACATAGGCTGCATGTTACTCTGTGTGTGTGTGTGTGTGTGTGTGTGTGTATCTCTATCTTTCTAGGGGGGGGCACCAACATTTTTCTTGCCTCTGGGCGCCTGCGACGAACTTACGCCACTGTACGCCAAAGTCCTCCGCATGACGGTGGACAGCGCGGCCTGGAGGTGGGGCCGGTGGGAGCGAGACTCAGACAATTTAGTCACGTCTTGGTATCGTCTGGCCTGGATCCCTGGGTGATAGATATTGTGTCCCAGCGATACAGGCTGGAATTTCAAAATCTCCCTCCTCACCGATTTTTCAAATCAGGCTTGCCAGTTCTACTGGCAGACAGAACTGTACTACAGGAAGCTGTGCAGAAGTTGGTGGAGGCACATGTCATTGTACCAGTCCCTCCTCATTTACAAACCACAGGTTACTATTCGAACCTTTTCGTGGTACCGAAATCGGATGGTTCGGACAGACCCATTCTGAACCTAAAATCACTGAACCCCTAAAGGAGTTCAAGTTCAAGATGGAGTCTCTCAGGGCGGTGATATCAGGTCTGGAAGAGGGGGAATTCCTGGTATCCCTGGATATCAAGGATGCGTACCTCCACATTCCGATCTGGCTGCCGCATCAGGCTTATCTCCGTTTCGCATTGCTGGACTGTCATTACCAGTTCCAGGCCCTGCCATTCGGCCTTTCCACAGCGCCAAGGGTGTTTAACAAGGTAATGGCAGAAATGATGGTTCGCCTCCGCAAACAAGGGGTGAACATCATTCCATATCTGGACGATCTGCTGATAAAGGCATCGTCCAAGGAGAAGCTGCTGCAGTCCATTGTTCTCATAACACGCCTCCTCAAGAGTCATGGTTGGATTCTGAACCTTCCAAAGTCACATTTGGAACCAACCCAGAGGTTGTCCTTTCTGGGAATGATCTTAGACACAGAAATGCAGAAGGTGTTTCTTCTGCAGGAAAAGGCGTTGGTGATACAAACTATGGTCCGGGATGTTCTGAAGCCAGCCCAGGTGTCGGTTCATCAATGCATTTGCCTGTTGGGGAAGATGGTGGCCTCTTACAAGGCTCTCCAGTATGGGAGGTTCCACGCTCGGACCTTCCAACTGGATATCCTGGACAAGTGGTTGGGATCTCATCTCCACATGCACCGGATAATTTGTCTGTTGCCGAGGGCCAGGATTTTGCTCCTCTGGTGGCTGCAATTACCTCACCTTCTGGAGGGCCGCAGGTTCGGGATTCAGGAATGGGTCCTTCTAACCACGGATGCGAGCCTTCGGGGCTGGGGAGCAGTCACTCAAGGAGTAACCTTCCAAGGATGGTGGTCAAGCCTGGAATCCGGCCTGCCCATCAACATCCTTGAACTAAGAGCCGTCTACAACGGTCTTCTTCAGGCGGCCCCTCTTCTACGAAATCGGGCCAGTCAAGTGCAGTCGGACAATGTAACAACAGTGGCTTACATAAACCGACAGGGCGGAATGAAGAGCAGAGCGAAAATGTCAGAGGTGACAAGAATACTCCTCTGGACAGAAAAACACGCGTTGGCGCTGTCAGCCATCTTCATTCCGGGAGTAGACAACTGGGAAGCAGACTTCCTCAGCAGACACAATCTCCATCCAGGGAAGTGGGGTCTCCATCCAGAGGTATTCAAGGACTTAACAGACCTTTGGGGATTACCCCAAATAGATATGATGGCCTCTTGTCTCAACAAGAAGCGTCTGCGTTATTGTTCCAGGTCGATGGACCCACAGGCAGTGGCAGTGGATGCTATGGTGTCTTCATGGGTGTTCCAGTCGACGTACGTGTTTCCACCACTCCCACTCATCCCAAGAATCCTAAAGCTCATAAGGAGAACAGGGGTTCAAGCGATCCTCATTGCCCCAGACTGGCCAAGAAGGGCTTGGTATGCAGACCTTCTGAATCTACTGCAGGAAGAACCGAGGCCTCTTCCTCTTCGGGAGGACCTGCTGCAGCAGGAGCCGTTCCCCTATCAAGATTTACTGCGGCTACGTTTGATGGCATGGAAGTTGAGTGCCTGATACTTGCTCGGAAGGGCATTCCAAAGAAGGTCATTCCTACTCTCATCCAGGTTAGGAAAGGGGTAATGTCTAAACATTACCATCATATTTGGAAGAAATATGTCTCTTGGTGTGAATCCAAGAAGTTTCCTACAGTGGAGTTTCAACTCGGATGTTTTCTCCTCTTCCTGCAAGCAGGTGTGGATTTGGGCCTGAGGTTAGGATCTGTGAAGATCCAAATTTTGGCCCTATCCATTTTCTTTAAGAAACAATTGGCTGCCCTCCCTGAGGTTCAGACTTTTTTGAAGGGAGTTCTGTACATCCAACCTCCCTTTGTACCGCCTACAGCACCTTGGGACTTTAACGTGGTGTTGCAGTTCCTCCAGTCAGATTGGTTTGAGCCTCTACAGGAGGTTGAGGTCAAATTTCTTAAATGGAAGGCAGTCATGTTGTTGGCCTTACCTTCTGCTAGATGTGTGTCTGAATTGGGGGCTTTATCCTTAAAAAGAAATTACTTGATTTTCCACGAAGATAGAGCTGAGCTCCGGACACATCAGCAGTTTCTTCCGAAGGTTGTGTCGGCATTTCATATCAACCAACCTATTGTGGTGCCAGTGGCTACTGACTCCTCAATTACTTCAAAGTCCTTGGAAGTTGTGAAGGCTCTGAAGATATATGTAAAGAGAACTTCTCGTCACAGAAAGTCAGACTCTCTGTTTGTCCTATATGATCCCAAGAAAATTGGGTGTCCTGCTTCTAAGCAGACTATTTCTCTCTGGATTCGGTTCACTATCCAGCACACTTATTCTACGGCAGGACTGCCGTGTGTCACGTCTAGCAGAGTTTGAGGATCCGGCAGCTGAGATTTGCCCGAGGAGGTAGCAGGCTGTGAATGAACCAGATGAGGGGGCTGGGTATAGTTCCTTCGCATGGGACACGGAGTAATGAAGAACGTAGGCGGGGTTTGAGAGTCAATGGAAAGTATTTATTATGTACAGGGCTGAGGTAGAGAACCGAGGCTGGGGCACGATGGTTAAAGACGTGGCTGGAGGCGAAGAACTGTGGACTGTGATTTGAAAGATGAGACTGTAGATGATGAACTGTGGAACTGTGGATGATGGTTGAAGACGTGGCTTGAGACAAGGACTGTGGACTGTGGTTTGGAAAACGAGGCTGAAGATAATAATCTGCAGGCTGTGGTCGGTGGTACAGAGGCGTGGCTGGTGAAGGAGATCTGTGGAGTGTGGCTTGAAAGACGAGGCAGAAGACCCGGGGCCGACTGTGCCCAAAGAGTCTTACTGGACCGGGTTTTCCAGGGGCGCTTCCACAGGCAGTAGCAGGCTAGAAACGGCAGGGCTGCAGCAGCAACAGAGAACCGACCAAGCAGGATCAGGAGGAACCAGAATACAGCAGGAATCCTGGGAGCACAGGCTGAAGCACCTACAACAGGGTTGTAACTTGAAGCACTGGCATCCCTGTCCTAAACCAGCCCCCTTTTATAGGGAGAGCTTCCCCTGGATTGGCTGGAAGAAACAGGAAACAGGAACTATGCTTAAAACTTGGTCTCCAACATGGCGGCGCCCAGTAATGCAGACCTTTTTGCAAAGCCACAATGCACACTGCCCCTGGTCTCCTAGCAACGGCTCAGCAAGAGCGACCCGCTGTAGCAGCATCCCGCCGCCACGAGCGGACCCCCTCACCGCCGCTACTGCTGCCCACGGATCCGGCGCAGCAGCCCACCACTGCCCGCACATCGCCAAGGAAGCCAGCCCCGTGGCCCCAGCGTACCGATAAGACTCCGGACGCTGACAGATGTTACCGATGTTCCACTGTTATCATAATGTTAAAATAACATTTTTTTTTTCTTTTTTTTTTACTAAAGTCATTTTGGAAAATTCATGTTCTTCACCTAATTCACTAATAATAATAAAAAACCTCCACCGCTGCCCGCTCATTGCCAAGGATGCCAGCCCCGCGGCCCCAGCGTACCGGTAAGACTCCGGACGCTGACACCGTGTCCAAATCTGTTAAGGCCCACTCTAAGGTGGGGTCTTCCTGGGCGGCTGCCTGGGGTGTCTCGGCAGTGCAACTTTGCCGAGCTGCAACTTGGTCTGGGTCGAACACGTTTGCAAAGTTTTACAAGTTCGATACTTTGGCCTCTGATGATCTGAAGTTCAGTCAATCAGTTCTGCAGGAGCCTCCGTGCTCTCCCTCCCATTCTGGGAGCTTTGGTACATCCCCATAGTACTAATGTGGACCCCAGCATCCTCTAGGACGTAAGAGAAAATAGGATTTTGGTTACCTACCGGTAAATCCTTTCTCTGACGTCCTAGTGGATGCTGGGAACTCCGTAAGGACCATGGGGAATAGCGGGCTCCGAAGGAGGCTGGGCACAACTAAAGAAAGCTTTAGGTCACCTGGTGTGCACTGGCTCCTCCCACTATGACCCTCCTCCAAGCCTCAGTTAGATTTTGTGCCCGGCCGAGGTTGGATGCACACTAGGGGCTCTCCTGAGCTTCTAGAAAGAAAGTATAGAATTAGGTTTTTTATTTTCAGTGAGACCTGCTGGCAACAGGCTCACTGCAGCGAGGGACTAAGGGGAGAAGAAGCGAACCTGCCTGCTTGCAGCCAGCTTGGGCTTCTTAGGCTACTGGACACCATTAGCTCCAGAGGGATCGACCGCAGGCCCAGCCTTGGTGTTCGGTCCCGGAGCCGCGCCGCCGTCCCCCTTACAGAGCCAGAAGCAAGAAGAGGTCCGGAAAATCGGCGGCAGAAGACATCAGTCTTCACCAAGGTAGCGCACAGCACTGCAGCTGTGCGCCATTGCTCCTCATACACACTTCACACTCCGGTCACTGAGGGTGCAGGCCAGGGCGCTTGGGGGGGGCGCCCTGAGCAGCAATAAAAACACCTTGGCTGGCAAAAATACCACAATATATAGCCCCAGAGGCTATATATGTGGTAATTACCCCTGCCAGAATCCAGAAAAAAAGCGGGAGAAAAGTCCGCGAAAAAGGGGCGGAGCTATCTCCCTCAGACACACTGGCGCCATTTTCTCTTCACAGTGCAGCTGGAAGAAAGCTCCCCAGGCTCTCCCCTGTAGTTTTCAGGCTCAAAGGGTTAAAAAGAGAGGGGGGGCACTAAATTTAGGCGCAATATTATATATACAAGCAGCTATTGGGGAAATTTCACTCAGTTATAGTGTTAATCCCCACATTATATAGCGCTCTGGTGTGTGCTGGCATACTCTCTCTCTGTCTCCCCAAAGGGCTTTGTGGGGTCCTGTCCTCAGTCAGAGCATTCCCTGTGTGTGTGCGGTGTGTCGGTACGGCTGTGTCGACATGTTTAATGAGGAGGCTTATATGGTGACGGAGCAGATGCCGATAAATGTGATGTCGCCCCATGTGGGGCCGACACCAGAGTGGATGGTTAGGTGAAAGGTATTAACCGACAGTGTCAACTCCTTACATAAAAGGGTGGATGACGTAACAGCTGTGGGACAGCCAGCTTCTCAGTCCGCGCCTGCCCAGGCGTCTCAAAGGCCATCAGGGGCTCAAAAAACGCCCGCTCACTCAGATGGCAGACACAGATGTCGACACGGAGTCTGACTCCAGTGTCGACAAGGTTGAGACATATACACAATCCACTAGGAACATCCGTGACTTGATCCCGGCAATAAAAAAATGTGTTACACATTTCTGACATTAACCCTCTAAAAATGGGTTTTTATGTTGGGGAGAAAAAGCAGGCAGTGTTTTGTTCCCCCATCAGATGAATGAATGAAGTGTGTGAAAAGCGTGGGTTCCCCCCGATAAGAAACTGGTAATTTCTAAAAAGTTACTGATGGCGTACCCTTTCCCGCCAGAGGATAAGTTACGCTGGGAGATATCCCCTAGGGTGGATAAGGCGCTCACACGGTTGTCAAAAATGGTGGCACTGCCGTTTTAGGAACGGACACTTTGAAGGTACCTGTTGATAAAAAGCAGGAGGCTATCCTGAAGTCTGTATTTACACACTCAGGTACTAGACTGAGACCTGCAGATCGTGCTGCTGCAGCGTGGTCGGTGACCCTGTCAAACATGAGAACATATTAAAGACGTCGTCTTATATATGAGGGATGCACAGAGGGATATTTTGCCGGCTGGCATCCAAAATGAATGTAATGTCCATTCTGTCAGGAGGGTATTAGAGACCTGTCACTGGACAGGTGATGCTGACTTTAAAAGGCGCATAGAGATTCTGCCTTATAAGGGTGAGGAATTATTTGGGGATGGTCTCTAGGACCTCGTATCCACAGCAACAGCTGGGAAGAAATATTTTTACCTCAGGTTTCCTCACAGACTAAGAAAGCACTGTATTATCAGGTACAGTCTTTTCGGCTTCAGAAAAGCAAGCGGGTCAAAGGCGCTTCATTTCTGTACAGAGACATGGGAAGAGGGAAAAAGCTGCACCAGTCAGCCTGTTCCCAGAATCAAAATTATTCTCTCGCTTCCTCTGAGTCCACAGCATGACGCGGGGGCTCCACAGGTGTAGCCAGGTACGGTGGGGGGCCGTCTCAAAAATTTCAGCGATCAGTGGGCTCGCTCACAGGTGGATCCCTGTTTCATTCAAGTAGTATTTCAGGGGTACAAGCTGGAATTCGAGATGTCTCCCCCCCGCCGTTTCCTCAAATATGCCTTGCCGACAACTCCCTCAGGCAGGGAGGCTGCGCTAGAGGCAATTAATAAGCTGTATTCCCAGCAGGTAATACTCAAGGTGCCCCTACTTCAACAAGGACGGGGTTACTATTCCACACGGTTTGGGGTACCGAAACCGCATGGTTCGGTGTGACCCATTTTATATTTAAAATCCTTGAACACATACATAAAAAAATTCAAGTTCAAGATGGAATCGCTCAGGGCGGTTATTGCAAGCCTGGACGAGGGGGATTACATGGGATCCCGGGACATCAAGGATGCTTACCTGCATGTCCCCATTTACCATCCTCGCCAGGAGTACCTCAGATTTGTGGTACAGGATTACCATTACCAAGTCCAGACACTGCCGTTTGGACTGTACATGGCACCGAGGGTGTTTACCAAGGTAATGGCCGAAATGATGATACTCCTTCGAAAAAAGGGAGTTTTAATTATCCCGTACTTGGACAATCTCCTTATAAGGGCAAGGTCCAAGGAGCAGTTGCTAGTCGGGGTAGCACTATTTTGGAAAGTGCTACAACAGCACGGTTGGATTCTAAACAGTCCAAAGTCACAGCTGGTTCCTACGACACGTCTACTGTTCCTGGGGATGGTTCTGGACACAGAACAGAAATAAGTGTTTCTCCCAGAGGAGAAAGCCAAGGAGCTGTCATCTCTAGTCAGAGACCTCCTGAAGTCAAAACAGGTATCGGTGCATCATTGCACGCGAGTCCTGGGAAATATGGTAGCTTCCTACGAAGCAATCCCATTCGGCAGGTTCCATGCAAGAACTTTTCAGTGGGACCTGTTGGACAAGTGGTCCGGATCACATCTTCAGATGCATCGGCTGATAACCCTGTCTTCAAGGACCAGGGTATCTCTACTGTGGTGGCTGCAGAGTGCCCATCTTCAAGAGGGCCGCAGGTTCGGCATACAGGACTAGGTCCTAGTGACCATGGATGCCAGCCTTTGAGGCTGGGGGGCAGTCACACAGGGAAGAAACTTTCAGGGACTTTGGTCAAGTCAGGTGACTTCCCTACACATAAATATTCTGGAACTGAGGGCCATTTACAATGCCCTGAGTCAGGCAAGGCCTCTGCTTCAAAACCAGCCGGTACTGATCCAATCAGACAACATCACGGCAGTCGCCCATGTAAACCAACGGGGCGGCACAAGAAGCAGGATGGCGATGGTAGAAGCCACAAGGATTCTCCGATGGGCGGAAAATCATGTGTTAGCACTGTCAGCAGTGTTCATTCCCGGAGTGGACGACTGGGAAGCAGATCTTCTCAGCAGACACGACCTCCACCCGGGAGAGTGGGGATTTCATCCAGAAGTCTTCCAAAGGATTGTACACCATTGGGAAAGGCCACAGGTGGACATGATGGCGTCCCGCCTCAACAAAAAGCTATAAAAGATATTGCGCCAGGTCAAGGGACCCTCAGGCGATAGCTGTGGACGCTCTGGTAACACCGTGGGTGTACCAGTCGGTTATGTGTTCCCCCCTCTGCCTCTCATACAAAAGGTACTGAGAATAATAGGAAGGCGAGGAGTAAGAACGATACTCGTGGTTCCGGATTGGCCAAGAAGAGCTTGGTACCCAGAACTTCAAGAAATTATATCAGAGGACCCATGGCCTCTGCCGCTCAGACAGGACCTGCGGCAGCAGGGGCCCTGTCTGTTCCAAGACTTACCGCGGCTACGTTTTGACGGCATGGCGGTTGAACGCCGGATCCTAAAGGAAAAGGGCATTCCGGAGGAAGTCATTCCTACGCTGATTCAAGCCAGGAAAGATGTAACTGCAAAACATTATCACCGCATATGGCGGAAATATGTTGCTTGGTGTGAGGCCAAAAAAGGCCCCAACAGAGGAATTTCAACTAGGTCGATTTCTGCATTTCCTACAAGCAGGAGTGTCTATGGGCCTAAAATTAGGCTCCATTAAGATACAGATCTCGGCTCTGTCGATTTTCTTCCAGAAAGAACTAGCTTCAGTACCTGAAGTTCAGACATTGTAAAAGGAGTGCTGCATATTCAGCCCCCGGTTGTGCCTCCAGTGGCACCTTGGGTTCTCAACGTGGTGTTGAGTTTCTTAAAATCACATTGGTGTGAGCCACTAAAAACCGTGGATCTAAAATATCTCACGCGGAAAGTGGTCATGTTATTGGCCTTGGCTTCGGCCAGGCGTGTATCAGAATTGGCGGCTTTGTCATATAAAAGTCCCTATCTGATTTTCCATATGGATAGGGCAGAATTGAGGACTCGTCCCCAGTTTCTCCCTAAGGTGGTATCAGCTTTTCACTTGAACCAACCTATTGTAGTGCCTGCGGCTACTAGGGACTTGGAGGATTCCAAGTTACTGGACGTAGTCAGGGCCTTGAAAAATTATGTTTCCAGGACGGCTAGAGTCAGGAGAACTGACTCGCTGTTTATCCTGTATGCACCCAACAAACTGGGTGCTCCTGCTTCTATTCTAAGCAGACTATTGCTCGCTGGATTTGTAGCACAATTCAGCTGGCGCATTCTGCGGCTGGACTACCGCAGCCAAAATCTGTAAAAGCCCATTCCACAAGGAAGGTGGGCTCATCTTGGGCAGCTGCCCGAGGGGTCTCGGCTTTCCAACTTTGCCGAGCTGCAACTTGGTCAGGGGCAAACACGTTTGCTAAATTCTACAAAATTGATACCCTGGCTGAGGAGGACCTGGAGTTCTCTCATTCGGTGCTGCAGAGTCATCCGCACTCTCCCGCCCGTTTGGGTGCTTTGGTATAATCCCCATGGTCCTTACGGAGTTCCCAGCATCCACTAGGACGTCAGAGAAAATAAGATTTTACTCACCGGTAAATCTATTTCTCGTAGTCCGTAGTGGATGCTGGGCGCCCATCCCAAGTGCGGATTGTCTGCAATACTTGTATATAGTTATTGCCTAACTAAAGGGTTATTGTTGAGCCATCTGTTGAGAGGCTCAGTTATATTCATACTGTTAACTGGGTATAGTATCACGAGTTATACGGTGTGATTGGTGTGGCTGGTATGAGTCTTACCCGGGATTCAAAATCCTTCCTTATTATGTCAGCTCGTCCGGGCACAGTGTCCTAACTGAGGCTTGGAGGAGGGTCATAGTGGGAGGAGCCAGTGCACACCAGGTGACCTAAAGCTTTCTTTAGTTGTGCCCAGCCTCCTTCGGAGCCCGCTATTCCCCATGGTCCTTACGGAGTTCCCAGCATCCACTACGGACTACGAGAAATAGATTTACCGGTGAGTAAAATCTTATTTTTCTCGTAGTCCGTAGAGCAGTGATTTTCAACCTTTTTCAGTTCGCGGCACACCAAAAAGATTTAAAAATTGCCAAGGCACACCATCAGTACCCCACGGAAAAATAAAACACACACAGGGAAATAAAACAAACATTTTTGTCCCCAAGGGGAAAAACACAGACACATTGTCCCCAACAGTTATTAAAATAATGCGCAGTACTTGAACACACTGCCACAGTAATTCCACACATTGACCCTCATTGTAATGCCATCACACTGTCCCCATAGTAATTGCACACATTGCCCCCCCATAGTAATGCCACCACACACACTGACCCCCACAGTAATGCCACCAGACACACTGACCCCCATAGTAATGCCACCACACACACCGACACCCATAGTAATGCCACCAGACACACTGAGCCCCATAGTAATGCCACCAGAGACACTGACCCCCATAGTAATGCCACCAGAGACACTGACCCCCATAGTAATGCCACCAGACACAGTAATGCCACCACACACACTGACCCCCATAGTAATGCCACCAGACACACACTCCCATTGTAATGCCACCAGACACACTGACCCCATAGTAATGCCACCAGACACACTGACCCCATAGTAATGCCACCACACACACTGACCCCCATAGTAATGCCACCAGACACACTGACCCCATAGTAATGCCACCAGACACACTGACCCCCATAGTAACGCCATCAACCCCACATAGTAATGGCACTGCACACACTGTCCTCCATAGTAATGGCACTGCACACACATCATAAAGCACTGGCCCAAACCTTTTTTGTTTTCCCCCATAGCGGCAGGAGCATTGAGGAGCAGAACACAGCAGCACGGGCCACGAAGGTACACTAGACGCTACCCGGGCTGGATGGTGATGTGTATGTGACCTATGAGTCACGCCACGTCGTAGGGGTCACGGGCGGGCCCGCAGGAGAGCTGCCGTCTTCACTGTACAGTGACCACAGAAGAACTGCCTGCGCTGCCCGATAGTGATGCTGTAAATCAGTATCACTATCGGGCAGCGCAGGCAGCTCTAACGCGGTCATTGTATAGTAAAGACGGCAGCAGACGGGGACTGGCAGCAGGGATCTCTGGCGGCGGCGGCGGCACACTTGACAACCGCTGGCGGCACACCAGTGTGCCGCGGCACAGCAGTTGAAAAACACTGCCGTAGAGGATGCTGGGCGCCCGCCCAGCACTTCATTTTCCTGCAAATGTTATTTGGTTCAGTACAACTTCGTTTTAGTTGAGAACTGCATTGTTACTTGGTAAGTAATGTTTCAGCGGTTGCTGAGTGTTCAAGCTATGTTAGCTTGACGTGCCTTGTATGTGTGAGCTGGTGTGAATCTCACCACTATCTGTGTATAATCTTTCTCTCGAAGATGTGCGTCTCCTTGGGCACAGTTTCTAGACTGAGTCTGGTAGGAGGGGCATAGAGGGAGGAGCCACCCACACTCTCAAACTCTTAAAGTGCCAATGGCTCCTAGTGGACCCATCTCTACCCCATGGTACTAATGTGGACCCCAGCATCCTCTACGGACTACGAGAAAAGGATTTACCGGTAGGTAATCAAAATCCTATTTTGTGCAAAACAAGACCAGCCCTGTAGTTACTTATCCTGTGCGATGATTGCTGCGACGAGTGACACGGTTATGACACGGTTATTACTCGCCCAGCAAACGCCCGGCTACGCCTGTGGTTTTCCAACCACTCACAGAAAATGGTCAGTTGACACCAAGAAACGCCCTCTTCCTGTCAATCTCCTTGCGATCGGCTGTGCATTTGGAATTGACGCTAGAACCAGTGCAAAACCACAAAGGACTTTGTACCCGTACGAGGCACGTGCCCATTGCAGTGCATACGCATGCGCAGATTAGCCATTTTTTTCACTGAATGCTACGCAGCGAACAACGGTAGCTAGTGATCAACTCGGAATGACCCCCCCCCATGTGCCCACAGGCCAAGAGGGCCTGACAGTGCCTACGGGCCTAATTCCCGCACCCTGGTGGTCTAGGGAGGTTACAGGAAGGTGGTTGTGGCCCACGGCCACTTACACAGGTCGGTGGGAGAGCCTACAGTGGGGAAGTATGTTAAGATCTTTTTCTTCCCACCACTGCAGTACTCACCGGTCCTCAGCTTCTGCGCAGGCCTGCACCAACAGCCGCTGTCCTTTGCAGTCCGCCGCTGCTTCTTCTACCACGGCCGCTGTCTTCTGGCTTGATCCCGCTGGGCTTCTAGCCTCTTCCGGGGCCACTGGTTCTCTTCTGGAGCTCTTCTCTGCTCCCCGTCCGCTGGCTGACTTACTGCTCCCGCTCGGCAACGTCTGATATAAGACGCTGGGAGGGGGCGGGGCTATGTGTCATATATGTATATGTCATATATGTATATGTTGAACCCCGATTGGCTCGCCGTGACTGCTGTCCATTGGCTGCCATTCCGTGTGCCATGATTGGCTCGCAGGTGGCGCCATTTTCAAAATGCCACAAACCGATTGGATGAGCTTGAATCCTCTCGGAGGCAAGCTCATCCCCATCAGCGTCTTGATGCCGATCCGCCCCTACCTCCTGCTGGCTCCGATGACAAAACAGAGGGGTAAGCAACCTCCACTCCCTCCTCTGCTGGGCACCCTCTCACATTAACATGTAAAGGGAACATTACATTATTTCAACGTATTCGTCATAGGAGTCTTTGCAAAGTTATATGTGCTCAAAATACTTGGTGAAGCAGCTGGAATAGTCCGAAGCAGGTCGTGTACATGATGGGTGAAGGTATTCACTGCAACTACTGGTGACTCAAAATGAATCCCACAAATCTTGTGCTTGATCTGTGGGAATACAAAGAAGTAGCAGGAGGCCAGGTCTGGACTGTAAGAAGGATGACCAAGTTCCTAAATGCTTTCATCGGTCAGAAAATCTACTACTTTTCTAGACCTGGGCAGATGCATTGATCTGAGGTAGAAGGGCAACATGAGTGTGAGCTCTTGGATAGTGCCTGGAAATGGCTTCCAGCACATGCAGCAGGCATTGACTGGCGTACCAGTCCCCATTGGTGGTGTGCTATTGCGTGAGTGGTATGGTAGCTATATGACCTGTTTTGGCCACAAAAACATCCACTATCTGCTTAGCCACACTGCGAGGAATTGCTGTGATGACGCACCTCCAACTGGGGTCCACTGGGCCAATTGTTGTTTGGTCTACAGTCGAAACTGTAGATACAGGATTTAACACCTGGCATGTTACAGCACCAAGACACCTGAGCCTCCATCTGCTCTCAAGTCAGTTTATGGGGCACCCAGCATGAAGAACATTTTCTTGGAGTGTCACGTAGATGGAACCCAATGACATGCCTTTCTCCATTTCTAACTGGGCCACGGTTACCCAGGCATCCACATAAGCTATGGACCACACGGCATCATGTTGTCCTTGGTGATGGCGGACACAGGTGGGCCACAGTGCTACTTGTCTTCCAGGGGCCATCTCCCATGGCAAAATTCTGCAAACTACTCAAACACAGTGGTTTGGAACAGAGCTTCCTACTCAAAAGCAGCTTGCAGTCAGTCACAACTCTCCTCCTGTCACAGACCACTCTTGTAGTTGTAGAAGATCATGGCTCTCTAGTGACCTTTGTTGAGCTACATAATGAATTTGTGAAGGAAGTGAACATGCTGTCTTCTTCAGTGCTGCTTATATACAGTTCTGTGCCTTGAAATTTCACAAGAACTTTAGTCTGAGATTACATTTCACAACCAGACAGATTGTGTTTACTCTACGTATGCACTGAACATCCAGAAACTTATTGCACACCCCTTGTAGTTATGAATAGTTCTATAGTGTACCCACATTGTGCAGTGCTTTCCAGATAATATTAGTCATTCACAATTGTCCCTACACCAGTAGAGTTTATCATCTTTATAATTATACTAGGTATCACTGACCCTGCCCGGGCCACGAAACATGAACAGGTCTAAATAGCATTGGCTCTATTCTGCAATAATGTTGATTTTCCCCTGAATATTTTTGGATAACATCGACACAATATATTTTTTTCTCCATTTCCCCCCCTGCTATTCAGTAAAAAACTTCTCAGGGATAGCGGTTGTGTTAATTTTCACTATTAATTGCCCCACATGCTCCTCCACCTCAGAGGTGGAGTTTATGAGAGTGAGAGTGTGTGTGTGTGTGTGCGCGCGTGTGTTTTTATATATATATATATATATATATATGGAAAAGAAAAAGAAATGGAGGGCGCAAGGTGAGTATTAGGTCAATAAACTTTACTGCCAATTCTTACACTCACATACATTTCAGTTTAAAGTCACTGGTGCAAAAAATTATAGGCAATTAGCAAGACACCCCCAATAAAGGAGTTGTTCTGCAGGTGGTGACCACAGACCACTTCTCAGTTCCTATGCTTTCTGGCTGATGTTTTGGTCACTTTTGAAAGCTGGTGGTGCTTTCACTCTAGTGGTAGCATGAGACGGAGTCTACAACCCACACAAGTGGCTCAGGTAGTGCAGCTCATCCAGGATGGCACATCAATGCGAGCTGTGGCAAGAAGGTTTGCTGTGTCTGTCAGCGTAGTGTCCAGAGCATGGAGGCGCTACCACGAGACAGGCCAATACATCAGGAGATGTGGAGGAGGCCGTAGGAGGGCAACAACCCAGCAGCAGGACCGCTACCTCCGCCTTTGTGCAAGGAGGAACAGGAGGAGCACTGCCAGAGCCCTGCAAAATGACCTCCAGCAAGCCACAAATGTGCATGTGTCTACTCAAACGATTAGAAACAGACTCCATGAGGTTGGTATGAGGGCCCGACGTCCACAGGTGGGGGTTGTGCTTACAGCCCAACACCGTGCAGGACATTTGGCATTTGCCAGAGAACACCAAGATTGGCAAATTCGCCACTGGCGCCCTGTGCTCTTCACAGATGAAAGCAGGTTCTCACTGAGCACATGTGACAGACGTGACAGAGTCTGGAGACACCAAGGAGAACGTTCTGCTGCCTGCAACATCCTCCAGCATGACCGGTTTGGCAGTGGGTCAGTAATGGTGTGGGGTGGCATTTCTTTGGGGGGCCGCACAGCCCTCCATGTGCTCGCCAGAGGTAGCCTGACTGCCATTAGGTACCGAGATGAGATCCTCAGACCCCTTGTGAGACCATATGCTGGTGCGGTTGGCCCTGGGTTCCTCCTAATGCAAGACAATGCTAGACCTCATGTGGCTGGAGTGTGTCAGCAGTTCCTGCAAGACGAAGGCATTGGTGCTATGGACTGGCCCGCCCGTTCCCCAGACCTGAATCCAATTGAGCACATCTGGGACATCATGTCTCGCTCCATCCACCAACGCCACGTTGCACCACAGACTGTCCAAGAGTTGGCGGATGCTTTAGTCCAGGTCTGGGAGAAGATCCCTCAGGAGACCATCTGCCACCTCATCAGGAGCATGCCCAGGCATTGTAGGGAGGTCATACAGGCACGTGGAGGCCACACACACTACTGAGCCTCATTTTGACTTGTTTTAAGGACATTACATCAAAGTTGGATCAGCCTGTAGTGTGTTTTTCCACTTTAATTTTGAGTGTGACTCCAAATCCAGACCTCCATGGGTTAATACATTTGATTTCCACTGATAATTGTTGTGTGATTTTGTTGTCAGCACATTCAACTATGTAAAGAACAAAGTATTTAATAAGGATATTTCATTCATTCAGATCTAGGATGTGTTATTTTAGTGTTCCCTTTATTTTTTTTGAGCAGTGTATATATATATATATATACACACTCACTTTCCCAGCGAAAGAAGAATGAAAAAAAAAACAGCACTCACATTTCAGATGAAAGTAAGTAATGTATTTATTCTTAAAAAACAAATCCATAACAGGTAATCCTACAGCCGCAGGCTGTAGCCCGAGAGCTATTTCAACCAATAGTGGTTTTCATCAGGGGCTAATGACACAGAGCATGGGGCCAGAATATAATGCAACAAACTAAGCCCACGCTGCAGCAGGGCGGGATGAATGATCTAGATGCTCATTGGAAGCCACGGCTGTGTTGGTGGTGTAGTTAGGGTAAACAAACCCGGCTCCCCACATAGCCACGGTTCTGACCGTGTGTGTCAGTAGCGCTGTGGGATTCTTATATAATAAGCTCAGCAACCTGTCAGCATGCTTCTAAACAACAAAGCATATGATATTCCCAGCATAACAAACTCTCCGGAACCATGGTCAGCGCAATTTCCCTACTCACAAAAAAACATTACATGGGTGGAATTCAATTGTTTGATAAGTTGGTTGGGTGTCTCTTTTTTCTTGTCTATTAGGAAATAACAGACTTCCAACTGACTTTTCAAACAATTGAATACCCCCCATATGTTATAATGAGCAATTAGTAACCAAGGTTATGCTGGGCAAAAAGGATCCCACTATAGTACTAAGGCTCCACAATAACTGCTGCTCATAAGCTGCTCATTCAACCTCCAATTGATGTTACCTGGTGGCTACTTGCTGGACTTTGGTGGCTTCCTGCTGCATTGCTGTCGCTTGTAGTAAGACCTTAATTACTTCTTACATGTTGGGTTTTTCCAGCAATTTGTAGCCACTTTCACCCAGGACATGTATCAGTATTGGTTTCCAAAATAGGTGGATCTTGCACTTTAACTGTACAGGTTTCCAAAATCGTGCAGGTACTTATCCATCATGCAATACCATCAGGGAGACACCTGATTGGCTCCAAATTTATTCTGCAGCAGGACAATGATTCCAAACATAAAGCATTAGCGGATCTTGCCACGGGCAAGCAGGACTTTTGCCCGGGGCGCCGCCTTCCGGAGGACGCTGCACCATGGCAAGATCCGCTGCTGCTGTGCCCCCTGCTGCCGCTGCCCGCTGTCCCGCTGCCTGCTGTGAAGGGAAACTAGACGCTACGCATCTAGTTTCCCTTCGTCGGCTGCCCGCTGCATAGCGTCTAGTTTCCCTTCGTGGAGAGGACCTTTACTGTAATGATGTGCGGTGCGCGTTGACATCATTGCGCACCGCACAGCAAAGGTCCTCTCCACGAAGGGAACTAGACACTTAGCGTCTAGTTTTCCTTCGTGGAGAGGACCTTTGCTGTGCGGTGCGCGATGACGTCATCGTGCACCGCACATCCTTTCAGCAGCACTACTACAGTACAGGGGGCGTAACTGACCACGCCCCCTGTATGAAGCCACACCCCCTATTGCCGCCCAGGGCGCAAAAAGCCCCTGAACCGGCCCTGACATAAAGCCAATGTAATTAAGAACTGTCTTCAGTGTAAAGAAGAGCAAGGAGTCCTGGTAGTAATTGTAAAAATTACAATGTCATCTAAATACACTGCTACATTTTCCCTGTGTGGCTGGAGTAATTTATTCATAGCTTTCTGGAAAGTTGCAGGGGCACCATGCAAACCAAAGGGCAGCACTTTATACTGGAACAAACCCTCTGAGGTGGAGAAGGCTGTCTTTGCTTTGGAAGCTTCCTTCAGAGGATTTTGCCAGTACCCCTTAATTAGATCTAGTTTGGTAAGATACTGGCTTGTTGCCAAATTTGCTACCAATTCATCAGCACCGGGTATGGGATAGGAACAACATCATGCCATATAAGTTGGGTTTTCCACAGAATGGCAGTAAACACATCCTGGTATCATGTTACTAAGTTTACCACTTCTTGTTTCTGGATAGGACTCAAGGCATCTGACATTCTGGGATGACTGACACTTTCTTTCCAAGGCTTCAACAAATTCACATGGTAGACTTGGACCTCTTTCCTTCTACCTCCTGCTGTACCTTATAGTTGACAGGTCCCACTACCGCTATAATCTCATAATGGCCTCGCCACTGAGTATACAGTTCATTTTCCATTTTAGGCATGAGTACCAGTACCTTGTCACCCGGATTAAAGGTCTGGATGACAGTGGTTATGTCATAATAGTGTTTTTGACGCTGTTGGTCCCTTTTCATATAGTTGTTCAAAAGTAGGACAATTTGCCTTACAAGGCCATACAATTGGGACACAAGCTGAATGATGTTAGGCTCTTGAGACGATTGTTGCTCTCACCCTTTTTTTTAATAGATCTAGTATCTCTCTGGGCATCTACCATAGAGGAACTCAAAAGGGCAAAACTTTGAAGGGGCTAAACCCCGTACAGGGTTGGGGTACCTCTCAAACCACAAACATTAGCTAAGGTAAGAGTAGGTCTCAATCCAGCTTTACCATAACATTGGTTATGTCATAATAGTGTTTTTGACGCTGTTGAGCCCTTTTCATATATTTGTTCAAAAGTGGGACAATTTGCCTTGCAAGGCCATACAATTGGGACACAAGCTGAATGAGGTTAGACTCTTAAGACGATTGTTGCTCCCACCCTTTTAATAGATCTAGTATCCCTCTGGGCGTCTACCATAGAGGAGCTCGAAGGGGCAAAACTTGTAAGGGGCTAAACCCCGTACAGGGTTGGGGTATCTCTCAAACCACAAACATTAGCTAAGGTAAGAGTAGGCCCCAATCCAGCTTTACCTGTGACACCTCCCCTTTTATCATGTTTAAGAGTTTGGTTAAACTGTTCGACCAAAATTTCGGCCCCTAAGGTTAGAAAACCAATCTTGGGATTGAACCCAAGATTGGACCTAATTCGCCCATTCAAACGCGGCTGCTAAAGGAGAAGACTAGCTCTGCAGGCACTAACCGACCACGGGGGGGAGTACCGGAGTCAGGGGTTAGAGTAGGCATTGCTGTGGTCATTCATAACTGGCCGCAGCTTTACTTGTGAGTACTGGTACTCCCCAGTTGCCACCCACTCCTCAGAGTTCTAGGTACTAAGTTCGTAACAATATATGTATTTTTGCAACTGTGCACACTACAGTATAAAGCAGTTATTAATTACTGTGTATGGGTCAGGAGCCCAGGGAATGGTATGCAGTGATAAGGGTAACCAGCTGCATACCCCTTCTGGGGTTGTGCCTTTTGAGTCCCATTCTGGGGCTATGGCTTCTGAGATCCCTACTGGGGCTAAGCCACTTGAGACCCCTTCTGGGACTGACACCTGCGATTCCCCTACTGGGATTTGCATCTCTGAGTTAACAGGAAAGGAGAAAGATGCAAGAAACATTCTCCCTTGATTCCTGAATCTATAATGGGGCTCCCTAGTCCTAGGACCCCAATTATACATCATAGTGCTTTTTTGTGTGGGTTCTTGTGACAGGGCAGTTCTCCGAACTAGACCTGGTTACCTACCTAAGGTGGTTTCATATTTTCCCATTAACCAAGAGATTGTAGTTCCGGACTTTATGTCTTCAGACTTGTCAGCTAAAGATCGGTTTTTGGATATGGTTAGGGCCCTACGTATCTACGTCGACTGTACAAACCCCATTAGACAGTCTGATGCCCTCTTTGTACTGTTTGGTTTCCACAAACGTGGCTGGCCTACTAATATGCAAACACTGGCCAGATGGATTAGAATGGTGATTGACCATGCTTATATGCAAGCTGGTCTTACAGTTCCAGCATCGATTAAGGCCCATTCTACTTAGTCTGTTGATCCTTCTTGGACTGCCTGTTGTGGTACATCCGCAGAACAATTATGCAAGGCGTCCACGTGGTCTTCAGTGAACACGTTTTTTAGGTTCTATGCCTTTGATACTTTCGCCTCCCAGGATGCTACCTTTGGACGCTGGATTCTCACATCCACTCAGGCGCATCCCCTCCCTTGAATACTGCTTTAGGACATCCCCTGTGGAGACCCGATGTACCCTGCTGCAGAAAAGAGGAGTTATGGTAGACTTACCATGGTTAACTCTTTTTCTGTGAAGTACATAGGTTCCACAGGGCCCCCATCCTTACGTACCTAAGCCTCTTTGGGTTTGTATGGCATTAGCCGCTGGTTCTTTCTCCTGTTGGTGAGAATGTGTTCTTATGTGACTAACATCTTCCTTCTCTCTTGCCTGCTTCCTGCATTGGACTGGTTAACAAAACTGACCTCACAGTGCCTGGAGGCGGGGTTATAGAGGAGGGCCCCAATGCATCCAAGGACAGCAAAAGCTTTACCTGTTGGTGCCCTGGATCCAGATCCAGCTCTACACCCCAATGGTTCACTATGGAACGTATGTACTTTGCAGAAAAAGAGTTTACCATGGTAAGTCTACCATAACTCTTATTTTTTAGCTTTTATTTTTCTACACTGGGGCAGAGATCCTGGATAGATTGGACACATCAGCCCCTTGTCAGACACAAGAGCCCCTTGATGGATGGACAGAGCATCCCTAGATTGACAGAGCATGCCTGGACAACGCAGCACCCCTTTATGTACATCAAAGCACTCTTTGGGATGGACACAGCACCACTTTATGTACAACAAAGCATCCTTGGGAATGGACCACAGTAGCGCATGTGGGGGGGGGGGGGAGTGTTCTGGTTACCCAGAAACCACCACTGATGGGCCAAATAGTTTTTTTTAGAGACGGATATAGCTTTGTCTCCGTCTCAACACAAACTGCGATCGCGACCTCTACCGCGACCGCGATCACAGTTACTGCTGCTACTGCAGGGAGCTCTCATCTGCTGATCTCCCTGCACATGGGACTGAGCTCCATTGGCTTCGTAAAGTACCGTGGCCACCAGTCTCCTCTTTACAGCCATGGGTATGTCTGCTAGTTCATGTATGTACTGTATGTATGTTTGTATTGTGTGATATTTATAGTATGTATGCAGCATGTTTGCATGTATGTATGTATGTATGTATGTATGTATGTGGAAAGAGTGTGTGTTTGATATATATAGTAGCAAAAAAAAATACATTATATATATATATATATATATATATATTATACAGTGGTATATATACACACATACTGTATATATATATATATATATATATATAGAGAGAGAGACATGCATACATACGTGTGTGTGTGTGTGTATGTATGTATATATACAAATATATATATATATATATATAGGAAACCAAGGAATTGGGTGCTAGCGACCAATGGTGTCTATATTAAAGGAACGTAAAAAGATAGTATATATATATAAAAAAAGGGGGACTTATATATATAAAAAAACGTATTTATTTTTGCACAATATAAAAGGGAGGGTAATACACTGTGGTTTATAAAAATTCACAAAACACAATAGTTAAAAAAAAAAAAAAAAAATGGAGTAAGAAGTAAAAAGTAAAAAGGTACAAGGTGCAAATCAATTGGTAGTACATATATAAAAAAATGCTTATCTTAGGTACAGGAGGTAGGTCTGAGAAAGATCATGGAGTGCCCAACGCGTTTCGTCCTTCAGGACTTCATCAAGGGTGATGAAGTCCTGAAGGACGAAACGCGTTGGGCACTCCATGATCTTTCTCAGACCTACCTCCTGTACCTAAGATAAGCATTTTTTTATATATGTACTACCAATTGATTTGCACCTTGTACCTTTTTACTTTTTACTTCTTACTCCATTTTTTTTTTTTTTTAACTATTGTGTTTTGTGAATTTTTATAAACCACAGTGTATTACCCTCCCTTTTATATTGTGCAAAAATAAATACGTTTTTTTATATATATAAGTCCCCCTTTTTTTATATATATATACTATCTTTTTACGTTCCTTTAATATAGACACCATTGGTCGCTAGCACCCAATTCCTTGGTTTCCTATAACATTTCTTACAGCAATTTACCACTGCTGTTTTTATTTTTGGGGCCAGCTGACACCCTTTGTACCAAGGGAGTGTAAATTCGGACATATATTTTACATTTGCAGTGAGGGCTAACCTACCACAAGTGGCGCTATTTTTTTTCTTGTTTTTTATATATATATATATATAAATATACAGTGGGGCAAAAAAGTATTTGGACAGCCACCGATTGTGCAAGTTGACCCACTTAAAAAGATGAGAAAAGTCTGTAATTTCCATCATAGGTACACTTCAACTGTGAGAGACAGAATCTGAAAAAAAAGGAAAATCAGAAAAAGAAGAAAAACAGGAAATCACATTGTATGATTTTTAAACAATTTACTTGTATATTCTTGTGGAAAATAAATATTTGGACACCTACCAAGCAGCAAGATTTGTGGCTCTCGCAGACCTGTTACTTCGTCTTTAAAATGCTCTTCTATCCTCTACTTGTTACCTGTATTAATGGCACCTGTTTGAACTGGTTATCTGTATAAAAGACACCTGTCCACACCCTCAAACAGTCAGACTGCTACCTCTCCACCATGGCCAAGACCAGAGAGCTGTCTAAGGACACCAGGGACAAAATTGTAGAGCTGCACAAGGGTGGGATGAGCTACTCGACAATAGGCAAGCAGCTTGGTGAGAAGAGATCAACTGTTGGCGCAATTATTAAAAAAATTTAAGAAATACAAGATCACTGACAATCTCCCTCGACCTGGGGCTCCATGCAAGATCTTACCTTGTGGGGTATCAATGATCTTGAGAACGGTGAAGAATCAGCCCAGAACTACATGGGGGGATCTAGTCAATAACCTCAAGAGAGCTGGGACCACAGTCACAAAGGTTACCATTTGTAACACACTATTGTTACGTTCCTGGTGCTCAGAACAGGAGAGATGTTGCGTAGTGAGTCCAGAGCACCAGGACGTTACGCTGAAATAAGGTGTGGTATGGAAATAGCCCCTAGCACCCTACCTCCATTGTTTCACCGTGTGGTCAGTTCACGCCTGCGTGACTATGGTTTCTTGGGCCCACGGCAGCCGCGTTTGAGGGGCGGATTAGGTCTGCCCAACTCCGATGCCCCCAGGTCTTAGAGTGAGACAAGGCGTGAACCGAGACAGGATAATAACAAGGGGACCTCTAACTAAAACAAACAGAAGGCTAGGGGCTATTGACTACCCTAAAACTAAATATATGTGCGGTACGCCGCCAAAGGAAAAGAACAACAAAAGATACCACTGTCCACACCCCACACGGCACCGTCGTGTACCGGGGAGGACAGTGAAAAGCGGAAACCTCCGCAAAAACACCAGTACAAAACAAACGCTAGGATTAAGCAGCCTAGGCCGCAACACGCGGCAGAAGCCGCTACTCACGGAACCGGGAGAGAACCCCAATAAGCAAGAACCCCCAGATGACTGCAACAGGTACACTTGGACTGGAAGGATTCCCAGGACCGGCTTCAGAACTCCAGAACTCAGGAGCACGGGGAGCAGGATGCACCAGATACAGCAGACCAGGAACAAACTTTGCAAGGCAGGAACAGCGTACAGGAAGCTATCACTGGCGAGGCTGCAGTGTGCTGGCTCCCATAAAAAGGCCCTGCTGGCCAATGACAGGAGGGCCAGCAAGACCAGCCCCCAGACCCTAATTAATAGTTGCCGTGCAGCTGCCCTGCTGCACGAACAACTAATCAGTCTTATCTGGCAATGGGGAACGCGGTCCGCCAATGGCGTCCCCGTTGCCAGGGACCCGGCGGCTACAGTACGCACGGCATCCTGGCGTTGCTAGGCGCCGGGCGAGCAGCGAGGGAGGTGCGGCGGCCATGAGCGTCACCCGGAAGCAGACCGAGCGGCGCCACGGACCGCGGCACCTAACAGTACCCCCCCTTGAGGAGGGGTTAAAGAACCCCTAAAGTCGGGTTTCTGAGGAAATTCCCGAAAGAATAATTTCTTAAGTTTAGGGGCATGTAGATCCTTATCCAGGACCCAAGACCTTTCCTCCGGGCCATAGTCTTTCCAGTGAACTAAAAAATACAGCCGGCCTCGAGAAACTTTGGAATCTAAAACCTTCTCCACCAAAAACTCTTGTTGCCCCAGAACATCCACCGGAGGTCTACCCTGAGAAGTTTTCCGAGGGAATCTCCTGGAAGAAATATATTGCTTCAGAAGGGAACAATGAAAAGTATTGCCAATTTTGAGTGATTTATGCAAGCGTAGCCGAAAAGCAACTGGATTGACCTTCTTTACAATAAGGAACGGTCCAATAAATTTGGGTCCCAATCTAGCCGAGGGTTGTCGGAGCTTGATGTTGCGGGTTGACAACCACACCTTATCTCCCACCTTAAAAGTGCATGGGCGTCGGAACCTATCTGAAAAAATCTTTCCTCGGAAGGCAGCCTTCTTAAGGGCAAGGTGCACCTTTTTCAAAATCATTCTGAGATGGGAAGTTAGGGTCAATGAAGAGACTGGAAAATGAGGGTAAAAAGAATTGGCTCTAGGATGAAAGCCCAGGACCGAAAAGAATGGAGACTCCTTGGTGGAAGAATGACAAGAGTTATTATAGGCAAACTCGGCCAAAGGAAGAAATTCAGACCAATCATTCTGAAGTTTGGCCGAGTATAGTCGTAAATACTGTTTTAATGACTGATTAACACGTTCAGTTTGTCCGTTAGACTGTGGATGGTACCCAGATGTTAAAGAGAGTTTCATATTTAAAGAGGCACAAAAACGTTTCCAGAAATGGGCAATGAATTGTGGTCCCCGATCAGAGACAATATCCATGGGTAAACCATGGAGCCTGAAGACATGGCGGAGAAACAAAACTGCCAACCCTTGAGCGGAGGGTAATCGGGGAAGAGCAATGAAGTGGGCCATCTTACTAAAACGGTCTACTACCACCCAAATGACTAGGAACCCAGCTGAAAGAGGAAGGTCCACCACGAAATCCATGGATATATGTGACCATGGCCTGAGAGGAATGGCAAGAGGCATGAGTTGCCCGACCGGCAACGATCGAGATACCTTGTACTGAGCACAAACCTGACAAGAACGGACAAATTCCCTCACAGCTTTAGAAAGATTAGGCCACCACACTGAGCGAGAGATTAATTCCAAGGTCTTAGTAATACCCGGATGACCAGAAACCTTATTATCATGAAACTCAGCTAGAACAGTGCCTCTCAGAAATTCAGGGACGAAGAGACGATCTGCAGGAGTGACACTGGGAGCCTGCTGCTGAAGCTGGACTAGTTGTGTAAATAAATCCTAAATGAGGCCAGCCCGGATGACAGACGATGGGACTATGGGGGTAGTAGCCGAGTGGTTATTGTGAACCGGAAGAAAACAACGTGACAGGGCATCAGCTTTCGTATTCTTGGAACCGGGCCTGAAGGTGATGATAAACCTGAAACGAGTAAAAAACAGCGCCCAACGTGCCTGTTGAGCATTAAGCCGTTTAGCTGACTCAATATACTGCAGGTTCTTGTGGTCAGTGAACACAGTAATGGTATGCCTTGCTCCTTCCAACCAGTGCCTCCACTCCTCGAAAGCCCATTTAACTGCCAACAATTCTCGATTACCAACATCATAGTTGGATTCTGCGGAGGAGAATTTTCTGGACATGAAGGCACATGGGTGTAATTCCCGAGACTCCGGGTCTTCCTGAGAAAGGATAGCCCCCACTCCAACCTCTGAGGCATCTACCTCGACAATAAAGGGGAGATCCGGGTTAGGGTGTCTGAGTACTGGAGCTGAGACAAAGGCCTGTGTCAAGGCCAGAAAGGCAGACTTGGCTTTAGGCGACCAATTGGAAGGGTCCGCTCCTTTTTTAGTCAATGCCACAATAGGAGCAACCAAATCTGAGAAGGTATGAATAAAACGCCTATAATAATTTGCAAACCCTAAAAAGCGCTGGATTGCTTTTAAGTTCGTGGGTTGTGCCCAATTTAGGATTGCCTGGAGTTTTTTTGGTTCCATGAAAAACCCCTTTGGAGAAATAATATACCCCAGGAAGGACACTTCTGTGATGTGGAAATCACATTTCTCCAGTTTGGCGTACAAATGATTTTCCCGTAACCTCTGAAGGACCAGTCGTACATGGGTAATATGTTGTTCAAAGGACTCAGAGTAAATCAAAATGTCGTCTAAATAAACGACTACGAACTTTCCTGGAAAGTCGCGAAGGACGTCGTTAATAAGATCTTGAAATACAGCAGAAGCATTAGACAGCCCAAACGGCATCACCAGGTATTCATAATGTCCCGACTGTGTGCTGAAAGCCGTCTTCCACTCATCCTCAGATTTTATTCGGATGAGATTGTAAGCCCCTCTAAGATCAATTTTGGAGAAGATAACGGCAGTACGGAGCTGATCAAATAGTACTGAAATCAGTGGCAAGGGGTAGGTGTTTTTAACAGAGATCTTATTCAGAGCCCGATAATCAATACATGGTCTGAGCGACCCATCTTTCTTCTCAACAAAAAAGAACCCTGCACTCAATGGAGATCTCGAGGGCCTAATGAAGCCCTTCTTCGGGCTCTCCTGTACATACTCCTCCATTGCCGTAGTTTCCGGCCCAGACAGGGCATATAGTCTCCCTTTAGGCAAAGAGGCACCGGGAACTAAGTCAATGGCGCAGTCATAGGACCGATGAGGGGGCAGAATATCCGCATTACCCTTGGAAAAAACATCGGCAAAGTCCTGATATTCCAAAGGAATAAGTTCTGGGGTGACTGCCGCAACCCGGACTGGACGGGAAATACATTCCTTAACACAAAAGGGACCCCATCGGGAAATCTCCCAAGACCGCCAATCTATGGTGGGATTATGAAAGGCAAGCCAGGGGTGACCCAAAACTACGGCGACTGCCGGACAATGGGTAAGGTAAAACTCGATTTTCTCCGAATGTAGGGCCCCCACTGTCAGTTGTACAGGAGGTGTGCGGTGAGTGATTACCCCATTAGAAAGCGGACCACCATCCAAGCCGTGCATGGTGATACGTTTATCCAAAGGTATCTGTGGAACGCCCAATGCCTGAGCCCAACCAAGATCCATGAAATTTCCTGCAGCTCCGCTGTCGACGAAGGCCGACACCAACGAACTGAGACTACCAAAGGAAATTTTTACAGGAACTAATAAGGAATCATTAGAGGAGATCAATTGCAGACCCAAGTGAACCCCCTCACAATTCACTTGGTCAGAGCGTTTCCCTGCTTATTCGGGCAATTGCGCGCGACATGTCCCTTGCCACCACAATACAAGCAGAGACCAGAATTTAGCCTTCTGGTTCTTTCCTCTGGGGACAGCCGGGAGAGACCCATTTGCATGGGCTCCTCGACATCCTCAGGGAAAGTATACACACATGGACTAGGCCTGAAACTAGCTCCTCTTTCAGCCCTCCGCTCCCGGAGACAACGATCAATTTTAATAGCAAGCTCCATGAGTTTGTCTAAAGTCTCTGGAGCGGGGTACTGAAGGAGACTGTCTTTAATAACTTCAGACACACCGAGGCGAAACTGACTGCGCAGGGCCGGGTCATTCCAGCCATAGTCGTTCGACCAACGGCGAAACTCGGTACAATACGCCTCTGCTGGATTTTTCCCTTGCTTTATTGCACGCAGGTGGCTCTCAGCCGATGCTTCTCTATCAGGGTCATCATACAAAAGGCCTAAGGACTTAAAAAAGGCATCTACTGATAGCAAGGCTGCGTCATCGACTTTTAACCCAAAAGCCCAGGTTTGCGGGTCGCCTTGAAGCAAAGACATCACAATCCCGACCCGTTGAGACTGAGTACCAGAGGATCGGGGCCTTAACCGAAAATAAAGTTTACAAGCTTCCTTAAAATTAAAAAAATCCTTTTGGTTACCCGAAAAACGGTCAGGAAGATGCATCTTTGGTTCTGGAATCATACTCGGGGAGGCTCGCAAAAGATCTTCCTGTGATCTCACCCGAAGAGTAAGATCCTGAACCATCTGAGTTAGTTCCTGAATCTGGTTGGCCAAAAGCTGGCTAGGATTCGGTCCTAATACTGCCGGATTCATGAGGCCGAATCTCAAGGCCCACCAAATACAAATAACTCTTTATTCTTTTTGGGCCGGTGATAATGTTACGTTCCTGGTGCTCAGAACAGGAAAAATGTTGCGTAGTGAGTCCAGAGCACCAGGACGTTACGCTGAAATAAGGTGTGGTATGGAAATAGCCCCTAGCACCCTACCTCCATTGTTTCACCCGTGTGGTCAGTTCACGCCTGCGTGACTATGGTTTCTTGGGCCCACGGCAGCCGCATTTGAAGGGCGGATTAGGTCTGCCCAACTCCGATGCCCCCAGGTCTTAGAGTGAGACAAGGCGTGAACCGAGACAGGATAATAACAAGGGGACCTCTAACTAAAACAAACAGAAGGCTAGGGGCTACTGACTACCCTAAAACTAAATATATGTGCGGTACGCCGCCAAAGGAAAAGAACAACAAAAGATACCACTGTCCACACCCCACACGGCACCGTCGTGTACCGGGGAGGACAGTGAAAAGCGGAAACCTCCGCAAAAACACCAGTACAAAACAAACGCTAGGATTAAGCGGCCTAGGCCGCAACACGCGGCAGAAGCCGCTACTCACGGAACCGGGAGAGAACCCCAATAAGCAAGAACCCCCAGATGACTGCAACAGGTTCACTTGGACTGGAAGGATTCCCAGGACCGGCTTCAGAACTCCAGAACTCAGGAGCACGGGGAGCAGGATCGACCAGATACAGCAGACCAGGAACAAACTTTGCAAGGCAGGAACAGCGTACAGGAAGCTATCACCGGCGAGGCTGCAGTGTGCCTTTCCCATAAAAAGGCCCTGCTGGCCAAAGACAGGAGGGCCAGCAAGACCAGCCCCCAAACCCTAATTAATAGTTGGCGTGCAGCTGCCCTGCTGCACGAACAACTAATCAGTCTTATCTGGCAACGGGGAACGTGGTCCGCCAATGGCGTCCCCGTTGCCATGGACCCGGTGGCTGAGGACGCCCGGCGTCCTAGCGTTGCCAGGGACCCGGCGGCTACAGTATGCACGGCTTCCTGGCATTGCTAGGCGCTGGGCAGCGAGGGAGGTGCGGCGGCCGTGAGCGTCGCCCGGAAGCAGACCGAGCGGCACCGCAGACCGCGGCACCTAACAACTATGTCATCATGGATTGAAATCCTGCAGTGCCCGAAAGGTACCCCTGCTTAAGCCAGCACTTGTCCAGGCCCGTCTAAAGTTTGCCAGGGACCATTTGGATGATTCAGAGGAGGATTGGGAGAATGTAATGTGGTCAGATGAGAGCAAAATCAAACTTTTTGGTATAAACTCCACTTGCCGTGTTTGGAGGGAGAAGAATGATGAATGACATCCCAAGAACACCATACCCACTGTGAAGCATGGGGGTGGAAACATCATGCTTTGGGGCTGCTTTTCTGCAAAGGGGACAGTACGACTGATCCGTATTAAGGAGAAGATGAATGGGGCCATGTATCGTGAGATTTTGGGCAAAAACCTCCTTCCCTCCCTCCGTAAGAAGCATCTCAAGGTCCTGGAGTGGCCTAGCCAGTCTCCAGACCTCAACCCAATAGAAAATATGTGGAGGGAGTTGAAAGTCCATGTTGCCCGGCGATAGCCCCAAAACATGACAGATCTAGAGAAGATCTGCATGGAAGAGTGGGCCAAAATACCTGCTACAGTGTGTGCAAACCTGGTCAAGAACTACAGGAAATGATTGACCTCTGTAATTGCCAACCGAGCTTGTATTACAAAGTATTGAGTTAAACTTTTTGATTGTCCATATATTTATTTTCCGCAAGAATATACAAATAAATTGTTTAAAATCATACAATGTGATTTCCTATTTTTTTTCAGATTCTGCCTCTCACAGTTGAAGTGTACCTATGATGGAAATTACAGACCTCTCTCATCTTTTTAAGTGGGTAAACTTGCACAATTGGTGGCTGTCCAAATACTTTTTTGCCCCACTGTGTGTGTGTATATATCCACTTCTGGATCTCTATGCATGCAGACATATAGGAGAGCTGTTGGTAAATAAAAGAGGCTTAATTATATTCAGGCTACTTTGGATCCTTTTTTGATATAGGAAAGAATTGCCGGAAAATTACAAATAAAAAGTTGGATAAACTAACTACAAGTCATTACTTGGAAGAATAATATTTATTACCAGGCGTTCTCAAATAGGAAGTTCTACCAAACATTGCTAAATTATGGAAGTCAATTATTTTTTAAAATAATTCTAAGCATATTGTTGACCATATCTTTATGAAAAAACAGCCGTTTCAAATTAAACAAATTATTTATCATTCATAAAAAACACCCCTGAAGAAGTCGCTATAAGATGAAACGCGTTGGGTGAAAATACTTTATTGTTTGGAAAGGTAGAAAGTCAATTTTGTGTCTGTAATGAACAATAATACATTGTAAAAATGTTCATCAACTTCTTTTAATGGAAAAGAGAATTTAAAATAGTTTTTAGCAATAAAAAGAAACAAGTGTTTTAAAGCAAAAGGGTGTGTCTGTTAAGTCATCCTCACTTCATCAGTAACCAATTACTAAATCACATTCTTAACTAAGTATAATTATATCGAACAATACTTCAATAAGTGCGCTCCACAGAGATATACTTCTTTGGTTTCTATTTAATATCGGTCACTTTCGACAGGGGATCATCTCTGTGTAGAAGCTTGCCCATCGTTAATTGGTATCTATATATTTTCATTTATTTATTTATTTTCACACAAAAAAACAAGAGTTCCAATTTTAGAGTCCAAATTTAGAGCGCATTAACTAGGGTATTCAATTATCCGCAAATTCGCGGCAATTTTTTGCCCGAAATTTTTTTGCGGCAATCGGGTGAAAATTGCAGCGAAAATGCTCCGTTTTTCAACCTATTTAATTCCAAACGGGCTTCACGTGAAAATTCTTGCAGTGAAAAGTGCAGGTGAAAATGGGGAAATCAGCCTGTACCCCAAAAAATGCTAAACTAACATAGGAAAACAGAAGAGAAGTGTGTTAGAGATCACATTAGAGCGTTTTTGGGGACTTAAATTGTGTGAAATGGCTGTTATATGCATTTTTTTAAAAAAATGCAAAAAAATGATAGAAAGCAAGTTTTTTTGAGCAAAATAACTGCTCTCATTAAATTTGGGGTACATGAAAATGGGTATAAGTATATATTTGGATCATTTTAGGGTACTTTATAAAAAAGTGGAAACAGACCGATTACTCCCATCTGCAATCCTAAAAACACCTGTCCCACTCATAAAGCACCCCAATATACCTGTCCCATACCTTGAACCCCAATTTCCATCACTTTGTACCTTTTCACCCCAAAAATGACATGTCTTTATTGGCCAATTAAAAATAATTAAAAACCTCAACGTGCCTAATTAGTCATTAAGGGGGGTGTCCCAGGAGTTCTGTACCATATCCAAACATTTTTACCTTAAAATAGTGACTTTTCCCAACTTTTCACCTGCTTCAGAGTAGGTGAAGTGAAATTAGTGAAAAAATGATCACCGATAAATTTTCCAGGAAAATTGAATAGGCTGTAATTGCGTTCACGCGAAAAGTCCGTTATCGCTGCTAATTGAATATACCCCTTAGGGTTTGTTTAGTCTTATATATATATATATATATATATATATATACATACACACATACATACATACATATATATATATGGAAACCCCTACCAATAAATCCTGCGTTTGCCCTGGAACACCTACAGTTGGAGTACCAACTACAGTGTCACAATGCGTGCATGGTAAATTAGTATTGCACTGCTATTTGACCAGCAGTGTCACAGAAAAATAATAGTATAGTACACTGGGGCATAGCACAAAAACTATATATATATATATTTTTTTTTTACCTTCTTATTTTTTTACACTGGGCCATAGCTGCTAAATGGATGGACAGAGCACCCCTGTAGGACAAAGCAGGCCCTTGATGTCCTAACAGAGCCCCCCCCCCCCCCCCCTGGACGGATACAGCAGCCCCTTGATGGATTGACAGAGGACTCCTGGATGGACGCAGCAGCCCCTTGATAGACAACACAGCACAGCACTCCTGGATGGAGAACACAGCATTCCTGGATGTTCAACACAGCACCCCTGGACAGACACAGCATGGCCATGTCTGCTTAATACACGCTCCACAGCCAGAGTGAAGATGTTGTGATCACCGGGGCCCTTTCTAGAATCCAAAACATATGAGAATCCCACAGCAGGAGGATGAGAATTTGCCTCATTTTGGGATTCGAGTCAGGCGGGAATACCTGAGCCGGGATCCGAGTCTGCTATGTTCGAGTGGGTCCGCTTTTCTGCTCATCTCTAGAAATAAGTAAGTTAAAAATTGCTAATAGATTTTAATTTTTAGATCGCAGCAGCAAATTTGTTAGCAGTTGGGCAAAACCAGGGGGGTCATTCCGAGTTGATCGCTAGCTGCCGTTGTTCGCTGCATAGCGATCAGTGTAAAAATCGGCTAATCTGCGCATTACGAGTACAAAGAGAATTGTGGTTTTGCACAGGTTCTAGCGACGTTTTCAATCGCACTGGCGCCCGCAAGAAGATTGACAGGAAGGGCGCATTTCTGGATGTCAACTGACCATTTTCTAGGAGTGTTTGGAAAAACGCAAGCGTGCCAGGGAAAACACAGGCATGACTGGGTGAACGCTGGGCGGGTGTGTGACGTCAAAAGCCGTCCCTCCAACGTTAGAATAGACGCACATGAAGAGTAAGTCCAGGGCTGGTCTTGTTTTGCACAAAATGTTTTTGCAGGCGCTCTGCTGCACAAGCGTTCGCACTTCTGCAAAGCAAAAATACACTCCCCGGTGGGCGGCGACAATGCATTTGCATGGCTGCTAAAAACTGCTAGCGAGCGAACAACTCGGAATGACCCCCATGTGCACTGCAGGGGAGGCAGATATAACATGTGCAGAGAGAGTTAGATTTGGGTGGGGTGAGTTCAAACTGAAATCTAAATTGCAGTGTAAAAATAAAACAGCCAGTATTTACCCTGCACAGAAACAAAATAACCCACCCAAATCTAACTCTCTCTGCAAATGTTATATCTGCCACACCTGCAGTGCACATGGGGGGCCATTCTGAGTTGATCGCTCTCTAGCTAGTTTTAGCAGCCATGCAAACGCTATGCTGCCGCCCACTGGGGAGTATATTTTAGCTTAGCAGAAGTGCGAACGCTTGTGCAGCCGAGCTCTGCAAAAACAGTTTGTGCAGTTTCAGAGTAGCTCTGAACCTACTCAGCACTTGTGATCACTTCAGCCTATTCGTGTCTGGATTTGACGTCATACACCCGCCCAGCGAACGCCCAACCACGCCTGCGTTTTTTCAGGCACGCCTGCATTTTTGCAAACACTCCCTGAAAACGGTCAGTTGACACCTAGGAACGCCCCCTTCCTGTCAATCTTCTAGTGGCCGTCAGTGCAAAGAAAAATTTCGCTAGAACCTGAGCACAACCACAAAGGGCTTTGTACTCATACGTTGCATGTGCGCATTGCGGGGAATACGCATGCGCATAAATGTCATTTTTACACCTGATCGCTGCGCTGCGAAAAACAGCAGCGAGCGATCAACTTCGAATGACCCCCATGGTTTTGCCCAACTGCTAACAAATTTTCTGCTGCAATCAACTCTGAATTACCCCTTAAATTCTCACATGGTTTGTGTCTTACCTCTGCTATCTCTCCTGTAATTCTGCATACAAGCTGCAGCCTTTGTAAACTCCTAAATAGTCACCTGTGTGAGAAGTCCTCTGTGGGAGTAATCTGTAGGATTCAGTTATCAGTAGCTGTCCTCTCCCTGCTCATTCTGCAATTTGTCTGTGAAGTTTATTTATGCTGTCTTTGCACAGCACTCTCAGTATTCTGTGTATTATCCTCTGAATGAGTCTCCATAGTGCTCTGCTTCCTGGTGTTTGGGCCTAAACCAAACTTCCCTCCAAGACCAGTCATTTATGTCGCCATCTTGCCTCTGGTCAGGTGACAGGGTTCAGGCCAATCCCAGCCAGGCTCAGTCTGAGCTGACTCCTCCAGCCAATCCACTGACATTCCAGGGTATAAAGGAGGTCAGTGGAAGTCTCTCCAGTGTCAGTGACTTGTTGTCATTGCAGGTCTGCAGCTCGCTTCATCAGGAGACACTGTGACTCATCAGACATCAACATAGAGATTCTGATGTTTCCAGTGTCTTTTGCATCGCTTGACTTTCCAGCTACCCTGCTCTACAGTGCACCTGTGCTCAAGCATCAAGCCATGTCCCAGCTTTCTTAGCTATCCAGCTGTTCTGCTGCACACCTGTGGTCAAGCATCAAGCCGTGCCCCAGCTGTCTTAGCTATCCAGCTGTACTACTCTGCTGCACACCGGTGGTCAAGCATCAAGCAGTGCCCCTGCTATCTCAGCTGTTCAGCCACCCAGCTACACTGTGCATCTGTGCTCAAGTATTAAGCTGTGTTCCAGCTATCTAGGTCTCCAGCCATGTACCTGTGGTCAAGAACTCTGTATAAGACTATTGTTTGTGATTCTTTTCTATCATATCCTGTATGCAGAGAGGTTACATTAACCTCTTTGTTTTACTCCAAGGCTTCAGCGTCCATTTCCTGGTGCAAACCCTAGTTCGGGTCCAACAGATTCTCAAAGTCTCACAGAATGCTAGTGTGGAAGTGCAACAGGATGTGTGGATATTTGTGTACTATCTGATGCTAATGAGGATGATGATGATGAGGATGTTGTTTGTATAAGTCAGCCACCAGTGGCAGCAGTTCTTGCTCATATTAAAAAAGAAAGTCATTGTCATGACTGGGCATAAGACCAAATTATTTTTACCCAAATTCTGACAACATTTGTGAAGGCACTCAAAAGGACAGAATTAGCAAAGGCTTTAATTGCTCTACTGTCTTAGCCTTACCACCTCTGATGGGAGGCTATGCCATGTGGTCCATTACCTTTCTGTGAAGTAATTTTTCCTTCAACTTCCCCTAAACATATCTTCCTACTGTTTCAGTGTATCTCCTCAAATACTAATAATTCTCTTTCTTTGAAGAATGTCTCCCTCCTGTATCTTGATAGAACCCTTGATATATTTGAACATTGCTATCATATTCCCCTTTCCCTTATCTGCTTCAAGCTATACATATTAAAGTATTTTAGTCTTTCCTGGTATGGTTTGTGCTGTAGGCCATGCACCATTTTATTTGCCCTTCTTTGTGCACTCTCTAATGTATTTATATCCTTCTGGAGATATGGGGGTAAATTTACTAAGATGGGAATTCTATTTCAGCCTCAGGCTGCCAGTTGAGTTCAGCTAACTCCACCAGGTACCTCTGCTCCACTTCCCGTTCTGCAGCAGCAGCCACTCTCTCCATAGCAGCTCTGCGTTCAGCAGCCACTCGTGTATTTAGCTGCTCCATAAGCTGCAGCACCATCAAGGGGTCGAGCTGCTTCACATAACTCAGAACCATCTTTAGATATAGATCCAACCTTGAGGCAACTACCATAGTCCCGATGACATTGATACCAGAGTTCTCATTATAGTCCAACTTTAGACTATTACTTCCCGCAGTAAGTAAAACTCCAGTACTGGGTACACCCCTGGCCACCGCAGTCGCCCCGGTCGATGCATTCCCCACTTGTACCAATCTGCTGACATCCTGATGCTCTGCATCCTTGTCCCCTAGGTTCTGGATCAATCTTTCCTTATGATAGTCTGGCCAAGCTAGACCTCTACCTTTCCGCATTCACTGTGCCATAAGCTCTTCCTTCCTCAGCCTTGTAAGTAATTTACCCCTTAGTTTGGTATTGACCAGAAAGTACCTAAAAAGTTAAGTTCAAGCTTCTAGCCCAGAATGTATGACCTGATGTTTCAATAATTTGTCTCATGCTGCATCTGTTTGCATAACCATATCAAATTTACAGGTAAGTTTAGCCAGTCTATAGTCACTCGCGGATAATAAATCAAGAGCGATTTATAGCACATCATAGTTTACAGCAAACTCAGAGGGTTGTATTACCTTATGCACAGTATATATCATGTATCAGTCAGGTGTCTCATACCGATTTATAACACATTTATGGCATATTTATCCTAGTTTGCTGCAGATTCAGAGGGTAGTATTGATTTATGCACAGTATTGATCATATATCAGCCAGGTGTCCACTGTATGTCTGATACAGTTATTTAAGTGGCTGACATAAAGGGATGTTTTCTTATGTAATATGCCCTATGATTTTATATATAATGTGGGTAACCACGGTGTGTCATTATTAGCCTTTGCTAATTCTGTCCTTTAAGTACACTGTATTCAGTTCAGGGGAGCACCACCAACAGCGCGATGGCTAATTGATACATTATTATAATTCTTGTTATATGTTGGTTATTCTAAGAGATACACAGAGGTGTCACTGGGGCTGGTGACACCTGGTCTTATGCGCTGGAGGCATCTCCATGGCTGAAAAGGGGTGTGGCCTAAGTTGGATGGGGTTGCTTCACATTGGATCCCAGTGACATCACTCCGGGGACAGCCCAGCATCCCTGGAGACCAGTGCCTGCAGTGCTGGCTCCTCTTGGATAACAGGAGCTGAGTGCTGCAGGAGAATGTCACACTGCAGCACTCGGCTCCTGTAAATGTGGAGAAGCCGACATTTTGGTGCCTCCCCTTTTGATGGTGACACCTTGGTGCAGGCCGCACCCCACTTCTGACACCACTGGAGATATGATGTAGTTATTACAATCCTGTGCAGGATCCTTCCCTTTGTATAAACATTTGCAAATGCATCTGTAGCATTTGTGAGGCCAAAGTACAGTAATTAGAGGTAGTAATGTTAACCATCTAGGCACTTCCTCCCTGTTAAATAATTTGCAGCGAGTTCATGCAACTTATTTAACAAAATTATAATAATTTGTAAAATAATAACAAGCAGTCCAGTATCATCTACCAGCTGTTTGGACCAGCATTCAATCTTCATCGTCAACACCCTTATCATCAACCTCCTCTTTAATGATTGTAGGTAGTCCTTCCAAAAATAGTTTTTTCATGGATGGCCAAACAAAACAAACACTTCAGCCACAAAAGTGGCAGTCCCTATGACTGAAATGCTTGGATTGTTAAACTGAGCATGTCCTTTACAATATACAACATAAGGGTTGGTGGGAAGGCCTAAGGACAATTCCATCTTGCACCATATTTTTTTAAATAATGGGCTGTTTCTTTTGGGGGCATTGGGGATGGTCTCTTTTGCATGAACAAACATTTTTATTGTTTATTGCTCTAATACATTACTAATTTACAACACATTTTTACAAGAAAAGAATACAATGTTAATACAATAACACAGTATTCCTGACAAGGTTTGAAGAGCAATGTTAATAGCCAAGGATTCCTCACAAGAGTTTAAGATCACTGTTAATAGCCAGGGAATCCTGTCAAGGGTTGAATGGCAGTGTTAATAGCCAATGAGTCCTACCAAGGGTTGAAGAGAAATGTTAATAGCCAATGATTCCTGACAAGGGTTGAAAAGCAATGTTAATTGCCAATAATTCCTGACAAGGATTGAAGAGAAATGTAATAGCCAAGTATTACTGGCAAGGGTTGATGAGCAATGTTAATAGCCAAGGATTCCTCACAAGTGTTTAAGAGCAATGTTAAGAGCCAGAGATTCCTGACATGGGTTGAAGAGCTATATAATATCCAAGGATTCCTAACAAGGATTGAAGAGCAATGTTAATAGCCAAGGATTTCTGACAAGGGTTGAAGAGCACTGTTAGTAGGCAAAGATCTCTGACAAGGGTTAATAGGCAGAGATTCCTGACAGGGTTGAAGAGCAATTTTAGCAGTCAATGATTCCTGAATAGGGTTGAATAGCAATGTTAGTAGCCAAGAATTTATGGCAAGGGTTAAAGAGCAATGTTAATAGCCAAGGATTCCCAACAAGGGTAAAGAGAACATAGGAGGCTCATCTGCTGTCCATACTACCCTATACATTTTCTTAGTCAAACAAATAAATGAACTAATCAATCAATCAATCAATCAATCAATCAATCAATCAGTCCGTCCTCCATTATGTCCTTTACATGCATAATCCACCTCCATTTCTGTGCACTGCCCTCGGGCCTCTGATATAGTTCTTGATTAACAAAAACATTTTTTGTTCTATGCAGTCATATAGTTTATTGAACTGTAGAGAGGAACCCCATCTGTGTCATCCCTGTCTGTCTACCCCTCCCCTTAGAATGTAAGCTCTCACGAGTAGGGCCCTCTTCCCTCATGTGCTTATACTTTTCTTACTTTAATAATCCTCAACTGCCCAGATCCTACAGTTTTTTGACCACCTGGAACTTATCTCTATGTTTACTGGTGTAGTTATGCTTAGTTGCCCTGTACTTGTCCTATATTGTATTCAACTGTAAGTCACTGTTTTCCTATTTTTTTAATGTGCATTTGTACTCTGTAATTGGGCGCTGCGGAACCCTTGTGGCGCCATATAAATAAAGGATAATAATAATAATAATAATAATAACTGCCATCCTGTCTGTCAGTGCTGTGTGACAATGTTTCATAGATGTGTTACAGTCTTTTAAAGTGCTGCCGTTGACCTACTGTATATTGGTGAACAATATTGTGAGGTGGTCAAAATTGATGCAAATGACTGGGAATTAATGTTATTGAGGTAAATAACATAGTAAGAACCAAAACAGGCCCAAATTATAAGATTTTACCTGTTTTTATAAAAAAATGTTTTTAAATAATACAGATCCAAAATACGAGGGTGGTTTTGCAAAATACAAAGCTGAATCCAGATCCAAAACCAAATCACAGGGGTCAGTGCACATCTGTCTTTATTATAGCAGCAATCAACAACCAATAATGCTCTCAGAATGCGGATGTCCATTAGGTAAATATTGGCTGCTTTTGCATGTATCCCACAAATGTTAGGCAGCTTTATTTTTATGCTGCAATTTCGGTGTGAACACACCTCTCCCAAATCTAAATGTCTCTGCACATTACATCTGCCCAACCTGCAGAGCAACATGGGCCCTCATTCCGAGTCGTTCGCTCAGTAATTTTCATCGCATCGCAGTGAAATTCCGCTTAGTACGCATGCGCAATAATCGCACTGCGACTGCGCCAAGTAATTTTACAATGAAGATAGTATTTTTACTCACGGCTTTTTCTTCGCTCCGGCGATCGTAGTGTGATTGACAGGAAATGGGTGTTACTAGGCGGAAACACGGCGTTTTCGGGGCGTGCGGATAAAAACGCTACCGTTTCCGGAAAAAACGCAGGAGTGGCCGGAGAAACGGGGGAGTGTCTGGGCGAACGCTGGGTGTGTTTATGACGTCAAACCAGGAACGACAAGCACTGAACTGATCGCAGATACCGAGTAAGTCTGAAGCTACTCTGAAACTGCTAAGTAGTTTGTAATCGCAATATTGCGAATACATCGGTCGCAATTTTAAGAAGCTAAGATACACTCCCAGTAGGCGTAGGCTTAGCGTGAGCAACTCTGCTAAATTCGCCTTGCGAGCGATCAACTCGGAATGAGGGCCATGGTTTCACCCAGTTGCTTGATATTTTGCTTTGCTGGCAAATCAGAATCAGGCCCTATATCAGTAAATGATGATCAGCCAACCATGCAGAATATATTGTAAAATACTCCAGTAGTCCAAGACCAGATTATTAGTTGTTGTTATTGTATATGTAGGTGCAGAATTTTTAAACATTTGAAATATATTGTTTGTGTACCTGATTTGCTTCTCACACAATCCAGACTACCATTGCGAGTATAGTTAACTCAGTGAATGTCAACAGATGAAAACAATGAGAATTAAGGGAAGAAAATGCTGGATTTCTAATATAAGGTTGAAACATCTACAGGTCTATTGATTACTCCTTTGTGAGGAAATAATTTTTGTCTCTTCAATCAGCAGTTCACATACTTGACTTTTAGATAGATAATTGTAGAGAGGCAACAGCAACATCTTTATTGATTAAATCCCATAAAGGTTTTAGAAAAAAACATTCTGGAAGTTATGTGAATCAATGTGTTTGGATTATTACTAATGAATATTTAAAAGATAGAGTAACTGCCAATATATTTGGTAGACATCTTATTTTTTTATTTTTTTGGGGAGTGAAACAAAATTTAGGTCTAGTGTAATGGAATGTCTGGGAGACTCTGGAAATTCATGGAACTCTCTAGTTTTCTAGAAGAGCATGCTAGCCTCCAGAATCATACTCAATTCACCAGTCAAGTTGATGGTCCGAGGACCTTGATGAGATGATAGGTGGTAAATCATGTCAACATTGGGCCTAATTCAGACCTGATTGTAGCAGCAAATTTGGTAGCAGATGGGCAAAACTATGTGCACTGCAGGAAGGGGGGGGGGGGGGGTTCGGCCAGATATAACATGTGCATAGAGAGTTAAATTTGGGTGGGGTGTGTTAAAACTGAAATCTAAATTGCAGTGCAAAAATAAAGTAGCCAGTATTTACCCTGCACATAAACAAAATAACCCACCCAAGTCTAACTCTCTCTGCAAATGTTCTATCTGCCCCCCCCCCCCCCCTGCAGTGCACATGGGGGGGGGGGGGGTTATTCAGAGTTGATTGCAGCAGAAAATTTGTTAGCAGTTGGGCAAAACTATGGGACTAATTCTGAGTTGATCGCAGCAGCAAATTTGTTAGCAGTTGGGCAAAACCATGTGCACTGCAGGGGGGACAGATATAACATGTGCAGAGAGAGTTAGATTTGGGTGGGGTGTATTCAAAGTTAAATCTAAATTGCAGTGTAAAAATAAAGCAGACAGTATTTACTCTGCACAGAAACGAAATAACCCACCCAAATCTAACTCCCTCTGCAAATGTTATATCTGCCCCCCCTGCAGTGCACATGGTTTTGCCCAATTGCTAACAAACTAGCTGCTTCGATCAACTCAGAATTACCCCCTATGTGTACTGCAGGGGGGGGGGGGGGGCAGATAGAACATTTGCAGAGAGAGTTAGACTTGGGTGGGTTATTTAGTTTCTGTGCAGAGTAAATACTGGCTGCTTTATTTTTACACTGCAATTTAGATTTCAGTTTGAACACACCCCACCCAAATCTAACTCTCTCTGCACATGTTATATCTGCCCCCCCTGTAGTGCACATGGTTTTGCCCAACTGCTAACAAATTTGCTGCTGCGATCAACTCTGAATAAAGCTCATGGTTTTGCCCAGCTGCTAACAAATTTGCTGTTACAATCAAGACTAAGGGGGTCATTCTGAGTTGATCGTAGCTGTGCTAAATTTAGCACAGCTACGATCATGAACTCAGACATGCGGGATGATGCCCAGCACAGGGCTAGTCCACCCCGCATGTTAGTGCCGCCTACTCCCCGCAGGAGTGCAAAGGCATCTCACAGCGGCGATGCCTTTGCACTTCAAGAGTAGCTCCCGGCCAGCGCAGCTTTAGCGTGCTATCCAGGAGCTACTCTTCGCTCCCCGGCCCACAGTGGCTGCGTGTGAAGTCACGCAGCCGCTGTGGGCCACTCCCCACATGGTCCGGCCACGCCGCCATTTCGCCCCCTCCCACCCATCGACCGCCTCTGCCTGTCAATCAGGCAGAGGTGATTGTAGCACAGCGACGGGCGACCATGTGCCGGCGCATGCGCATTTCTGACCCAATCGCTACGCTGTGAAAAACTGCAGCGTGCGATTGGGTCAGAATGACCCCCTAAATTTGGCCCATTGTCCAGCCCCTTGACGCAGTGCTGTGAACTGGGGCAATGGGGAATACATCATAATATACATTGTGTGATAAATGGTGAATCAGTATGGCTGGCATGTTGCAAATAAATGCTCTTTCTGAGTTTAATACTGTAAATACAATTCGGACAAACTTGCACCATGGTTCAATGCTGAATGTGAATACAATGAAGTTAAGAGTATTAAGAAAAATGCTTGGTAGAAGTTATGAAATTTTTTCATATAATTTTTACCAAAGACTCCCAGAGTTTGTGTTAGATACTTTGAGCTTGAGTAATTTTACTCCAGTATCAGCCCGGTAAGCACTCCAGTTCGGTTCTAGAACATCAATCCAGTCCTAACCAGCCAGTTCTCCAGTCCGGTTCCAGTCTGGTTGCTTACCAGCCCGATTCCAACTGATCAGACCATCAGTTTCATGCCATATCTTCCCTGAACATCTAGACCAGGTACCCCAGACAGGGGGGGACCACAACCAGCTCATTGGGTGCAACAATGCCCAAAGTTCCTTGTGGGGTTTCCTGGTGAAGACCACCAGTGGGTAAGACTCCGCTCCTCTGTTCTGGGTCTTGTCAACCTCCTGGTACTAGTTCTGCCGAAAACTTTGTAACCACCAAGAGCTACTTCATTCTATGTGAAACTTAGCACTATCTCCGGCCTTCCAGCTTCCAGTAGAAAACTACACAGAGGTCCAGTGTCTCTGGCACTAGTCCAGAGACAACCAATTCTGGATTCAGACAATTTATGCATCACACACCTTATATAAACCCCATTTCTTCCATTTTGTCCTTTGATAGGTAGTGAGGCATTTTGGGAAGGAGAGGAGGTGATTTTTGCTGAGAGAGAGAGAGAGAGCTTTGTTTGTGATTCTGCACTACCATCACGGTTTCAAGGAGAGTGAGACAGCAGAGGATGGAGGAGGAAGAGGTAGTTGTATAGCAGCCTGGGGAGGAGGGCAGTACTGAGGAATTGTAGGTGCGTGAGAGTGAGGAGCAGGAGGAGCAGGAGAAGGAGTCATATGAGAATGATGCTGCACCTGCCCCTAGAAAAACATACACTGGGCGTAATGTTTGCTTCACCTATGAGTACAACTGCACCCTGGTCCGTGCTATAGTCAGAGTTTTTCCATGTCTCCTCAGTGCCTAGGCACACTGGATGACTGCAGCATGGAAGGAGGAGATGTGGCATTTAGTGATTGATGTGGTTAATGCCATTTCCCAATACCGCCGTGAAAAGAAAAAAATATCAAGAAATGTTTCAAGGACATCAAAAGTGTCATGATGGCAAAGCTAGCAGAGGAGGTAGCCGAGCAGCTCCTGTCCACTTTACCCCATATGAAGAGGAGCTGAAACACAGCTTTACTCCTGAAGTGCTTCCAAGCCTGCATATTGAGGACACAGACTGTCCACCAGCCCCAAGGCATCCTGGTGAGTAAAGGAACAAATGTCCACTTTTAACTGTAACAACCTAATCAGTATCAAGTAGAAATGAGCTTCAGGATCCGAGCCCAAATCTGAGTCTGGCTCGGGACTTACCAGAAGACTCGGATCCCAGAATGAGGCAAAACATCTTCATCCTCCTGTCAGATTCTCGTAGGTTTTGGATTCCATATAAGGATCTGCGCATCACCGCCATTTTCACTCCAGACTTGAGAGTGAGGGAGCAGTGCCGTTTCTAGCAGCGGGCGAGCCGTGCAACTGCACGGGGCGCTCGCCGCGGCACTTTGTATGTCCTTATCTCCTCTCCTCCCTCTTCCCGAGCGCTCCTGCTTGGGGGGCGGAGTTTCTCGGAATGACGCGTTTGCGTCGTGACGTCATGACGCAAACGCGTCATTCCGCGAAACCTTGCCCCCCGAGCAGGAGTGCTCGAGAAGAGGGAGGAGAGGAGATAAGCCTGGAAGGAGGAGGCGGCCGGTGCGAGGGACGTGAGGCAGCCGAACCCGAAGAGCGGGAAGATGTAAGTAGTATCTCTATCTCTCTCTCTCTCCCCCTCCCTCCCCCCCCCACTTGACACCTGCCTGCCGCACTTTGTAAAATGGGGATACCTGCCTGCCGCACTTTGTAAAATGGGGACACCTGCCTGCCGTACTGTATAAAATGGGGACACTTGCCTGCCGCACTTTGAAAAATGGGGATACCTGCCTGCCGCGCTTTGTAAAATGGGGATACCTGCCTGCCGCGCTTTGTAAAATGGGGACACCTGCCTGCCGCGCTGTGTAAAATGGGGACACCTGCCTGCCGCGCTGTGTAAAATGGGGACACCTGCCTACCGCACTGTGTAAAATGGGGATACCTGCCTGCCGCGCTGTGTAAAATGGGGACACCTGCCTGCCGCGCTGTGTAAAATGGGGACACCTGCCTGCCACGCTGTGTAAAATGGGGACACCTGCCTACCGCGCTGTGTAAAATGGGGACACCTGCCTGCCGCGCTGTGTAAAATGGGGACACCTGCCTGCCACGCTGTGTAAAATGGGGACACCTGCCTGCCGTGCTGTGTAAAATGGGGACACCTGCCTGCCTCGCTGTGTAAAATGGGGACACTTGCCTGCTGTAATGTGTAAAATGGGGACTTTTTTTTTTTTTTTTTTCCCTGTGGTGGGCGTGATGATATCAGATGAGACCACGCCCATTTTAATCAGGCCACACACCCTTGTCGGGTGGTGGCATCGGGTGGGGTCAGTGTGTGCTTTTTGGGGTTCTGTCCTGTGTGTTGTTAGCGGTGCTGTCCTGTCAAAGTGGTGTCCTGTGCTGTTAGGGGTGCTGTCCTGTCACTGTGGTGTCCTGTGCTGTTAGGGGTGCTGTACATGGGTGTTGCTGTCCAGTCACTGTGTTGTACAGGGGCACTGTCTTGTGTGCTGTAAAAATACAGGGGTGTTGTAAAGGTACGCTGGCCATGTCTTGTATGCTGTAAAATTACAGGGGTGCTGTGAAAATAAAGGTACACTGGCCCTGTCTTGTATGCTGTAAAAAATACAGGGGTGTTGTAAAGGTAAACTGGCCTGTCTTGTATGTTGTAAAATTACAGGGGTGCTGTGAAAATAAAGGTACACTGGCCCTATCTTGTATGCTGTAAAAATACAGGGGTGCTGTGAAAATAAAGGTACACTGGCCCTATCTTGTATGCTGTAAATATACAGGGGTGCTGTGAAATTAAAGGTACACTGGCCCTGTCTTATATGCTGTAAAATTACAGGGGTGCTTTGAAAATAAAGGTACACTGGCCCTGTCTTGTATGCTGTAAAAATACAGGGATGCTTTGAAAATAAAGCTATACTGGCCCTGTCTTGCATGCTGTAAAAATACAGGGGTGCTGTGAAAATAAAGGTACACTGGCCCTGTTTTGTATGCTGTAAAAATACAGGGGTGTTGTTAAAATACAGGGGTGCTGTGAATATAAAGGGGCACTTTTCTGTGTGCTGTAATAATAAAGGAGTGATGTCCTGTGAAATGGAGAATAAAAGTTTGGAGGAAAAAATTGTGAAAGATCAGGAACCACTTCCAGTTCCTTGTACTAGTGCTGAAGCTGCTGCTGCCACCAGTCCTGACATTGACAATGCAATTCCATCAACGTAGTCTGCTAAGGCCAATGCCCAATGTCATAGAGGGCATGTGAAAGCCAAGAAGCAAAAATTAATAACCCAAAAAAAAAAAATCTGATAAGAAACGTAAAATTAGCAATACAGTATGCCATTGACAACACAAAGTGGCATGGAAAGGCTAAGGCTATGTTCATTTCAGCTTCTCATGAAGATGGAAGCCCTCCTCCCTCTCAAAAAATAAAAAATATAAAGCTTGTTAAAACACAGGAAAAAACAACTGCGTTCTGAGATAACTCAAATCTCCAAGGAGAGTCCAAGTGTGTCCGCGGTTGCAATGTCTAGGCCTGACTTTCCCAAGACTATATGGGAAGAGGAGGCTCCTACCATCATTTGCACACCCCCTGCAAGTGCTGGAAGGAGCACTGCCAGTCCAGTTGCTGATATTGAGATTGAGGATGTCACTGTAGAAGTACACCAGGATGAGGTGGATATTGGTGTAGCTGGCGCTGAGGAGGAAGTTGACAATGAGGATTCTGATGGCGATGTGGTTTGTTTGAATAAGGCGCCAGTGGAGACAGTTGTTGGCCATGGGATGAAAAAGCCCATTGTCAAGCGTGGGCAAAATACCCAAAAATCCTCCTCTTTGGTGTGGAATTATTTCTATGTGAGGATGAGGATGAGGATAAGGATGTAAACACTGAAGATGGTGAGGAATCAGAGGATGAGGACGACATCTTGCCTCTGTAGAGACGGTTTGTGCAAGAAGAGCTTAATTGCTACTTTTTAGTTGGGGGCCCAAGCAAACCAAGGCTGAGGCTGAAGCTCAACTCACCATCCTGTATAAGGAGTCAAGAGTATCTGGCCCAGTGCTCCAGATACTGTCCAAGTTCACTCTTGAATGATGATGTAAAATAGTTTGTGAAGTTGATAGCAAACTGACTTATGTCTTGCCTCCCTGACCTAATTTACCATCCATGGAAAGGAGGCCAAAGACATATCAATTAAAGTTATCAACCGGATACATTTGATTTGGAAGTATAAATTTACTGTTTATGCTATTGCTATCAATTCATGCTGAAAAATCATTCAGCTGTCTGACTTGGAGCTTTCAACCTGAGATGCAAGAGCATTTGGGTTTGGGTAACATGTGCTATTCTCATATTATAATGCTTTCTAAGTGTCCGTCAGCCAGTGCTAGGGTAAATGGGATTCTGTCTAAACATAGACATAACATGGCACCAGACAGGACTGTCCATTCTGCCCTATAAGTTTTTCAGCTTTCCAGTGATAGCGATTATGGTACATTTTTAAAGGGTAGGCTGACCACAAATTGGCTCTTTTTGCAGAGGATCTGTTAGAAGTCATTTCTAATTCAGTCTTTCTCCCCAATTTATAGAGCGAGTTCCATAGATTCAGCGTTCTCCCTAACACGCCTTTCCCTAAACTTGGCACCCTTCTTCAAGGAGAACCAGAAAATATTTCTCCTATGGCGCTGCAATGGAAGCAGCAAAAGATGGTACTGAATAGGTCACCAACCTATTATGGCAATATAGAAAATAGAAAAGTACAATCTCACTTTGCGCCTCCAAATGTTCAAACTGTCCAATGATTCTCACAATGGAGTATGAAGATTTTTCAAACCAACATGAAACAAAAAAAATATACAGGTATGATTTATTTATTCACCTATTTCATACCTACTCTTCATAAATAGGTATATGGTTCATTTGGTTTATCATGAGTCACGATGTTGGTGACGTCAGGTCATGTGTTTCAATTGCTATCAGTATAATCCGTTTACAATAGATATATGGTTCATGTGAGCCATTATCATTATTCCATATTTGTCATCACGAGCCGCAGCGTATGTGACGCCGGGTTAGGTGATTTTATTATTGTAAGTGAAATCTGTGGTAATAGGAAACTATATTTCCATATTAAGACGCCAGGTCACGTGACATCTGAACCTGGCATTATTGGTTTTCATATTCAGAAGTGGGGGTGTCTCTGCTCTCGTCATTTTGGTTAGTTAAATGACGCTAGCATTCTGTGGCCATGTAACTATGGCGACCGGCACTCTTTTTCATTCTAGGTGCGGGATGCATTATGTGTTGTTATGGGAACTCCTATTAACCAGCTACTGCATGTCCGGATCACGTGGCCCGGCATTTAGGACTCACGTGATATTTGCACTCGATGTTATTGGGTCTGATACATAGCAGAGGGAATGTCCCTGCTCGTATCATTCCGATTAAGCATATGACGCCAGCATTTGTTGTCATGTAACCATGGCGACCAGCCCCCTTTCTATTTTAAACAGTGGGTCTTGAATTTTGGCGCGAAAAACAGGTGAACCTTCAGTTTGGTAATGGTATTATTGGTTGATTATTATGTCAATCATGCACCATTACACCTTTCCGATTGGCTTACTAGTACATGTAAGGGAAATGGGGAATAAGGATGACCTCTGCACTAGAAAGATATTAATTTTTTTTAGTTTTGATGAAAAATTCCCCAAATTTTATGATTACAGGAAATTTAATTACCATTCATCATAGGGGGTGCTGCCATAGACAATAGAATTACAGAACAACACGGGACAGGAAAAGATTGTCTCTTTGTTGGCGCACTTAGAAGAGGAAAGGAAAAATGTTTACGTTTACTATAAGTATGTTGTATTAAAATATAACTTTTATTATTACTATCTTAAAAGGTTGCAATTGAGAAACATAAATGTGAAATAATGTGTACAATTCGTGTGAATTCTGTGAATAAATTCAATAGTGCAAACTAATAAAAGCTGATTCACTATGCCTAAATTTTCTGCTCAATTAATTGTATCATAAATATACAGTTGGAAAGTTATGGATATTACACGATAACTGTATGTAGGGGTGAATAGCATAAGCTTCTCACATAGACGGCAAAAATAGGTATCAAGAACCAAATGTCTATAGGTGATGTAAGGATAATTTTTTTAAATTTATTTAGTATGCTGTGACAATTTATCTATGTGCGATCCTGTAGATATTATCAATTTGGTTTAAAATCTACACAAATATCAAGCGTCCAGGTTTTTATACCTACCATGTCCAATTATTCTATTTGTGTGCAATCTCTGTAGAGATTATCAATTTTGTCCACAGGGTTTTTCTTGACCCTAGATGAATTCATCACCTTCTTCTTTTCTCTTTTCCTAAAGCGCAGTCACTCTTCATTTTTCAGAGGACTTTTTAACAATTTATTTTTGTATTTGTTTTATTGGAAATATATATTTATGATATTTGGAAGACCTACCTGTGTGTAATCTTGATGGGTACTCAGATTGTCGGCTTTTCTTAATCTTCTTTGGATTCAAGTCTGAACTGATGTTATCATGTCCATAATTAATATATATACTACATCCAGAAGCAGCCAATTCCCTTTCCTTCTCTCTCTCCCTTTTTTTTTATTTTCTCTTTGAATCTTTTTCAAATCTAGGACTAAGTCACACTTAGAATGTATAATTTTTATTTTTATTTTCAGTCATTTTCATTTTTGGTAATAAGATTAGTAACAATCATTTTAATAGTGAATCAAGAATTATAATTGAAATAGGATGGAGAGGTTTTCCCATAAGCAGGTTCCCTGAATTCTGAATGGATATCAAAATCATGACCGTATGACTAAAGGAGGATACATTTCTTTACACGTTATATGAAGTAATGATGGTGAATAGTTATTGGATATAATACATAACTTATGCGGCGAAGTTAGGTTGTGGTTCATTTACACATTTTTGATCACTATCACACATTTTTTTAACTGTTTTTTCACTTATTTTTTTACTCACATTGGTTTTGGCACAACTGACTTTTTCACATCCTATTCTGAGCACCTACATAATTTACATCTTATTTTTGTTCATAGGAGGCTCACGTTTCACCCTATATTAATAAGGGAATGTTACCAATGGAATCACTTCCCTGGAATTACACCATTTGAAACAATATTATTCATCACTTGACAGATTTATTCACCTCTCATAGTTTCACTTTCTGATATTATTATTTTTATTTTTCACTTTTTGTTAATAATCTCCTTTTATCTTATTTCATTCAATTACACACTTTTTAATATTTATTTTCTCATTTCATTAATGTGTTTTACACAACATATATATATATATATATATATATATATATTTATCTATGTAATATATAATCATTACGGATTGAGTATATTCAAGTTACATTACTTATATATCCATTTTTTTCTAAGAATATGTAAGATCAATATCATTTAAATCCACATGATATTTTTGCATACATGTAAATATATATATATATATATACTACTAACATATGTAATGGGGAGAATGGCAGAGTGGGTTTCCTCACATTCATTTCATAGATAAAAGGTAATAAATATACCACCACCACTATCTCTTGAAAATATTAATAGAAGTTATCTTTGTGTGAGTAGCTTTTTATCAATTTCTATGCAATAGTATTGCGCTCACATGGGGATGTGAGCGTTACGTGAATACTGGCCCAGGATTGGTTCAGAACCATCACGTGACTCAGGACGATTAACTATGCGTTCCACCGGGACTTCTATTATATGAAAGGTGCGGTTCACTGGAGGCCGAGACGGCTAATAGATCATGTGACAGAGATCGAGGTTTGGGATAGGTGGAATGCTCTGTTAAAAGGACTCAGGATTGGACAATCGGGTTCGCCTTGTCAAAGCAATTGCGAAACGTACACGTCAGCATTTCAGAGCGGTGCTGACAAGCCCGCTCGTACTGATCACAGTGCAAAAATATGCTCAAATGAATTTATAATAGAATGTGGATAGATGAGAGATAGAAGAAATAGCATGATTCTATGTTATGTAGGGAGTGTGAAAATGCCTGAATAGCGTAGCCACTGCACAGACGTTATATACAGTCAGATATGAGAACCAGTCAATTTTAGATGACAGATGTGATTTGGTAATAGCGGACCACAAGTAGTTTTTAGGACTTGTAATAGAACACGGTTGTGAGGCATGAATCAATTTGTCCTGCCCATTGAATAATATTAAAGTGATTAAAAATGTATCCCAATTGACAATACAAGTCAGAACACTCTGCACGGCCGCTTTGCCTCTCTATCAAGATCTCTGAGATACGTGCTAGATAGGAATCCATTTAACACAGCTTTCACCCATTAATACCATTGGGGTACGGCTTTATTGATACGGATAATATTGTATTCAAATATTCACTGTACACACTGGGTGTGGGATACTTTGATTCTTAACCAACGGCATGTATTATTATAGGAATTTGTTAGGTGTGTGCAACCCGCTATACTAAAGATATATCTATCCACTTAAAATAGCTATATAGGGTGCTCCTCTAGCACAAAACAAATAGGTCTTTATTGGAATCTACTTATAGTTGCTGTAGACCCAGAGGTTATTAAGATTCAGGCCGGCAGCACAATTAGATGCTGAGTCCGCATTTTGAACCTACACATCAGGGTCCCACTAACTAATTGATATAAGTGCAGTGGCAATTAACAAGCACGCTGTATACACATTAGACGATGAGATAGGGTGATTGTTTATGATTCGAACTTCCACCCATATCTATATGGATGAAAATTATCACATTGAGGATTGTAATGGAGATACATCCCTTTAACACTTAACATTAATAATTGATGGGACATAGTAGCTAACCATATTAAGTGGCAGGCAATATAGCCATTGTGATCTCAGACCACACTTCGGATATAATAACCCCTACAGCTTTTATGGGGAGTCAGGATGCGGAGAACAGCGGCAGCCGCTTATAATGAAATATCTGCATTCACAAATATCCACCTGATATGTGAAGGGTGCTTATAGGACCAGTCTGCATAATTGACGTGACCTAACTTACACATATAAGTTGGAGGAATAATATATTATTTAGGGACTAATACTAAGCAGACTTGGATAATCAGCTGCGGTCTCACTGTATATGAATAATTAAACGATGGTCAGCTGTCAGCTGTCAGCAGCAACAGGTCCAGACAACCACATTATTACAGGCAGATCTTGTAAGGAATTTAATAAATGTTGGTTGTGGGATTATCCCAGTGTGTTCTTCAATATATGAAATAGAAACTAAACACGTTTTCAGTCTCATTAATTTATCCTTACATCACCTATAGACATTTGGTTCTTGATACCTATTTTTGCCGTCTATGTGAGAAGCTTATGCTATTCACCCCTACATACAGTTATCGTGTAATATCCATAACTTTCCAACTGTATATTCATGATACAATTAATTGAGCAGAAAATTTAGGCATAGTGAATCAGCTTTTATTAGTTTGCACTATTGAATTTATTTACAGAATTCACACGAATTGTACACATTATTTCACATTTATGTTTCTCAATTGCAACCTTTTAAGATAGTAATAATAAAAGTTATATTTTAATACAACATACTTATAGTAAACGTAATTTTTTTTCCTTTCCTCTTCTAAGTGCGCCAACAAAGAGAAAATCTTTTCCTGTCCTGTGTTGTTCCGATTGGCTTACTAACCTAATCCAATTAGAAGCATACACTATAAGATCATGTGTTTTGGAAGGTTTGTTTGTGCACTATAACTGACCAGGAGCCGAATTCTACATGTCAGAGTTATGATAGATGATTTATATACTTTTTATATTGTTCATTATGTGGTTCTTAATTGTATTATGAATTGCAATATGTATTTATTTATATGCTTGTATTTTATAGTTTTGTCACACTGATAATCTTGATAAAGACGCCGCAGCGCGTTGAAACGCGTCGATACAGTGTGATATGTGGTGTTCAACCATTACTATCCATACATGAGAATCTGTTTGGCATATTAATGTCCTGATACATATGTCAAGTTTACCACATCATTTCCATTTATGGTATGGCTGTTTGTCCACCACTTTGATCTTTTATAAACTCTTAAATAAATGAGTTTTTTGCTCCTAATATTGGTCCTTTGTTGGCTTTATATTTTTAATATGAGGAAAAAGTGGCCCCTAGTCATACAGTGGCGAATGACCCGAGCATTAAAAAAACCTTTGTGTGCTTTGCATCATTTGTATACAAGTAAGCATACATGTAAGCATCCCTTTTTGACACAACATTCGGATGACCTTTCTCAGACGGAGGTGGATCTTGGATTTGGGACTACTTTGACACCATCATCATCCTTTTTACACATTGGGAGGAACTTTCATCTATATTGTATTTTTGCAGTATTACACTATGTTGTGTTTTCTATTTTTTTTTGTTTCATGTTGGTTTGAAAAATCTTCATACTCCATTGTGAGGCTCATTGGACAGTTCGAACATTTGGACGCGCAAAGTGAGATTGTACTTTTCTATTTTCTATACCCTTCTTTAAGGAACTTGATGGAATTATTAGAGTGTTTTAAGGAACAGGGCCCAAGATTGGGTTCTGGTTGCCTGACTTTTTACAATATTACTATAAGACACATTTGACCGAAATAGCCATATGGTCAGCTCCATCCACCACCAAGCAATGGTTTCAAATTTAAAGGTAGTCTCTCCACATTCCCAAAGAGGTTCTACCCTGGACTGCGGTCCTGCATCACACTTCACTCTCTATGGTAAGTCCTGCTATGGCATGTTGCCAGAAACTAAGATGATTGCTTTCCATATCTTTTCATCTTCTACCTTTACTTTTCTGTTATTTAATTTACAATTTGCATCTGCCACTTCCAAAGGCTCTCTGGTTTTATGGAACAGGGATGTATTGCTGCTGGTCAGTCATTGATAAACCAGCGTAGGCTCAGCCCTTTGCCACTCCTCAAGTACAGCTGAATTAGCCTGGGCTACATTCTGAAGCTCCCCTTTGGGCCAGTTATTGACCTAATTCACCTAGATGTCCTCTAAGACAAATGGTCTCTCAAATGTATAATATATTGAATGTGTCCATGCACCCCAATATCCCTACATTTACTAAAGCCTGGCATTGAGGATTTAAATTATTACTAGACAATTCTCAATTTGAGAAACTCTTTCAATTTACCCACATTAGTTCCCAGAGTACAGTATGAAATGAAACACATTATACATTCTATCCCATTGGTGTTGCAGTCTCAATATGTTACACAATATGTTTCCATCCTTGCCTAATGTTTGTTGGCAATTTGACACTCACCCTTATATGCCATTCCATATTTGGTGGACAAGCCTTGGGATCGCCAACTTTATTTTTCCAGTTTGGCCCAATTATTCCTTCAGATTTCTAATTTTGTCTTTTAATCACCTCTTCGTGCACATTAAAAACATAAAAAAGCCATGGCTTAAACTTTTGAACAATGCCACAAAGGCAGTGACCCCAGTGTGCTGAATACTTTCTTCTGCTCCTTCTATTCAGGATTGATTCTGTTGCATTGTTTAGTATATGGATATAGAAGACATTAATCTTACTGCTCTGGACAGATATTCCAAATTTATGTTATATTTCTTAGCTTCTTTTTGTGCTTTGTTTTTAAAAATGTGAAAACCTGTTTGCCTATTTTTGGCATTATTGTTGGATTTCAGTACTTTTAGTGCTTATGGGTACTCAATAGACATTGCAAAATAAAAATTAAAGTACGAAAATTAATCAATATGGATAAAACTGCATCTATAAGAATGAGTACATGAAATGTAGTTAACGAATCACTGTCTGAATTGCTATATAGATGTGTAGAAGTATGATCATACATTTATTATTGATAAACACAAAGGGGGATATTCAATTGTTTGAAAACTCAGTTGGGCGTCTGTTTTTTCCTATCTAATAGACAGGAAAAAACAGACACCCAACCGACTTTTCAAACATTTGAATTCCCCCCCAAAAATCTTACATGTGAAGTACAAAGACACTGCAATCTGTAATAGGTGTATGGCTGGTTCTCAGTACTTTTCATGCATACTTCACAACCGCAAACAATGACATCAGCTCCTCATCAAAAGTTGACATTTTAAATGTCTTAACTTGGCATATAATTAGGTGTGCCAGCCCAGCTGTAATGTGTATTTTCAAGACAGAATGGGAAGAGATATGGGTGATGCACATGAAATACGGGGGGAATTCCAAGTTGATCGCAGCAGGAATTTTGTTAGCAGTTGGGCAAAACCATGTGCACTGCAGGGGAGGCAGATTTAACATGTGCAGAGAGAGTTAGATTTGGGCTGGGAGCAGATAGGCAGCAGCGTGAGGACGGAGGGAGCTGCTGTGGCTGAGCATGCACAGCCAGCAGCTCCCCGTCAGGCATTCTGTAAGAAGAAGAGAGCTACTGTACATACAGTAGCTCTCCGTTGCTGCAGCAGGGCATCAGCTTCACGGTTGTGATCGTGTACGCGATAACGGCTTTTAGCTGAGACGGAGACAGCTGTGTCTCCGTCTCAAAAATAGAACATTCGACTCATCAGGGGGGGTGTCCAGGTACTCGGAAACCCCCCCTGCGTGCGCCACTGTATCACAGCGATCGTGCAGAACCAGGGACTCGGCATTAGGCTTCACTCTCCTAAACCTGCCCCACAGACTCTCATTGGTTAGATTTATAGGAGTCTGGGGGCAGGTTTAGGAGAGTGAAGCCTAATTTTGAGTCCTGGTTTCTACATGGTGGCTGTGGGACACACTGCCAGCACATATATTACATATATCTTCACATGAATGTTTATATGTGCTTAGCGGACCCCCTCTGCACTAGGTAGTCAGCCCAGGGGCTGCAGCCATCACTGGTTAGATGTAAATGCAACTCTCGTCGGATGCGGGTCGCTGGTGCTTTGAGAATCAATGATGATAGTGATCAGCAGCATGAGCTAGCCACTTCTGATTGTGTATTCTCCTATGTAGCTACTGTACTTATACTAAATTCAGTAGTGTGGCTGCTATATTACATGAAGTCGCAGCCATCTACAGTATATGCATTGCTTGATTGATATTTCCAGTTGGACTGCAGCGGATATGATCTCCATTTAACTTTAAGTGGGGTAACAATATATGTACTGTATGTAGTGGCGGCTCCTGCCTTTAGACTAAGGGGGGCTGCAATTGCTGCTACTGCAGGTACACCACATACAGATGATCTACTTTAAATCACCTTAAACTATGGTATAAAGTTGCTATGGCATATGATATTTTAACATAAAAATGGGTATAAGTATATATTTGAGTCATTTTAGGGGACTTTAAAAAGTGGAAACGGACCGATTACTCCCACCTGCAAGTCTAAAAACACTTGTCCAACTCATACAGCACCCGATATACCTGCAGGGCTAGCAACAGAAATCTTGGGGTCTGGTACAGTGATATCTCTGGGGCCCCCTCAGATTATATTATATATATATATATATATATATATAATTTTTTTTTAATGTGCTATGGAACTTGCTGTGCTATATAAGAAACAGTTAATAAATAAATATGTATCTCTCCCCTTCCCTCCACACACCACAGTCTGGGTCTCAGTCTCTCCTTCCTCCCACATACCCCACAGTCTGTCTCTCCCTAATGACTCCATGCTGCATTCCAAGCTCCCCCACTCCATCCCAAAGCCCTGTAATCCCTTAGCAATCCACTCTTACCCCGGGGAGAGACTCACCTGCGCTGCACTCCTCAGTATCCAGACCCTCACACCACACAGCAGATACCATGCCCTCCTGACAGTTCTCTAGAAGAGCTGGCGCCATGTCCCATAACTGCCTGCAACAGAGCGGGACCAGGAAGAGTGGGTGCATTACTGTGTGTGGGAGGCTCCTGTCACTCGGAGGCTGCGTCCACACCCTATTTGGACAATACGGCTCACATCTCTGCCGGGCACTAAGTGGTGTATCATTGGGGCCTCTGTAATCCTTGGGGCCCGGTACAGGTGTCCCCTTTGACCCAATTGTAGCCGGCCCTGTATACCTGTCCCATACTTTGTACCCCAAATTCCATTACTTTGCATTTTTTGACCCCAAAAATTAATTGTCATTATTGGCCAACTAAATATAATTAAAAACTTCTAAGTGCCTAATTAGTCATTCAGGTGGTGTCCCAGTGGTTCTGAACCAAATCCTAAAATTTTCACCTTAAAATATGGATTTTGCACTACAAATTCCCTGCTCAGAGATGGTGAAGAGAGATCCGTGATAAACCCTAAGGAGACTTATCTCCGATAACTTATCGCCGCTAAAATTTATCGCAAAACCGTGTTATCACTGCTAATTGGATCCCCTCAGTATCTGCATAATAGTCTACATTTTGCAGGTTATTAGATTTGATCTTTACCAGAGTTTGTGTGCATGTACTGTAAATAAATTATGTATTTACCACGTATATGCACACAAACACAGGTACAGAGCAAAAGATTCACTTTTAATAACTTTATTATTTATCAATGTACACAAAATTATATACCCCTAAAGCTCCAAACACTACTCACAGTTTAAAGAAAAAAAATCTTATTCAAAGTGGCTCAACTGTGATTGAAATATATTTATATTGACTTCTTTGCTGCGCCTAGGCACACCATGGTTTATTAGCATAAACCCTTCATCTATTGTTCTCAGCTGCAATACAATACAAAGAACAATACAGCAGGGGATTAAGTCATTACAGCAGGGGATTAAGTCCGACTGCCCAGTCTCAATTAATCCTATTAAAGGCTAAAATAAATATGGACCCATCTGTACCTCTTTGGTGACTCACTGAATCTTTGAGCATGCTCACTGTATTCATATGGCTTCTGGGCAGCACAGACAGCAGCCCCTAGAAGCACTATAGGTCTGGCGATTCAGCACAAAATAGCTTCCTAATGGAAGCTATTACTGTAAATTGCTCTTTGTACTGACAGCCTGAGGAGGGAGGAGTTTCCAGCCCTGTGCATGATGAGCAGTAGCTGCATCCAATATGAAGCAGCTACATGCTAAACTACTCACAGGATTAGCCTGTCGCCTGCTCCCTACTGCTTGCACTGAGAGGAGAGGACCCAGTGTCGAGTAGGACCCAGTGGTGAGGAAGGGTGTGTGTGTGCGCGCCCGCAACCATCGGTCCTCAGGTAGCTAATGTGGGTCAGTCATCAGGAGCTGACAATCACTGTGTGGCAGATTTTACTGGTGGGGGGTCCTGCAGCCTGCAGCCCCTAGGTAAAAACCGACACTGTATGTATGTATGTATTTAATTGAACTGAGTTTCATTTATATTTTGTACTTAATTAGAATGTGTATGGAGCATGAAACGTTCACATTCTAAAAACAGAAAATGCGGGTGCACACTCCAAACACTGAAAGCATTGATAATCAGAACAATTATAATAACCTCTGCAATTTAACGTGGAGTAAAATTGAGGTTTTAGCATAATTTTTGGCCAAAAATATGGGCCCATCTACCGTGGCCTGGTGACCTCATCAGGTGGGTCCCTAACATTTCTAGAGGGCCCCATACACTTACGTGACATGTCCATCTGACATGTCACAGGCAATCACCCAGGCAGCCTCCCCGGGGGTAGGATCACCCAAGATACATTGTATGCTGTCCTTTTGCATACAATGTATCTTGAGCGATCCTGGGCGATCCCTGCCATGCCTGTGGGAACCGACATATCACGAGTGCAGCACTAACGATCTAGGGGAACTGATCCGACCCTCACGGGAATGCGAATCGGATCGGAAACACCTAGAAATACCCGATTTCATCCGATATATCGGGCCGAATGCCCGAAATCAGATGAAAAACGGGCATTATCGTCCTAGTGTATGGGGCCCTTTAGGTTCAAGTCCAGAGCAAAGGACCCACTGGGACAGCACAATCCAAACACCCAAAGGCATCACAATAGTGAAAAGTAGCAGTTAAGGGGCTAAATGTAATAGGCTGTGGAAACATGCAACCTCACATGTAATTTGCATTTCCACTACTCGCAGGGGGCAAACTTACATCCAGATGTTTCCCCACTTAAAATATACAACTTGCACCATGTAATAGGGTTGGAAACTCATATAGAATTAGTAAAATAAAAAAAAGGGAAAGTTAGACAGGCAAGTTCAATGTGACACATATCTGTAAATCTTAATAACACACAGAAGAAGCACATTAACACTTTTAAACACATCTAAATACATATTTAAGTTAAAAAAGCCATGTACATTAATTGAACTCTGCAATACTGTGCACACAATTAAGTTTAAAATCCATTAACAAAAATGTAACCCCTAATTACAGAAATGTCATACTTTAAAATAATGATAGACACAAATGTTAAACATATTTTGGTAATCTCAAAACAAAAAACACAAAATCCACAAAAATATGAACAAAAATATATAACAAACACAATTATTTGTTTGGGCCAGGACTACTGGGATACGGTCGTTAGGTCGACACAGCTTAGGTCGACAGTCAGTAGGTTGACCACTGAGGTTCCACATGCATTAGGTCGACATGGTCAATAGGTCGACATGGTCATTATGACGACGTGTACTAGGTCGACAGGTCAAAAGGTCGACATGAGTTTTTTTATTTTTTTTCCATTTTTTTGACTTTTTCATACTTGACGATCCACGTGGACTACAATTAGGAACGGTAACCTACCCAAAGTTCGCTCGCCATGTGAGGGCACACGGTGCACTAATTGGGGTTCCCCGTCACTTTACCAAGAAAACGACACCAAAAAAAGGCCAAAAACCCATGTCGACCTTTTGCCCCGTTGACCTAGTACATGTCGACCATATGACCATGTTGACCTATTGCCCTTGTCGACCTAATGCATGTTGACCTTCCATGGTTGACCTAATGACTGTCGACCTAAGTTGAGTCAACCCAACGACCCATACCCGAACTACTGTACCTCTGCCCCTACCTGCCCCTTTAGCTGCGCCACCACACTGCGCCTTAAGGGAATGGTTAGTGATATGGTTTGGGGTGGGTGTCAGGATACTCACCAATGACACAATTAGTACTTCGGCAGCAGCCCTTTGGCTTGCAAGTTCATTTGTGAAGCCAATAAGGTATTCTGTATGGGCCCAGATTCCTTGACTAATATCAAGTATCCTCATGTCTATCTGATGAGCCATTCGAGTTTGTGTACCAGGAGTCACTCTGGACACATTTGTCAGTTTATGCGGCTGGCTGCTAATGTTATTCTGCGTCTGCGTGTCCATAAAGTCAATTTGATGTTGCCGGAAGCTATCCAGTACCAGTTGTCATTGATTGATGCTTTGGTGTGGGCTGTGATGGGGCCTGCTGCTGAACGTCAATGCCAAACGCTGGTGTGGTGTCCTTATATAGCAACAAATGGTCAACCAGGGTGAGGAGAATTCCTGTTCTTCTAGAAGTTCCTCAATCACCAGCAGTCTTGGTCGAGCTGACGAGAAGATGGAAATAAATGTTACATTTGCATACTTTGTAACTAAAAATCAGTGTCTCCAGCAAATTGTCCCTTCTAAGAAGACATGTCATGCAGACCCTCATGCTTGGGCACAGGTGATTTCATTAATCGCTTTATTAAGTTATCGTTGTTATAAAAATAAATAAGGTCAAGTATTTCAGCTTTCACGTTATTTATACATTTTGTGATCCATATAGCAAGTAGAACTTTCTTGGCTACCACAACTACTGTATAATCCCTAAACAAGCAATAATACTGTATCTTTCATATGTGAAACTGAGTGCCAGAGACCACAATAAGCAAAAAGCAATGATTCAGGGTGAAATGTTTGATTAACAAAAAAAACACGACTTCTCAAGTCTAGTGAATGTAAGTGCCATTTTGAACACCGCATTTCCAGCAATTGCCTGTTACATCCCAAATCATATACTACCTTTGATTTGGAAAGAGGAAGTCTCTATGGACACATTTCAAATGAACATCTTGTAATTTAGTATAGTGCAGTGATTCAGTGTTTTCTCAGTGTGAGTAAATAAATCTGAGAGAACCCCAAGGTTAGGCAAGTCCCTGTACCACTCCAAATCAGGAGTTGACCCTACAATACATAATCTATGTCTCGGTGGAGAAGAGTAGCATACAGTATAGGTAGCATAATTTATATTTAGTGGATTCCAAGTGATGCTATATGCAAGTGTAACTGGGATGCTTATAAAGTGGTGTATCTGTAGAAACATAAAGTCTGTGGGGTAGATGTAATGAAACAGTGAAAAGAGTGAAGAAGTGAGCCAGTGGAGAAATTGCCCATGGCAACCAATCTGCTTTGAAGCAAGATTTATTAAGAGCATTCTACAAAATTATATGTAGCAGCTAATTGGTTGCCATGGCCAACTTCTCCACTGGCTCACTTCTCCGCTCTTTTCATTGTTTCATACATCTACCCCACATGTTAGTTGAGCTGTAATTGTCTCAGAGCTGCTAAAAAGAAAGAAGATTGGCTCCTGGATCACAAACATCCCTGGTAGCATTAAGACCATGAAGGGAGGTGGAAAACTCAATGTTTGCCAGTTTCCAATGTTTCCAAGACATAGAAGTTTTGAATAACAGAAAGTGTTTCTCTGGATTCTTTAGTAAAAGCATTAGACCATATAACAATGTTGGTTTTTGAGATAGCCAAGGGGAGCATTTCATTATAGTAGGTATGCTTGGGGAATAATTCAAATTCTACAAAGAAGTGAAAGGGTGACCTCTTTAATTATGAGACAATGGGACTTATTCAGGTTTGTAAGCAAAGCAAATAAGCACACAACTGGGCACAGCCATGTTGCACTGCAGGTGGGGAGGATGTAACATGTGCAAAGAAATGTGGATTTGGGTAGGGTGTGTTCAAACTGGAATCTACATTGCAGTGCAAAAATAAAGCTGTCTAACATTTGTGAGCTACATGCAAAAGCAAAGTATGTACCATGCACAGAAACAATATAACCCACCCAAATCTATTTCTTTCTGCACAAGTTACATCTGCCACACCTGCAGTGCAACATGGTTTTGCCCAGTTGTGTGCTTTTTTTGGTTTGCTTACAAACCTGAATCAGTCCCAGTGTTAATAATAATGAGAGAAAAGTTACATTTATGGTGATCTTAGTGGTTGTTTGGATTATATATCCCTAAATATATTAAACAATGCGTGACTATAGTAAATTATGAATCCTCTTTAAGGATTTAATTAATGCTGGCTCTAGTGAAAGGGGATGGAGTACTGCATATTTCATATTAATTTTGTAAACTGCAAATGTGCTTAAGAGGGAAATAGTCTCCATTATACAGTAGTTGTGATGAATCTTGTAAGGACTGACTCTAGCTATAAAATATCGTCTGCAAAAAGGTACTCCTTCAGTTCTAGTGCACCAAATCATATGCCAGGGAACAAATGGTTAAGGCATAAGGATAAAAGCAAAGACTCCAATACTACAGCAAATAATAACAGCAAAAAGGGTGGCCCTGTCTTCCCCCTCTTTGTATGTAGAAGGTGGAGAATATACATCCATCAGCCATAACATTACAACCATCTGCCTAATATTGTGTAAGTATCTCTTGTGCAGCAAAAATAGCTCTGTCGTTTAGGAGCATGGACTTCAGAAGACCTGTGAAGGTGTTCTCTGGTATCTTACTTTACCAGCAAATCCAGCGCATCCAACAGATGCTCAATGGGATTGAAATCTGGGAATTTGGGGGCCGAGTCAACACCTTGAGCTCTTTGTCATGTTCTCAAACCATTGAAGAATTTTTACAGTGTGCAAGTGTGCAGTATCCTGTTGAAAGAGGTTACTGCCATGAAGGGGTGTACATGGTCTGCAACAGTGTTTAGGTATTGTAGGTGGTACATGTCAAAGTAACTGTCACAACTGAGGGCCTGAGCTGACGGGAGGCAGCCTCAGTTGTAGGGGCTGAGATGTAATGGAACCTGGGAGGTTGTATCAGACCCCTAGACATGTAAGTAACATGTAGAATAACTGCCCGAAGGCGTGACCACGACAACCAGGATAAAAGTCAATGATGTTTATTATGACAAACTCCGTAACACAGCAGCAGTAAAGGAAACATAAAAGTCAACAGAGGATAAATACAATTCCTGGGTACTACAGGGTGCATATAGATTGGTAAATGCTCAATTAGCTTAGTGATATCATTCAGGTGCTCGAAAGGAAGGGGTATTTCTGAGCAAGAAAAAAAAGGAAAAAAAGCAATTGTTTCCCCAGCACACTGAATGGATAACAGTAACCAGATATAAATCCCACATGATAATAGAATTCAGAGATCTTCGTTACACATATTTGCGCAAATGTGTGGTTAAGCCCCAAAGCCGCATCAAGGCCTCTCTGTATATTTGGGGTCCCTAGCGCTATATCTAGGTGCAGGGTGTGGCACCCCAAAACACCAGAATGAGCCAGAAAGCACAGCGTGACATACCAGTGTAAAAAACTATAGTGTTAATAAATTAGTATTTAGGAAGCCGAAGCTATAGAGGGGGTGATACAAACATGAAATGTAATTAAAATAGAGAAATAGTGTTAGAAAATTAATAAGTGAAAAGTGTTAATAGAATGTAAAGGTATGCCACACTAAAGCCATCCAGCTCAGCCAGTCCAGAGGCACCACACCTCACACCTCCATTACCCCAATCTGGGTCTAATATTAACCAGCAAGGAGTCACATGATAATGGCTCCTTACTAAAATATGTCTAAGCTAAGAGCTACTTACCTTGGAGCAACCCCATAATGCTCCATGTGGCATGTCAGGGCCTGCACCTCCTCCTAATGCAGAAACCTCTCTGCCTCTCACAACATACATATAGATTGGTAAATGCTCAATTAGCTTAGTGATATCATTCAGGTGCTCGAAAGGAAGGGGTATTTCTGAGCAAGAAAAAAAGCAATTGTTTCCCCAGCACACTGAATGGATAACAGTAACCAGATATAAATCCCACATGATAATAGAATTCAGAGATCTTCGTTACACATATTTGCGCAAATGTGTGGTTAAGCCCCAAAGCCGCATCAAGGCCTCTCTGTATATTTGGGGTCCCTAGCGCTATATCTAGGTGCAGGGTGTGGCACCCCAAAACACTATTATCATGTGGGATTTATATCTGGTTACTGTTATCCATTCAGTGTGCTGGGGAAACAATTGCTTTTTTTCGTACTACAGGGTGGCAAGGGCCACAGGCACTGGTAGTGTGAGACAGTTCTAATAATCTTCTAGTTGGAAAGTCCTTACCAGGCCTGACTGTAGCAATGGAGAGAACCCAGGATCGTACCAGCTGGTGTTCCAGGAAAGGCTGGGCTGCTGAAGATAAAACGGCTGCTGTGGATACTGGCTGGAACCAGACTGTTGTTGGTACGGAGTGGATACTGGCTGGAACCAGTTAAATAATAAACGAACTTGAGAGCGATGAAATAATAATGAAGTTTGGAGTTTGAGAGCGGTGAAATAATAATACCGGTGGAGAGTGGTAAACTGCAGAAAGGACACCGGCCCTTTAAGAGAAGCTGTACACTGCTGGAAGCTGGGCTGGAAGCAGGTGATTGATAATGAAGTTTGGAGTTTGAGAGCGGTGAAATAATAATACCGGTGGAGAGTGGTAAACTGCAGAAAGGACACCGGCCCTTTAAGAGAAGCTGTACACTGCTGGAAGCTGGGCTGGAAGCAGGTGATTGATAACTGGAAACAGGTGAGTCCAGAATGGATCGGAGAGTCAGGCTACACCGCAGATGGAATGCTGGTGCGGGTCTCTATAGCAGAAGTCTGGAGACAGGAGCTGGAACCTGGAAGACAACCACAGGAGAGAGACAAACTGGAACTAGGTTAGACAACCAAAGCACTGACGCCTTCCTTGCTCAGGCACAGCTTACTTATACCTGCAGCAAGGAAGGGGTTGGCTAGGCAATTATGCAAATCAACAATACAGACAGCAGATTGGTGGAAATGATCAGATGACAAAATCCAAGATGGCTGCGCCCATGCAGACACTTGGAGGGAAGTTTGGTTTGTAATCCATGTGAGAATTGAAACAGTAATGGCGACGCCGGCCACAGGAGACAGGAGACGCCAGACTGACAAGCGCACATTTAACCACGCGGGCACAGCGGAGGCCGCGGCTGATGAAATCACCACTCTGACATTCTGCATGTGGAAACTCAGGAACAGCGGGATCCGGTCCTGGAACGCTGAGCCAGCCTTAGGAGGCATCTGAAGGGTAAGTAATGGCGTCCAGATACCAGGATCGTGACAGCACCCCCCCCTTTAGGAGTGGCCCCAGGACACTTCTTAGGCTTTAAAGGAAACTTTGCGTGGAAATTTCGGACCAAGGCAGGAGCATGGACGTCTGAGGCATTGGTCCAAGAGCGTTCTTCAGGACCATAGCCCTTCCAGTCAATGAGGTATTGTAACTGACCGTAACGGAAACGTGAGTCCAAAATCTTGGCCACCTCGTACTCGACTCCCCGTTGAGTCTGAACTTTGGGAGCTGGAGGAAGTGCGGAATGAAACCGATTCAGGATCAGCGGTTTCAACAAAGAAACATGAAATGTCCTGGGTATTTTCAAGAAGGATGGTAACTGTAACCTGTAGGTAACAGGATTGATGACTTGTTCAATCTTGAAGGGTCCGATGTAGCGAGGTGCAAATTTCATGCTGGGAACTCTCAACCTCAAATTCTTCGTGGACAGCCACACACGATCACCCACCTTGAGAGCAGGAACCGCTCTACGCTTCCTATCGGCAAACTTCTTATACCTGAATGAGGCTTTAAGCAGGGCTGCGCGGACGTTCCTCCAGTTATTTGAAAACTGACGCAAGGTGACATCCACTGCTGGAACAGAAGTTGCGGGAAGCGGTTGGAATTCTGGGACTTTAGGGTGGAATCCATAATTAATGAAGAATGGTGTAGAAGAAGATGAGGAATGGTATTGATTGTTGTGGCTGAACTCGGCCCAAGGAAGGAGTTGAACCCAGTCATCTTGAGAGGAAGACACATATATACGGAGGAAGGCCTCCAAGTCCTGATTCACCCTCTCGGTTTGACCATTGGTCTGAGGATGGTAAGCCGTGGAAAACTTTAACTTGACTTGGAGGGCTTGACACAAACTTCGCCAAAATTTGGCTACAAATTGTACTCCACGATCCGAGATGATCTCTTCAGGAAGACCGTGAAGTCGGAAGATCTCTTGTATAAACACTTGAGCCAACTTGGAAGCTGACGGAAGACCGGTGAGAGGGATGAAATGTGCCATCTTGGTGAACCGGTCAACTACCACCCAGATGGTATTAAACTTGTTGCAGATAGGTAGATCGGAAACAAAGTCCATCGACAAATGGGTCCAAGGTCGACGGGGAACAGATAATGGAACCAGTTGCCCCGCAGGCGACTGGCGGGAGACTTTGTGTTGGGCACACTTTGGGCAGGAGGCAATAAATTCCATAACGTCCTTCTTCAGAGTTGGCCACCAGTAGGACCTAGAAATAAATTCAAGGGTTTTTTGAATGCCTGTATGTCCAGCAAAACGGGAAGCATGGGCCCAATGCATGAGCTTCTTCCTTAGAACTGGCTTAACAAAACTTTTCCCTGGTGGAGGCGTAGAGTCCATCCCTACCGTGGAGAATGCCAACGGATTAATAATAGGATGCTTGTCTGCAGACTCGGACTCATTTTCTTGCTCCCATGAGCGGGAAAGGGCATCGGCCTTACGATTCTGAGAACCCGGACAGAACTGGAGTTTAAAGTCAAACCTAGAGAAGAAAAGTGCCCATCTGGCCTGACGAGGATTCAGACATTGTGCGCCTTTGAGATATAAAAGATTTTTGTGGTCGGTAAGTATGGTGATTGAGTGGGAAGCTCCCTCCAACAGGTATCTCCACTCCTCCAGAGCGAGCTTGATGGCTAGCAACTCCTGATCGCCAATGGCATAGTTGCGCTCAGCTGGGGAGAACTTCCGAGAGAAGAAACTGCAAGGATGTAGATGTCCATCTTTGGCCCTCTGGGATAACACTGCTCCTACTCCAACGGAGGAGGCATCTACCTCTAAGATAAAAGGAGAGTCGGTGTCGGGCTGTTTCAGAACTGGTGCAGAGATGAACCGTTGCTTCAGAAGGTGAAAGGCCTGTGTAGCTTCCTCGGACCACTTGGACGGATTAGCACCTTTCTTGGTTAATGCAGTGATAGGCGCCACAATGGTGGAAAAGTCTCGTATAAATTTTCTATAATAATTGGCGAACCCTAAGAACCTCTGGACCCCTTTGAGGCTTAAGGGTATAGGCCAATTCTGGATTGCTTGGAGTTTCTCAGGATCCATCTCTAGTCCGGAACCGGACACAATGTAACCTAGAAACGGAATGGTTTTAACTTCAAACACACACTTCTCCAATTTACAATAGAGGTGATTGACACGGAGACGGGAAAGAACCTCTTTTACCCAGAAACGATGATCTTCGAGATTATTAGCAAAGATGAGGATGTCGTCTAGATAAACCACGACATGGCGGTACAAGATGTCCCTGAAAATCTCATTCACGAAGTGCTGGAAGACTGCTGGAGCGTTGCTCAATCCGAAGGGCATGACGAGGTACTCATAATGTCCGTCACGGGTGTTAAAGGCGGTCTTCCACTCGTCACCCTCACGGATTCGGATGAGATTGTAGGCACCCCTCAAGTCCAGCTTTGTGAAAATAGTTGCACCACTAACTCTATCAAAGAGCTCGGTAATCAGGGGTAAAGGGTATCGGTTCTTGACGGTAATGTTGTTCAGACCTCTGTAGTCGATGCACGGACGCAGACCACCGTCTTTCTTCTTAACGAAGAAGAAGCCTGCGCCGGCTGGAGAAGAAGATGGTCGGATGAAACCCTTCGCCAGGTTCTCTTTGATGTACTCTTCCATGGAGTGTGTCTCAGGCAGAGACAACGGATAAGTTCGACCTCGCGGTGGAACCTTCCCTGGAATGAGGTCGATTGGGCAGTCCCATTCTCTATGAGGAGGAAGGATATCAGCAGAGGCTTTACTGAACACGTCCGTGAAGTCTTGATATGGAGGAGGCGGAACATCAGATGACCTGGGGAAGGAAGAACAAACAGGAAGAACTTTGGCTAAACAAGTCTCAGCACAGGAGGGACCCCATGCCAGTATTTTGATGGGTTGTGGAGACGGAGCCATGGAAGGCCTAAAACCACTGGATGTGTGGCTCTTGGAATCACTAAAAAAGAAATATACTCAGAATGAAGAACTCCCACTCTCAGACGAACTGGAAGAGTCCTTAAGGAAATGACTGCGTCAAAAATCTTGCTGCCATCCACGGCAGTCAAAGAGATGGACGAGGACAGTCTCTCGGTGGGTAGGGACCACCGTTTAACATAAGCTTCGGTTATGAAATTCCCAGCTGCTCCGGAATCAAGGAGGGCAATGACGTTCCTGTAACGTTGAGCAATTTGGAGCGACACTGGGAGGTTACAGTCATGAGGAGATGGAGAGGAGATCATTACTCCTAGCCGGCCCTCTCCTTGGCGAGCTAGGATCTGGAGTTTCCCGGACGTTTGGGACAGGCATTGATAGTGTGCGACGGAGCTGCACAGTAGAGACAGAGAGACTCAGAGAGACGTCTTCGGCGCTCAGCGGGAGATAGACGGGAACGACTAATTTGCATAGGCTCATCCTTGGATGGAGATGGTTGACGAGGAGGAGGAGCAGAAGATTTAGGAGTAGATGATCTTCCTCGCTCGGTTGCTCTCTCTCTGAAACGTAGATCAACCTTCATGCAAAGAGAAATTAGCTCATCCAACTTAGAGGGCAAGTCTCTGGTAGCTAACTCATCCTTGATGCGTTCTGATAAGCCATGCCAGAATGCAGCATACAGGGCCTCGTCGTTCCATGCCAGTTCGGATGCCAGGATTTTAAACTGTATAAGATACTGTCCCACAGTACGTGTTCCCTGGCGTAAACGGAGAATCTCAGATGAAGCAGATGTTATCCGGCCTGGCTCGTCGAAGATGCGCCTGAATGTAGCTACAAAGTCAGTATAGGAGGATAGCAGGGGATCAGACTTCTCCCATAAAGGTGATGCCCAGTCAAGGGCTGAGCCACTGAGAAGGGAGATGATATAGGCAATTTTGGTACGGTCACTGAAGAAATTGCCAGGTAGAAGCTCAAAGTGGATTTCACATTGATTGAGAAATCCCCTGCAGAACCTTGGAGATCCATCAAATTTTGCTGGCGTTGGAAGATGAAGATGTGGACTGGAAATGGGTAAGGTGGGTGGGGTTACAGCTGGTGTCACTGTAGTGGACGCACCGGACGTGCCAGGTCCACGGAGGGTCGTTTGAATCCCATCCAGCCGTGTAGAGAGATCCTGGAGACAGCGGATGATGTGGCCCTGTGCAGCCTCCTGATGTTCAAGTCGGGCTGCCAGTTCTTGCATCGGCCTGGTCGCTTGATCCTGGTCTCCGGCTGGATTCATTAGGTCAGTGCTTACTGTCACAACTGAGGGCCTGAGCTGACGGGAGGCAGCCTCAGTTGTAGGGGCTGAGAAGTAACGGAACCTGGGAGGTTGTATCAGACCCCTAGACATGTAAGTAACATGTAGAATAACTGCCCGAAGGCGTGACCACGACAACCAGGATAAAAGTCAATGATGTTTATTATGACAAACTCCGTAACACAGCAGCAGTAAAGGAAACATAAAAGTCAACAGAGGATAAATACAATTCCTGGGTACTACAGGGTGGCAAGGGCCACAGGCACTGGTAGTGTGAGACAGTTCTAATAATCTTCTAGTTGGAAAGTCCTTACCAGGCCTTACTGTAGCAATGGAGAGAACCCAGGATCGTACCAGCTGGTGTTCCAGGAAAGGCTGGGCTGCTGAAGATAAAATGGCTGCTGTGGATACTGGCTGGAACCAGACTGTTGTTGGTACGGAGTGGATACTGGCTGGAACCAGTTAAATAATAAACGAACTTGAGAGCGATGAAATAATAATGAAGTTTGGAGTTTGAGAGCGGTGAAATAATAATACCGGTGGAGAGTGGTAAACTGCAGAAAGGACACCGGCCCTTTAAGAGAAGCTGTACACTGCTGGAAGCTGGGCTGGAAGCAGGTGATTGATAATGAAGTTTGGAGTTTGAGAGCGGTGAAATAATAATACCGGTGGAGAGTGGTAAACTGCAGAAAGGACACCGGCCCTTTAAGAGAAGCTGTACACTGCTGGAAGCTGGGCTGGAAGCAGGTGATTGATAACTGGAAACAGGTGAGTCCAGAATGGATCGGAGAGTCAGGCTACACCGCAGATGGAATGCTGGTGCGGGTCTCTATAGCAGAAGTCTGGAGACAGGAGCTGGAACCTGGAAGACAACCACAGGAGAGAGACAAACTGGAACTAGGTTAGACAACCAAAGCACTGACGCCTTCCTTGCTCAGGCACAGCTTACTTATACCTGCAGCAAGGAAGGGGTTGGCTAGGCAATTATGCAAATCAACAATACAGACAGCAGATTGGTGGAAATGATCAGATGACAAAATCCAAGATGGCTGCGCCCATGCAGACACTTGGAGGGAAGTTTGGTTTGTAATCCATGTGAGAATTGAAACAGTAATGGTGACGCCGGCCACAGGAGACAGGAGACGCCAGACTGACAAGCGCACATTTAACCACGCGGGCACAGCGGAGGCCGCGGCTGATGAAATCACCACTCTGACATTCTGCATGTGGAAACTCAGGAACAGCGGGATCCGGTCCTGGAACGCTGAGCCAGCCTTAGGAGGCATCTGAAGGGTAAGTAATGGCGTCCAGATACCCGGATCGTGACAGTAACATCCACATGAATGCCAGGAATCTAAAGTTCACCAGCAGAACATTGCCCAGAGCATCAGACTATACTAGCTGGCTTACTTGCCTCCCATAGTGTGTCCCAGTGCCATCTTTTCTTCAAGTAAATGATGCATAGGCTCCCAGCTGTCCACATAATGCAAAAGAAAAGTTATCAGACCAGGATAGCTTCTTCCTTTGCTCCATGGTCAAGTTCTGACACTAAGATGCCCATTGTAGGGACTTTTGGTGATGGATAGGAGTCAGCATGGGCACTGTAACAGGTCTTTGGTCATAAGCACCATAAACAGCAAGCTGCGATGCACTGTGTGTTCTGTCACCTTTCTTTCATAGCCAACATTAACTTTTGCTACAGTAGCTCTTTTATGGGATCGGACCAGATGGGCTAGCCTTCGCCTCCCACATGCATCAATGAGCCTGGGGTGCCCATAATCCTGTTTGCAGTTCACCAGTTGTCCTTCCTTGGACCACTCTTGGTAGGTACTAACCATGGCATACTGGGAACACGGCACAAGACCTGCTGTGCTTTGAATTAGTCATCTGGCTGTCACAATTTTGTCACTTGTCAAAGTCACTCAGATCCTTATGATTGCCTGTCTTACCTGCTTCCAACACATCAAATCAAAAGCCTTTTTGGCACCCAGAGGTAAAATTAAACAGTAATCACTTCCATCCACCATGTTAGATGTAGCTCCAAAAACTTTCAAATGTTCTTGACCAAGTTCCTCCTACATATATACCTACAATTTAGGAATGATACTCGGGAAAATGGGATCGGTATGATATACTTACAATCAAAATACTGACAACAAATGACCGACATGGTCAAATTACTGACATGTAAAATGTTAACAGGTTAAAAAGTCAACACAAGTTTTCCAAATTTTGTGGGGTGTACGTTGACATAGGTCGACATGGACACCATGTACATGTGTTTATTTTATTGTGTTATATATGTAATAAATTTGATATATTTAGCTACAAGCGCTCTCTGATAATATATTATCATCCTTTGTACCATATAAGTGTCCCGCGTACCCTCGCATGGCTCGCTGCGCTCGCCGTGCTTCGGCCATACTATTATATTCTCCCTCCACGTTCACTGGGATGGTAAAGTATGAACAAGTCAATTTCAATGAAAAACTTATGTACATTTTTTGAGCTGCCGACATTTTAAATGTCTGTATTTTGACCACGTTCAGGGCCGGTTCTACACCTTGTGGTGCCTAGTGCAAAAGTTTCCACTGGTGCCTCCGCCTCCCCGCGGCAAAACAGTTTGTGCGCGCAAAAAAATAGGGGAGTGGCCACAGTTATGCTCCCAGTAGCTGTGCCCCCAGATTTGCCCCAAGTAATTGTGCCCCAGTTGATTTGCCCCCAGTAGTTGTGCCCCTTGTCGCTGAGCCCCCTGTTGCTTTGCCCCCAGTAGTTGTACCCCCTGTTGCTTTGCCCCCAGTAGTTGTGCCCCCTGTTGCTTTGCCCCCAGTAGTTGTGCCCCCTGTTGCTTTGCCCCCAGTTGTTGTGCCTCCTGTTGCTTTGCACCCAGTAGTTGTGCCCCATTTCTTTGCCCCCAGTAGTTGTGCCCCACTTCTTTGCCCCCAGTAGTTGTGCCCCCTCTTTCTTTACCTCCAGTAGTTGTGCCCCATTTCTTTGCCCCCAGCAGTTGTGCCCCATCTTTCTTTGCCCCCAGTAGTTGTGCCCCATTTCTTTGCCCCCAGCAGTTGTGCCCCCTCTTTCTTTGCCCCCAGTAGTTGTGCCCCTTTTCTTTGCCCCCAGTAGTTGTGCACACACACACACACACACACACACACACACACACACACACACACACAAAAATAAAAAAAAACAATACTTACCACTGCCCCGCTCCTGCTTCCCGATCACTGCTGCTGCTGCTGCTCCTGCTCCGTCTGGCCGCTGGCTCCTCTCTATGGGAGAGACGTCATGACATCTCTCCCATAGCAGCGCCGCACAGACACTAGAGGTCAATACTGACCTTTAGTGTCTGTCCCTGGAGCCGGCTGCAGTGGACGCCCACACAGCCCATGGCGTCTGCTGCAGCCGTGGAGCGGGGAGCTGGGTGCGGGCAGGCGGCGGTGCCTGCGAGGTGACTCCGGCCGTGCCCCCCAGGCCGCAGAGCCCTGGGCGAAGGCACTGTTTGCCCGCACCAAGAACCGCTCCTGACCACGTTGGCATTGTTAATGTCGTTATTTTGTCCTTGTCGGTATTCTGACCATTGGTCAATGGTTGTCGGTATTTTGACCGTCAGGATTTTGACTTTAGGTAAATTGACTGCATCCCAGCAAAATTCCTCTCAATTTTTGTTTAGTAAGGAGATGGGTCTATGGGGGTCATTCCGAGTTGATCGCTTGCTGCTGTTGTTCGCAGCGCAGTGATCAGGCTAAAAATCAGCATTTCTGTGCATGCATATGCATCGCAATGCGCACGCGCGATGTACGGGTATAAAGTCCTTTGTGGTTTTGCACAGGTTCCAGCGAAGCTTTCAGTCGCACGGAACAACGCAAGAAGATTCACAGGAAGGGGGCATTTCTGGGTGTCAACTGACCGTTTTTGGGGAGTGTTTGAAAAACGCAGGCATGCCAGAGAAAACGCAGGCGTGGCTGGGCAAACGCTGGGCAGGTGTGTGACGTCAAAAGCCATCCCACTAACATTAGAATCTAAGCACACGAAGAGTAAGTCCAGGGCTGGTCTTGTTCTACACAAAATGTTTTTGCAGGCGCTCTGCTGCACAGGCGTTCGCACTTCTGCAAAGCGAAAATACACCCCCCGGTGGGCAGCGACAATGCATTTGCATGGCTGCTAAAAACTGCTAGCGAGCGATCAACTCAGAATGACCCCCTATATGTGGAAGGATATTCCAAATTCCGATGAGGTTTCATGAAAACCTTGATATGAGTAGTGTTGAAATGCAAAGGAATGCTCTTGGATTGAATTAATTAAGTGGTCAAAAAAGATTTTAGAAGAGTAATTAAGCAGGGAAGCAGTAGCTTAAAAATGTCTCCAAAAAGACAATTTGGGCCTGGAGATTTAAACAGCTTAAGATGATTAATGACAATATTGATTTCTTCCATGCCTATATACTTAAAAAGCAATTTGTCCTAATGCTTGCTTATAGTTGGCTGTTCCGGTTGATCCCAAAATTGAGCTTTATTATATACATTTCTAGTGCCTTAAATATATTAAGTTTCATAAAAAATTCTGGAAAACCTGATTAATAACTCCCCCCTTGGACTGTAAAGAGCCCATATGTCTCCAAGAGGTCAAATGTCTGCAGCAGGATTAATACCAACTACACGCCTTATTGCCAAATGTATGAAATACCTAATGGTGTATCTATTATTGATTTACATAACAATTGTCAAGATTCACTCTTCAGCATGTGGGTACTAACTGCAATGCTGTGTTGCCTTGACCTGACGGGGGTCCTGGTCCATGATGTCAATGGATGATGCGTATCTGGTGGGGTCTCAGCGTGGTGGTGACTTTGGGATTCCCGAGTCGCAAGGCATTCCCACTGGCACCTATAACTGGGCACTGGCGTGAGTGCAATACTGGTTCCAGCCCGGTACCCATACCAGTGGCTGCTTCATCCTGGTACAAGAGCAATATCGTCTCCAGCCAGTTCCTGTCCTACAGGTAGTCCAGTTTGGTCCATGAGCATTCCCCGTTCCAGTCAGTATAAACCACACTGATTTCTATAGCTTCAGATCTGCTCCCCAGCTTCTGCCTAGTACAGTAACTGCAACTCCAATGCCCTTTCAGCCCAGTCCCAGTTCTACAACCAGTTCACTCTTACACCATTCTTGGTTACCAGACCTCCCTCAAAGAATCGAAAGATCTGAGTTGTATCAACAATATTGTCAAAGTGGACTTTGTGGGAACGATAACTGCTAATATTAGCTAAAGAAGGTTTACAGTATGTTTCATTATACGATAAGATTATCCACTTGAGTATCCTTGAGGGATTATCACAATTCTATTGTAAATTTGACTGCATTTGAGATTATATCAACTCTAAGAACTGCTGTAGTTATTTGTCACTAGAAGAAGGTATTGTTAAGATGAACTACTGTACATTATTAAAAGCAAAGGTGTCCTAAGCTGCGACCAGCATCTCTTTAAGTTTGTGGGAGTTAGCCAAGCTAGTAGGGAATGGCATTGTGTATGGGAATTTAAAGCACTTGAATGCTCTAGAGACAAATCAAATAGAGGTATGATCAGATACTAGGATAGGGTCAATACCTGTATGAAACAACATTAACTGTAAGGGAATTGTCATGACCTGGTCCCTGGTGATCTCAGCTGTTGAGCTGAAAGGAGGAGTTACTGACAGGCAAGACAGCAGCAGGCGAGGTGGGCTTCTGTAGGACTTCTTCATACACTAGCTAACTCCGGATGTTCTGGTGATACCTGACCAGAGGTGTTGGATCTAACCCACTGGTAGGTTTCACCAGTGACCCCATCCCCGGGGATATGGGTTTCATGGCACCCGGCAAGCAGGTAGCGGCCCTCTGATCAGGTATCTATTCGATAGTAGTCGGTACTGGAAAACTCTTGGGGGTCTATTTACTAAGTCTTGGATGGAGATAAAGTTGACAGAGATAAAGTTCCAGCCAATCAGCTCCTAACTGCCATGCCACAGACTGTGTTTGAAAAATGACAGTGAGGAGCTCGTTGGTTGGTACTTTATCTCTGTCCACTTTATCTCCATCCAAGGCTTAGTAAATAGACCCCTTGGAGGTAATCGGTGTTTTACGATGCTGAAGATCAATGAAGATAATCAATGACAATTGGTATTGATGAACACTTGCCACCTGATGTTTATTCAAGCTGGAGATCACTGGAGATAACCAATAGCATTTGGTACTGGAAGGCAATTGAAGACAATCAATGTTAATCAATGTTAAAGATCACTGTGATAACCAATAGCACTCGGAACTGGAAAGCACTTGAAGACAATCGATGTTTAACCTATGTCGAAGATCACTGGAGATAACCAATAGCACATGGTACTGGAAAGCACTTGAGAACAATCGATGTTTAATCAATGCTGGATAGCTCTGGAGATCCTAGTGAGGACATAGTACAGAGTCTGAGAACAGCAAACAAGAGCTTGCAGTTACTAGAGGAAGAAATTGTTCAGGCAACTTCCTGTTCCCAGAATCCTGTATATATACCCTCAGGGAGCTTGTCATTGGTGGAGAGAGTCAGCTGAGAAGAGGCCTGGATTGGGCACAACTTCTATTGTAGCGGCCCTTGGTGGGCCGACTGGTGTGTGGGGCTGCCTGTCATATGTGGCTCCAACCCCCCATGCATCACCCTCTGATTGACTTAATAAAGTAGTGCGGTGTGCGCCGCGGCCACTGGCTGCTATCGGGAAAACTGGCGCCCCCGCCTGACTGGAGTAGGAGGTCCACGTGTGCCAATCGCCATTGACGTGATTGGCAAAGACCTTGGAGGAAGAGACAGTGGGGCCACATTGGGGAGCATCCAGCAGGAGAGGTATGAGTGAGTATGACCTCTGCCTGCCCTGCGCTGGTGCAAGAGATAGACAAATGTGCACATATATAATTAGAGTTGAATGAATGCTGAATGGTAGGGACCAGGGTTAAAGTGGGCCGGAATGGGGCGGAACTGCGCTCCGTCAGTTCTATTTGGAGGCAGAAGCCCACTTTGCCCAGCCATGAGAATTCTGTGGTGCAGCGCTGTAGTGCAGCTGCAGCTCCCACATAAATAGAAGGGATGGATGGGCATGCAGTTCTAGACTTTGACTGAATGCCCTTAGCATCCCTCAGTCCCCTCCAATGGTGCTGTGCTGCAGCGGGAATGAAGAGCCGGCGGGGCGCAGAGAGAAAACACCAGTGACAAATGAGGGAAGTGTGGTTAGGGTGACATTTATTATGTGTATAAGGGGCGCTGCTTCTGTGGGCATGTGTATAAGTGACACTGCTTTCATGGGCATGTGTATCAGGGGCACTGCTACCATGGGCATTATTATGTGTATAAGGGGACTTGCTTCCATGGGCATGTGTATAAGCGACACTGCTACCGTGGGCATGTGTATAGGGGCACTGCTACCGTGGGCATTATTATGTGTATAAGCGGCACTGCTACCATTGGCATTTGTATAAGCGGCACTGATACCGTGGGCATTATTATGTGTGTAAGCAGCACTGCTACCATGGGCATTATTATGTGTAAAAGAGGCGCTGCTACCATGGGCATTATTATGTGTATAAGCAGCACTACTACCATGGGCATGTGTATAAGCAGCACTGCTACTGTGGGTATTATCATGTGTGTAAGCGACACTGGTATCGTGGGCATGTGTATAAGTGGCAATGTTACCGTGGGAATGCATATAAGTGGTACTGCTACCATGGGCATTATTATGTGTATAAGCGGCATTGCTACCTTGGGCATTATTATGTGTATAAGCGGCACTGTTACTGTGGGCATTACTATGTGTATAAGTGGCATTGATACTGTGAGCATGTGTATAAGTGGCATTTATACCGTGGGCATTATTATGTGTATAAGCGGCACTGATACTGTGGGCATTATTATGTGTATAAGTGGCACTGATACCGTGGACATATATATGGGTGTAGTATGGTATGCCAGCGGCCGGGCTCCCATCGGCCAGCATACCGGCGTCGGGATCCCGACAGCTGGGCTAGTGCAAATGCGCCCCTTACAGGCTCGCTGCACTCGCCACCCTGCGGGCACGGTGGCGCACTACATGCGCCATGCTGTTTATTCTGCCTCCAAGGGGTCGTGGACCTCAAGAGGGAGAAAAGTTGTCGTTATGCCGGGTGTCAGGATTCCGGCATCGGTATACCGTGCACCGGGATCCCAACAGCCGGCAAGCTGAATACCACCCCATATATATAGGTGGCACTGTAAATGTGGGCATGTGTATAAGTGTCACTGCTACCGTGGGCATTATTATGTGTTGAATCCTGGTTTAACTGTGTGTTTCCTTGTTGCATCTAAGTAAAAGATTGAATTATAGTCAGATTTATAAAACAATTACCGTATATACTCGAGTATAAGCCGACTTTTTCAGCACTTTTTTTTGTGCTGAAAAAGCCACCTCGGCTTATACTCGAGTCAGCTTTAGTGCCAGATATGCCCCACAGTGCCAGGTGTGCCAGATATGCCCCACAGTGCTAGATACTCCCGCGCTGTCTTCTGAAGGAGGGACGCGGAGAGCGCAGCGCGCGGCTCTCCTGTGTCCCTCTTGCAGCTCCAGCGGCAGCGGCGTCTGAGTGGTAAAGAAAGTGCACGAACCGGCACTTCCTTTAACACACGCCGCTGCCGCCAGAGATGCAGGAGGGACACAGGAGAGCCGCGCGCTGCGCTCTCCATGTCCCTCCTTCAGAAGACAGCACGGGAGCGACGGAGGGTAAGTATCTAGCACTGTGGGGCATATCTGGCACACCTGGCACTGTGGGGCATATCTGGCACACCTGGCACTGTGGGGCATATCTGGCAGACCTGGCACTGTGGGGCATATCTGGCACACCTGGCACTGTGGGGCACATCTGGCACACCTGGCACTGTGGGGCATATCTGGCACACCTGGCACTGTGGGACATATCTGGCACACCTGGCACTGTGGGGCATATCTGGCACTGTGGGGCACATCTGGCACTGTGGGGCATATCTGGCACTGTGGGGCATATCTGGCACACCTGGCACTGTGGGGCATATCTGGCAGACCTGGCACTGTGGGGCATATCTGGCACACCTGGCACTGTCGGGCATATCTGGCACTGTGGGGCACATCTGGCACACCTGGCACTGTGGGGCATATCTGGCACACCTGGCACTGTGGGGCATATCTGGCACACCTGGCACTGTGGGGCATATCTGGCACTGTGGGGCACATCTGGCACTGTGGGGCATATCTGGCACATCTGGCACTGTGGGGCACATCTGGCACTGTGGGGCATATCTGGCACTGTGGGGCATGTCTGGCACATCTGGCACTGTGGGACATATCTGGCACTGTGGGGCATATCTGGCACATCTGGCACTGTGGGGCATATCTGGCACTGTGTGGCATATCTGGCACTGTGGGGCATATCTGGCACATCTGGCACTGTGGGCCATATCTGGCACTGTGGGGCATATCTGGCACTGTGGGGCATATCGGACACATCTGGCACTGTGGGGCATATCTGGCACTGTGGGGCATATCTGGCACTATGAGGTCTGTGTACGGGTAGAGCTGCATTTCCCACCCTAAGCTTATACTCGAGTCAATAATTTTTCCCAGGTTTTTGTGGTAAAATTAGGTGCCTCGGCTTATATTCGGGTCGACTTATACTCGAGTATATACGGTAATTATTTATTTAAAAGACCACACCCATATACAGAAGACAATGTAGAAAGCGCTGTCCACAATAAAGAAATTTTATTTATTAGCATATGCGGCCCCGACACGGAGGAGTGAGCCGCAAAGGTCCCCAGCATTAGTGTAGCAGCCAAACGCTACACGGGACGGAGACGGGTGTCGAGGAGTGAGCCGCAAAGATCTCCAGCATCAGTGTAGCAGTCGAACGCTACACAGGACTGAGACGGGTGTCGGGTGTGAAGTACAGCTGTGGACGGAACGGGTGAGATCAGCCGTGTTTACGGTCACATTACGGCTAATATCTACTACAATGGTGCAGCACGTTGGTTATTAGGAATTAACTGCATATGCTAGACAGTCATTAGATGGGGACGCCCGCCAGAACTCCTTCTCTAATCGTTATTGAGGTCCTTTGGATAGGAGATCTTACTAGCAGCAGTTTGTGATCAACTTAATCATTATAGCTTGCATTCTAAAGGACACTGACATTTTCATTACCACGTTAAAACTGCTCCAGCGGGAGGATTAAACAGCTTAGGTCCATTAACGAAGATTACTTGACCACCTTTCCTCTAGATATGTCTGGGACTTTGAATCATCAGTGAACCTTATTTATTATAGGAGGCAATTCAATGAGTGATAAGTGCTATACTACTGTGGAGTAATGTGTATGATTTGAAAGACACATTTGTTTCAATAGAGTGTGTCCATTCATTCAAAGTGTATCCATTGTGCACAGCTGTGATCTAATAAGTAGCAGGGCTATTTGGAATGCTTAGATGTCTATTTGAGAGAATCAATTTGTATCCTTTAGAGAAATATATATATTGATATTTTCGAGATGGTTTTATGAAAATTGATATTATTAAATTTTAAATAAAATTTCTTTATTGTGGACAGCGCTTTCTACTTTGTCTTTAGTTTGCTAATTCTATTGGGATTCAACAACCCAATTGAAAGCAGCAGTCCATAATTAAGGAGAGGTAAAACTTCATTAAAGTTTGGAAAGTGGAATAACTGACACACATACTAGCGTAGCACTTTCTTACATTTTTTAGGCACACCCATATACAGGCTGAGAGGTACATCCTGTCAGCCCTGGTTCGATGACATTAACGAAGTAAAACATGGCGATGCACTAGTTTTATAATACTTGGTTACACCCAATTCTCTTAACACCCCCACTGATCTCAAACATCCTAGTAGAATCTTTCTACAGTTTTATGCTCATATTGGGACAGGGTACCAGCTTGAAGCTGATTAGCCTTATTTGGCTAATTCCAATTCTATTACACACAATGAGTCTGCTGATTTCCAAACTCTGTTTAAAGGTACATGTATCTTATAAGTGAACTAATGTCTGTATAAAGTTCACCTATCTAACTCTATGGATAGAGGTTTAGGGTATATTATATGATAGGTATAGCTCTATACCTACGAAATATGCACATATTGAATTAATAAAATAGATTATATTCCGTATGCATTTAGATATTTAACATATATGTATAAGCAGCACTGCTACCGTTGGCATTATTATGTGTATAAGCGGCACTGATATTGTGGCAAGAGCATAGCTACAATAGGTGCAGGGGATGCAGCTGCTACAGGGCCTGTGCCGTCTCTGGGGTTCGAGTCCAACACTTTCCCTGCACCTAATTGCTGATCCCCAGCCAGGGGCATATTGATCTGGTCCTCTGCTCTCTTTACCTGGACGACTGGTGGTGCCTTCTGGGCTGGCTGCATGGTAAAGATTTTTTGTTGTTTAAGGGGCTTGACCACAGGTCCGTGATTAGGCTATGCCCCCCGACTATGTCTAGGCCCACCCGCCTGTCTGTTCTCTGCCTGCCAAGCCTACTCCTGCGGAATCCGTTGGGATCTCTACACCCCTGCCCCGCTGCTTGACTATAGATAAAAGAAGCTACACACCCCATACCTTGATGCCACAGTCAGTAGCAACTGACTCCCCCATCTCCTTGATGCTGCTATCAGAAACCCCTGCGGCCATTGACAGCCAACCTCCCTGCGATCCCCCCCCCTGCTACATTGCAGCCACAAGCAGCTTCCACTCCATGCGTGTAGCTCCACCCCCACCCAGGCATGAGCTTTCCATGGGGCTTACCTGGCTTAGGCAGCTCCTGGCCGGCTGGGTGATGGGTCGTGTTGCTGCTCTGAGTCTTCCCTCCTTCATCCTCAACTCCTGACAGCCACAGGCTCAGCCTGCAGGTAACCTGCAGTATTTTGCCTCCAGCTCCCCGACCCCAGCTTGCAGTATGCATTCTAACCCCCACCTACCACTCCTGTAGCCAGTCCCCAAACCTCCACCCCCATAGTCAGCCTGCAGCCACCTCCTGTAGCCAGTGTACCCCCTGTATCCAGCCTCCAAACCCCCTCCCCATAGTGTGCTCCCCTGTAGCCAGCCTCCATACCCCCTCCACACAGTCTGTTCCCTGTAGCCAGCCTCCATACCCCCTCCCCATAGTGTGCTTCCCTGTATCCAGCCTCCAAACCCCTCCCCATAGTGTGCTCCCCTGTAGCCAGCCTCCATACCCTCTCCCCACAGTCTGCTCCCTGTAGCCAGCCTCCATACCCCCTCCCCATAGTGTGTTTCCCTGTAGCCAGCCTCAATACCCCCTCCCCATAGTGTGCTCCCCTGTATCCAGCCTCCATACCCCCTCCCCATAGTGTGCTTCCCTGTAGTCAGCCTCCATACCCCCTCCCCATAGTGCGTTTCCCTGTAGCCAGCCTCCATACCCATTCCCCATAGCGTGTTTCCCTTTAGCCAGCCTCCATACCCACTCCCCATAGTGTGTTCCCCTGTAACCAGCCTCCATACCCCCTCCCCATAATGTGCTCCCCTGTAGCCAGCCTCCATACCCCCTCCCCATAGTCTGCTCCCTGCAGCAAGCCTCCATACCGCCTCACCATAGTGTGACTACCCACCCCCATAGTCAGCCTGCAGCCACCTCCTGTAGTCAGTGTACCCCCTGTAGCCAGCCTCCATACCCCGTCCCCATAGTCTACTCCCTGTAGCCAGCCTCCATATCCCCTCCCCATAGTGTGCTCCCCTGTAGCCAGCCTCCATACCCCCTTCCCATAGTCTGCTCCCTGTAGCCAGCCTCCATACCCCCTCCCCATGGTGTGCTCCCCTTTAGCCAGCCTCCATACCCCCTCCCCATAGTGTGTTCCCCTGTAACCAGCCTCCATACCCCCTCCCCATAGTGTGTTCCCCTGTATGTGTATAAGTGGCACTGCTACCATGGGCATTATTATGTGTATAAGCAGCACTGATACTATGGATATGTGTATAAGCGGCACTGATACTGTGGGCATTATTATGTGTATTAGCAGCACTTATACAGTGTGCATTATTATGTGTATAAGCGGCACTGCTACCATGGGCATTGTGTATAAGGCGCACTACTGTGTAGCATAGCGTGAGTATGGGGCAGTACTGTGTGTTGTAATGTGAGCAAGGGGCACTACTCTGTGGTGTAATATGAAATAGAGGCACTATGTAAAGTGTAATGACAATAAGATTGTGCTACTGGGGTTGTGCCTAACACCCTACCATCACCCCTGGCTCCGCCTAATGGGTGGGGAGTCAGGGGAGGGGGGAAATGAGTTCTACCCCCTCTCCAGAACCACTTTAATCCCTGGTAGGGACAGACAACACACAAAGAGGAGACAGATTCAAAGACAAAGGAGGCAAGAAGGCAAACAGAAGGTAGAAGACAGGCATGTGATTAATAGCTGAAGGCATACACACAGATGCTCAGAGAAATGCTCAGAGTTGTTCACCCAGTGGAGAAGCAGTAAAGGTAGGGGTCAGGTGGTATAGCAAGAAGTTGTGCCCTATATGTAAACAGAATGGCTGTCATGCTTCCAATTGTGGCTGTCCCATTGGTGCAGGAGCTCTGCATAAAGTGACTAGCAGAAGCTTGGCAGATAAAAAGAGAGAGACAGAGAAAATGTGCAGAGAGAGAGAAAGTAAGAGAGGTATTTTTGTCTGGCTTGGTGCATTGAAGTTGATACGAGGTAGAAAGGGGAAAGGGGAAGGTTAACAATATTTCCCTATCATAATACTGAAAATAGTATGAAAAATGTAATACTTTGGCCGGGTCTCAGGAGAAGGTAAATGTATGAGAAGAATATAAATATAGTACGAGAAGAGTGAGAGGTCTGCCGTGATCAGCAATCAATTAATAGTAGTATATGCAGATAAGAAAATTAAACATTTTTGTATTTTTGTGTGTTTGCCCCCATTACTATAATTTAAGTGCAGTGATCACAGCAGCATCTGAAAAAATCTATAAGGAAAACAAACTTGTGTATGTTCAGGGCCAGGCAATACCATTGCCTTCATAATATAAGCACTGTGAGTCACAGTGTGCAGTTGTTGTCAATTGTTAACAAATAAATCTACCCCCCCCCCCCCCGCCTCAAACACCCCCTCCGCCAAAGTAAGCCAAAATAAATGTGTGTATTCAGTGCCAGGCCAGGCCATTGCATAAATCATATATGCAAAAAGGAAAAGACAAAAGAAATCCTTTTTGGGAGCACTCTTATTAGTAAATAGTAACTATTAATCAAAACAGTATACAATGAAATGATGTAATGATGAATCATCTAAAACTTAACATTTATTCTGTTCCCTTTAAAATATCGACCTATGCGGTCCAATGTAATTGAAATCTCTATCTTAATTTCTCTGACGTCCTAGTGGATGCTGGGAACTCCGTAAGGACCATGGGGAATAGCGGGCTCCGAAGGAGGCTGGGCACTCTAGAAAGATTTATGACTACCTGGTGTGCACTGGCTCCTCCCACCATGACCCTCCTACAAGCCTCAGTTAGATTTTGTGCCCGGCCGAGGTTGGATGCACACTAGGGGCTCTCCTGAGCCTTTAGAAAGAAAGTATAGAAATTAGGTTTTTTATTTTCAGTGAGACCTGCTGGCAACAGGCTCACTGCAGCGAGGGACTAAGGGGAGAAGAAGCGAACCTGCCTGCTTGCAGCCAGCTTGGGCTTCTTAGGCTACTGGACACCATTAGCTCCAGAGGGATCGACCGCAGGCCCAGCCTTGGTGTTCGGTCCCGGAGCCGCGCCGCCGTCCCCCTTACAGAGCCAGAAGCAAGAAGAGGTCCGGAAAATCGGCGGCAGAAGACATCAGTCTTCACCAAGACTGCTCCTCACACACACTGCCATTGCTCCTCACACACACTTCACACTCCGGTCACTGAGGGTGCAGGGCGCTGGGGGGGGGGGGGGCGCCCTGAGAAGCATTAATAACACCTTGGCTGGCAAAAATACCACAATATATAGCCCCAGAGGCTATATATGTGGAAAATACCCCTGCCAGAATACAGGAAAAAGCGGGAGAATAGTCCACGGAAAAGGGGCGGAGCTATCTCCTGCAGCACACTGGCGCCATTTTTCCCTCACAGCTCCGCTGGAAGGAAGCTCCCTGGCTCTCCCCTGCAGTCTACACTACAGAAAAGGGTAAAAAAGAGAGGGGGGGGCACTAAATTTAGGCGCAGTATACATTTATATAGAAAAAGCAGCTATAGGGGACATAACTCAGTTAGTCCCTGCATTATATAGCGCTCTGGTGTGTGCTGGCATACTCTCACTCTGTCCCCCCAAAGGGCTTTTGTGGGTCCTGTCCTCTGTTGGAGCATTCCCTGTGTGTGTGCGGTGTGTCGGTACGGCTGTGTCGACATGTTTGATGAGGATAATGATGTGGAGACGGAGCAGATGCCTTTAGAAGGGATGTCACCCCCTGCGGGGCAGACACCTGAGTGGATGAGCTTATGGAAAGAAATGAGTGCACGTATAGACTCCTTACATAAGAAATTTGACGACATGCCAAATGTGGGACAGCCGACTTCTCAGCTCGTGCCTGTCCAGGCGTCTCAAAGGTCATCAGGGGCTCTGAAACGCCCGCTACCTCAGACCGCAGACCCAGATGTCGACACTGATACTGACACCAGTGTCGACGACGATGAGTCTAACCTGATGCCCACTAAGGCCATTCACTGCATGATTGAGGCAATGAAAGAGGTGTTACACATTTCTGATATAACTACAGGTACCACTAAAAAGGGTATTATGTTTGGGGAGAAAAAACTACCCGTAGTTTTTCCCCCATCAGATGAATTAAATGAAGTGTGTGAAGAAGCGTGGGCTTTCCCTGATAAAAAATTGGTAATTCCTAAGAAGGTACTAATGGCGTTCCCTTTCCCGCCAGAGGATAGGGCATGTTGGGAAACACCTCCTAGGGTGGATAAAGCGCTCACACGTTTGTCTAAAAAGGTGGCACTACCGTCTCCGGATACGGCCGCCCTCAAGGAACCTGCTGATAGAAAGCAGGAGGCGATCCTGAAGTCTGTATATACACACTCAGGCATTATACTTAGACCAGCTATTGCGTCAGCATGGATGTGCAGTGCTGCCTCCGCGTGGTCAGATAAACTGTCAGAAAATATTGACACACTAGACAGAGACACGATCCTGCTAACCATAGACCATATCAAAGACTCAGTCTTATATATGAGAGATGCACAGAGGGAAATCTGCCGGCTGGCATCTAAAGTAAGTGCATTGTCCATTTCTGCTAGGAGAGGCTTATGGACTCGCCAGTGGACAGGAGATGCAGATTCTAAAAGGCACATGGAAGTTTTGCCTTATAAGGGTGAGGAATTATTTGGGGATGGTCTCTCGGACCTAGTTTCCACAGCAACGTCTGGGAAGTCAGCATTTTTACCCCATGTCCCCTCACAGCCTAAGAAGGCGCCGTTTTATCAGGTTCAGTCCTTTCGGACCCAGAAAAACAAGTGTGGAAAAGGCGGGTCTTTTCTGTCCAGAGGCAGAGGTAGGGGAAAAAGGCTGCAACAAACAGCAGGTTCCCATGAGCAAAAGTCCTCCCCCGCTTCTTCTTCCAAGTCCGCCGCATGACGGTGGGGCTCCACAGGCGGAGCCAGGTACGGTGGGGGGCCGCCTCAAGAATTTCAGCGATCAGTGGGCTCGCTCACAGGTGGATCCCTGGATCCTTCAAATAGTATCTCAGGGGTACAAACTGGAATTCGAGGCGTCTCCACCCCACCGGTTCCTAAAATCTGCCTTGCCGATTGCTCCCTCAGACAGGGAGGCGGTGCTAGCGGCAATTCACAAGCTGTATTCCCAGCAGGTGATAATCAAGGTACCCCTACTTCAACAAGGCCGGGGTTACTATTCCACACTATTTGTGGTGCCGAAACCGGACGGTTCGGTGAGACCCATTTTAAATTTTAAATCCTTGAACACATACATAAAAAAAAATTCAAGTTCAAGATGGAATCGCTCAGGGCGGTTATTGCAAGCCTGGACGAGGGGGATTACATGGTATCCCTGGACATCAAGGATGCTTACTTGCATGTCCCCATTTACCATCCTCACCAGGAGTACCTCAGATTTGTGGTACAGGATTGCCATTACCAATTCCAGACGCTGCCGTTTGGACTGTCCACGGCACCGAGGGTATTTACCAAGGTTATGGCGGAAATGATGATACTCCTTCGAAAAAAGGGAGTTTTAATTATCCCATACTTGGATGATCTCCTAATAAAGTCGAGATCCAAGGAACAGTTGTTGGTGGGAGTAGCACTATCTCAGGAAGTGCTGCACCAGCACGGCTGGATTCTGAATATCCCAAAGTCACAGCTGGTTCCGACGACACGGCTACTGTTCCTGGGTATGATCCTGGATACAGTCCAGAAAAAAGTGTTTCTCCCGGAGGAGAAAGCCAGGGAGTTGTCATCTCTAGTCAGAGACCTCCTGAAACCAAAACAGGTATCGGTGCATCACTGCACGCGGGTCCTGGGAAAGATGGTAGCTTCTTACGAAGCAATTCCCTTCGGCAGGTTCCATGCCAGAATCTTTCAGTGGGACCTATTGGACAAATGGTCCGGATCGCATCTTCAGATGCATCACTTAATAACCCTGTCTCCAAGAACCAGGGTGTCTCTACTGTGGTGGCTGCAGAGTGCCCATCTTCTGGAGGGCCGCAGGTTCGGCATACAGGACTGGGTCCTGGTGACCACGGATGCCAGCCTTCGAGGCTGGGGGGCAGTCACACGGGGAAGAAACTTCCAAGGACTATGGTCGAGTCAGGAGACTTCCCTTCACATAAATATTCTGGAACTAAGGGCCATTTACAATGCCCTAAGTCAAGCAAAATCCCTGCTCCTACACCAGCCGGTGCTGATCCAGTCAGACAACATCACGGCAGTCGCCCATGTAAATCGACAGGGAGGCACAAGAAGCAGGATGGCAATGGCAGAAGCCACAAGAATTCTCCGATGGGCGGAGAATCATGTACTAGCACTGTCAGCAGTGTTCATTCCGGGAGTGGACAACTGGGAAGCAGACTTCCTCAGCAGACACGACCTCCACCCGGGAGAGTGGGGACTTCATCCAGAAGTCTTCCAGATGCTGGTAAACCGTTGGGAAAAACCACAGGTGGACATGATGGCGTCCCGCCTCAACAAAAAGTTAAAAAGATATTGCGCCAGGTCAAGGGACCCTCAGGCGATAGCTGTGGACGCTCTAGTGACACCGTGGGTGTACCAGTCGGTTTATGTATTCCCTCCTCTGCCTCTCATACCAAAGGTATTGAGAATAATAAGAAAGCGAGGAGTAAACACAATTCTCGTGGTTCCGGATTGGCCAAGACGAGCGTGGTACCCGGAACTTCAAGAGATGATCTCAGAGGACCCGTGGCCTCTGCCGCTCAGACAGGACCTGCTACAGCAGGGGCCCTGTCTGTTCCAAGACTTACCGCGGCTGCGTTTGACGGCATGGCGGTTGAACGCCGGATCCTGAAGGAAAAGGGTATTCCGGAAGAAGTCATTCCTATGCTTATTAAAGCCAGGAAAGATGTTACGGCAAAGCATTATCACCGCATATGGCGGAAATATGTTGCATGGTGCGAGGCCAAAAAGGCCCCAACAGAGGAATTTCAACTAGGTCGATTTCTGCATTTCCTGCAAGCAGGAGTGAATATGGGCCTAAAACTAGGCTCCATTAAAGTACAGATCTCGGCTCTGTCGAGTTTCTTAAAATCACATTGATTTGAGCCACTAAAAACCGTGGATCTAAAATATCTCACGTGGAAAGTGGTCATGTTATTGGCCTTGGCTTTAGCCAGGCGAGTGTCAGAATTGGCGGCTTTATCATGTAAAAGCCCTTATCTGATTTTCCATATGGATAGGGCAGAATTGAGGACTCGTCCCCAGTTTCTCCCTAAGGTGGTGTCAGCGTTTCACCTGAACCAGCCTATTGTGGTGCCTGCGGCTACTAGGGATTTGGAGGACTCCAAGTTGCTAGACGTTGTCAGGGCCCTGAAAATATATGTTTCCAGGACGGCTGGAGTCAGAAAATCTGACTCGCTGTTTATCCTGTATGCACCCAACAAGCTGGGTGCTCCTGCTTCTAAGCAGACTATTGCTCGCTGGATTTGTAGTACAATTCAGCTTGCACATTCTGTGGCAGGCCTGCCACAGCCAAAATCTGTAAATGCCCATTCCACAAGGAAGGTGGGCTCATCTTGGGCGGCTGCCCGAGGGGTCTCGGCTTTACAACTTTGCCGAGCAGCTACTTGGTCAGGGGCAAACATGTTTGCAAAATTCTACAAATTTGATACCCTGGCTGAGGAGGACCTGGAGTTCTCTCATTCGGTGCTGCAGAGTCATCCGCACTCTCCCGCCCATTTGGGAGCTTTGGTATAATCCCCATGGTCCTTACGGAGTCCCCAGCATCCACTAGGACGTCAGAGAAAATAAGAATTTACTCACCGGTAATTCTATTTCTCGTAGTCCGTAGTGGATGCTGGGCGCCCATCCCAAGTGCGGATTGTCTGCAATACTTGTAAATAGTTATTGCTAACTAAAGGGTTATTGTTGAGCCATCTGTTGAGAGGCTCAGTTGTTTTCATACTGTCAAACTGGATATAGTATCACGAGTTGTACGGTGTGATTGGTGTGGCTGGTATGAGTCTTACCCGGGATTCAAAATCCTTCCTTATTATGTCAGCTCGTCCGGGCACAGTGTCCTAACTGAGGCTTGGAGGAGGGTCATGGTGGGAGGAGCCAGTGCACACCAGGTAGTCATAAATCTTTCTAGAGTGCCCAGCCTCCTTCGGAGCCCGCTATTCCCCATGGTCCTTACGGAGTTCCCAGCATCCACTACGGACTACGAGAAATAGAATTACCGGTGAGTAAATTCTTATTTTCTAAATAAGAGATAAGAAGGTGAAGTATAAATAAAATTAGTGAGAGTGAGCATCATAGAACTGCTCCACCAGTGTTTTTCAAATGAAAATGTAGGTGATCATCATGGTGATATCCACAGTGCCTGGTATTCCTGAGTGATCCCCCTTCAAAGTACTAGCCAGGTCTATCCTATCAGCTTCCGAGGTAGAAGATCGGGCTACTTTCAGGATAGTACGACCTTGAATAGTAAAGATGATATGTGAAGGAAGAGAGAACCCACTTCTGCTGTCTGTACTCTGCCTGCTACACGTCACTGAATAAATTGGCCCCAGGCTTTTCCAGATGAGAGAGTGTTGGAAAAGAGAGCAATCACCTGTCTTAAAGTGGAGTATATTGAATATCACAATAGTCTTCTTTCCACTTTAAGATGTTAGACAGAATAAAGAGAGAACCACTTCTGCTTTCTATTGTGACAGCAAAATGTGCGCTGAAAAGGGCGAGGTCCTTGCCAGCACTGCTGTCTGCCAGATGAGAGAGTGATGGAAAGAGGTACAGCTCAAAATAAAATAAAGTGTAGGGATAATCAGTACTGGGCAGCTTGATTACATTATTTCATTCAAAGGACATCCCATTTTCATGTATAGCTGACCACCTCTGAATTCACTAAACGAGTATGCACAAGAGCAGCAATGAATAGGCTGATATTTCTGAATAAGAAACTAATTAGAGATCACACACTTTGGTGCAATGAAATATCCCAAGTATTAATCAATCAGCATACTATAGTAGTTGGATATTTAGACAGAAGATCACCTCTGAATTCACTAGACGAGTATGCACAAAAACAGCAATGAATAAGCTGATATTTCTGAATAAGGAACTAGTTAGACATCACACACTTTGGTTCAATTAAATATCCCAAGCATTGATCAATCAGCATACTATGGTAGTTAGATGTTCAGACAGAAGTAACAGGATTTGTGGAAATAAACAAGATCATATTCACCTAGAACATATTTATATAATGGATCATTGGTAGCAAAAAAACCCTGGTCTCTCACCTGAGAATATTAAAAACTGAAACAATGTTGCAAACAAAGTTTTCAAGCAGTAGGTCTGCAGAATGAATTCAAAGATTCTTTGGTCAGTAAACTAATTCTATATCAATTCAACAATAGGGTATCCACATATGTAAATCATTGATTAAACCCATAAAATAGCGCAGTGTTGCAGAAGGTATATCATCAGACATTATTGTGCTGATTAATTCAAAAAATCATCATTATCCTCTGCTAACACAGAATTGGATCTGTAAGAATTCGGACACATTGGTTAACTGATATAAACAATCTTAGAATTTCATTATATAAGGATGGCAAAATATTGACGTGCTCTAAGGGAGGAGGGAGGGGGAAGCAAGGCAAATGCAGCCATGAATCCCTTAGCGCACGTCAATATTTTGAGGACTGACAGGGATTTATATCCCTCTGCAGGATTAACATTTAAATGCATCAACGCACACAATTATCATTGTTTCTATTTTAGAATACTTCCCTGCCATCCTTATATAATGAAATAAGATGAAATAAATAATGAGGTGCATTGCTATATTTGATACATATGTTGCACTTTCTTTTTCTGTAGAAAGCATTATTCTATGATTGTTTATATCAGTAAACCAATGTGTCCGAATTCTTACAGATCCAGTTCTGTGTTAGCAGAGGATAATGATGATTTTTTGAATTAATCAGCACAGTAATGTCTGATGATATACCTTCTGCAACACTGTGCTATTTTATGGGTTTAATCAATGATTTACAGATGTGGATACCCTATTGTTGAATTGATATAGAATTAGTTTACTGACCAAAGAATCTTTGAATTCATTCTGCAGACCTACTGCTTGAAAACTTTGTTTGCAACACTGTTTCAGTTTTCAATATTCTCAGGTGAGAGACCAGGGTTTTTTTGCTACCAATGATGCATTATATAAATATGTTCTAGGTGAATATGATCTTGTTTATTTCCACAAATCCTGTTACTTCTGTCTGAACATCTAACTACCATAGTATGCTGATTGATCAATGCTTGGGATATTTAATTGAACCAAAGTGTGTGATGTCTAACTAGTTCCTTATTCAGAAATATCAGCTTATTCATTGCTGTTTTTGTGCATACTCGTCTAGTGAATTCAGAGGTGATCTTCTGTCTAAATATCCAACTACTATAGTATGCTGATTGATTAATACTTGGGATATTTCATTGCACCAAAGTGTGTGATCTCTAATTAGTTTCTTATTCAGAAATATCAGCCTATTCATTGCTGCTCTTGTGCATACCCGTCTAGTGAATTCAGAGGTGTTCAGCTATACATGAAAATGGGATGTCCTTTGAATGAATTAATGTAATCAAGCTGCCCAGTACTGATTATCCCTACACTTTATTTTATTTTGAGCTGTACCTCTTTCCATCACTCTCTCATCTGGCTGACAGCAGTGCTGGCAAGGACCTCGCCCTTTTCAGCGCACATTTTGCTGTCACGATAGAAAGCAGAAGTGGTTCTCTCTTTCTTCTGTCTAACATCTTAAAGTGGAAAAAAGACTATTGTGATATTCAATATACTCCACTTTAAGACAGGTGATTGCTCTCTTTTCCAACACACTCTCATCTGGAAAAGCCTGGGGCCAATTTATTCAGTGACGTGTAGCAGGCAGAGTACAGACAGTAGAAGTGGGTTCTCTCTTCCTTCACATATCATCTTTACTATTCAAGGTCGTACTATCCTGAAAGTAGCCCAATCTTCTACCTCGGAAGCTGATAGGATAGACCTGGCTAGTACTTTGAAGGGGGATCACTCAGGAATACCAGGCACTGTGGATATCACCATGATGATCACCTATATTTTCATTTGAAAAACACTGGTGGAGCAGTTCTATGATGCTCACTCTCACTAATTTTATTCATACTTCACCTTCTTATCTCTTATTTAGAAATTAAAATAGAGATTTCAATTACATTGGACCGCATAGGTCGATATTTTAAAGGGAACAGAATAAATGTTAAGTTTTAGATTATTCATCATTACATCATTTCATTGTATACTGTTTTGATTAATAGTTACTATTTACTAATAAGAGTGCTCCCAAAAAGGATTTCTTTTGTCTTTTCCTTTTTGCATATATGTGTAGTTAATCTACAAAAGTATTTTGGGAGCACCACCAATAAGTAAAGTGCTACTGAAAGATTTGGCTATTAGCACTATTTATATTGGTTATTTTCAGATTTGTTTATATTTAAGTGTGGCTTTATAGTGCACTGCTAGTGCGGAACTGACAAACCATTGTACATTGCATAAATCATATAAGCACTGTGAGGTGTTGTCAATTATTACAAAATAAATATAAAAAAAAAAAGATAAGAAAAAAATATTAAAAATGTAAATAAGTGTGTGTGTTCAGGGCCAGGCAGTGGCATTGTGGTACAGTAATGCTAAGTAGGTGCCATGCCATCCACTGCATTAATACTATAGGCACCGTGAGTTGATATGGATCATGGTCAGTCCACGGAAGATAAGTAGCAGTAACCATTTACTAGTGCCCAAAAAAAGTAACACTAAGGCTGAAGAACAAACTGTGGGGTCTAGTTACTAAGCCTTGGATAGAGATAAAGTAGATGGAGATAAATTATCAGAAAATCTGCTCCTAACTGCCATGTCACAGGTTGTGTTTGAGAAATGATAGTTAGGAGCTGCTTGGTTGGGACTTTGGTGGTCATTCCGAGTTGTTCACTCGCTGCTATTTTTAGCAGAATTGCTAATAGGCTAAAATCCGGCAGTTCTGCGCATGCGTATGCACAGCAGGGTGCACGCGCTAAGCAATTTTACACAAAACTATGCTATTTTACTCACGGGCGAACAAAGCTTTTGCAATCGCTCTGCTGATCATAGTGTGATTGACAGGAAGTGGGTGTTTCTGGGCGGAAACTGGCTGTTTTCAGGGAGTGTGCTAAAAAATGCAGGTGTGCCAGGTATAAACGCAGGAGTGGCTGGAGAAACGGAGGAGTGGCTGGCCGGACGCAGGGCGTGTTTGTGACGTCAAACCAGGAACTAAACGGACTGAGGTGATCGCAATCGAGGAGTAGGTATGGAGCTACTCAGAAACGGCAAGGAAATACTTAATAGCAGAATTGCTCATCTTTCGTTAGCAATTCTGCTATGCTAAGATACACTCCCAGAGGGCGGCGGCCTAGCGTGTGCAATGCTGCAAAAAGTAGCTAGCGAGCGAACAACTCGGAATGAGGGCCTTTATCTCCGTCCACTTTATCTCTATACAAGGCTAAGTAAATAGACCTCTGAGTGTTCACAAATCCCTGGGGAGAGACCAGGGTTGTCCTCATTAGCTATGTGTAAGTCTGACATTTCTCATACTGTCCTCATAGAGAAGCCCCCTTCATCTCTTCTCACCATTTCTGCACCATCTGCAAATGTGGGAATGAGCAGTACAAGTAAAGATGGTGATTATGACATAGAAATATAGAATGCTAGTATGAAAGTGGAACAGGATGAAGAGTATATTTGTGTACTATCTGACACTAATGAGGATGATGACGATGTTGATTATGTTGTTTGTGTAAGTCAGCCACCAGTGGCAGCAGTTTTTGCCCATGATAAAAATAAAGCCATTGTGATGCCTGGGCATAAGACCAAAAAAGGCACCACTTGTGTGTGTGATTATTTTTATTAAATTCTGTCAATGTTTGTGAAGGCATCTGCTCCATTTGTGAGGCCAAAGTTAGTACAGGTAGGGACGTTAACCATCTAGGCACCTCCTCCTTCTTACATAATTTGTGGCATTAATAAAATAATTTTACAAAATTGTAATAATTTGTAATTAACACCCTCATCATCAACCCCTCACTAGTGATCAGAGGTAGTCATTCCAAAAAATTGGTTTGTGGGGACCCAAACAAACATAGCACTTCAACAACAAAAGTGGCAGTCCCTTGATTTGGTAGACTAGGAATGGGTGGGTGCTGGGTTGCTTTTTTTTGCAGAGACATTGATTATAGTTTTAATCTATTTAAATGCAAAAGCCCTTACTCACTCACTTACTCACTTACTCACTCACTCACTCACTCACTCACTCACTCACTCACTCACTCACTCACTCATCCTCTTACTTCCCGATATGTTAGGAAGCTGAAATTCAACACAGGTATTCTTCAGGTAGGAAATAGGAAAACTACATAATTATAATTTTCATAAACCTCCCCGATAATGCCCAAGCAAGCAATCGGATCAAAATTTGGATTGCACCTTCAATGTGTAGAATTTAATAAACTACAAAAATGCAAAAGCCCTCACTCACTCACTCACTCACTCACTCACTCACTCAATGAATGACTGACCCATCAATAATTTTCTTACTTCCTGATATGTTAGGAAGATTAAATTTAACATAGGTATTCTGCATGTGGGAAACAGGAAAACTACGCAATTAGAATTTAAAAAAACCTCCCCTAAGGGGATAAAAGGGGGTTGACATAATGATGTCATTACCGATGCGTGGCTTGCGTTGCATGAATGATAACGCCCAAATGGACAATCAGATCAAAATTTGGATTGGACCTCCAGTGTGTTGAATTTAATAAAATACAAAAATGGTCCTATCACTTTTTACCATATCTGCAACAGGTGCTCCTCAGGCAACGCCAAGAACCATGGATTAATATTTACTAACTTTAAGATGTCTCAAATTTACATCTCTATAGATTTACCAAATTTTGAACACTCATTTATATTTACAACCGTGAAAATCAGAAACTCCAGTGCAAAGAATGGATAAAACAGCTAGTACATTACTCATTTGCAACACATTTATAAACAGTGTTTGTGCTGCTACTTTGTTAGTTTAGCCAGCCAGCCTTTGGCCAATATAGGGGAATAATATTGTTAGCTATGAGGTGGTCATAATGGAAATGACTAGACATGAATATTACTGAGATTATTAATACTGTAAGAACAAAAACAGACCTAAATTATATTATCACAGCTGTTTTTAGCATAAAGAAATAAATTAAAAATACAGACCAAAACCAAAACCAAAACAAGTGGTCCTTTCAAAATTAGAACTAAACCAAAACATAAGATTAATACAGATCCAAAACCTAAATAAAATGCAGAGGTCGGCAGACATCTATAAATTGTATATATGTGGGGCATACAGGCAATATAAAGATGTACAGTAGTATAAACAAGTCCAGGAAGCAACAAATCAACAAACACAAATATGTTGATGAGTGTGTGCATGTCTTCATCTATTTGAAACACACTTCTGCTCCAACTAGGCATTTCACCATGCATTTCTACATTTGAGTTAGGATGTTCACATTTGCATATCCATGTACTTGCATTGGCTTTCGCAGGCATACTGTATGTCCAACACAGAATCAATGTCTATGTGTCTTAATAAACATCTAGGCCAGTGGTTCCTAAACTCGTGTCTGAAAGGACCCCTAACAGACCAGATTTTAACGTTATCCATGGCTCAAAATAGATGGTTAAATCAAAGAGGCACTAATTCAGAGCCTAATTCAGACCTGATAGCAGCAGCAAATTTGTTAGCTAATGGGCAGAACCATGTGCACTGCAGGGGGGGGGGGGCAGATAAAAACATGTGCAGACAGAGTTAGATTTGGGTGAGTTATATGTTTTTTTGTGCAGAGTAAATACTGGCTGCTTTATTTTCACACTGCAATTTAGATTTCAGTTTGAGCACACCCCACCCAAATCTAACTCTCTCTGCATATGTTATATCTGCCCCCCCCTACAGTGCACATGGTTTTGCGCATTAGCTAACAAATTTCCTGCTGCGATCATGTCTGAATTAGGCCCTAGGTCACCTGTGGCCAAGCATGGATATACTTAATACCTGGACCATTAGGGAAGCCCTTGAGGACCGAGATTGGGAACCACTGCTTTAGGTACATCTGCATAGAACAAAAAATACAGCAAATTCAAATCTGTAACACGGTAACATTTTTGTGTAAACTGTGTGAAATTCCATTATTTTAAATAACATTTAAATACCAGTGTTATTATATACTGCGGACACAAGGTGCATCTTATTTCCATATACGAAAATAGTGCACTAAATGTTGCAGCACTATGTCCCTTAAGAAAAAGCAAGTAGTCACACACGGTATACTGAGGTCTACCGCTCAGAGATATATATGTATTTGATATTAAATGGTATGCTTACAAAATAACATAAGTACAGTATATCATTCAGTATAACATATATAAGCCTAAGTAAGTGGTACAGAGTTATAGTTACATGGGAAACAGTTACAGCCAGCATACATCACCCTTAGGTCAGTGGACAGTCATCTCCATTTAGAATCAGCAATAATTGAGCTTCCTGGGTAAGGGAAAATACTTATATACTGTGTATTGGAGAAGGAACATTTCTGGGGCTGGGTCTTCTGCTATTGGTCCAGGGGTGGGAAATATCCAGTACACTGGGGATCATTGGTCGGCTCAAATGGTGGGTGATTACTAAGTCCTGAGATGTGATTATCATTGTTTACATCTGAGTTCCCGCCCCAAAACCAGTCAAACCCACCACATTATCATACAGTAATATACATGAATCCGGTATTGCTAATAACTTCTTGCCTCAATATGTGACAATATCCTCGCAACCACTGAATTATTACTTATGTGTCCCTGAACGATTTGATCCCACACATGGTATCCTTATGCAGTGTCCTTGATATTTAATGGAACAATACCTTTATATATATATATATATATATATATATACACACACACACACACACACACACACACACACACACACACACACACACACACACACACACACACACACACAGTTAACCAGTTGTGTAAAGGCTATGTTTAACTCATTGTGTAGGGGACAGGTCAGTGCTGTGTAGATCATAAAACCAGAATACATAATACATATGACATATCACTCTTAATTCAAGTATCAATATCTGGTCTGTATTTTATTGATTATAAATACACAGGATGCTGAAGTACATGAATGTGTGTTGAGCACACTATCAAGAATCTGCATGTCCTTGCTATTGTATCGTATCTGGCTTCTTGTTTGTTCTGACCTCTAGTGTAACAATGACAGTCCAGTATCTATTGACTCAACACACGACTCTCTATTGTTCGCGATTTACATTCTGTCACGATCCGGGTATCTGGATGCCATTACTTACCCTTCAGATGCCTCCTAAGGCTGGCTCAGCGTTCCAGGACCGGATCCCGCTGTTCCTGAGTTTCCACATGCAGAATGTCAGAGTGGTGATTTCATCAGCCGCGGCCTCCGCTGTGCCCGCGTGGTTAAATGTGCGCTTGTCAGTCTGGCGTCTCCTGTCTCCTGTGGCCGGCGCCGCCATTACTGTTTCAATTCTCACATGGATTACAAACCAAACTTCCCTCCAAGTGTCTGCATGGGCGCAGCCATCTTGAATTTTGTCATCTGATCATTTCCACCAATCTGCTGTCTGTATTGTTGATTTGCATAATTGCCTAGCCAACCCCTTCCTTGCTGCAGGTATAAGTAAGCTGTGCCTGAGCAAGGAAGGCGTCAGTGCTTTGGTTGTCTAACCTAGTTCCAGTTTGTCTCTCTCCTGTGGTTGTCTTCCAGGTTCCAGCTCCTGTCTCCAGACTTCTGCTATAGAGACCCGCACCAGCATTCCATCTGCGGTGTAGCCTGACTCTCCGATCCATTCTGGACTCACCTGTTTCCAGTTACAACAATCACCTGCTTCCAGCCCAGCTTCCAGCAGTGTACAGCTTCTCTTAAAGGGCCGGTGTCCTTTCTGCAGTTTACCACTCTCCACCGGTATTATTATTTCACCGCTCTCAAACTCCAAACTTCATTATCAATCACCTGCTTCCAGCCCAGCTTCCAGCAGTGTACAGCTTCTCTTAAAGGGCCGGTGTCCTTTCTGCAGTTTACCACTCTCCACCGGTATTATTATTTCATCGCTCTCAAGTTCGTTTATTATTTAATTGGTTCCAGCCAGTATCCACTCCGTACCAACAACAGTCTGGTTCCAGCCAGTATCCACAGCAGCCGTTTTATCTTCAGCAGCCCAGCCTTTCCTGGAACACCAGCTGGTACGATCCTGGGTTCTCTCCATTGCTACAGTCAGGCCTGGTAAGGACTTTCCAACTAGAAGATTATCAGAACTGTCTCACACTACCAGTGCCTGTGGCCCTTGCCACCCTGTAGTACCCAGGAATTGTATTTATCCTCTGTTGACTTTTATGTTTCCTTTACTGCTGCTGTGTTACGGAGTTTGTCATAATAAACATCATTGACTTTTATCCTGGTTGTCGTGGTCACGCCTTCGGGCAGTTATTCTACATGTTATTTACATGTCTAGGGGTCTGATACAACCTCCCAGGTTCCGTTACATCTCAGCCCCTACAACTGAGGCTGCCTCCCGTCAGCTCAGGCCCTCAGTTGTGACAGTAAGCACTGACCTAATGAATCCAGCCGGAGACCAGGATCAAGCGACCAGGCCGATGCAAGAACTGGCAGCCCGACTTGAACATCAGGAGGCTGCACAGGGCCACATCATCCGCTGTCTCCAGGATTTCTCTACACGGCTGGATGGGATTCAAACGACCCTCCGTGGACCTGGCACGTCCGGTGCGTCCACTACAGTGACACCAGCTGTAACCCCACCCACCTTACCCATTTCCAGTCCACATCTTCATCTTCCAACGCCAGCAAAATTTGATGGATCTCCAAGGTTCTGCAGGGGATTTCTCAATCAATGTGAAATCCACTTTGAGCTTCTACCTGGCAATTTCTTCAGTGACCGTACCAAAATTGCCTATATCATCTCCCTTCTCAGTGGCTCAGCCCTTGACTGGGCATCACCTTTATGGGAGAAGTCTGATCCCCTGCTATCCTCCTATACTGACTTTGTAGCTACATTCAGGCGCATCTTCGACGAGCCAGGCCGGATAACATCTGCTTCATCTGAGATTCTCCGTTTACGCCAGGGAACACGTACTGTGGGACAGTATCTTATACAGTTTAAAATCCTGGCATCCGAACTGGCATGGAACGACGAGGCCCTGTATGCTGCATTCTGGCATGGCTTATCAGAACGCATCAAGGATGAGTTAGCTACCAGAGACTTGCCCTCTAAGTTGGATGAGCTAATTTCTCTTTGCACGAAGGTTGATCTACGTTTCAGAGAGAGAGCAACCGAGCGAGGAAGATCATCTACTCCTAAATCTTCTGCTCCTCCTCCTCGTCAACCATCTCCATCCAAGGATGAGCCTATGCAAATTAGTCGTTCCCGTCTATCTCCCGCTGAGCGCCGAAGACGTCTCTCTGAGTCTCTCTGTCTCTACTGTGCAGCTCCGTCGCACACTATCAATGCCTGTCCCGAACGTCCGGGAAAACTCTAGATCCTAGCTCGCCAAGGAGAGGGCCGGCTAGGAGTAATGATCTCCTCTCCATCTCCTCATGACTGTAACCTCCCAGTGTCGCTCCAAATTGCTCAACGTTACAGGAACGTCATTGCCCTCCTTGATTCCGGAGCAGCTGGGAATTTCATAACCGAAGCTTATGTTAAACGGTGGTCCCTACCAACCGAAAGACTGTCCTCGTCCATCTCTTTGACTGCCGTGGATGGCAGCAAGATTTTTGACGCAGTCATTTCCTTAAGGACTCTTCCAGTTCGTCTGAGAGTGGGAGTTCTTCATTCTGAGTATATTTCTTTTTTAGTGATTCCAAGAGCCACACATCCAGTGGTTTTAGGCCTTCCATGGCTCCGTCTCCACAACCCATCAATTGACTGGACGACTACGCAAATACTGGCATGGGGTCCCTCCTGTGCTGAGACTTGTTTAGCCAAAGTTCTTCCTGTTTGTTCTTCCTTCCCCAGGTCATCTGATGTTCCGCCTCCTCCATATCAAGACTTCACGGACGTGTTCAGTAAAGCCTCTGCTGATATCCTTCCTCCTCATAGAGAATGGGACTGCCCAATCGACCTCATTCCAGGGAAGGTTCCACCGCGAGGCCGAACTTATCCGTTGTCTCTGCCTGAGACACACTCCATGGAAGAGTACATCAAAGAGAACCTGGCGAAGGGTTTCATCCGACCATCTTCGTCTCCAGCCGGCGCAGGCTTCTTCTTCGTTAAGAAGAAAGACGGTGGTCTGCGTCCGTGCATCGACTACAGAGGTCTGAACGACATTACCGTCAAGAACCGATACCCTTTACCCCTGATTACCGAGCTCTTTGATAGAGTTAGTGGTGCAACCATTTTCACAAAGCTGGACTTGAGGGGTGCCTACAATCTCATCCGAATCCGTGAGGGTGACGAGTGGAAGACCGCCTTTAACACCCGTGATGGACATTATGAGTACCTCGTCATGCCCTTCGGATTGAGCAACGCTCCAGCAGTCTTCCAGCACTTCGTGAATGAGATTTTCAGGGACATCTTGTACCGCCATGTCGTGGTTTATCTAGACGACATCCTCATCTTTGCTAATAATCTCGAAGATCATCGTTTCTGGGTAAAAGAGGTTCTTTCCCGTCTCCGTGTCAATCACCTCTATTGTAAATTGGAGAAGTGTGTGTTTGAAGTTAAAACCATTCCGTTTCTAGGTTACATTGTGTCCGGTTCCGGACTAGAGATGGATCCTGAGAAACTCCAAGCAATCCAGAATTGGCCTATACCCTTAAGCCTCAAAGGGGTCCAGAGGTTCTTAGGGTTCGCCAATTATTATAGAAAATTTATACGAGACTTTTCCACCATTGTGGCGCCTATCACTACATTAACCAAGAAAGGTGCTAATCCGTCCAAGTGGTCCGAGGAAGCTACACAGGCCTTTCACCTTCTGAAGCAACGGTTCATCTCTGCACCAGTTCTGAAACAGCCCGACACCGACTCTCCTTTTATCTTAGAGTTAGATGCATCCTCCGTTGGAGTAGGAGCAGTGTTATCCCAGAGGGCCAAAGATGGACATCTACATCCTTGCAGTTTCTTCTCCCGGAAGTTCTCCCCAGCTGAGCGCAACTATGCCATTGGCGATCAGGAGTTGCTAGCCATCAAGCTCGCTCTGGAGGAGTGGAGATACCTGTTGGAGGGAGCTTCCCACTCAATCACCATACTTACCGACCACAAAAATCTTTTATATCTCAAAGGCGCACAATGTCTGAATCCTCGTCAGGCCAGATGGGCACTTTTCTTCTCCAGGTTTGACTTTAAACTCCAGTTCTGTCCGGGTTCTCAGAATCGTAAGGCCGATGCCCTTTCCCGCTCATGGGAGCAAGAAAATGAGTCCGAGTCTGCAGACAAGCATCCTATTATTAATCCGTTGGCATTCTCCACGGTAGGGATGGACTCTACGCCTCCACCAGGGAAAAGTTTCGTTAAGCCAGTTCTAAGGAAGAAGCTCATGCATTGGGCCCATGCTTCCCGTTTTGCTGGACATACAGGCATTCAGAAAACCCTTGAATTTATTTCTAGGTCCTACTGGTGGCCAACTCTGAAGAAGGACGTTATGGAATTTATTGCCTCCTGCCCAAAGTGTGCCCAACACAAAGTCTCCCGCCAGTCGCCTGCGGGGCAACTGGTTCCATTATCTGTTCCCTGTCGACCTTGGACCCATTTGTCGATGGACTTTGTTTCCGATCTACCTATCTGCAACAAGTTTAATACCATCTGGGTGGTAGTTGACCGGTTCACCAAGATGGCACATTTCATCCCTCTCACCGGTCTTCCGTCAGCTTCCAAGTTGGCTCAAGTGTTTATACAAGAGATCTTCCGACTTCACGGTCTTCCTGAAGAGATCATCTCGGATCGTGGAGTACAATTTGTAGCCAAATTTTGGCGAAGTTTGTGTCAAGCCCTCCAAGTCAAGTTAAAGTTTTCCACGGCTTACCATCCTCAGACCAATGGTCAAACCGAGAGGGTGAATCAGGACTTGGAGGCCTTCCTCCGTATATATGTGTCTTCCTCTCAAGATGACTGGGTTCAACTCCTTCCTTGGGCCGAGTTCAGCCACAACAATCAATACCATTCCTCATCTTCTTCTACACCATTCTTCATTAATTATGGATTCCACCCTAAAGTCCCAGAATTCCAACCGCTTCCCGCAACTTCTGTTCCAGCAGTGGATGTCACCTTGCGTCAGTTTTCAAATAACTGGAGGAACGTCCGCGCAGCCCTGCTTAAAGCCTCATTCAGGTATAAGAAGTTTGCCGATAGGAAGCGTAGAGCGGTTCCTGCTCTCAAGGTGGGTGATCGTGTGTGGCTGTCCACGAAGAATTTGAGGTTGAGAGTTCCCAGCATGAAATTTGCACCTCGCTACATCGGACCCTTCAAGATTGAACAAGTCATCAATCCTGTTGCCTACAGGTTACAGTTACCATCCTTCTTGAAAATACCCAGGACATTTCATGTTTCTTTGTTGAAACCGCTGATCCTGAATCGGTTTCATTCCGCACTTCCTCCAGCTCCCAAAGTTCAGACTCAACGGGGAGTCGAGTACGAGGTGGCCAAGATTTTGGACTCACGTTTCCGTTACGGTCAGTTACAATACCTCATTGACTGGAAGGGCTATGGTCCTGAAGAACGCTCTTGGACCAATGCCTCAGACGTCCATGCTCCTGCCTTGGTCCGAAATTTCCAGGCAAAGTTTCCTTTAAAGCCTAAGAAGTGTCCTGGGGCCACTCCTAAAGGGGGGGGGGTGCTGTCACGATCCGGGTATCTGGATGCCATTACTTACCCTTCAGATGCCTCCTAAGGCTGGCTCAGCGTTCCAGGACCGGATCCCGCTGTTCCTGAGTTTCCACATGCAGAATGTCAGAGTGGTGATTTCATCAGCCGCGGCCTCCGCTGTGCCCGCGTGGTTAAATGTGCGCTTGTCAGTCTGGCGTCTCCTGTCTCCTGTGGCCGGCGCCGCCATTACTGTTTCAATTCTCACATGGATTACAAACCAAACTTCCCTCCAAGTGTCTGCATGGGCGCAGCCATCTTGGATTTTGTCATCTGATCATTTCCACCAATCTGCTGTCTGTATTGTTGATTTGCATAATTGCCTAGCCAACCCCTTCCTTGCTGCAGGTATAAGTAAGCTGTGCCTGAGCAAGGAAGGCGTCAGTGCTTTGGTTGTCTAACCTAGTTCCAGTTTGTCTCTCTCCTGTGGTTGTCTTCCAGGTTCCAGCTCCTGTCTCCAGACTTCTGCTATAGAGACCCGCACCAGCATTCCATCTGCGGTGTAGCCTGACTCTCCGATCCATTCTGGACTCACCTGTTTCCAGTTACAACAATCACCTGCTTCCAGCCCAGCTTCCAGCAGTGTACAGCTTCTCTTAAAGGGCCGGTGTCCTTTCTGCAGTTTACCACTCTCCACCGGTATTATTATTTCACCGCTCTCAAACTCCAAACTTCATTATCAATCACCTGCTTCCAGCCCAGCTTCCAGCAGTGTACAGCTTCTCTTAAAGGGCCGGTGTCCTTTCTGCAGTTTACCACTCTCCACCGGTATTATTATTTCATCGCTCTCAAGTTCGTTTATTATTTAACTGGTTCCAGCCAGTATCCACTCCGTACCAACAACAGTCTGGTTCCAGCCAGTATCCACAGCAGCCGTTTTATCTTCAGCAGCCCAGCCTTTCCTGGAACACCAGCTGGTACGATCCTGGGTTCTCTCCATTGCTACAGTCAGGCCTGGTAAGGACTTTCCAACTAGAAGATTATCAGAACTGTCTCACACTACCAGTGCCTGTGGCCCTTGCCACCCTGTAGTACCCAGGAATTGTATTTATCCTCTGTTGACTTTTATGTTTCCTTTACTGCTGCTGTGTTACGGAGTTTGTCATAATAAACATCATTGACTTTTATCCTGGTTGTCGTGGTCACGCCTTCGGGCAGTTATTCTACATGTTACTTACATGTCTAGGGGTCTGATACAACCTCCCAGGTTCCGTTACATCTCAGCCCCTACAACTGAGGCTGCCTCCCGTCAGCTCAGGCCCTCAGTTGTGACACATTCCCAACAACAAAAATCCTGAGTAAAGGACACTACAGTGTATGTTCACAATGGCTGTTTAAGCAATCTGATATGTTTAAGACACTATTTGATGTGTATTCCTGGAGATACTACATTTGAGTGTGTGTAAGAATTATTTGCTATTTTTGTCACACTATGATATTTATTAGCAAATGCATCTTCTACCGTAGTGCGCACAGTAACTTGCCATTATGGTAATTCGCGCCCTACCGTATCGATGCATGCATCGTAGATGCATCCATTAATAAATGCCATAGCATATTCTAAATATCGAAATATGCAATTTGACTTCGACAACTGTATGTGCGTGTTAGTGTCTGTTTTCACTTGTCCTTTAAAAACAGATGTTTCAACAAGAGTCTCAGGCATTATCCAGTTGATTTTAAACCTGAAAGTCTCAGGTGCGTGCACACTAGGCGTTTTTTGCCCTGCGTGTATGCCCAGCGATCATGTGAACATCGTTGGCAGGAAAAACGCTCAGTGCATACACACTGAGCAAATTTTCACTGTGCTCAGCGATGTTCACGGGGGTGAACCACTTTCCACAGTAGGAGACTGTGGACAGTGGTTCACTCGGCTGGTAAAACAGCCCAACAGATGGCGACGGCCAGCGATGATGCGGGAGCACACATCTCCACTCACCGCTCTTCATTCGGCCATACACACTGGCTCAAAGTAGCTCCAACTGCCAAAAGTGAGCTACTTTGAGCTCAAAATCGGCTGGTGTGTATGGGCCTTAAGGATAAAGACTAGGGGGTATATTTACTAAAAATTGTATTTTCCCGATTGAGGTTAAAGTTCAATCACGAATGACATCGAAAGAGTAAAGTTGCAACTTTTTGAATTTATTACGACTAATTTACTAAGCTGTCGTATTCTGCATTTACCGATGCCGATGTCATTCGTTTTTTTTTTGCAGTGTTTTACGTGAGTGACTTGTAAAACACTGCCGACTTTAACACAATGAATCTCGGCCAGATCTGAGAGATCCGTGCTGGGCTTCATTGTGCACCTTTATTAAATTAAAAATCATTGTTAAAATCTAAAAAAAAAATGTGTGGGGTCCCCCCTCCTAAGCAAAACCAGCCTCGGGCTCTTTGAGCCGGTCCTGGTTGTAAAAATATGGGGGGAAAAGTGACAGGGGTTCCCCCATATTTAAACAACTAGCACCAGGCTCTACACCTGGTCCTGGTTCCAAAAATACGGGGGACAAAAAGCGTAGGGGTCCCCCGTATTTCTGAAACCTGCACCGGGCTCCACTAGCCAGATACATAATGCCACAGCAGGGGGACACTTATATATAGGTCCCTGCGGCCCTGGCATTACATACCCAACTAGTCACCCCTGGCCGGGGTACCCTGGAGGAGTGGGGACCCCTTCAATCAAGGGGTCCCCCCTCCTCCAGCCACCCAAGGGCCAGGGGTGAAGCACGAGACTGTCCCCCCCATCCAAGGGCTGCGGATGGGGGGCTGATAGCCTTTTTGTCAAAAAATTAATATTGTTTTTAGTAGCAGTACTACAAGTCCCAGCAAGCCTCCCCCACAAGCTGGTACTTGGAGAACCACAAGTACCAGCATGCGGTGGAAAACCGGGCCCGCTGGTACCTGTAGTACTACTACTAAAAAGATACCCCAATAAAAACAGAAGACACACACCTTGAAAGTAAAAGTTTAATACATACATCCACACCTCCATATACACATACTTACCTATGTTCACACGAGGGTCGGTCCTCTTCTCCATGTAGAATCCATGGGGTACCTGTTGAAAAAATTATACTCACATAATCCAGTGTAGATGGCTCCTCTTCTTTTCTATTTGTAATCCTGGTACTTTGCAAAATAAAAAAACGGACACCCGACCACGCACTGAAAGGGGCCCCATGTTTTCACATGGGACCCCTTTCCCCGAATGCCAGGAACCCCCCCTGACTTCTGTCTAAGAGGGTTCCATCAGCCAATCAGGGAGCGCCACGTTGTGGCATCCTCCTGATTGGCTGTGTGCTCCTGTAGTGTATGACAGGCGGCACACGGCAGTGTTACAATGTAGCGCCTATGCGCTCCATTGTAACCAATGGTGGGAACTTTGTGGTCAGCGGTTGACCGAAAGTAACCTCACCGCTGACCACAAAGTTCCCACCATTGGTTACAATGGAGCGCATAGGCGCTACATTGTAACACTGCCGTGTGCTGCCTGTCATACACTACAGGAGCACACAGCCAATCAGGAGGGTGCCACAATGTGGCGCTCCCTGATTGGCTGATGGAACCCTCTTAGACAGAAGTCAGGGGGGGTTCCTGGCATTCGGGGAAAGGGGTCCCATGTGAAAACATGGGGCCCCTTTCAGTGCGTGGTCGGGTGTCCGTTTTTTTATTTTGCAAAGTACCAGGATTACAAATAGAAAAGAAGAGGAGCCATCTACACTCACTGGATTATGTGAGTATAATTTTTTCAACAGGTACCCCATGGATTCTACATGGAGAAGAGGACCGACCCTCGTGTGAACATAGGTAAGTATGTGTATATGGAGGTGTGGATGTATGTATTAAACTTTTACTTTCAAGGTGTGTGTCTTCTGTTTTTATTGGGGTATTTTTTAGTAGTAGTACTACAGGTACCAGCGGGCCCGGTTTTCCACCGCATGCTGGTACTTGTGGTTCTCCAAGTACCAGCTTGTGGGGGAGGCTTGCTGGGACTTGTAGTACTGCTACTAAAAACAATATTAATTTTTTGACAAAAAGGCTATCAGCCCCCCATCCGCAGCCCTTGGATGAGGGGGACAGCCTCGGGCTTCACCCCTGGCCCTTGGGTGGCTGGAGGGGGGAACCCCTTGATTGAAGGGGTCCCCACTCCTCCAGAGTACCCCGGCCAGGGATGACTAGTTGGGTATGTAATGCCAGGGCCGCAGGGACCTATATAAAAGTGTCCCCCGGCTGTGGCATTATGTATCTGGCTAGTGGAGCCCGGTGCTGGTTTCAGAAATACGGGGGACCCCTACGCTTTTTGTCCCCCGTATTTTTGGAACCAGGACCAGGCGCAAAGCCAGGTGCTGGTTGTTTAAATATGGGGGAACCCCTGTCATTTTTTCCCCCATAATTTTTCAACCAGGGCCGGCTCAAAGAGCCCGAGGCTGGTTTGGCTTAGGAGGGGGTCCCCACGCATTTTTTTTAAATAAAAATAACACTTTCCCACCCCTTCCAACTGAAAAACATGCACGTATCTCATGGATCCATGCATGCCTATCCGAACACGGTAAAAAAAAAGCAGGTCTGGTTTTTTTTAGCACTTTTTCACGATTTGTATTTTAGCATGGCAGTGTTTGGCTATTGTCGGCAGTGTTTGTGATTTGCACTTTTTAGTAAATGACCGATTTCTACCAAATTCCTGGCGTATTTGACCGATGGTGTATTGATTCGTAATTTTTTTCCTAGGACTTCCAAAATAATACGAATGCCCTCATCACTGCCGTGATTTTAGTTTAGTAAATTCCCGAGATGACACTTTGAAGAAAAAACACCATCTCGGTCAAAATCGGGACCTTAGTAAATATACCCCTAGGTGACAACAAATTCAATCTGTCACTGCTAAATAGCGAAAATCTATACTTTAACAGCAAGAAAGGTCAGTTTGTCACAAATGTATTTGACTTGTGGACTAAGTGACAACTAATTAAATCTTTCCCTGCTATCCAGCAAAAATCTATAATTTAACAAGAAAGTACATTTTGGATAATAAAAGTAGTTTTTTGCTGAACTAAATAATTTATCCAAATTAGAAAATGCTAATATTGCTTAAGAAAGTCGAGCTGTGGCATCACTTTGGGCCAGCAAAATCAAAGTACAGTATTGGCTTACTGGACCAGTAGGTAACAGAAATTAATTTTCTTTGAGAATTTTGCACTGTTAATTTTATGCACAAAGTCACACTAGTGATGATATTGTTTGCTTGATCATTTGAGGTTGTTGCCCTACATCAGAACCGCTTTGAATTCTGTCCAGCAGGCGTGGTGTTATCTGGCGCAATGCTGCGCAACACAATTTTATAATAATATGTTTGCTAGTGGAAAAACAGGAAATTATTTCTTAAATGTATTTTTAAAGTTGCAATAGACTGTCACAAGAAAACTGTAATACTGTATATCTTCAGATAAGCAAATTAAATTATGTTTGGGTGTTCTTTATAACAAATGCTATGTTGTCTGCTCTCAGCGGAACATAGGAAAATAAAGAACAACAAAAAAAAACATTTTGGTGAAATTTATTATTTGTGATTGAAATTACTGATGAGGAAATACTTGCTATGTCCACTCTTTTTAAGTAAAAACTGAATATCATAAATTTTCCATGGCTCGTTTTGTGAATGCTACAAAATACTGCTCGTATTTCTATTACTTTTTTTTAAAGACCCCCTCCGCCCACTCACACTCTCACAGATTTTATTATACCATTGTTTGAAATAATCTTCTGTTGAAAGAAGATATGACACCTAAGATCAGTGTTTTTTTTTCTTCATTTCAACAACTACTGTATTTCAGTGTAAAACAAAAATTAGCACTTTAATTTGAGAAATATTTCACCTATTTCAATTTTTCACCTGTTTAAGTAATAGATGTTTTTTAAATGTAAAATTATGTCCTACGTTACCATCACATTCAGTCACTAGATGGCACCTAAAAAACATGCAGCACATACAGTTCAGTAGCTCAGTCATCTCGCTGTAATTGTAAGATATAATATTGTGCTGTAGGTGACGCTGTTTCGCTTAAATGCAGTCTATAAACACTTATGTTATTCCAGCTTTTATGTAACGCTAATATCATCAGATTAGGTATCTTTCTTTATAAAGTACCACCACAAATGAATTCCAATGCAAATGAAATCAAAGTTGTCAGCCTGTTCTTGAGGCACTTTCAATTTTAAAGATTTTTGATTTTCCTTTGTGGTGAAGATGGCTTAGGAATAACCTGAAATCTTTAAATGACACTTTTGTCTGTAGTTTTCATTTCTTTTGTTACTTTTGGTGAAATGTGATTAACGTTTTCCATGGCAATGTTAAAATGAGGAAGAGCTAATGGAGTATAAAACTGACAATGAAAGTATTTATTACGATATGAAGGTCATTATTAAAACATAAATCCAGCTTGTATACGTGTAGAAAATGTTGTGTGCGTGTATGAATATATATGTGTATGCTTTACAAGTTTGCGTGCTGTACGTGCTATGAAAGAGGTGCTCATTGTGGATTCAGAGTTGAGAATCTCTCCTGTCTGTTACAATATATGAAGAGCACAGAGATGTTTGGAGGATGTAAGTGTAAGTCAGTCATTGCAGCCAAGCTGTTTCCTTTACTCAGATTTGCACCAGACATCTACTTACTGCTGATAAAAAAATTCCTAACGCACATTACACATCCTAGAGAAAATTGAATTGCAAACTAAAGTCACTCGGATTACTGTAATGTCATTGTCTTTAGAATTGTACCTGTTATTGCTTAAAATATGGGTCACTAAATAATTTGCATCTAACATTTGAAAGATTCTATTAATTCTGATGAGATGAAAAACATTTTGCAATAATGGAATGCAACGTTATGACGTAGTGTGAGTTTGAAAAGAAGAGAATGCATTTACTATGGGATGAGATTTGTTAACAAAGTGTATATACAGCACCACTAATAATATGCCTCTGCATTTTTAACTTTACACAATAATGTTTGCACATTCAACAGTGTTATGCATCTTTGTATAATATATATTGCTATATTTATAGATATGTGGTGCGGCCTCATTAACATTCATGCAGGTAGTCACTGCTGTTTCATACTGTTGATCTTCATTGTACAGTGCATTGTTTACATGGGTGTTCTATGCAACAGTTATGGTGTTGTGTACTGAATTTATACAATTGCTCTTATAACATCATACTTGTTATTGAAGGAAAGCAAATATGGGTAGACGCCTGTATTCGTATTAGTTAACGTATAAATGCATCTATTGGAAAATGGTGTTAAAGCAATTTACAGTCGCTCCTGGTTTATGTATTATTTTGATGGCTTTATGTGACTGAACAGAAGGTGAAATAGCTCATGTAATGTATTCCATAATGAGAATTCTAACTTGAAAACTATACATATTGTATGAATGGTATTCCGTGTAATTCAAACACTTAACATATATGTTGAGAGCACTGTAATTACTGTATTGTAATGTGATAATATACAATAACAAATGCACAGTAAGTATAATTGTAATCAGCTATGTGTTAAATACATGTTAGGCAAATGGTACCAAAACTGCAAGACTCTAACAGGATTAACTCACAGCAGCAATGCATGCTCTTTGACTTCAGTAGAACAGCCAGCATATAGTATGTACACATTAGTGATGTAAGTAGCTAAGATTATGTAACGTGCAATTATGTGTATTTCCTAAAGAAAATGTTTTCCAAAGTCTGAGCTGTATGCTTTTTCAAAGTAAGTTTTGCTAAGATCATTCTGGGTTATGTTTTATAAAGTGTTTGCTCTATGACTACCACAAGCTATGAAATATTAGTACGTTCTTGGTCAGTTTCAGCACTGAGAGGCGGACAGCTCCTTCTTTAGCTACAATACATGCGAAGAGCTCGGTGGATAGCACAAACTAAAATAAATGACTCATCTCAGGTTTTATGCTAAGTCTAGACAGATACCAACACTTGTAGTGGGGCATTTCGTCCCTGGTGAATAATATAAAGCCGCTGGAAAAATGTAACAGAAGGTAGAAGTGATTAAGTGTTTCTGATGCTCTGAAGAGTCAGTGTTAACCTCAGCAGTCTGCTCTGTATTCTCTGGCTGAATGAAACAGCCCCTCCCCTCTTGGAGGAACGAGAGAATGTACAGTATAAGAACATTGCAGGGAAGAAGTCCGCAGCAAATAAGCTTAAGCTTCTTTTAGCCGCACCATAGTATTTTGGTCAAAGATTTATGGACATTTGCAAGAAAAGTTTGTGCTACTTTTTAAGTGTGGTCGTGGACACCTCCAAGTAATTGTTGTATCCTAGCAGGGGCAACAGGCATAAGTAGACTTCGCAAGAGCCTCGAGGTTGGAGACTTTAGCAATGCAATTGAATACTGAATTTTAACCAGTTGTTGATTGTTCTAAAACTTTACATTTAATCCAAATCTATAGAGTTGAACAGAACACCCAATAATCTGCGTCCACAGCTGTCTGAGTTACGGAACTTCATTGACTCGAGTTGGCTCATTCCTATCCTGTCTTTGTGAAAGATGATCACTGGCCACATCTCCAATACAACCTTGATACAGACTAATGGGAGTCTGGTGGCACCGAGCATACTACCAGAAACGTCAATACCACACAATCGTGAGATGGCATTTTTTATTATCCGATGTGTAATCCCTTCCTTGTACTTGGTCATCATTATGGTGGGACTTCTGGGCAACATAACTCTTGTGAAGATCTTCATTACCAATAGTGCGATGAGAAGCGTCCCTAATATTTTCATTTCAAGTTTGGCCGCTGGGGACCTGTTGCTGCTGGTGACTTGTGTGCCAGTAGACGCTTTCCGATTCTTCTTTGAGGAGTGGATGCTCGGGGAAGTGTGCTGCAAACTTATCCCGTCAATTCAGCTGACCTCAGTTGGGGTATCTGTGTTCACACTCACCGCTCTCAGTGCTGATAGGTGAGTAACAAAAAGACTGAGCTCACACTGCATCTTCACCGAGTTCTTATCAGTAGTCATCACCAATGCAGAAGTACACTGTTGGGGTGTTACTGTCTTACTGATTTACTGTTATTAATAACAAAACAACAAAACAAATGTATGTTCAGCCATTGATATTTGCATGTACTCATAAGTCTATTAAATATTTCTGCTTTTGGTGCTGGGTGGATCTCTGCTATCATTGTGGATTGCTTTACATTACTTGCCTACCCATGTTATATTGTAATGGAATTGTCTTCCTCAGATAAACTGCCAAACGTATTATAGCATAGCTGAGAGTCCTGTATGGTGATATAGCCCACTTTTCTTACTGTACCGTATATTGCCCAGATCACTGTAACACAAATTACTAATAGCTTACTGCACACGTTGCACTTAAGTAGTGCACTATAAAAGGTTTCAACAAATTATATAATGTGTATGCATTTTATTAATATAATAGCAGTTGTCCTTACACTCTGTTATTTGTCAACAACTGTGCTGCACTTTTCTATTGTTAGGAGGAAATTACTTTTAGCAGTAAGATCTAGGAAAACATGAAGGCAATAATAATATTACCTTCAGTAACATTTAGAAATAACGTAAAGAAGCCAGCATTTCATACGTTATATGTTTAAGATATTTGGTTAGCTTAGTGTGGAGGTTTGCATACAAACATGGTTGTCACAGTTCTGTGTTTATAAAATGGTATTGTTGCTCTGTAACTATGTACATACATAAAGCGAGGAGTGCAATAATACTGTTAATAAGTTTAAAACACTTTAACATACTGTATGCTTTAATAAGTCAAATCCCATTCAACACTGTTATATTGTTAAGTCAGAATCTCTGTTTTAGGAGCTGGGTTATTGAAGATTTAAAGTGAATACTTCACAAATGTATTAAAATAGATCCTTATCCCTTTCTTTAATTTTCCTGATGCACTGATTTCTATGTCAATATATTTGTGTTTATTGCATACATAGTGTCTAATGTGGACTATATACTAAACAGTCTAAACTGAACACAGTAAGTTTTCCTGCTCCCTGTTTTGTCTGAAATGAGTGATAATGTACATACAAATAGAGCAGTAGTTATTAACAATTCAGCTAGCCTTGAAAATCATATTGTACATGCTTTGGATTAACTAGTGTTTTGTTAATTGTAGTTGCATTGCATAAGTCATAATGCACATAGCCATGTCAGCAGTGGAAGAAAAATATAACACACACACACACACACACACACACACACACACACACACACACACACACACACACACACACACACACACACACACACACACACTATGGTATTTATTAAATGGCTTGATTCAAGCAATCAGTGGACTGTAGAAATCTAATATCACAGCCTTTCATCTCCTGTTTTAGCGCACCATGTTAGTAAATTGGCTAGTATAGTCATACTACAAGAGAAGATAATTCATTACTGCTGGCATCTAATCTGCCAGGTTGCCAGCTACATCCCTTCATATATATGTCTGTTCATGTATTGAAATCAATAATTTTGCCCTCCGTTAAACTATGAAAGAAAATAGGGGTGCTTTTGGTCATGTGATGGAACATTTTCCTGCTGTGATAATTGATGGTCGAACTCTATGAATTGATTTGCTGATTCTGCAATAAGGTTAAATTTCAGAAATTTGCCATCAGCAAATTTATTTTGCTCCCATTCACCAAAATTGGGCATACTTAATAACATTCAAGTCAATTAATAAACGCCAACAAATGTTACATGTCTACAGCCTCTTAAAAGTAACTTACAAATCTCATCATATTCATTATCCCTGGACTGTACTCCGAAAAACATCTACAATATGGATGCTAACTGTGACCTGTGCTGGGAGCTGTTGCTGTCAATGTTGTACACATCTGAGTGCCCTTTGCTGCACCAATGCATTTTCTATTGCCTTTCCTATTTTGCACAGTTTTTAAATCCTACCTTTTTTATCAAGTTGTCATAATGTATAGATTTATATTTTTTTTGTTCTAACTCTATAGTTTCTGTACTTCTCTCTAGAGGGGATGTCAAAAGGTCAATAATAACAATGTCGACATTACTAATTTCGACACCACAATGTATACAGTTATGTCAACATTCTCAGATTATCGATAGATGAAATGTCAACATTGTCATAATGTCAACATTATAGCTAGTGTAAAGGCCCATACACACTAGCCGATTTTGAGCTCAAAGTAGCTCACTTTTGGCGTTCTGAGCTACTTTGAGTGTTTGGCTGAGCGATAAGCGCCGCCGCTGTCTGTCGGGCTGTTTGAACAACTGAGTGAACCACTTTCCACAGTCTTCCACTGTGGAAAGTGGTTCACTCCCCGTGTGTGAACATCACTGGGCACAAGGAAAATCGCTCAGTGTGTATGCACTGAGCTATTTTCTTGCCAGAGATGTTCACATCATCGCTGTGCATACACGCTGGGCAAAAATGCCCAGTGTGTATGCACCTTAAGGCTGTGGGGAGAGATTAGGGTGTGTGTGTGTGTGTGTGTGTGTGTGTGTGTGTGTGCGTGTGCGCTTCAGTTAGGCACTAGAGGGAGGGTTAGGGATAAGGTTTAGGGATAACAGAGAAATAGTTACTGGATGCTGGAGGATCGGAGATCTGAACCAGAAGAGACGGTCACATGCCTACCAGAAGATGCAGCTACAGTCACAAGTAGTAGAAGGTAAGTCACTGGGCCACCAGAGACAATATGTCAAGATTCTAACATGTTGACATTTCATCACTGTCTACATGATGAATGTCAACATGGTCAATGTTGACATTATGACCATGTCAACATTCTCATGTCAACGTGATAAATGTCGACATTATGATTGTTGACATAACATTCACAATCCTTCTAGAGTTATAATATACTCAGATAGCACCACCATCGGGGGTGGTGGTTGGGGTCCCGGTCGATGGCAGTTAATTGAGTTAATTGATAAATAATTTCACTTACACAGCACAGCATAAGCTGCAAGCCCTGGCAGGAGAGTTACATGAATGACTCATCCCACAGCTGTTAATTAACTCTGCAGATTCCCAGCAGACATGTGATCGACACTAGAGCCTGGAGGTCAGCAACCTACCCCAATAAGCAGACACAGCACATTAAGTACAGTGGTACTGGGCAGTAGCATATTTACCACAAGTCATCCAAAGTGGCTGCTTAGGCACCTTTGAGTCCCAGGGGACCCACTGACAAGGTGAGTCCCAGGGGACCCACCAAGAAGGCTGTATAAAGGGCATTTCTGGTGGACCATGAGCTCCACCAAAATTGTCAGAGATCAGGGATGGCTGAATACTCCCAGCAGGCTGTCACTGATTAGACAGCTGTTGGGTGTGGGCTCCACTGCACGCCTGTGTCTCCAGTCCTGCAGTATTGTGCATGTGACCCATCATGACACATGTGTGTATGACATCAGATGCACAGAGAGTGGAGTCAAGACACGCACAAAAAACATGAGGTCTTGCAGTGTATATTATGATACTATTTTTTAAAACTTGTATAACATCCACCTACTTCAAATTAGAGATGAGCGGTTTAGATTACCTGGAATCTGAACAGCTCCGAACTTCCGCGGCTCAGGGTTTCCCACCAGGCTCGGATTTCACATTGAGGCAAAGTGTCAGATTAGCACAGTATTTGGATTCTATAAAAGGGCACCGTAGCCGGGCCTTGGCCTTTATTTCTGAGTAGTGGTTCTGCAACTGTCAGTGAGGTATCTTCTTCTGCCTCTCATGACGAGGCAGGAATGTTTTACTCTGAGCCTAGAAGAGGTGTAAAAAAAAATGAAAACCACTAAGTCAGTAGAACAAACTGTTTGTTTAGAACCGTCACACATCCCTGAGGAGAGTCTAGAGGTGTCCACGTTAGCTATGTGTGAGTCTATTTCTCACACTGTCCTCATAGAGAAGCCTCTTTCATCACCTTACACTATTTCTGCACCATCTGCACATGTGGGGAGCAGTACAAGTAAAGAGGGTGATAAGGACTTCATTCAAATTTAGGATTCTTGGGTGAAAGTGGAACAGGATGAAGGGAATATGTGTGTACTACTACTATCTGACACTGCGGTTGAGGATGTTGATGATGTTGTACAAGTAATCCACTAGTGGCAGCAGTTCTTGCCCATGATAAAAAGAAAGCCATTGTGATGCCTAGGCGTCTCTCCCATGCTCCCCCGGTCACCTCACCTGGTGAGATGCTAAGGTTTGGCTAATGTGCGACACCCGGACATGGTGGCTGTCCTGTTATACAGCAGTCATTATACATCAGAGAAAGCCGTGATCAGAAGAAACCAGCCTTATTGCAGAGAGCTGGGGGTCTGTCAGCCGGAGAAGGGGTCTGACCTAACGCTTCCCTAATATGAGGGGATTTCCCTCTCCCTGGATTTGCAGTACTCTGCAAACTTTTATTCTCTCCCTTGTCAGAGTCATCCTCTCCCTGGCATTATATGTGTTCTGTCACAATCTCCCTCCACTGGGGTCCCACACACATACCCTCAGGTGGTGTTGGTAACACCCACAGACCCAACTCATTACCTCCTCCAAGGGAGTGACCTATCTGCATAAGCAGATAATTTATGGTTATATAGGTATGTGTGCAGGTGTCTTGGAGGCGAGCAGTGTGTCACTGTCTTCTCTGAGCTGGCCCCCCCTTCCCTGGCCATTTCCACTCCTCCTCAGTGTTCTTATGCCTCTGTGTGATGACAGAGAATCTGACATGCACAGTAGGCATTTCAAGATACTGAGCAACTCCGTCAGGGTGCCATTTTTTATAGCAGTGGAGCAGGCCGACCAGTGCCAGCATGGAGTACCTACATGCTGCAGCCTGTTCTGCTGTTCCTGGATGTTCATGACCATCCTCCCCTCATGAGTCTGACTGTCCGGGACTGCCCTGCCACCTGTGTGTCCTGACCTGAGACAGCGGCTGCTCCCCTGCTGAGCCCTGATTAAGGCTGGGCCAGCCCTGGTGTGCAGAGTCTGTGGACTGCAGAGGCTGTGAGTGTCTGAGTGACTGACTGCTGTGTGTGATAAAATACTTTGGTGCAATTTATTACCATTAATCTATTTCTTGTTAATGAATATTCTGTTTTATTTCTTCCTCAGTATTGAAAATGGGAGGGGGGATAACTAAGTGGGAGGAGCTATGAGTAGAGGGGAGGAGTAAGGATCCCATAAAAGTAAAGTCTAGATCTACCACTGCTCTTGGGTTTGGAACTATTTTCACCCAAATCCTGACAATGTTTGTGAATGCATCTGCTCCATATGAGGCCAAAGTTAGTACAGGTAGGGACGTAAGACTACTAGGCACCTCCTCCATGTTACTTCATTTTCGGCTAGTTCATGAAATTTATTTTACAAGAGTATAATGTTATTAACACCCTCATCATCAATCTCCTCTTTAGCGATCAGAGGTAGTTATTCCAAAAAATTGTTTTGTAAATGCCCAAACAAACCAAGCACTTCAGCCACAAAAGTGACAGTCCATGTCACGGAAGTGCTTGGCCTGTTTAAATGTCCTTTTCAATATTCAACATAAGGATGTATGGGAGAGCTCAAGGACAATTTCATCTTGCACCATTTTTAATTTCTGGCACTGCTGTGTGACAATGGGGTAATTCAGAGTTGATCGCAGCAGCAAATTTGTTGGCTGTTGCGCAAAACCATGTGCACTGCAGGGGGGCAGATATAACATGTGCAGGGAGAGTTAGATTTTGGTGGGGTGTGTTCAAACTGAAATCTTAATTACAGTGTAAAAATAAAGCAGCAAGTATTTACCTTGCACAGCAACAATATAACCCACCAAAATCTAACTCTCTATGCAAATGTTATAGCTGCCACACCTACAGTGCACATGGTTTTGCCATACTGCTAACAAATTTGCTGCTGCGATCAACTCTGAATTACACCCATTGTTTTTTAGATATGCTGTAAAACGGCCATGTGTTTGTGCCACTGCTTTGTCGCTTAGTAACTAGCCAGCTAGCTGCAGCCTTTGGCCCAAACTGGATGACATCAATATTATGAGCTGTGAGGTGGTCAAAATTGACTGGAGATGAGTGGAAATCAATGTTAATGAGGTTAATAATATGCTAGGAACAAAAAAACGCCCAAATTATGTGCAAGGCTGGCTGTCAACTTACCTTTGTAGCCGCTGCTGGTAAGGAAGAATTTGTTCCCAAACTCCCTAACAAATTTATGTGTGTGTGTGTGTGTGTTTATGTGTAGGGGAGGGGGGGGGGGGGGGGGAGAAGTTCATCTGTTTTGGAACAAATTCATCCCTGTCTCATTTTGTAATAAATGCTACTCCAATCCTTTCCCAACATCTTGGCAAGAATCAATGCTGTCCCATACTCTACCCCATATCTTGCTGGGAATAAATTCTGATTCCCTCTGCCCTAAACCCCTCCCAGTCCTCCTCCCCTGTCTTCCCTATATCCTCCAGTGATTTCAATACATTATGCACTTGAGGGTACTCTCATGTCTCAGTTTCTTGTCCTCTTCCTTGGCTCTATTTCTAGCTAGTTCCTCTGACTGTAGCTGACAGTTGGTGATGACAGTCACCAACACTACGAAAGCTGGAAACTGGATCCTGAGCAGCTCTCTGAGAGCCAGGCAGGTGCTGCTCTGTATGTATAGCTAATGGGGTTATTGATTCTATAGGCTTATGAAGGTTTTGGATGTAACTGGAAACTATTATTTCAATATAAAACTGTGTGACTCAAATACAAAGTCTAATCTACACATAAAATAAATCTGTATAGGTTGTATCTGTACATAGCATTTTTTTTAGAAATATACTTTGATGTTTATGTGCTATGGAGACAATTTTTTTTTCCAGAATTTTTGTCTGTTTGCCCATTCTTCTGGTATCACGCAAAAACTACTGGATACATTTGGATCATGTTTTCACTATTGTATAGCTTAGTGACCTAGAAAGAAACAGAGGTATGTATGATCTCGATGTGACATCAGGGAGAGGAACAATAAAGGAAAAAGTAGACACTTGAAATTCTGTGCATGGAGTGTGCAGGCTCCTGGAGTCCAAAATGACTATATATATATATATATATATATATATATACATATACATACATACATACACACACACAGATACATATATTACACACTCTAAGCGTGAAGAGTTGTATATATACAGATACATATATATAGATATTCAAGATCTATTTTGCATAAAAATCACTAATCCGGCAGGTTATCCAATCTCATGAAGTTTCAGTTTACACATCAGTCCAGTAGATGGCGCACCAAGACAAATACTACACTCTATGGTTATGCATGGTGGGCAGTTGATACATATCATAGAGTCACTGGTCATGTTACTTGCAACCTTTTGGTGTTAGGTTAAGTAGCAATGGATTTTCTATAAGATAATTATTGTTTGACTAATGTGAATTTATATTGGACTGTGATGATTGCCCCTTGAATTAGATTTTGTTGTTTAGATAAAAAAATATAAAACTCTGGATGATGATCAACAAGTCGCAGGAGCAAACACTCAAGGCGGCAGGCATAGATCTCAGGACCAGCTGCTTCTCCCATGGACAGCTTTACATGGCTTGCTCATGAGTTAGAAGTCTCAAGCATCTTTTTGTGTTAATCCTTGAAGAAAAAGCTGCAAATATTGTTTACAAATAAATTTTGTGATCAATGTGTATAATATAAAATCTACATCACAGTATTAGATGGCAGTACTGTCTTTGTAATATTAGTTCCACTGAGCAATAACCGATATCCACGCGAGTAAAGCCATGAGCAAACGCTAGTTTCCACTAAGGGATAACACAGTCAACTGCCACCAGTCTCAAAGATAATGCATTTGCTAGCACATCCCTGGAATGCTTTCTAATAGTTCTTAGGACACAATTTTACCTGCTTTGTCCATTCATTCATCAAAGTATTATTTTTCAGTATCTTGCGCGTATAATACCTGTATTTTGAATGGTGTGTCTAATTCATTAAAATACTTTCTCTGACATTTATTTTCTTGTTGGTAAGAAAATAGTATATTCATCACACAAGCTATCTTATTCTATTATAGCAATACATTTTAACAAATGAGCCCATTTATCTCTCAGGTCCTTCCTTGTCATTATATATCTACTGCTGGTTTGATTAATTATCCAATGAAAATAACCTCTATGGTAGAATTGAAGTGTTCTTCTCTATTATTATTTTTTCCCACAGGCAGCTCGCAGACAATACTTATGGTATACAGAATGATCCAAAGTGAAAACTTGCACTCAGTCACTGATTGCAGCAGTAGAGGTGCCCTGCATAAACATAGAGGAACCAGTCTACCTATGAATAATTTATATGTAATCTAAAAGAAGCAGGGCACTCATCAATTTCATATAAAGAGAGTGAAAAGTTTAATCCATATCAAAGTCCATGCGCCAACATTTCTATCCTATGTGGGATCTTAGTCACCACAGCAGCAATTTCCCAAAAGTACTGCAGCATGGTCTACAGACTGATATATATTTACTATACAGAATCCTGTACTTTTATTAAGAGAGCAATATTAATTACTAAAATGATTTTTAATTGGGGTTTTTATGGTTTTATGGATTTTAATATGGTTTTAGAATGTAGACATTTATTATAATACTATGAGGGTACCATTTATATAGTCTTACAGTAATACATTTTGTACCCTTCATAAAAGAATATTGACTCTTTAAAATTATTTGTATGTAATGTTGCTTTCTAAATAAAATTAAATAATTTCCTTCCTAATATATTATTATTATTTTTCCAATTAGAGAATTATCACTGTTATCTGCCTCATCATTTAATATATGTTTGCCCTGGTTTTACTGGACAGTACACATATTTCTGTTTGGCCAGACACAGATGTGTTCTCATACATTTAGCCTGAATACACCTAGGAGATGAATAGTGTGAGTAAGCTAACAGGTCCCGTGCAATACTAGCGTCGGTCATCTTTTTTTTTTGCCAAAACATGCATCTTACAAGTGTTACATATCAAACTGATCAGCACAATTTCCTGGTGTGTCCTAGTCACATTACACTGCAAATAAGACACATTTTTAGCAAAAAAAGACAACCAATGCTAACAGAATCTCACAGCATCTGGTGAGCCAAGAGGGGCTGTTTAGCACAACTGTAGCAAAGGCTGTTTCGCGGGGAAGGGGTGTGGACACACAATTGTACCCCCAATTCAAATTACTTCACACAGTATTGCAACCTTATTTCTATTACACCACACAGCAGTGTCCCTTATTCACGTTACACCACACCGTAGTACACTTTATACATGTTATGCTACACAGTAGTACCATTTATACATGTTACACCACACAGTATTACCCCTGATTCATGTTATGTCACACAGCAGTACCCTTTATACACATTACACCTCACAGTAATACCCCTTATTCATGTTACATCACACAGGAGTACCCTTTTAGACACATTACACCACACATTAAACCCCATGCAGGATCACTGTCCCCGATCTGTGGAAAAGCCACCCTCACACACCCATGATCTATGGTTCTGCTGCCAGCTGCTGTCACATGGTGATGACTTTGGTGTGAAATTTGCAATCAATTCCTACCTGGATGCCTAATAACTCCAACCCAGCTCTAACAGCTCAGCACAGGTGCCAGAGGAGCATGTGCAGTGCTCCACCAGTCAGAGTTCAGAACACGCTTTTTCTGCCCTCTCATCATTGGACTGTCAACAGGGATCTCCCCTGCAGCGTAACATTCACCAAATCCATCTCTGCTGGTAGGTCACCTTGCCTCACTGTACCCCCTCTCCTCCCCTATTTGGGGCTTGCACACACCACTCATTTACCCCTTTGCATGCTCATGACTTGCACCTCTATTGCAGCTGCACACCCACAGTGCGATGATCATGGCTCTTGCCACTCCATTCCCCATATCGTGGCTCGCTTTCCCCCAGTCACCTGATTGTGGCTCATTCCACATTCCCTGATTGTGGCTCACGCTTGTGGCTGTGCTGGACAAAAAAACCCTGAGCATATACAACTTGCCGGTGGTGGGTGACAGACAGGCCACCTGAGTCCCACCAGGCCCTAAGTAGCTGCCTTTATGACCTTGTTCATGATCCCTACTGTACACATAAAAAATATGGAAGATGCATTGTGTCTGATTGACAACAGCACAGTAGCTGTGACCGACACACACACACTGCTGAGAAACAATTATTATTATTATTTACAGTTGTGCTTTACAGTTGGAAACCACAGTGATAAGATTAACTGGGTAATAAGAGACAGATATAGAGGTAGGAAAGCCCTGCTCACAAGCTTACAATCTATAGGGAAATAGGAGGATACACAAGGATAGGTGCTATCTATAGCATTGCAGTCCCACTAGATTGCAAAGACAGTTCTGATTGGATGTAATATGAACGCTTCTGAAGGTTATATGGGAGGTTCTGGAATTTGTAGGCTTGCCTGAAGAGGTGCATTTTCAGGGAAGGCTAAAGGAGAGTCTTATTGTGCGTGGGAAGGCATTCCATAAGATGGGTGCTGCCTGAAGAAAGTCCTGTAGATGTGAATGAGAGTGAGTGATTCATGCAGATGAGAGACACAGATGTTGAGCAGAGCAGAGAGGTAGAGTTAGGAAATATTTTGAGATGAGCGAAGAGATACAGTAGTTTGGTTAATAGCTTTATATGTTAGTAGAAGTATTTTATATTGAATACGGTAGAATATGGGCAACCAATGGAGGGATTGACAAAGCAGATGAGCAGACGATGAACGTCTTGCTAGGAAGATCAGCTTCAAAGCTGCATTCAAAATGGATTGCAGTGGTGAGAATCTTTTCTTGGGAAACCAGTAAGGAGACTATTGTAATAATCACACAAGCATGCATGCAGGCAGGGCATGAGCAGTGTAGTGAGTGTGGTGCGGCTTGCCCAATGCCCCCCTCCCTCCAACTTGACAATGGCAATTGTCAAAGCAGCCGCTGGGAACCACCACGCTTTTCCGCAGCCTCATCCCCTCAATTGTGCACCTCTGCCCAGGTCACCTCTGCTTCATTGTTCACAGAGTTCCGGCGGCAGTGGTGGTGGACTTACTGACCCAAATATAGCTGCATGCTGTGCGATGTACTACTTGCACCATCCTACTTATGGGCCTGCATGCAATTCTGCCACAATTGCACTTGCATTGTGTGCACAGAACTTAACTTGGACTTTACTCTATAGAGCGCATCCGGAAAGTATTCACAGCACTTCACTTTTTCCACATTTTGTTATGTTACAGCATTATTCCAAAATGGAATAAATTCATTTATTCCCTAAAAATTGTACACAAGATATCCCATAATGACAACGTGAAAAAAGTTTGAGATTTTTGCAAATTTATTACAAATAAAAAACTAAGAAATCACATGTAAATAAGTATTCACAGCCTTTGCCATGAAGCTCAAAATTGAGCTCAGGTGCATCCTGTTTCCACTGATCATCCTTGAGATGTTCGTACAGCTTAATTGGAATCCACCTGTGGTAAATTCAGTTGATTGGACATGATTTGGAAAGGCTCACACCTGTCTATATTAGGTCCCACACTTGACAGTGCATGTCTGAACACAAACCAAGCATGAAGTCAAAGGAATTGTCTGTAGACCTCCGAGACAGGATAGTCTTGAGGCACAAATCTGGGGAACGGTACAGAAAAATATCTGTTGCTTTAAAGGTCCCTATGAGCACTGTGGCCTCCATCATCCATAAATGGAAGAAGTTTGGAACCACCGGGACTCTTCCTAGAACTGGCTGGCCATCTAAACTGAGTGATCAGGGGAGAAGGGCCCAAGTCAGGGAGGTGACCAAGAACCTGATCGTCGCTCTGTCAGAGCTACAGCATTCCTCTGTGGAGAGTGGAGAACCTTCCAGAAGGACAACCATCTTTGCAGAAATCAACCAATCACGCCTGTATGGTAGAGTGGCCAGACGGAAGCCACTTTTAGTAAAAAAAACACATGGCAGCCTGCCTGGAGTTTGGCAAATGAACCTGAAGGACTCTCAGACCATGAGAAACAAAATTCTCTGGACTGATGAGACAAAGATTGAACTCTTTGGCATGAATGCCAGGTGTCATGTTTGAAGGAAACCAGGCACCACTCATCACCAGGCCAATATCATCCCTACAGTGAAGCATGGTGGTGGAAGCATCATGCTGTGGGGATGTTTTTCAGTGGCAGGACCTTGGAGACTAGTCAGGATGAAGCGAGATGCAGATGCACACTCTTAGCACTAAGAACACTGATAGTAAAAACTAGACTAGTCAGGATAAAGGGAAAGATGAATGCAGCAATGTACAGAGACATCCTGGATGAAAACCTGCTCAAGAGTGCTCTTGAACTCAGACTGGGGCGACGGTTCATCTTTCAGCAGGACAACGACCCTAAGCACACGGTCAATATGTCAAAGGAGTGGCTTCATAACAACTCTGTGAATGTCCTTGAGTGGCCCAGCCAGAGCCCAGACTTGAATCTGATTGAACATCTCTGTAGAGATCTGAAAATGGCTGTTCACCAATGCTTCCCATCCAACCTGATGGAGCTTGAGAGGTACTGCAAATAGGATTGGGCGAAACTGCCCAAAGATAGGTGTATCAAGCTTGTGGCATCATATTCAAAAAGACGAGGCTGTAATTGATGCCAAAGGTGCATCAACAAAGTATTGAGAAAAGACTGTGAATACTTATGTACATGTCATTTCTTAGTTTTTTTATTTTGAACACACATTGTCATTACAGGGTATTGTGTGTAGAATTTTGAGGGGGAAAATGAATTTATTCCATTTTGGAATAAGGCTATGAAATAACATACAGTAGTGTGGAAAAAGTGAAGCGCCGTGAATACTTTCCAGATGCACTGTATGTGTCGTTGCGAGTAGTCCATCCCCATCTATCTGTTATTCAAATAACAGTCATTATTTCCAGTTGACACTTGCAGCAGCTCAATACCTGGTGCAAAAGATCCATCTGAAATCAGATGGATCTCTGTCTATGCACAACTCAGCATAGGCCCAATTCTGTCTACCCACCATCAATGGAATACATATGATATCCCAGCAGATGAGACACCGGCTGTCACTATACCTACACCGGCATCCCTTCTGCTGAAATCCTGGCAGCAAAGACAGCACGTCCCCTCGCGGGCTCGCTGTGTTCATCGTGATTTGGGACTCTTGGCTCACTTTGCACACCCCAGGTTATATTCCCACTCATTTGGTGGCATGGACCCACCAACTAAGTGGGAATACCCTGCTTTTGTCAGGATTCCAGGTGGAGGCATTTCACCGACTGTCGGGATTCCGGCGTCAGTCTTCTGAACGCCGGGATCCCAACAGCAGGTATATTAACTGCATGCTTCAGTCAACTTGGTCTACTTTATGTGCAAATGCCCTGTTTCTACCAATTATGCCCATTCCACTACAAGCAGTGTAGTGACTAAGATGCTTATGACTTGAAATCACTCAACTCTTTATCGCACCTGCGCATGTTAGGTCAGGGTAAAGATAACACAGTCATCATTATCAACTTGATGATGATGATGACAGGCATTTTTAAAAATGTGGTTAATATAATAAAAGTAAAAAAATCCTGACCCGCACCTAAAAAAAAAAGAATTAGCACCAGTGCTATAAACTGGTCTGATTGTTACATCAACAGGCAGACAATGAGCTCGAAGTACCCCTACAAAAGTGTTAACTAGCATTGGGCTAAGTCAGTTGGGCTGGCTGCTCTATAACTGGGAGAGGTGCAAATGTGGTCCCCTTATAACATGTAAAACCAGTCCCACCCTGGTCAGCATGTAGTGGAATTCTCTAGGGAAATGTTTTCACAAAATCTTTTGCCCCACCATCCATTTTCTTTATTCATTTACTTGTTTTTTTTTTAACTAAGAAATGTATGTGTTAATGACCATTGTGACCAGCATGTATCTTTACACCAAGCCTTCTTAAGCGGAATATCTGGAGATGCAACCAAATTGAAAAAGACTCATCCGTCGGGGGTAGGGTGCTTCATCTACATGTACATGCCCCTACATAGTGTGCACTTGGACGCACCTGTAGACAGCTTGAGGTACAGAAATTTTCTACTTCAATTATGTCACAAGTTTGTTTAACCTAACATTTTGGGACTCTAAGTGGGAGTAATCTCTCAATCTGTGACTTAGTAAAATTACAGCTTTTATGCATATGTATTTGCACTGCTTTTGTTTTTAAACTTTCAATTAATCATTCTAGGTGGTTTTTTCCACCGTATTTATTATTAAATGATTTTTTATTTGATTTCAGCGCTCCTTTAATGTTTTTTATTGAACATTAAACTATATTTTTATGCTTTTACAAACTGCCAAAATAATTAAAGGTAAAACCCACAGTAAAATTGCTATACTGAACTAATTTTTTTTACAGGATAAGATTGCAAATTGTGAGATTTAGTAGGTGGCTAGTTCAGATGCAAAAGGAAATCCTGCCAAAAGAACCTTCAGACAAATGATACAGCTTTGCAGGCAACAATGCTGAAATCACAGACCATTGGCCTGTTATTGTCTATGGAGCTTATTAAATAGAACCAGGGCTATATTTGTGGTGGAATACTCCGGTACACCATTCCTGAAGCTCTTTTGAAAAAAGCCATCACCAGGAACCTCCCATCGGTGCCATCATCTTTTTTTTTCTTGAGACCAGGTGCAGGGATGAGCGAGGAAAACAGGGTGTTCCTAGCCCCCACTTTCCCTGCAGTGCCTTTGGAGCACCGGGAACTGCAGGGGTGCCTACCTGTGTAAAGGGACCTCCCAAAATGGCCACAGTGATGCAGGAGACAGATTCTAGAGGTCATACTTGACCACTAGCATTTGTGACACAGAAGTAAAACCCGTGAAACCCCTGAAAATAAGCATGAAACCATCGGCAACAAGCAGGAGACCACTCACAATGAGTATGAAACCATTTGCAATGAGCAGGAGACACTTGGCAACGAGCATGAAATCCCTGGCAACAAACAGAGAACCCAGAGCATGAAACCCTTGGCGACGAGCATGCAATCCCTTGCAATGTGCATGAAACCCCTGGAAACAAGCATAAACCCTTGGCAATGAGCATAAAGCCCCTGACAATGAGCATGGGACCCCTGACAATGAACAGGTAATTTAAAACTAATTAGAAGTCTTAATGAGGGGCAAAATTTGTAAGGGACATTATTGTGCGTGGGGCATAAAATGGCGTCAGGGGCATAACTGTGTGGAGCATAATATGTAATGGGCATAACTGTGTGGGGCATAATGTGTAATGGGCATTATGGTGTGGGGCATAATCTGTAATGGGTTTACGGTGTGTGGCACATTGTGTAATGGTCATTATGGTGTGTGGCATATTGTGTAATGGGCATTACAGTGTGTGACATAATGTGAAATAGGCATTACGATGTGTGGTATAATGTGTAATGGGCATTACAGTGTGTGTCATAATGTGTAATGGGCATTATGGTGCATCATATTGTGTAAGGGGCATTACTATAAGGAGGAAAAATGGCAAATAATGTTAGGGGCATGAATCAGGATTTTTTTCCCCAGTAGTGGCCATGCAGGTTGAAAAACTGGGTTATAAGGTAGTCTTTTCAAGCAAGGCCACACCCCTTGCAGTGAGACCACACACCATTTTGGCATGCACAAATTCTTTTTACTTGTCGAGGAAAATTATTTATTCTTACAAAGGTGCCCCGCCCAGTGTAGCTTTGCCCACATTTCTCACAGCTCCGCCCACCACTGCCCACCCCCAGGAGTTCCTGCACCTATATTTCTACAAAAATAGCACTGAATAGAACCCATTCCTCTTTGCAAATGTGGGTGTTCACTGGGGCATGCATGGGTCACCAGGGTAACGCAATGGAAGAGGCCCATTCTTAAGAGTGTCGCCAGCCACCACAGAGTTTTGGCTAACTTTTAGAGAGTGCATGATCTGGGCCCCTTTATAAATATATGTACAGTTTATAGTAAATACTAACAGTGCATGAATGATAATGTAGCAGATTAATAATAGCAATGCAGTGAATACACCATCGTCCTGTGCAGTATAATATAATATATGTATAATGTATAAGTCAAGTGCACAGTCAAGACCTGATCTCTAGAGGAGGATGTGGGCCCTTAGGTAGTGGGGTCCACTGGGGATTTTCTCTGTACCCCTATGGGCAAGTATGACCCTGGAGGTGGGACACATTCTAGGAGGGTTTAGGACCCTATTCAGGATGGATTGCTAATTTGGCCGCCCAGAAATAGCGAAAAAACGCCCTTTGCTGAAATTGCAAATGCATCGCAATGTGCGATTTGATCATATAACCATACGCAAATACCAGAACATCAAAGAGTTTTTCCATCTGCGCCAGGCAAGGTTGTCCACATTTAGGCATACGCAAAGGGCTGGAAGTGGTCATCGCTGATGTCAGAGACCCATCCGAAAAATGCCTTGCCACACCTCTGTTTTTATAAACACATGCCATGTTTCCTCCATAAATGCTGTCTTCTCATCAATCAAAATGTGATTGCATTGAAGCACAATGTGTTCATAGAAATAATCGCTATCCGTGGGTACGCACGCACAATACAAACACTGCGCATGTGCAGTAGTTTGATAATCATCCGGATTGCGATTCTCAGGTTTTGCGATCCAACCTGAATAGGGTCCATAGTGCTGTTGTGAGGAATGTGAACCGATTTACAAAAATACAGTAAGCTCATTTCTCCTGCTCTCTTCTCCCACTAGCTCCTGAAACTGTATCAATTTAGGCAGTATCCAGCCACATATTGTATAGTACAACTTTGGTACAGGTATAAGTCATGAGTGTTTGGACTGGAGTTGTTTGAAATCAACCAGTAAGGAACAGCTATGTTTCTAAATCGTCACATTGTATTGGATAGTTTCGGAACCAGCATTCAAATTAAGATTGTTTAATAGTTTAGATAGAGAAGTCTTAATGAAACATACTTTCTCATATATAGATATGATTTTGCTGTTAATGAAGTTTGGTTCTATTTTAGCAATTGTCTATTGTGTAAACTGAAGTATATAGAAGTAACAACATATTTCATGCTATACAAAACAGTTCTTTATTTTTTGATTTTTTTTGTTTGGTGCAAACAAATACTCCTGTTTTATGGTGTGTACACACGGGGAGATATTTTCTTACGATTTTGACTATATAGTCAAAATTTTAAGAAAAGTTAGTGCAGATCGCAAGGTGAAAGTCACCTTGCGATCCCGATTCGATGTTGATGCGTGGTCCCGCGCTGTCGGCATCACAAACCTATATAGATTGTGCAGGCAAGTTAATTTTGACTATCTCATAGAAGAGATAGTCAAAATTGACACTTAGCCAAAATCGCATATAGTCCCTCAGTCCGAGTTGATCGCTCGCTAGCTGCTTTTAGCAGCAGTGCAAACGCTAAGCTGCCTCCCTCTGGGAGTGTATCTTAGCTTAGCAGAAGTGCGACCAAAAGATTAGCAGAACAGTGTTGAAATATTTCCAAGCAGTTTCTGAGTAGCTCCAGACCTACTCCTTCCTTGCGATCACTTCAGTCTGTTTAGTTCCTGTTTTGACGTCACAAACACGCCCTGCGTTTGGCCAGCCACTCCCCCGTTTCTTCAGGCACGCCTGCGTTTTCACCTGTCACGCCTGCGTTCTTTAGCACACTCCCAGAAAACGGTCAGTTACCACCCAGAAACACCCACTTTCTGTCAATCACTCACCGATCAGCAGAGCGACTGAAAGCGTTGCTCGACCTTGTGTAAAATAGCTCAGTTTTGTGTGAAAGTACTTCGCGCGTGCGTACTGCGGCCCGTACGCATGCGCAGAAATGCCAATTTTTAGCCTGATCGCTATGCTGCGAACAACAGCAGCTAGCGATCAACTCGGAATGACCCCGATAGTCAGTATCACAAGCACACTCATTATATGCTTGCGATGCTGACCTAGCCCCTGTCGCATAGTGAGAATCGGACATAGGCTGTATCTCACCGTGTGTATAGGCCTTTAATCTATTTTTTTCTCTGTTCCTTTCCTTTTGTTCTTTCGGAGAAAACAACTATTTTGCCTACTTACAGTATGTAATTGTTTTGGATGTATATGAGAGAAGACATAGCATTGCATGAAAAAGAGACGTCTTCTTTATTCAGAAATTTCCTTGTTAAATAAAGTGAAATATGAAACTGCATTTCCAGCTGTTTTACATCAGACTATGAATCTTTCAACTATTACTGCAGAGCCCCTGCAGTATTTTATTGGCAGTCAGAAAAACAAATGATATATTACAGATCAGTCATAACTAAAAAACGCAAAAACAAAACACATTGGGCCTAATTCTGAGTTGATCGCAGCAGCAAGTTTGTTAGCAATTGGCCAAAACCATGTGCACTGCAGGGGGGGGCAGATATAACATGTGCAGAGAGAGTTAGATTTGGGTGTGGTGAGTTCAATCTGCAATCTAAATTGCAGTGTAAAAATAAAGCAGCCAGTATTTACCCTGCACACAAACAAAATAACCCACCCAAATCTAACTCTCTCTGCAAATGTTATATCTGCCCCCCCTGCAGTGCACATGGTTTTGCCCAACTGCTAAAAAATTTCCTGCTGCGATCAACTTGGAATTACCCCCATTGTTCCTAGCTCTAGATTTATCACTCTGTTGTGACAAGTTATTCTCTAAATGGCCTGTCAAACCAACCAATGTGTTTCATTTCTCTAAACAAAAAGCATAATGTCATATCTCGGGTACCCCTTTTATCCTCGGGATCAGCAAACAGATTGTTTTGACAGCTAGGCCAAATTGATATGTCTTAAAATAAATGTGCAGTATGTTTCTAAATCTCCAATCATAAAAGAGAACATTGATGAGGAGATTAGTCTATAATATATGTCAAAAAGGATCTTATCATCAACCCTTGAGCAGCTGTCACACATGAGACATGACAATACCCAATAATACAAATTGAAAAAATGATCAATGATTGTAGTTCATTGACAATGATTAAACAAAAGATTAGTCAAGAGATCAGGAGATGCAGTAGTCAAAGATGTAACAAATAGTGTCAATTGATCACTAACACATGGTGAAATAACTTTTCCTCATAACATTTAAGGAACCTTTGCACTTGGAAAACCAAGAAATGTACTCCAATAACAGTAGATTTTGTAGTCTAAGTGGGTAATTAAGAGTTGATTGCAGCAGCAAATTTGTAAGCATTTAGGCAAAACCATGTGCACTGCAGGGAGGGGATGGGGCAGATATAACATGTGCAGAGAGAGTTAGATTTGGGTGGGGTGTTTTCAAACTGAAATCTAAATTACAGTGTAAAAATAAAGCAGCCAGTATTTGCCTTGCACAGAAACAATATAACCCACCCAAATCTAACTCTGGTGGAAATATATATATATCAAGTATATATACAGGCACTGTGATGGGTGGCTTATCCTAGCAGCTGAATAAATAAGGGGTCGTCAAACCCTTTGAGGAACAAAAGAGAAAAGAAAAAAACGTATACAGCGCTCTTTGACACAGTATGATCTATGTAGATATATATTTAATAATAATTGTTAAAATAGTTTAAACAGAATAAAAACATTCAATATGAAATAAATTTACATTTATTCTATATCTCACTTATTGAGTTTAGGTGGACTTTGAGATCCAATTAGTATTGACACCAACTAATATGCAGAGCACCAATTGGCATATTTAAAACCAGCACATATACAGTCGTAAGTACGGACCAGATGTATAATAGTTCATCCAATTGGATGTGATTACCAAGTCTGTGTTTCGTTTAGAGAGGCTCCCATAGGTGCAAGTTCGTATGGCAACGATGACAATTGTTGGGGTCCTGGTTCACAGTTCACTGGAGGCTCCGTGTTCCAATAGATGGATTCCCCTGTATGCGTGATAGGCAATAGCAATGCCAATGTGGAGTCCTGGCTCACGGAGGCCAAAAAGGATGCAGGGTCCTGACTGTAGATGGTGGTGCAGTAGTGGTGCTGGTCAGCAAATGTCCACACAGGTCTCAACCTGACACCCCCGGCGATAACCCCCTGACAGTATATGTGCTGGTTTTAAATATGCCAATTGGTGCTCTGCATATTAGTTGGTGTCAGTACTAATTAGGTCTCAAAGTCCACCTAAACTCAATAAGTGAGATATAGAATATATGTAAATTTATTTCATATTGAATGTTTTTATTCTGTTTAAACTATTTTAACAATTATTATTAAATATATATCTACATAGATCATACTGTGTCAAAGAGCGCTGTATACGTTTTTTCCAAATCTAACTCTCTCTGCAAATGTTATATCTTCCACACCTTCAGTGCACATGGTTTTGCCCAACTGCTAACAAATTTGCTGCTGCGATCAACTCTGAATTACCCCCTAAGTACAAATCCTTGGAGAGAGATAAAGTACCAGCCCATCAGCTCCTAAATGTCATTTTTCAAACCCAGCCTTTAATATATCAGTTAGGAACTGATTGGCTGGTACTTTCTATTCGTCCACTTTATCTCTCCAAGGCTAAGTACAGAGATCCCTTTATCAAAAACTCAGGCAGATGAATTACACTTGATTCCAATATTCTTTGTCAAGTACAATTTAAAACTATATCTCACTAATATTACTATATAACCTGATAATCTATTTTCACACAGGTTTTCTGCTTGTATATTAAAATAACTAGCCATCTGCTCTTGATACTAATTTTCTCTTGGAAGATTTCCAAAGTGGTAGTAAACAAACTGCAATGCCATTTTTTTTTATAAATTGATTTTAAGAAAATTGTGGGTTGGAGGGCGTACTTATCTACTCCAACACTAACACAAACATTGAGTATATTCTTGCTTTATATACTCCCATTTTAGATGTTGGTTTTGTTTGTTGCATTTGTAGCCTGGTGACATTGCTACCATACAGTACTGGAGTCATGGGTTCAATTTCTTAAGTGGGTTTACTCCATGTACTCTGGCTTCTTACCACATGCTAAAGAATTACTGGAAGGTTAATTGGCAGGTAATAAAATAAACACTAGTATGTTCCCATGTGTAAAGCAATATGGATTGTTCCATTGTGGCAGTGAATGATGCAAATGTTGTAAAGTGATGCATAATATAAAGGTGCTATATACATAACTATTAATAAATAAATAATTGTGCATTTGATCACACATTTAAAACCAAAACAAAGATGGTGAGCCAGGGAATTGTTCTCTGCGTGCTTTGCTTATAACATATTTTTGTACTTCATACTGTAGCTACTAAATCAATATAACAAAGTCAGAAATCTTACCCACTTAAAGTCATTATAAACCAGAGCTCTACCTGCTCCATCTATCAGTCTAGTAGTGACTACTGTCAGCACATAAATTAAGAATGCCGTCATTTAGATTTTTCCAACTGCCCACATTAACCACTTAACTGACGATATAAAAAAAAAAGATGCTCAGAAATTGTCGGTGAAGAACATGTATTTAAACTTATCCAACATGATTTTATTTAAAACACATTGGGGTATATTTACTAAGCTCCCGATTTTGACCGAGATGGTGTTTTTTCTTCAAAGTGTCATCTCGGGAATTTACTAAACTCAAATCTCGGCAGTGATGAGGGCATTCGTATTTTTTTGGAAGTCAAAGAAAAAAATTACAAATGAATACACCATCGGTTAAATACACCTGTTATTTGGTAGAACTCTGTAATTTACTAAAAAGTGTAATTCACAAACACTGCCGGCAATAGCCAAACACTGCCGTGAAAAAATACAATTCGTAAAAAAAAGCTAAAATAAAACAGACCTGCTTTTTTTTTACCGTGTTCTGATAGGCATGCACGGATCCATGAGATCCGTGCATGTTTATCAGTGGGAATGGGTTGGATTGTGTTAAATTTGCTGGACAAAAATGCGTGGGGTCCCCCCCACTAAGCAAAACCAGCCTCGAGCTCTTTGAGCCGGTCCTGGTTCACAAAATATGTGCCGATGCACTGCGGCACCAGCGCATGCGCAGTTCAGACCTGATCGGCTGCTGTACAAAAATGTACAGCAGCGATCAGGTCTGAATTAGGCCCTACATCCCATGTATATATATTTTTTTATATAATGTTGTGTTGCATGGTTATGTTTTTTTTTGTTAGTAGACTATATACATTTAATGACATCTGGTTCAAGTTAAGTGTATTTTATTTTAATTTTAGTGAAACAGTCACCTCTCACCTTTTTGCTTCTCTCGTCCACCACTCAGTTATCGTTAACTCTTAGTGACTGATCTGTACCACATACTAGAGATGAGCGGGTTCGGTTTCTCTGAATCCGAACCCGCCAGAACTTCATGTTTTTTTTCACGGGTCCGAGCGACTCGGATCTTCCCGCCTTGCTCGGTTAACCCGAGCGCGCCCGAACGTCATCATGACGCTGTCGGATTCTCGCGAGGCTCGGATTCTATCGCGAGACTCGGATTCTATATAAGGAGCCGCGCGTCGCCGCCATTTTCACACGTGCATTGAGATTGATAGGGAGAGGACGTGGCTGGCGTCCTCTCCGTTTAGAATAGATTAGAGAGACACTTGATTTACTAATTTTGGGGAGCATTAGGAGTACTCAGTACAGTGCAGAGTTTTGCTGATAGTGACCACCAGTTTTATTTATAATCCGTTCTCTGCCTGAAAAAAGCGATACACAGCACACAGTGACTCAGTCACATACCATATCTGTGTGCACTGCTCAGGCTCAGGCCAGTGTGCTGCATCATCTATTATCTATATATAATATTATATATATCTGTCTGACTGCTCAGCTCACACAGCTTATAATTGTGGGGGAGACTGGGGAGCACTACTGCAGTGCCAGTTATAGGTTATAGCAGGAGCCAGGAGTACATAATATATTATATAGTGAGTGACCACCAGACACACAGTGCAGTTTATTTAATATATCCGTTCTCTGCCTGAAAAAAGCGATACACACAGTGACTCAGTCAGTCACATACCATATCTGTGTGCACTGCTCAGGCTCAGGCCAGTGTGCTGCATCATCTATATATATTATATATCTGTCTGACTGCTCAGCTCACACAGCTTATAATTGTGGGGGAGACTGGGGAGCACTACTGCAGTGCCAGTTATAGGTTATTGCAGGAGCCAGGAGTACATAATATTATATTAAAACAGTGCACACTTTTGCTGCAGGAGTGCCACTGCCAGTGTGACTAGTGACCAGTGACCTGACCACCAGTATATATAATATTAGTAGTATACTATCTCTTTATCAACCAGTCTATATTAGCAGCAGACACAGTACAGTGCGGTAGTTCACGGCTGTGGCTACCTCTGTGTCGGCACTCGGCAGCCCGTCCATAATTGTATATACCACCTAACCGTGTTTTTTTTTTCTTTCTTTATACATACATACTAGTTACGAGTATACTATCTCTTTATCAACCAGTCTATATTAGCAGCAGACACAGTACAGTGCGGTAGTTCACGGCTGTGGCTACCTCTGTGTCGGCACTCGGCAGCCCGTCCATAATTGTATATACCACCTAACCGTGGTTTTTTTTCTTTCTTTATACATACATACTAGTTACGAGTATACTATCTCTTTATCAACCAGTCTATATATTAGCAGCAGACACAGTACAGTGCGGTAGTTCACGGCTGTGGCTACCTCTGTGTCGGCACTCGGCAGCCCGTCCATAATTGTATATACCACCTAACCGTGGTTTTTTTTTCTTTCTTTATACATACATACTAGTTACGAGTATACTATCTCTTTATCAACCAGTCTATATATTAGCAGCAGACACAGTACAGTGCGGTAGTTCACGGCTGTGGCTACCTCTGTGTCGGCACTCGGCAGCCCGTCCATAATTGTATATACCACCTAACCGTGTTTTTTTTTCTTTCTTTATACATACATACTAGTTACGAGTATACTATCTCTTTATCAACCAGTCTATATATTAGCAGCAGACACAGTACAGTGCGGTAGTTCACGGCTGTGGCTACCTCTGTGTCGGCACTCGGCAGCCCGTCCATAATTGTATATACCACCTAACCGTGGTTTTTTTTTCTTTCTTTATACATACATACTAGTTACGAGTATACTATCTCTTTATCAACCAGTCTATATATTAGCAGCAGACACAGTACAGTGCGGTAGTTCGCGGCTGTGGCTACCTCTGTGTCGGCACTCGGCAGCCCGTCCATAATTGTATATACCACCTAACCGTGGTTTTTTTTTCTTTCTTTATACATACATACTAGTTACGAGTATACTATCTCTTTATCAACCAGTCTATATATTAGCAGCAGACACAGTACAGTGCGGTAGTTCACGGCTGTGGCTACCTCTGTGTCGGCACTCGGCAGCCCGTCCATAATTGTATATACCACCTAACCGTGGTTTTTTTTTCTTTCTTTATACATACATACTAGTTACGAGTATACTATCTCTTTATCAACCAGTCTATATATTAGCAGCAGACACAGTACAGTGCGGTAGTTCACGGCTGTGGCTACCTCTGTGTCGGCACTCGGCAGCCCGTCCATAGTTTAGTTGTGCCTATTAAAATATGGAGAACAAAAATGTTGAGGTTCCAAAATTAGGGAAAGATCAAGATCCACTTCCACCTCGTGCTGAAGCTGCTGCCACTAGTCATGGCCGAGACGATGAAATGCCAGCAACGTCGTCTGCCAAGGCCGATGCCCAATGGCATAGTACAGAGCATGTCAAAACCAAAACACCAAATATCAGTAAAAAAAGAACTCCAAAACCTAAAATAAAATTGTCGGAGGAGAAGCGTAAACTTGCCAATATGCCATTTACCACATGGAGTGGCAAGGAACGGCTGAGGCCCTGGCCTATGTTCATGGCTAGTGGTTCAGCTTCACATGAGGATGGAAGCACTCAGCCTCTCGCTAGAAAACTGAAAAGACTCAAGCTGGCAAAAGCACCGCAAAGAACTGTGCGTTCTTTGAAATCCCAAATCCACAAGGAGAGTCCAATTGTGTCGGTTGCGATGCCTGACCTTCCCAACACTGGACGTGAAGAGCATGCGCCTTCCACCATTTGCACGCCCCCTGCAAGTGCTGGAAGGAGCACCCGCAGTCCAGTTCCTGATAGTCAGATTGAAGATGTCAGTGTTGAAGTACACCAGGATGAGGAGGATATGGGTGTTGCTGGCGCTGGGGAGGAAATTGACCAGGAGGATTCTGATGGTGAGGTGGTTTGTTTAAGTCAGGCACCCGGGGAGACACCTGTTGTCCGTGGGAGGAATATGGCCGTTGACATGCCAGGTGAAAATACCAAAAAAATCAGCTCTTCGGTGTGGAGGTATTTCACCAGAAATGCGGACAACAGGTGTCAAGCCGTGTGTTCCCTTTGTCAAGCTGTAATAAGTAGGGGTAAGGACGTTAACCACCTCGGAACATCCTCCCTTATACGTCACCTGCAGCACATTCATAATAAGTCAGTGACAAGTTCAAAAACTTTGGGTGACAGCGGAAGCAGTCCACTGACCAGTAAATCCCTTCCTCTTGTAACCAAGCTCACGCAAACCACCCCACCAACTCCCTCAGTGTCAATTTCCTCCTTCCCCAGGAATGCCAATAGTCCTGCAGGCCATGTCACTGGCAATTCTGACGAGTCCTCTCCTGCCTGGGATTCCTCCGATGCATCCTTGCGTGTAACGCCTACTGCTGCTGGCGCTGCTGTTGTTGCCGCTGGGAGTCGATGGTCATCCCAGAGGGGAAGTCGTAAGCCCACTTGTACTACTTCCAGTAAGCAATTGACTGTTCAACAGTCCTTTGCGAGGAAGATGAAATATCACAGCAGTCATCCTACTGCAAAGCGGATAACTGAGTCCTTGACAACTATGTTGGTGTTAGACGTGCGTCCGGTATCCGCCGTTAGTTCACAGGGAACTAGACAATTTATTGAGGCAGTGTGCCCCCGTTACCAAATACCATCTAGGTTCCACTTCTCTAGGCAGGCGATACCGAGAATGTACACGGACGTCAGAAAAAGACTCACCAGTGTCCTAAAAAATGCAGTTGTACCCAATGTCCACTTAACCACGGACATGTGGACAAGTGGAGCAGGGCAGGGTCAGGACTATATGACTGTGACAGCCCACTGGGTAGATGTATGGACTCCCGCCGCAAGAACAGCAGCGGCGGCACCAGTAGCAGCATCTCGCAAACGCCAACTCTTTCCTAGGCAGGCTACGCTTTGTATCACCGCTTTCCAGAATACGCACACAGCTGAAAACCTCTTACGGCAACTGAGGAAGATCATCGCGGAATGGCTTACCCCAATTGGACTCTCCTGTGGATTTGTGGCATCGGACAACGCCAGCAATATTGTGTGTGCATTAAATATGGGCAAATTCCAGCACGTCCCATGTTTTGCACATACCTTGAATTTGGTGGTGCAGAATTTTTTAAAAAACGACAGGGGCGTGCAAGAGATGCTGTCGGTGGCCAGAAAAATTGCGGGACACTTTCGGCGTACAGGCACCACGTACAGAAGACTGGAGCACCACCAAAAACTACTGAACCTGCCCTGCCATCATCTGAAGCAAGAAGTGGTAACGAGGTGGAATTCAACCCTCTATATGCTTCAGAGGTTGGAGGAGCAGCAAAAGGCCATTCAAGCCTATACAATTGAGCACGATATAGTAGGTGGAATGCACCTGTCTCAAGTGCAGTGGAGAATGATTTCAACGTTGTGCAAGGTTCTGATGCCCTTTGAACTTGCCACACGTGAAGTCAGTTCAGACACTGCCAGCCTGAGTCAGGTCATTCCCCTCATCAGGCTTTTGCAGAAGAAGCTGGAGGCATTGAAGGAGGAGCTAAAAGGGAGCGATTCCGCTAGGCATGTGGGACTTGTGGATGCAGCCCTTAATTCGCTTAACAAGGATTCACGGGTGGTCAATCTGTTGAAATCAGAGCACTACATTTTGGCCACCGTGCTCGATCCTAGATTTAAAGCCTACCTTGGATCTCTCTTTCCGGCAGACACAGGTCTGCTGGGGTTGAAAGACCTGCTGGTGACAAAATTGTCAAGTCAAGCGGAACGCGACCTGTCAACATCTCCTCCTTCACATTCTCCCGCAACTGGGGGTGCGAGGAAAAGGCTCAGAATTCCGAGCCCACCCGCTGGCGGTGATGCAGGGCAGTCTGGAGCGACTGCTGATGCTGACATCTGGTCCGGACTGAAGGACCTGACAAAGATTACGGACATGTCGTCTACTGTCACTGCATATGATTCTCTCAACATTGATAGAATGGTGGAGGATTATATGAGTGACCGCATCCAAGTAGGCACGTCACACAGTCCGTACTTATACTGGCAGGAAAAAGAGGCAATTTGGAGGCCCTTGCACAAACTGGCTTTATTCTACCTAAGTTGCCCTCCCACAAGTGTGTACTCCGAAAGAGTGTTTAGTGCCGCCGCTCACCTTGTCAGCAATCGGCGTACGAGGTTACATCCAGAAAATGTGGAGAAGATGATGTTCATTAAAATGAATTATAATCAATTCCTCCGCGGAGACATTGACCAGCAGCAATTGCCTCCACAAAGTACACAGGGAGCTGAGATGGTGGATTCCAGTGGGGACGAATTGATAATCTGTGAGGAGGGGGATGTACACGGTGATATATCGGAGGGTGAAGATGAGGTGGACATCTTGCCTCTGTAGAGCCAGTTTGTGCAAGGAGAGATTAATTGCTTCTTTTTTGGGGGGGGTCCAAACCAACCCGTCATATCAGTCACAGTCGTGTGGCAGACCCTGTCACTGAAATGATGGGTTGGTTAAAGTGTGCATGTCCTGTTTTGTTTATACAACATAAGGGTGGGTGGGAGGGCCCAAGGACAATTCCATCTTGCACCTCTTTTTTCTTTTCTTTTTCTTTGCATCATGTGCTGATTGGGGAGGGTTTTTTGGAAGGGACATCCTGCGTGACACTGCAGTGCCACTCCTAGATGGGCCCGGTGTTTGTGTCGGCCACTAGGGTCGCTAATCTTACTCACACAGTCAGCTACCTCATTGCGCCTCTTTTTTTCTTTGCGTCATGTGCTGTTTGGGGAGGGTTTTTTGGAAGGGACATCCTGCGTGACACTGCAGTGCCACTCCTAGATGGGCCCGGTGTTTGTGTCGGCCACTAGGGTCGCTAATCTTACTCACACAGCTACCTCATTGCGCCTCTTTTTTTCTTTGCGTCATGTGCTGTTTGGGGAGGGTTTTTTGGAAGGGACATCCTGCGTGACACTGCAGTGCCACTCCTAGATGGGCCCGGTGTTTGTGTCGGCCACTAGGGTCGCTTATCTTACTCACACAGCGACCTCGGTGCAAATTTTAGGACTAAAAATAATATTGTGAGGTGTGAGGTATTCAGAATAGACTGAAAATGAGTGTAAATTATGGTTTTTGAGGTTAATAATACTTTGGGATCAAAATGACCCCCAAATTCTATGATTTAAGCTGTTTTTTAGTGTTTTTTGAAAAAAACACCCGAATCCAAAACACACCCGAATCCGACAAAAAAAATTCGGTGAGGTTTTGCCAAAACGCGTTCGAACCCAAAACACGGCCGCGGAACCGAACCCAAAACCAAAACACAAAACCCGAAAAATTTCAGGCGCTCATCTCTACCACATACTACGGTAGAAATTATTATTTATATCCAATATGGATGTGTGTGTGTGTGTGGGGGGGGGGGGTTCACATATGGTCTGAACTACTGTATGCAATTGATTCATTGTTATTATTTAGATACAGTTTTGGCTAGTGACATATTTATATTTCTCTTTTGACAAGTGTTATGTTTGGATAGTGATTTCCAACTTTGGTCCTAAAGGCACACTTAAGCTAGTACACTCTTGTCCAATCCTCAGCAGACCAGACCACAGATTGTACTGTTTACACACTCTTTCTACAGATCTGCTCGCAGATTCTACATCAAATCCTCACTACACAGTTTGAGCCAGCACTGGTCCAAAAAATCTGGGTAACAAAACATGTAGAGGTTCCCTGTGTTTAATGAACCAGCACCGGGTTCTTGAAGCTGGCCCTGGCCTTTGACTGTTCCTGGAGAGAGCAGCCAAAATGTAGGCAAGTACGATTTAGACTAGTGAAATGTGCAGAGAAATCACATATTTCTTTGGAATACATACACGTGAACGACGATCAAATACTGACAGCGGCATCTTAATGGTGAGAATACTGACAGAGATTTGATAAGTATACCTACACTACTTAGTACCCTGACCCTCCCTTCTCCCTTCTCTCCCTTCTCACAGCCTAACCCTAACGCTCCCTCCCCACAACCTACAACTTAACCCTTTCCCTCCCTGGTGGTGCCTAAACCTAACCCCCCCTCCCCACATCCTAACAATAAATTCCCCCCCCCCCCTGCAATCTAACCCTCCTTATGATGCCTAAATGTGAGGCCGCACAACCCCCCCTCCCCCTGCAGCCTAAACCTAACAGTCTCCGACATACTTACAATCGGAATGCTATCTTTCAGGATTCCGGTGTTGGCATGTTTACTGATGTTGGGATTCCAGCACCGGTCTTCTGGCCGTGTGTTGGGTTTCCAGCACTGGGATTTTTGCTTACCAGCATCCGACCGCCAGCATCCTGAATGCATCCCATTTCTCCTGCTTTCTTTTGTCCTGGCAGATTCCTACAGTCCACATAAGTTACTTTCAATGGGGACTTGGCAGAAGCTTCGGCGGTTATCTCATTGTCAGGACAGTCCTGTAACTCTTTGTCTGTGTCTGCATGAGATTTCAATGAAATATGGTGAGATACAGATGGCTAAAACACTGATAATTATATACCGCTTTCTGCACATTTTCTAAATAGACCCCTTATCTTTCATATTACAGTATTAAGTTTTCTGCTTAGTATTAGTAGGTTTGTGAAATAATACTACTACTATTACTACTACTACTACTACTACTACTACTACTACTACTACTACTAATAATGATGATGCACCATGTGTGAGCCTTAAGTGGATTATTTGAAGTATAAGGTATGTGTTAGACATGAATTAATGAATTGTAATTACATATAAATTAAGTTTTGTATCAGAGCAGTTGTAAAGTGGGAGGTCTTAGTGGCATGTAGAAGAATATGGATGCAACCATTGGGGAGGGGGCAGGCCATGAATAACATGTGCTGGTGATTTACTTGTGCTTAGCCCCACAATTTCTGATGGCAACTCTGTTAGTAATATGTATAGTTGAAGTGATACAACAAAATAATTATTATACTGTACATATTACACTTATTGTTCGCAATCCAGGGAGCTGTTTTAGATATGTTAGAGAAGGCTGCAGGGTGCCATTTAAGACATGCTGTATACCAAATACAGGTACCACTGGGGCAGCAATAGTGTCGCTCCCTCGGCCTTGCACCCTGGATAGCGTTACTAGTCACACATTCATAGTTAGCACCCTGGATAGCGTTACTAGCCACACATTCATAGTTAGCACCCTGGATAGCGTTACTAGCCACACATTCATAGTTAGAACCCTGGATAGCGTTACTAGTCACACATTCATAGTTAGAACCCTGGATAGCGTTACTAGTCACACATTCATAGTTAGCACCCTGGATAGCGTTACTAGTCACACATACATAGTTAGCACCCTGGATAGCGTTACTAGTCACACATTCATAGTTAGCACCCTGGATAGCGTTACTAGTCACACATTCATAGTTAGAACCCTGGATAGCTTTACTAGTCACACATACATAGTTAGCACCCTGGATAGCGTTACTAGTCACACATTCATAGTTAGCACCCTGGATAGCGTTACTAGTCACACATTCATAGTTAGCACCCTGGATAGCGTTACTAGTCACACATTCATAGTTAGCACCCTGGATAGCGTTACTAGTCACAAATTCATAGTTAGCACCCTGGATAGCGTTACTAGTCACACATTCATAGTTAGCACCCTGGATAGCGTTACTAGTCACACATTCATAGTTAGCACCCTGGATAGCGTTACTAGTCACACATTCATAGTTAGCACCCTGGATAGCGTTACTAGTCACACATACATAGTTAGCACCCTGGATAGCGTTACTAGTCACACATTCATAGTTAGCACCCTGGATAGCGTTACTAGTCACACATTCATAGTTAGCGCCCTGGATAGCGTTACTAGTCACACATTCATAGTTAGCACCCTGGACAGCGTTACTAGTCACACATTCATAGTTAGCACCCTGGATAGCATTACTAGTCACACATTCATAGTTAGCACCCTGGATAATGTTCTAAGCCACACATTAATAGTTAGCACCCTGGATAGCGTTACTAGCCACACGTTAATAGTTAGCACCCTGGATAGCGTTACTAGTCACACATTCCTAGTCAGCACCCTGGGGCGGACCACATGTCTGCAGTACTTACGTATTTCTGATTTTTTACTGCACGCAAATTGTATCTGCATTTTGGGGCCAAATTTTGCATAAGTGTGCATCAGTCCCCTGATGTACATTGTATGCTAAACACTAAATGCTTTTGAATTTAAAATTCAAGTGAAGGTTTAAAGAATGTGAACTAAACTGAATATATACGTATGTTAAATAAATAGCATCAGAGTAATGAGGGCCCTGTTCACAGTTGCTAAGGGCTGCAGGATCAAAACAGCTTTAATGATGTCAATTTGTCTCCAAATGAGATTTGACAGATAGCCCCACAGTGTAATATTCATTAGAATGTACTTACACTCTTGGGCACTATCAATAAAGTAAAGTAAGTTCCAGCTAGCTAAGTAGGCAATTTCTGTGCTGACACCTTGAATGTTGCATTTATATGCATAAACATGATAAATATCTGCTTTTGCCTACACATTTTCATGATCAAAATCTTAATTATGTCTAAACTTATGAGAACTTCATGTATTCTGTATCAGATTGGAATCTGTGGTAGTCCAGCAGATTAATAATGCTTCCTCTGGGAAATGTGTATACTCAATATTGGATAAAAAGATTTGGCATCTTAGTTCAAGCATGACTAATAGCTGAATATACAATGTTGATGTTCATGTTCTGATTGCAATTTCAACATCTATTTATCATTTGATTCCATTGTAAGACAAACAGCATATGAAGACTTTACAAATTTTCAGGGAACAGAGAACTAATAATACTGTAGCATGTATTAAGGAGTTGTTACCAATACAAATAGACTTTAATTGGCCTGATTAAGTGGTGGAGGCTTTAGCATATGAGACTGCATCTCTGTGCACAGTTGCTAGTGCATCTATATGCTAATGCTGCAGTCAATGGTCTTCCTAGCTAATCCACCGTTATGCATACTAAAACACACCATTGGTTGCTCCATCTGTGACCAGCCCCATGGTGTAGGAGGTGTAGAATCTCCATCTCAGATGACAGTAGTACTTTGTCTTTAGATGCAGTTGCTAATCACAATTTACCCATGTCTAGCTAGTCTCCCTAGCTTTTATGGACTGCATTGACTGCAGTCCATAGAAGCCGGATTGGGCTGCGCAAAAGGCAGAAAGTTGCTTACAGGAAGCCAGCTCTCTGCTAATTGCAGCCCAGTCTGGCAGTCCTGGAGAGAGGAAATACCTCCCAATGGGACTGCCGTCTGTGTCTGTGACTGACAGCTAGAACGTCTAATAAGAAGTCACTGCCAGTTAGAGTGAAGCCAGGGCAGTCTCAGAGAGCGCAAGAAAGGGTTATATCAAAAACTGTTTTGTTTGTATTTGACTTTGGATGTGTTGGGTGACACATTTGTTGATAATTGCCCAGTGTAGCTGCTCTTGAGTGCACAGGTGTTTTTTTGTCTTTCTGTATTTTGTGTTTACCTCTGAATTACAGTATGTTGTCTTGAAGGGACATTTTCTTGACACAGGGCTGGATGCAATGCTAAAGTTTGTGAAGTTGTGCGATTTGTTTTGTACCAATACCAAAGGCGTTACTCTCACATCAATTTTCTTAAGCAGCTAAAAAAAAAGTCAATACGAGGAAAGAGAGAGAGAGAGAGAGAGAGAGAGAGAGAAATTATAAACAAAAATCTTCACTGGGGGCTTGTACTTGTATCTGTCTCTGCAAGTCTCTGCAGGCTGCAGAGAGTGGTGGTCCTACTGAGAGAGTGGAACTGTTGTCAGTCCCATCTCTGCATGCTGCAGAGAGTGGGTATGGGTCATTAGGTCGACCACACTTGGTCGACAGTCATTAGGTCGACCACTATTGATCGACATGCATTATGTCGACATGGCCACTAGGTCAACATGTACTAAGTTGACATGGAAAAAGGCCGACATGAGTTTTTTTAACTTTTTTTGGTGTTGTTTTATTTGTAAAGTGAGGGGGAACCCCAATTAGTGCACCGTGTCCCCTCGCATGGCTCGCTTCGCTCCCCATACTTCGGGCAAGGTGCCTTGCTCTGCTACCGCTGCACTCGGCACAGGTTACTATTCCCAATCGTAGTCCAGGTGGATCGCAAAGTATGAAAAAGTTAAAAAAATGAAAAAAAAAAAAAAAATACGTGGAAAACTCACATCAACCTTTTTCCATGTCGACCTAGTGACCCTGTCGACCTAATGCATGTTGACCAATAGTGGTCGACCTAATGACTGTCGACCTAAGTGTTGTTGACCTAATGACCCTATCCCCAGAGAGTGGTGGTCTTACTGAGAGAGTGGAACTGTCGTCGGTCCCATCCTCCTCCGGCTGCCGCTGCCCACTGAATACATGACCGCACGGCCTGCGCTGCACCCTTCCAAGCACCGCCTCCTCCTCCCGATTCTGTGTGTGAAATGGCACCCAACTGCTCCTCCTTGGCATCTCCATTTAAAAAGGTGCACCCCGGTGTGTGATGTCATGATGTTGTGATGTCATGACTTAACGACGCAACCATGTCACAACGCTGAACTCAGCCCAGCGAGCGGAGTAACATGGTGGGGTGGGGGGGGGGGGGGAATGCTGGACGAGAAGGAAGCGTCAGACAGCAGCTGCCAGCTGGGGTTGTGGCATGCGCTCCTTGCGAATTCATGGCGCGCCTGCCGGTAGAAATGGCCCTGCAGGTCTGAATGCTTGATAAAACAGAGACAAAACTCACTAAGGGGCTGAGTGCATCATCTTTAATCTCCTATTGGGAGGTTTGGGCAGGGTATGCTTTTTTGGGGGGAGGGGGTTAAGGGGATATTTCCCACACTTTTTTCCATTTTAACCCTTTATTTATTTTAACACACCAGAGCATGCCCAGATCATACTGATCTGTGCAATGTTTTGGAAACAAATGCCCTCAAAGGCTATTTCATTCTTATATTCAAATGTGATTGTAGTGTAATTTTTTTACAAACACGATTCTTAGTAAATATATGATTTTTATTGTCTATGTAAAGAATACAATATTTTGATTGTTGGTTTAATGCCATCTATTACCATCAAAAGTTGTGTTTGATATACGATTTCCTATTGTTTTTGTCTTTACGAAATCAACAGGATATCGCAGAAAAACATCAAATCATCCAAAATCGCTCTTTAGTAAATTTGCCCTTTAGTGTTTGTAATGACGAATCTGCATGAGGCCTTCAGAGAGTGCCTTCTCATCATGGCTACATATTGCCACCATCACGTCTACTTGGTTGCAACTGTGTATACACAGTTTCAGACTGGGGCAAGAAGGGCCCCCCAGGGAATGCCTTTATGTTTGGGGGTGTGGCCAGTCTTCAGTGGGTGCGTGGCCAGCTGCCACAAAGGTTTGGTTGATCATTAGAGAGTAAATAGTATAGTAATGTATAGTACAGGCATGTCCAAACTGCGACCCTCCAGCTGTTGTGAAACTACAGATCCCAGCATGCCCTGACACAGCTTTAGCATTCTCTGACAGCAAAACTGTGTCAGGGCATGCTGGGATATGTAGTTTCACAACAGCTGTAGGGCCGCAGTTTGGACATGCCTGGTATAGTAAATACTGCTAGTGTATGCATGATAATGTACCAGATTTATAATGGCAATGCACTGTCGAAAATACACCATAGTGTGCAATATGATGTAACATACGTATAATTTATAATACAAGTGCACAGTATGGATCCTGATCCCTAGAAGAGGAGGTGGGGCCCCAGGTACCGGGGCCTACCGGGGCTTTCTCCTATACACCTGTGGGCCAGTCCAACTCTGTGTGTACATCTGGGGCACGCATGCATATTAGACGTGCACTCAGCACAGCTAAGCGTGGGTATGCCTAGCCATGCCGAGGGTGTTCGTTTAGTGCAGATGTAGCAACAATTAGCTTGGCTACATCTGTATCTGCAAATTGAGCCAGTATGCCATGAGGGCATGAGGGATTGATGCCTAATAACATAAAGTGAAAGCCCCCATAAGCAGTCAGCTATGTCTCCCCTCTCCACTTGTCCAATTTATGACTGGCAATGGAGGTTTTTATATTTTGTAGTTCTAATGTGGGGGCTAGATAGATAGCGCACATGAATGACTGCTTATTACGTGTCTTATTCTGAGCTTCACACAAAGTACTGCACATGCAGATGGCTACAGCAGCCATATTTACTATATTATGCTAATGTGACAATTTGGAAGGCTGCATGCGGATGGTAGCACTTGTCACTGTTTTTCGGTCTGCAGCATCATCTTTAGTATTGCCACTATACCTACCCCATACTGGGTACAAAACATCTGTCAGTAGCAGGTGTTCCATCTTCATACACACTCTTAAGAATAGCAAGTACTTCTGGCTACATGACCTTGACACTCCTATTACGCTTCCACTAAATGGACCTCTTGCATGTGTCAGCAGGGTAGCCACCTGCTGACACAGAGAAAAGCCCATTTCCCAGACAGTGAGAACTGGCTGTGCATGGAACGTCCTTCAAAATGTGGCACATGTTTGCTAAAAATCATTTAATGCATTCACCTTTTGAAAAAAGATTCAGGACCTATATTGCTGCCTCTGTTAAAGTCACTTAGGTGGACATGTACTAAGCAGTTATAAACGTGGAGAAGTGAGCCAGTGGAGAAAATGTCCATGGCAACCAATCAGCTGCTCTGTATACATTTATAGTATGCAAATTATAAATGTTACGTCAATGCTGATTGGCTGCCATGGGCAACTTCTCCACCTGCTCACTTATCCACTTTTATCACTGCTTAGTACATGTCCACCGAAATCTAGTGTTTCAAGGCTTCTTAAATAGTGAAACTAGATATGAGTCACCAAAACTGAAGGGAAATGTGAACAGAAATGTAAAAACAACATCCTGAACTGACGATATTGATTAGAAAAAAATATTATTTATAAAAATGCTGGATGTATAATGAATGATTGTCCTACAGTGTGTCACAGACTTACTACAAGTGGGAAGAACAAAAGCAGCTCACAACTAAAAAGAAAATTTGTGTCAAACAAGTTATTGCAGTTAATGGTGGTCATATTATTATATATAATTTCATTTGACCAAAATACAACATATTATCCTACAGATGTCAAAAATAATTCCTAACTGGAACACCCATTTTTGTTTTAACTGATGTAGTAATTGAATTTCTTTAACTGACTAATATATTCTGTTGTATTTTTTAAATCCAAAGCAGTACCAAAATGATCTTAAAAATTCAAGAATGACTTCGGAAATGCTGTAACAACCAGATAATTAATAAATCACCGTATTTTATGCATGAAACACTTTTGAAGACATAAATATGTAAAGTGCCCTTTTGCTGGATTTTTATTTATTTATTGATACCTGATAAGATATGGTACTACAAAATAATTGTGCACAGATATAGACTAAAACAGTATCAGTACCATCACTGTAATGCACAGTATGCAATATGGAAAATTCCCTTTAGAGAGCTATAGTACTTAACACCACAATGAAACAGAAAATGTCAATGGTCTCTGTAACTATGGGAGTCATTTCCGAGTTGATCGCTAGCTGCATTTGTTCGCAGCGCCGTGATCAGGCTAAAAAATGGCAGTTCTGCGCATGCGTATGCGGCGCAGTGCGCTCGTGCAATGTACGGGCACAACGAACGATGTAGTTTTGCACAGGGTCTAGCGATGCATTTCAGTCGCACTGCTTGCAGCAGAGTGATTGACAGGAAGTGGGCGTTTCTGGGTGGCAACTGACCATTTTCAGGGAGTGTGCGGAAAAACGGAGACGTGCCAGGGAAAACGCAGGCGTGGCTGGGCAAACGCTGGGCGGGTTTGTGACGTCAAATCCTGAACTGAATAGTCTGAAGTGATCGCAAGCGCTGAGTAGGTTTTGAGCTACTCTGAAACTACTCAAAAAAATGTTGTAGCTGCTCTGCGATACAACCGTTTGCACTTCTGCTTAGCTAAAATACACTCCCAGTGGGCGGCGGCATAGCGTTTTCATGGCTGCTAAAAACTGCTAGCGAGCGATCAACTCGGAATGACCCCCTATGTCTCAATAAATCCTTTAGGATCAAAATAATGGATCTTTTTCTACATGCAATGCTTTATTGTGCTTTGTGTTCGAGCTGTTTTAATACTTTTTTTCTTACCATGTACTTTGGGGCTTCTGAAGTTTTTGTGACGCTAATGACAATGCAGTCAAAAACAATTTCTGCAAGATATATCAGCTGCTACTATAATTTATTTATTTATTAACAGTTTCTTATATAGCGCAGCATATTCCGTTGCACTTTACAATTAGAACAACAGTAATAGAACAAAACTGGATAAAAACCGACATTGCAGACAAGTAACTTTTCAAACATAACCTGTAATAAGATACAAAGTATAAGCATGCTAATACAGAATATTAATTTATATTACCCTTTTCCATGATGGTGTTTTTTTCTGCTAATACGTTAAAACGGCTTTTGCAGGTCAGTGATGAGTCTTGAGTTTCTGTATACTTATGTCTACCTGGCTCTACAGCAGTCTCTGTTCCTAAAGGCAGATTAGTAGCATTCTTAGGACAGCGCTGCAGCAGATAGTCAGTTCCCTGCATATGGTAAAATGTAGAACAGCTTTTTTTAATCAAGTATTGTGCAAATTTTTTCTTACTTGCCAGCTTTGGGGTCTATGGTGAATTGAATGCAATTTTTCCAAAAACATTGGGCCTAATTCAGATCTTTGCACATGTTATATGATCTAGCCCCCTTGCAGTGCACATGGCTAATTCAGACCACAGCAGCGATAAGGTCTGAATTGCGCATGCACCGGCGCCGCAGTGCACCGGCACATGCCAGACAGCCAACGGCTGTCTTATGGTGCCCATACACTTGTGTGATGCCCCACGACCTGACATCGCGGGGCATCGCACCGGCAGTTCAGGTGCGATGAAATCGCACCTGAACTGCCAAAGTGATTACCATGCGATCATGCGATAGATCGCATGGTAATCACGTGATGGGCACATCACCGCCGAGTGGGAGTGGCCTCTGGCCTCTCCCGGGGGGTGCCCATCACACTGCGATATATAGCATGTGTTTTTAAAAACACATGTGATCGCACTGCGATTCGATAAATATTAAGTGCAGCACATACTATCTTGAGACATGAGATTGGACCGGCGTGCCCGGGCACCGCGTCGAAAAGTACCTAAAATGTGCATACAATCCTTTGATTTCTCTCACAGATGCGGTCGAAATAGAAGGTTAGCACCGATTAGCTCAAAAGTGTATGGGTACCATTAGCCCTGTGATCACCATTAGCCCTGTGATCACCACCTGCGCTGGCTGGGAGCGACTCTTCAAGTACAAAAGCATTGCCGCTGTGCGATGCTTTTGTACTTGTGTGTGTGTGTGTGTGTGGGGGGGGGGGGGGGGCAGGGACTGACATTCGGGGCAGACTAACACTGTGCTGGTCGTCCCCCGCATGACAGAGAATCTGATCGTAGATGTGCTAAATTTAGCACATCTACGATCAGGTTTGAATCACCCCCATGGTTTTGCCCATTAGCTAACAAATTTGCTACTTTCTACTGTTTTGCTCGACTAAGTTCAGTGGTAAGGGATAATCCATGTAGACATTAATAAACATAAAATTACACTGACACATTACAGCAAATGGATGGAGAGTGCAGATAATAAGAAACAAATCTGTTGTAGTATGTGATATGCTAATCTCGTACAATGGGCCAAATTCAGGGTTGATCGCAAAAGCAAAATCTTTCTCTAAAAAGCAAAACCATGGGCGTCATTCAGACCTGATCGCACGCTAGCTTTTTTTGCTGCGCTGCGATCAGGTCAGAACTGCGCATGCGTATGCACCGCAATGCGCAGGCGCGTCACTCAGGTACAGAGTGGGCCATTGCTGTGCGTTGGGTTTTACGAAGAATCCATTCGCACAGTCGATCGCAAGGAGACTGACAGGATGAGGGTGTTTGTGGGTGTCAACTGACCATTTTCTGGGGCCAATCAAATACTCAGTGTGTTTAGCTAGTTGCCTGCTGCTTCCAGAATTATGGGGGATTGCTCAACACCCAGAGAACAACATTTCAAAGAAAAGAACCACATAAGCGCTGGCAAATGTAAATTAATAAACTTTTCAGTTATTTTATTATATAACATAAAAAACATACATACTGTATACACATATATAACACCGGCCATGGTAAAAGTGACTTCACAAATTCAGTATCACCTATACTCAGACCATGGATTTTTTTTAAATCTCCTCATCAAAAAAAAAAAAAAAAAAGAGAGAAAAAAGACTCCTTAGCAGTGGCAATAAAAAAAGCACTTTTATAATTTCAAAAATAGCCCAGATTTTATCCATATAAGGTCAAGCAAACTTAAGAGTCCTCCAAGATAACAAGTGAAAAAGAGCTGATGAAAACACCAATTCATGACCAGTGTTGGTTATTGCAGCAATGTGGAACCTTTCCTTAGACTCATTGTAAACATCCTTATGCCATAAAAGCAGCAAAAGATGATTGTTCTCTTTAGTCTCAACCCAGCAGCAAAAATTTGTAATCAGCACACCTTATGCAAATGATGACATTTATTAATGAAATCCACTGTTAGAATGTCCAAATAGAACACCACTTCAAATCCTATCTCAGCACAGTGTTATTTATTGCAGTAATGTAAATCATTTCTTTATAGACTTTTCAATATGCAGTTAAAACAGCTCCAGTCTCTTATTTAGAAATTCATTTTTAGCAATAGCCATATTATTGCAGCCAAGGCTAATAAAACAACACAGCTTAATGCATATACTTGCATATACTATAACAGTCCATAATGGCCATAATAAAGTGTTGACAAAAAAGTTTACAATGTCCTTCTTCTGGAGTCTGTAGTGTAGGGCAAGCTGCGAGCTCCCGGCTGCTGTTTGCACATTCTATTTTGCAGCCATATTTGGAAAGATCTCCCAGGTGCTTATAAATCATCAATTTCCCCGCCTTCATTAGCTAGAGATGGCTTCCTCAGTTAGTGTATGATAACATAAATGATAGAGCCAGTGGCAGAACATGTAAGTGGTGGGCCTAGGAGACGGCGAGAGACAGGAAGGGAGACTGGGAGGGGGAAACAGAAAAGGGGGGGGCAGAAACAGAGGGAACGAGAGAGGGGAGGTGGAGAGTGAGGGGGATATGGAGAGAGAGAGAGAGAGGAGATGAAGAGAGGAGAGAGGGAGGAAGAGAGAGGGGAGATGGAGGGAGAGGGTTAGAAGAGGAATTATGTTGGGTAGAGGAGAGAGAGTGAGGGATGGTGGGAGGGAGAAAGAGAGAAAGAGGGATGAGGAGGAAGGGAGGTGCAGGATAACAGATAGAGAGAGAGAGAGAGAGAGAGAGAGAGAGAGAGAGAGAGTGAGGGGCGGAGATGCAGAGAGAGAGAGAGAAGTGGTGGAGAGAGAGAGGAGTAGGAGGGGCAGAAGGTGGGAGAGAGAGGCAGAGTAGAGAGAAAGGGGGAGACAGAAAGTGAGAGAGGGGGGAGATGGAGAACGATAGATTGGGGAGATGGAGAGAGGGGGAAGATGGATAGAGAGACAGAGAGAAAAGAGCGATGGAGGGACATGGGGGATGGAGAGAGAGGGGGGGAGATGGGGACAGGGTGAGAGAGGGGACAAAAGGAGAAAGATAGAGGGAGGAAGAGAGGGAGGAAGAGAGGGGGAAGGAGATACAGGAGGAGGTGGAGAGAGAGACAAGAGAGAGAGTGCTCAAGTTATAGGGCAGAGGGAGTGAGAGAGGGGGACCAAGCGGAAAAGAGAGCGAGAGGCTCACCAGCACTTCCCACTTTTAATACTCTAGCATTTATTTTTTTCCTATCTGGCCTCTGTGGCTTGTACAATCCGGGGCTGTTGCTGAGCATGGAGATGGCAAGTGAGTCCCACTACTTCACTTCCATTGACTTTTGGCACCGGGGACATCAGGGGATGGGGGAAAAATGTGGAATACAAATATGAAAGGAGAATGAGGAGCAGAGAGAGCGGCCCCTCCTCTCACTCTAACCGGGCAGTCCCACACAGCCTGTGTTATTGAGTATGGGGGAGAAGCAGAGAGAGAGTTCCCTCCTTTCCATCGGAAGGGCATTCAGCATTCAGCACACATCATCAGCAGTACAACGTCTGGAAGGAGGAGGAGGCGCTCGAGAGGCGAGGGGAGGAGATGAGGGATCGTACCTCTGTCCCCTTCACAATCTGAGGCAGGCACACCTGTGGGGTGGACACGCTCGAGAGAGGAGGAGAGGGAAGAACTGCCCTTCCTCCCTCTCAGTCTGGGACCCGATTATGCGTTGCTGCTGTGTTATCGTTACTAACACTGGAGGCAGGTGGTGCAGCTGCTGGAAACACTATACAAGGTGTCAGTGTGACTCTTTGTAATGCCAGTGGCTGTGGGCCCCTGGGCCCCTTCACAGCACCAGGCACTAGTTCCGCCACTGGATACAGCTAAAAAACTGCAAGTACTGCAAATGATCTGGCTGTTGTTAGGAAAAGGCAAGATCATAGGACTTGCTAGATGCTGTAGAGAGCTCCATAGTTAGATCTTTGGACTTTCAAGATGCCGTGGAGTACTCCAGTACTATTTGGGAGCGTAGCAGCCTTATACTTGTTTGAAGTCATGGGAAGCTCCGGTTCTATTAGGGTGAGATCCCTAAAGCTCTCAAGAGGATTTTCACCATTAGGAACCCCCCACTGTTCCCTTGGTACTTGTTGCGCACACTGGTACTTGGGGGGCCTGTGGATTTATTTCCTCCATCAGTATGGGCTCACTCAATAGACCGAAGATCCCAGATTACACAGAATAAAGACTGAAAAAAGAATATATTTCATTGTCTTGGTAGCTAAGACTCAACTTGATAAGACCTCGGTGCCATTGGGTCCTACGTGTTCCTCCCGTACCAGGGGTTGCAGAGAGGTGGAGTAAGACATAGGCAGAAGCTGACAGACCAGTATGTCAGGAGTGCCTGCGTCACAGCTGTGCAGGGTAACCAGAAGTCAGGCCAGTAGGTAAATTGACCGTGCAGGCCATCAGCAGACGGTCAGGTATGCAGGATTGGCTATTTCCTGGCCATGCAGGATGTCAGCAGACAGGTTAGGTATTATTATTATTATTAAAATTTTTTATAAGGCGCCAGAAGTGTTTGTAGGTATGCAGGATTGGCTGAAGCTTGGCCTTTCAGGATGTCAGCAGACAGACAAGCTATGCAGGATTGGCCGTAGGCTTGACTTTGCAGGATATTGGCAAACAGACAAGGTGTGAAGAATTGACCAAAGCTTGGACTTGTAGGGTGTTAACAGACAAACCAGGTGTGCAGGATTGGCTGGAGCTTTGCCTTGCAGGATGTTAGCAGACAGGTCTGGCGTGCATTACTGACCAAAGCTTGACTCTTAAAGATGTTAGCAGACTGACCAGGTAAAACTTATATTCAATTAAGTGAAAGTATTTTAACTATATATATATATATATATATATATATATATATATATAAAATAAGCCAACTAACCAACACCAATTAATTATCTATATAATCTATCTAATACAAGCTTTTTCAACCAGTGTGCCGTGGCACACTAGTGTGCCGTGGAGCCAGAGCAGCTTCATGCACCTTCAGAGTGAACTGTTGGCCCGGGCTCTTCTTAGAGGATCAGTCGTGCTCTGGCCGTGACCTATGCCTTGAAGACGTGGCAGTGTGATATCATAGGTCACGGCCGCCGCATATCACCACCCAGACAGCCCACCCGCCTGCATACACATCTTCCAGTTCCCGCCTGCATACACAGCTTTCCTTGCCGACCCACATCCACACCTGCCCGACCGCCCGCTACTCAGTATTTTCAGCACTCCACTATGAACAACCCCCGCCACTGAGGGACAGGGAGGAGGACAGCTGACCGGTAGGGGCTAATATTTGTTATTTTATTTCTCCTGTGGGGAACAGTAGAATTGCAATAGGATTTATGTGGGGAGAATAAAGATTGATGGATTTATGGGGGGAACAATGTGAATAATTCATGTGGGGAGCAATAGGATTTATGTGGGGAGCAATGTGATTGATTTATGTGGGGAGCAATAGGATTTATGTAGGGAGCAACATGATTTATGTGGGGAGCAATGTGATTGTTTTTTCTGTTTTGAAACTGTACTACGTGAAGAAGCTAAGGAGGGAATAAAGACACACAATAAGGCCTGAAATATCCCTGCAAATGGTAAGTGCAATATACCAACCAGATACATTTTGGGATTATACATAACAGTATTATGCTATGTTTTTTTTTTATATTATCCTACAGCTTTGTACCCGAGTGTGTATTTTTATTCTTACATTTAAAACACCAAGAATTGGTATTGGTCGCACACAGAGGTGTGGTTTTATTGGTGGAAACTGCATAACTGATCTTCCGTGTCTGCTAACATTTTTATACACAACTCTACCCATTGTTTTGGGTGTTTCACGTTTGGAGGACCTTTTGGCAAAAAGGAAGCACGACTAAGGACTTTATCCATTGTTGTTTCTTTTAAATGTATATTTACTGTGTAAGGTGACACAGTGTGGATAATCTTCATTGTCGCCTGCTTCAGTGTGCGCAGTGGTCTCTATAATATCTTGTTTGTAATTAGTAATTTGCTTTATAAGCCTATCTACAGAAGGCTGCAGTGGACTTCACATTAAAGCTATTTATTGTTTGTTAAGGGGCACCGTACATTTGCCCTTCTGCAATACAGTACAGTATGTCCTTTCATCAACCCCAGTGTTTTCAATATTTCTCATTATACAGAAAATCTGAAGTTTGAAAGTGAAAATGTTTGATAACCACAAGCCAAACTTGTTTTTTCTTAGTCTTGAAAATTAGACCCTTAGGGCTAGATGTAATGCAATGGGAGACAGCTGGAGCTCCGACTTTCCGGCCAAACTTTTTAAAGCAGAAAATATTTACAGGGCAAAACCAGGTTTAAAAAAAAAAAAATTGTCCAGAATCTTGGAGCTTTGGCGTCTCGCACTGCATTACACCGAGCACCCAGTCTGTTTGCCATTGCATGCCGATCAACAAAGAATATTTTTACAGTATGTACAGCTATGGCCCAGTGCTTAGATTAAAGCCAAATGTAAGACTAAACCCTTCAGATTTGGCTGCCCAGTGACATGACACTTGTGTTGCATGCTCAGAATAAAAGCTACATTCACCCCCGTAGTCTTTATAATGTTCAGTCATAGCTTGGTGCATTAAAAAGCCGTGTAAGTTACAAAAACATACTGACTACCTGATAGCTAGAAAAATTAAGAAGCTTATTGTCTTACAAGGTTTAGACACTGTAGTGAATGTAAATATATTCTAACAATTATTCACTGTGATTACATTTGTTTATTAAAGGCCATAAGTGTTTTCATACACGAGCTAGCAAATTGCAGGATTTTATACACGCTGTGTTCTCTGAAGCAAAGCTTCCTGTCTGATTCAATCAAATGCATTCACTTACATTCGTGTCATGTTCCTGCCTCATGTTTTAACTGGGGCTTTGTATTTTACCTAATTATTTCACCATTTCCTACGATATCTTCTGTTTCTTCAGTGCTCTCTTAATTTCCTCAGAGAGCCAGTTAGCACTATGATTTGTAATGTCCTTTGTTCTTTCAGTGTTATTGCTCTGCTGTCACATTTCTACATTGTATAGTAGCTTATATTTATACACCATAGGCAGGCACAACGCTCTTCCTGACATTTCCCTGTATGCTTTGTGTAGACATACTGTAACACAGGATTTGATGCTCTAAGAAAATTGAGGCGTAACAGATAAAATGCACCATTGCTTCCCTGGAGCTATGCTCATTACAAGCAAATGCTTTGGTTTGTGATATTTGGAAATTGAACAATGTATAACTTTAAACTGGTGACAGGGATAGTCGCCAGATGGAAATCTTTGATTATAAAATTGTAACTACAGTACCCTATAGGGACAAACTGCTTTCCTGAAGAAACTTTATCACTGCCAAAAGACAGGAAAAGTTTTGAAGTACACATGCCCAAATTCAAGTTACTATTACATACTATTACATACAGTATATATAGTTCCGTATTCCAGTCCCGTTCCTGGCCTAAATGATCTTCCCTGTTGCCTGTGCTGCTCCCAATCAAGTGTTCCATAGACGAACAGAAATGTTATCAAGCCGCCCAGTTTCCCTCCAGCTTCAACTGGACCCACCGTTCCAACATGGATCAGCAAAAACAGACATTTGTGTAATATATTGTGTTTACTGCTTTAAATTATTACATTTAGATTATATATTGTGTTTATTGCTTTAGATTATTATTATTATTATTATTAATAATAATAATAATAATAATAATAATAATAATAATAATTTTATTTATATAGCACTTTTTTCCTGCAGGACTCAAAAAATCGCCAGTTAAGTGGTTAATATGGCAAAATTGTATTTTAAAGAAGGGTATGTGGGTATCAACTTTCCTTACATATGGCCGCAGAACCGTGTAATGAGTGTAATGTGTGTATGTGTTTTTTTTTAAATGCACCAGCCTCCTCTGTGCCGCTTTTTCGGTGGTGCTCTATGCTGGTATATACCAGCTGTGGAGGGAAAAAAATCTTTAATCTAGTGTGAAAGGTATTCTTATGATAAACAACAGTTTCCGTTAACTTACCAGGATGAGGTGGGGGCGCTGAGCGGTCTGTGTATACTATATGCACTCCTGGGAGGACCTCCAGTGGATGATTTGTTTGAACTCCACCTCGAAGGATGTGTAGTGAACCAGTTGGGCTCGTCTTACTCCTGTCCTGAGACTCTGGCGGTACTCCACAGTCATCTTGGCCTTACAGGACCCTCTTGATGTCTCCATATCACTTCTTCACATTCTTCAGGTCCAGACGGCAGGAGTTGACCACATTGACTGCATCCTGGATCGACCTCTAAATGGCTTTCTTCCAGGATGCAGGAGTCCTGTATGCCTGGGCACCCAGTAGGCGTGGGTACACCTGCACCATGGCATAGACTAGAGTGCAGTTCTCCTCAAACGAATACCTCACACTGTACACAGCCCTCGTCCTACCAAGTGCTGATTTCCCAGCCTCTTCATCCTCCTGCTCCTCCTCAGTGTTCTCCACAGCCAGCGATGCACTGGGGCTGTAAATCGGCAAGGGCATTCATGAGTGTACGTGCACGCAAAAGGCATGCGCACTCTTTACGGGGGCGTGCGCGTACATCACAGTGGCGCCCTGTCACAGTGTAATGGGGGCATGTCATGAGTCATGGGGCATGAACTCATGGCACGCCCCTATTACCATGGCGACGCTTGCTGGGGGCAGGGGCATGCTGCGAGTCCAGGGGCGTGGACTCGCGGCACGCCCCCATTTCCATGGAGACCGGTGGGGGCGGTTGAACCAGAGAGCCGGAGGCTGTGCTGCGCACGGCCTTGCCTGCTCTCTGAGGGACCAGATCGTCCCACCTGCCCATCAGCCCTTCTAGCATGTGCCAGAAGTGCCAGATGGCCAGTCCGGCCCTGTCCACAGCAGTCTCCTGCACCTCCTCCTGCTCTCCTGCCTGTATGTCTTACACAGGCTCCTGCTGGGACATGGCCTTCTCTTCCTTTACCAGCCTGCTCCTTCCCTCTCTATACCCACTAGCCTGGATGCCATGCCTACTCAGAAAACACCAACCACTGCTACCTCCTCACTGTTAAACCACCTGCTCTTTTCCAAAATGCCTACAACCTTTCAAAGATCAAAGTGGAGGGTGTGAGGTTAATATAGGGAGTGTGTTAATCTTCAATTATGCTACTTTTGGTGGCCAATGGGTGATATTTTCTCATACTGTGGACCTCCTACACTAAAAAAATGCATTCTGGTAGGTCAGAAAATGACGCACACACATTTAAGATTCATTCCGGTTGGTCAGTAAATATCACATGTTTTTTAGTCCAAATACCGTGATACCTCAAATCCAAGACGCTGAAGACAGGAAATAGATGCACATTTGTATTATAATATTTTCAGGAAATAGATACACATTTGTAATGTCCGATGTGGTGCGTTAATTTCCCGGGCTGCATTATCGGTTCCCATTACATCCCGGCCATAGCATTCTCACATCTCATCTCCAATTAAATAAACATTGCTTAAATATTGGTGATTATTATAAACCTTGACAGGATAATCAATTATAATTATGATATATAAAATCGAAAGCACTCCTTTTTCATTGCTGCTGTATTCAGACTTGTATCATAAAACTATAATCAACTCATCCAAGTCTCAAAAGTTTCACAAATCGTTTTCTTGCTGACAATTTCTGCTTTCAAACACTCAGAGAAATAAGGCTATAAGATATGAAAATGCAAACATTTGTCAATACAAAAGCAATGGTTAACCTAACCCCTTTGCTGCTGAGGGTTTTCTCACCATTGAGCTTAGACCATTTCCAAAATAAATCTAATTGATTTGTTTAATGAAGTACTTCCTATAATTACACCTCATTTTTTTACAGAAGATTTTGGATTTTCATAAAATAACATTAGTTTTTTTTATTCATTGTAACACATTTAAAAAAATGTAACCATAATAAATAAAAACAATTTTTGAAGCTAAAGGTTGAAGAAAGTATATTAAGAGCAAATGTGATTTTTCTTTTACTAAACACCACAATGTTTTGTCATTCTTGCTTTGGCATACAGTAAATCCATTTTCTCAAAATTTTAAAGAGCAGGATTCTGCGTGTAGATTTCATAAAGATATTTGCAATTGAAAATGATGACAATGGATTTTTTAAAGCCTCACTTTGATGTCTCTATTTAAGTACCGTATTTGCCGGCGTATAAGACGACTGGGCGTATAAGACGACCCCCAACATTTCCACTCAAAATATAGAGTTTGTTATATACTCGCCGTATAAGACTACCCCCTTCCACACACCAAATAAAACGTAAAAGAACATCAGATTTGTGACATACTGTATATTATGACCTGATAAGAGATTTGGATAGGGAGTATTTATCAAGGTATGCATAAGAAGGGGGGAGGGGGCAAGGAGAAAGTTGTAAAATGTATAAAAGTATACCCCTGTGTGCATTTAGTGTTACCAGTTTCACATGAGTGCCATTAGTATTAGTATTAGTGCCATTACAGTACCTGTCATTGTCACCATTGTACGGCCACAACGCGACTGCAGCGCCTCCGGCCAGTCCCTGCATCTCCCTGTAATTGGCACTAGTGACCCGCCGCGGCCGCACTGGATATCGCGCGATACTGGATGGTGAGTAGAATGAGGTGGGCGGGCATCGGGATACCACTATGGGCACCGGGCGAGTATCGGAAGGCCACTATGGCAGCTATGTCTATCCCAACTGAAGTGCACCCGGCGTATAAGACGACCCCCCCACTTGGAGGCATGTTTTTCAGGGCAAAAAAGTAGTCTTATACGCCAGCAAATACTGTACTTACAATTTGTAGGCCTAATTCAGACCTTATAGTAGATGTGCTAAATTTAGCACATCTACGATCAGTCTTCAGACATGCGGAGGGACGCCCAGCACAGTGCTAGTTCGCCCCGCATGTCAGGCCCTCCCCCCCTCCCCCCGCACAAGTACAAAAGCATTGCACAGCGGCGATGCTTTTGTACTGGAAGAGTAGCTCCCAGCTAGCGCAGCTCCTGCATGCTGGCAGAGAGCTACTCGTCGCTGCCCGGGTCGCAGCGGCTGCATGAGACATCACGCAGCCATCATGGCCCGCCCCCCCAACGGTCCAGGCATGCCTGCGTTGCACGGGCCGTGCCCCCTAAACGGCGGCCAAATGCTGCCAGCCCGGCCCCTCCCACCCAGCGACCGCGATCGCAGGGCTAAGACAGCCGTTGGCTGTCTGGCATGCGCTGGCGCACTGCGGCATCGGCTCATGCACAGTTCAGACCTGATCACTGCTATGCAAAAACACACAGCAGTGATCAGGTCTGAATAGCCCCAATATGTTAGTCCAACACGGCCTTCCATTATTTAAACTACAGATGTGTATATTCAGCCTCAATACGCCATGCTACGCAATATGCCTGGCTTGAGTGAGCCGACAGGTCCCATCAGGGGCATTTCTAGAGAGGAGGAGGCCTGAGTGCAGGATCCATCTGGGCTCCCTCCTTTCTAGCCGGCAGTGCTGTAGCTCTGGACAATAGGTTACCTGGGGGACAATAGCGCTGTCCTAGAGTCTAGAGCACATGTGCAGCTCTCTGGGAAAATGGCACAGCAGCCATTTTCCCAGTGACTTTCCTACTGCCCATGCACAAAACAACAGGAAAATGGGGCTGCACCACTTTCCCAGTGATTCCTGCAGTGCTGCTTCTGCGCCACGGGACTCTGGAGGGTAAGTATTAAAAATAATAGGTGCAGGTTGTGCGGTGTGCACCGCACACAATGCACCCATTATAAATACACTAGTGGATCCCATGCAATGTGGCTAGGATGCACGAGAAGACTATGCAGATTATTTTGATATATAACACTTGTATAGTGTGTGTTACTGAGTCTGTATATGGAGCACAACAGAACTTGGATTGGAGAAAAGCTGCTACATTGTAGCACTTTGTGTACAAATTCAGAGACCCAGTCGCACACAAATGGACAAGTATCTTATATCAAATTAACCAACACAGTCTCCTTGTGTGTACTAGTTACAAATAAGATGCATTTTTAGCAAAAAGGAAGAAAAAAAAAAAAGCCTCACGCGACCTGGTATGCCAAGAGGGCTATTTGGTAAGGCTAATATGTTTGGGGACACATCTGTAGAAAACCTATTGCATTAAATGAGGAGATGCCTTTATGTGCTTGGTAGAAGATGACGGAGATCTGGGTTTTAGATTCTCAATGGTGGAAAATTATTTTATTTTAAAGAGGGAACTCTCCCCCTTTCCAACAAGTGTACCCACAAATGTATCTGAGTTAGTTTAGGGAAGAGTGGGCACATTATGTGCCCCAACCCCAGATGTGTAAGATACTTTTTTTTACCATACAGTAGCACAGGATGATATTGACTGGTGGTCACTAGTGATCACCAGACTATAGCTGCTACGGGACACATCATTTCAAAGAAGTGACTCCCCTTTTTCAAATGTGGCTGCCCCAACCTATTCAAGTGCCAAAACATATCTTTTCATAGTTCCTGCTAATATTGGGGGTAATTCCAAGTTGATTGCAGCAGGAATTTTGGTAGCAGTTGGGCAAAACCATGTGCACTGCAGGGGAGGCAGATTTAACATGTGCAGAGAGAGTTAGATTTGGGTGGGGTGTGTTCAAACTGAAATCTAAATTGCAGTGTAAAAATAAGCAGCCAGCATTTACCCTGCACAGAAACAATATAACCCACCAAATCGAACTCTCTCTGCAAATGTTATATCTGCCCCCCCCCCTCCCCCTGCACTGCACATGGCTTTGTCCAATTGCTAACAAACTTGCTGCTGCGATCAACTCAGAATTACCCCCCTTATCTGTTGATTACAGTTGATCACTAGAAATTAACTAAGGGTACATACAGTACTGTTTCAAAGAGGGGACTCCTCTCTTTCAAAGAACAGTATCAACATATCAACATACAGTATGTGTTTGTGCCTGCATGAGGGAGATAAGGCAAATTAGGTGCCTATTACCATCAATGCAAAACTGTTGTTTTGTGTAGTGCTGGGTAACATTTTCTGATTATAAAAAGTGATACCAGCCAAAGCTACTAGGTGGCTACATTATTTTAAATAAATTACCCCCATCTTTGGTATATACCCTCATCCTTGAACTGAGTGTTTTTTCTGTAGTGTAGAGCTTTTTGCCTGATGATCACATAGTTCTGCTTTTTGAAATGAGGGTTCCCCCATCTTTCTGGGTGCTAGGTTCTGGGAGCTAAGGGGGTTTAAATTATCTCCCTACCATACTTTAAATTATTATTTCTCTTTAAAAAAAACCCATCATTACCTGGATGGTAATTTTGTTGTTTCCAGAGGCTAACCATAAGTTTGGACTCGTCAACTGCAGTTTTAAGGTATGAGGATGATACATAATCTGCAGCAAAGGGGACAATAAAGTATCTGTTCCCAGTGTTATAGTAAATAGCGCTGCTTTCTCTGGCATACATTTCTTTCTTGTCCCACAAATGGGGATAACTCCCACAGTGGGACTACTTTTATGTGTACATGAGGCAGTATATAGGTGTATTTGCCCAATGCTAAATGTAAATATGTGATTATATAGTTAAGAAATAGTAAATCACCTTTTAAATCTACATATGAATGTTATGCATAACCTTTATGACATGCTCATACATATTATTCCAATTATAATTAATAATTTTGATTCAGAGCAACTATTAACATTTAGGAGCAATAGAACCCTTATTCTGACTCTGATTTATTCATATTCATGTAGGATAATAAGTGTTTTTTGAACATTCATAAGACAAGTGTACTTTAGTGGCACTTCATCTGTAACATTGTAACAGCATTTCCCATGCTAATTCGCTGTGCAAGTGCTTGCTAGAAAATGCACATAACAATGAGCATACTTCTTTCCTTATATAAAATTAACTGCTTTTATAAAATGCCATTAAAAAAAACCGAGTACAAAGAGTTTCTTGTATCCCAGTAATCTTCTCTTTTGATTTAATCTTTGAAATCAGAGGACCTGTTTCTACATTTTATAGATACATTTGTGACTTTTTCAGAGAAATATTTAAATATACTGGAATGTATCTTTTGCAATATTTTTTGAGCGCTTATACAATTTGCCTATGTACACAAATAGAGTACGTAATTAGATCAGATCCAGTGCAGTAATGCAGACAACAGATTTCTTTATACTCTGTGTTCGAATTTTGTTGTACACAGCTAAAGTTAAGGTGCATACACACGGTGAGATATTGACTATGCCCAATTTTGACCAGGCGATTTCCCTAAAACTCCCCTTGAGCCCAGAAGTACCTATTTTGACTATATGTACTGTCGATTTTGACTATGTACGATTTTGACTAAGTGCCAATTTTGACTATACTTTGTACTAGATAGTACACTAGGGGTGGTCAAAATACGGCCCTCAGGTTGGATGCGGCCAGCAAACCGATCCCGCCCGGCCCCTTCCCCCCATCATGCACAATGACAAGTGGCACAAGTGGCTGGGCTGCTTGTCATTGACCTATAGCAGGTAGCCAGGTGCATGTCGCGGGTGCCGCTGAGGAAAGCCCGGCCGCATAACGAACATTGTCGGCTGGGATTACCAGGTGCTAGGCGGTGTTGGGTAAGAGCTAAAAGCAGAGCTTTGATGCTGGCGGCGGGAATCTTGAATATGTGAAGTATCAGGGCTGGATTAAAGGAGGGGCCCTGGTGGTAAGTACCCCAGGCCCCCCTTTTTAAATGGTCCCCCCGCCTGCCACCCACCACAGATCTGCTTGACTCTGTATTAGGGACCTCACTCTCTGAAATGCCCCGGGCCCCCCATAGCTTTAATCCGGCACGGTGCAGTATTGTAGTTGCACAGCGGTAAAACAGCACTTGAGGTACATGCTTAGCTGGCGGGTGGCAGCAGGTGTCTGGCAAGGGGGGAAGGGTGCCCGGGGTGGTGTGGGGAGCTGGTAACTCTGCCACTCTTCACAAGTCATCACTCATTTCTTTATTCAGTGTTCTTCAGCATCGTTCACAAGTCATCACTCGTTTCCTCATTCCGAGTTCTTCAGCATCATTCTGAAATCCTCATTTCATCTTTTTATTCAGTGTTCTTTTGCCATTGTTCTCAAACATTAGTTACTAATAAAGCTGCATCGGCCATCTTTATTTCGACCTAGCTACGGTTCCTCTTCCCGACCATCGGAAGAATACCCGAGTACCCAATCCCCTCGACCTAGGTCTATGACATGGACTTTGGTTTTAAAAGTACTACTTAAACCACATAAAACATGAGAATAATTTAAAAGTTTTCATCCAAGCTCCTTTCATATTTTATTCAAAATGAAAATTTGCATGTTATGCATAATGTACTCTGTAGAATGGCAAAGCAGTAGCATAAATTGATTGCATTGCCAGGACTGTGTCACCTCTGTTATTTAGTGTTATTTAGAGGGTTCCACTGAAAACACTAATCTCACACTAATTTTGACCGTTGCTTCATTCAACTGTCCTTGTAGCAAGACATAGAGAATACATTGTTACATTATCGATAGCTGCTGTGACATAAAGTTTTAATTGCACAAATGTTATAACTTTATTTTTCAGTTAGATACAGGGAAATTTATATAACCCTTCAGTAAAAAGAATGGGATATAGTAGAGTAAGTAGGTGCAAATGTTAATATTTATGTTCTTTTTTCTTTTTTTTTTTAGAATAGACAATTTTATATGACGAACACATCTATTGCTCTAGTTCTAGTGATGTTTACATCTCTATAGGGAATGCATTGTCTGTCTCTACAAATCTCCAGAAAACAGGCCAAGCTCCATGGTCTGTCTGGTGTTAGGACAAAATGAAGTGAGTGTAAACAATTATAGTCCAGTGATCAAAAGGGTTCTGTTATAAATGTGTAGGTTAATAATAGAAAGGCAAGCATATCTGGAGAGACCACAAAGTGGACTTCTAAAGTAGAACCAGGAAAGTGGCAGACATCCAGCAACCTCTTTGTTCTTCCTAATAAGGTCCTTGTGCACAAAATCTTTATGGTATTTCTAGTCATGTTTGATAATAATTACAACTCAGTTTAGCTACATACTATATACTGTACTTAAGTATTATGCAGTGCACCTATCAAGTTTCAAAATAACTCTAGTTAAAAATGAATAAATAAATGATTAGTTTCCTTACACAACTGTAGTTGTCAGCTTTATGGGTGCAAGATGATCAGATTTCTTTACTAGAAATGTTATGTATCATCTCTTTGCTTTTGATGCAAATTTAAAATGATGTAAATTACAAAAATATGGCAACATATGGAGATTTAGATTGAAAGGACTTTGACTTTGTGCCAGAAGACATCACAGAGGCAGAAGAGAAGGCCTAATGCAGCAGAATATTGGAATTGGTGAGAACAAACAGCTAAGTAACAGATGCTGGCACAGATCATTTAAAAGGAAATACTGTAAGTACATCAAACATAATGACATCACAACACAAACAATAAAAAAACCTTATGCCGTAGTATACAAATTGTAATCATAGTACCGACAGTACTGTATAAAAAGTCTAATAAATTTATCATCCAAGGGGAAGCTCGGTTAGAATATTGAGATACAGAATAAGAGGCACAGACATAACAGGGTGTTTGTAGAGGTATTTGGGTGACCACCTGTGGCTTTACGTGGAGCAGGGCAGAATGTTGTCCACATATAAATCCTACTGATCTTTGGACAACCCTTTGCCACAAATGTTGAAGCCCTGTAAATGTGTATGCATACTCAGCATTAGGCAATGGTTCATCTAAGCAGCAAAGTGGTTACTCTTGGGTGCAGGTAACCAGGAAAGAAATTTCATTTTTAAGGATAGAACAGATGTGTCTTCATACATCATTGCTACAGTCACAACAAACAGCACCTCTCAGTGCACCTGGTCCTATGAGATTTTGCTAATCTAAATACTATATACACAATCCTGAATAGTAATAAGAGTGCACTCTTCAAAACAAATAGTGGCAGGAGGCCACGGTGCCACAAGGCAGAGGCATTACTCACCACTTGAGTACTTGGGTGTAGGCTGGTTGTCAGGTCCAGTCCAGGTTTTGCAGTGTGCTGGGGTTAACAACCAAGCAATCAGCACCACCTGTGAGCTGGTGTTAGGTCTTTGCTTGAAGCAGAGCACAGGACTCCTGATGCAGGATAAGCTGGCCAGGTGATAGGTTGGGGTGGTAATTAGCATTAGCGTGCCAGGACCGGGATGGTCCACAAATCTCATCCAGAGTTGCAAACCTGGTGCTGTGATTGCTTCATCTTGTATGGTGTTTCTGACCTTCGGTAAAACCAGGCTGTCAATATCCGGGTAATTGGACACGATTATTTACCTTCCAAGTGTCTCCTGAGACTGGCCCAGCGTTCCAAAATGGGACTCCATCTGCGCTGTCTGTTTTAAAGAATGGCGTCTCCTGCCCTCCGCGGCCTCCGGAGGGCAGAATATACAAGCAGACTTTCCCTCCAAATGCAAACATGGGCACAGCCATGTTTTTCCTCATCAAATGTCATTTCACAACCTATCCGCTGCACTCTGGACTCTGCCTAATTATCCAGCCAATGCGTGCTTCCCAGCTGGTATAAATATCCTGCTCATGGGCTGGATAATCGTCAGTGCTTTGGTTGTCTAATCTATACACATGTCTCTCCTACTTGTGGATTCTACTGCTTGTTTCTCCAGGTATTCCAGCTCCTGTGATTCAGCTCCACTAAGAGACCTGCACCTGTTTCCATCCTGCGGTGCAGCTTGACTTCTGCAGTGTTCCAGCATTGCTTCTGATTACTCTCCACGATCAGACACCGGCTTCCTGTTTCCAGCATTGGTCCTGCTTTACTTCCAGCCTCCAGCGGTGTTCTGGTATCATTTTAAATTACTCCTTTCTGCAGCACCGCTCTCCATACTCCACAGCGTACTTACCAAGGCCTACCAGCTTTCACAGTGCTCCTGAGTCGCTGGTATTCTGCTAGCGGTGCTCCGCAGTGTCTTCAGTTTACTTCAACGTCATCAGCGGTATTCCTATATCGCCTGCATCAGTGACCATTCTTCCATTGAACCACAGCGTCCATCGATGCTCACCATCGGACTCTAAATCTACCGTGGTGAGTTCTCCACACCTTTCATTCATACCCGTTCCATTTGGCACTCTCTGCAATTACCAAGTACCATCTACTTCTGTGCATCTGTGTTGCTCCAGCCTCTGTGCACCATCTGCTGGGCAGTACCAGTTCATACCTCTCCTCAGCGGTTAGCTGTGGCATATGGAGTTACCATCTCCATTTCTGGCAAGGACTCTGTGATATTCTGTTCTGCAAGCCACAGCACTAATTACCCTGCATTTCTGGGAACTGTACTGTAATTTACCATTGCACATCTGCTGTGACATTTTGCATATCTAAGGTGTCTTAAGCTGTGTGTTCAATAAAACTGACTTTACCTTTTACAACTTCGTTGTCGTGGTCACGCATTCAGGCAACTGGTACTAGAGCTCCTGTATGTCAAGGAACCCGGTACTACCTCCCTTGTTCACCTACACATCAGCCCCTACATCTGAGGCTTCCCCAGGTCAGCCTCAGCCCTTAGTTGTGACACAGACTTGATACTTGCTCTGCAGTGGCTGCTAGGATGATGGGAATAAACAATCCACAGTTTTACTGTATTGCTGGATGTAATTCTTCCCATCTTGTGACAGAATTTATTGACTTACAGATGTAACTCATCTTTGCTGCGATGCAGCATGCTGCAACATGGTTTGCTGCATGGCATGCCAGGCTGCGACTCTATTTGCATCCAGCTATTGCTCCATTAATTCCTAAAAGAATTAATGAAGCAATCGATACTCACAGCCTGGCATGCCATGCGGCATGCCATGATACAACATGCTGCATTGCAGTTAGATGAGCATGGCTACGGTAGACATGTACATGCACATCTCAAGTGTAGAAGTTGATTTTTTGATCTTCTTCTGAAAGACCTTAGTTCAATGTGTTTTTCAGTACAGACTTTTCATGTGTTGCTGATTACCATTCACTATGGTGTAATTTCCAGTTTATAGACATCAGGTACAACTATATTGTTTGATTGAGTAAGGCATTTGGGTAAGTTCTGTTCATTGCGGTACTTCTTGGTATATTCCTTGTTGGATCATCTTGATGAAGATTTCTCAGAAGAGCAATATGTCAACTTCTACCCTTAAGATGTGCATGTGGGTCAATAAATGTTTTGAAGTTCCAAAAACCATACTGTGATGCTGTGAAACTTTAAAACACGTTTTTTGGTCACGAGTCTTTGAGTGCCGCCTCATGCTTTGGATGGTTTTATGTGTATGTATATATATATATATACATATACAGTATATATACATAATGTATATATATATGTATATATATATATATGCACACACACACACACACACACACACACACACACACACACACACACACACACACACACACACACACACACACACACACACACACACACACACACACACCCATTCAAAAGTTTTGGGTCACCCAGACAATTTCATGGAAACTCACTTTTATTTAGCAAATGAGTTGCAAAATGAATAGAACATATAGTCAAGACATTGCCAAGGTAAGGAATATTGATTTTTATTTGAAATAATAATTTTGTCCTTCAAAATTTGCTTTCGTCAAAGAATGCTCCCTTTGCAGCAATTACAGCATTGCAGACCTTTGGCATTCTAGCTGTTAATTTGTTGAGGTAATCTGAAGAAATTTCACCCCACGCTTCCTGAAGCACCGCCCACAAGTTTGATTGGCATTGATGGGCAAGCTGCAAGCTGCTCCCACAACAGCTCAGTGGGGTTGAGATCTGGTGACTTCTTCCCTAAATAGTTCTTGCATAATTTGGAGGTGTGCTTTGGGTCATTGGCCTGTTGTAGGAGGAAATTGTCTCCAATAAAGCGCTATCCACAGGGTATGGCATGCCATTGCAAAATGGAGTGTAAGCCTTCCTTATTCAGAATCCCTTTTACCTTGTACAAATCTCCCACTTTACCAGCACCAAAGCAGCCCCAGAACATCACATTACCTCCACCTTGCTTGACAGATGGAATCAGGCACTCTTCCAGCATTATTTCACTTGTTCTGCATCTCACAAATATTCTGTGTGATCCAAACACCTCAAACTTCAATTCGTCTGTCCATAACACTCTTTTCCAATCTTCCTCTGGGGGTCATTCCGAGTTGTTCGCTCGGTAAAAATCTTCGCATCGCAGCGATTTTCCGCTTAATGCACATGCGCAATGTCCGCACTGCGACTGCGCCAAGTAAATTTGCTATGCACTTAGGAATTTTACTCACGGCATTTTCATCGTTCTGGCGATCGTAATGTGATTGACAGGAAATGGGTGTTACTGGGCGGAAACAGGCCGTTTTATGGGCGTGTGGGAAAAAACGCTACCGTTTCCGGAAAAAACGCAGGAGTGGCTGGAGAAACGGGGGAGTGTCTGGGCGAACGCTGGGTGTGTTTGTGACGTCAAACCAGGAACGACAAGCAGTGAAATGATCGCAGATGCCGAGTAAGTCTGAAGCTACTCAGAAACTGCTACGAGGTGTGTAATCGCAATATTGCGAATACATCGTTCGCAATTTTAAGATGCTAAGATTCACTCCCAGTAGGCGGCGGCTTAGCATGAGCAAATCTGCTAAAATTCACTTGCGAGCGAACAACTCGGAATGACCCCCCCTGTCCAATGTCTGTGTTCTTTTGCCCATAATAATCTTTTCCTTTAATTGGCCAGTCTCAGATATGGCTCTTTCTTTGCCACTCTGCCTAGAAGGCCAGCATCCAGAGTTGCCTCTTCACTGTAGACATTGACACCGGTGTTTTTTGCGGGTACCATTTAATGAAGTTGGCAGTTGAGGACCTTTGAGGCATCTATTTCTTAAACTAGAGACTCTAATGTACTTGTCTTCTTGCTCAGTTATGCATCGGGGCCTCCCACTTCTTTCTACTCTGGTTAGAGCCTGTTTGTGTTGTTCTCTGAAGGGAGTAGTACATACTGTTGTAGGGAATGTTCAGTTTCTTGGCAATTACTCGCATGGAATAGCCTTCATTTCTAGGAACAAGAATAGACTGTCAAGTTTCACATGAAAGTTCTCTTTTTCTTGCCATTTTGAGAGTATAATCGAACCCACAAATGTGATGCTCCAGATACTTAACTAGCTCAAAGGAAGGCCAACTTTATAGCTTCTCTAACAAGCAAACCCATTTTCAGCTGTGCTAACATAATTGCACAAGGGTTTCAAGGGTTTTCTAATTTTTATAATCATCTATTAGTCTTCTATTGCGATTAGCAAACACAATGAACCATTAGAACACTGGAGTGATGGTTGCTGGAAATGGGCCTTTATACACCTATGTAGATATTCCATTAAAAACCAGATGTTTGCTAGTATAGTCATTTACCACATTAACAATGTATAGGGTGTATCTCTGATTCATTAAATGTTATTTTCATTGAATAAACAGTGCTTTTCTTTAAAAAAAAAAAAGGAAATTTCTAAGTGACCCCAAACTTTTGAACGGTAATATATATATATATATATATATATAGTGTATATCTGTATATATATATATATTGTGACAAGAACACTGGGATAGTGTTTGAGGGCAGGTATATTTGTCCCAGGTTCTTGTCTTACATGTTTTAGAAAATGTTAACTTCTAGGAAAAATGCTTTTTGTTTTGTCTGAACCTTTTCAGTTTGCTGTAAAAGCTGGGAAAAGGCTCTGAGAGAGAGATAAGGCGAGTTCTAGACATTGGGCCCAGTTCGGGTCTTTGGCCTCACAGAGGGCTAATCAGGGTTTCAGCTGTGTAAGAGTGATATAGTGCTTCTAACCTGATTAGTATGGGCAGACTGCCTGGGAAGGCTGCAGGATCTGTGTGTGAGAGACACGCTTTCTGATGCAAGTAAGCTATACAGTATGTACTGAAGAACTCTGTGTTTTGTTTAGTGACAGTTAGGAACATCTTATGTTTAGTTAGTGCCGGACAGGCAAGGTATTTTTATTTTGGGGTTTGTTTTATTTTCTGTTTCAATAAAACTGGCCGGGGTCAGTTGTACCAGAAACTGGACTTGTGTTGTTCCTCAGCTGCTGCGGGCTGCCATATTCCCCAGGAAAAGGCACCTTGCACCCCTACAGTGTTACAACTTGGTGGAGAATGCGAGCAGGCCGTTCTGCGCATAAGTGAAAGCAGCAGCTTTGTGAGGCCTGCAGAAAACGGTGGTTTATGCAGATACAGCCCAGTGTGAAGTTACTGAGACTCACCCCTGAGGGTTTGATATATGTCCTGGGTGAAAGCAGCTGCAAAGCCGCCTGAAAAATCTGTTGACATGGAGGATCTGCTTAAAGCCTTGCTGCAAGCTACAGCGGCTCAGCAGGAGGCCAACCGACAGCAGCAGGTGGCAATGGAGGAAAATTGGAGACTACAGCAGGTGGCAATGGAGGAAAATAAGAGACAACAGCAGGCAGTTGTTGATGAACTTTACAGGCAACAGCGTCAGGATAGAGAGGCCTTAACAGAAGTGGTGCAGAGACTTGCAGCTCGGGTTGGAGATGTGGCCGTCAGTGCTCCAACCAGCTCTAGTTCTATACGAGCCAGTCACTTCCTGCAGAAAATGACAGAGGCTGATGATGTGGAGGCCTATCTGACCACGTTTGAAAGGACTGCCGAGCGTGAGAACTGGCCGAAAGCACAGTGGGCCAGTCTGCTGGCACCTTTCCTGTCAGGTGAGCCCCAAAAAGCTTACTTTGATTTAAGCCCTGCTGAGGCTCGGGACTATGATAAACTAAAGACTGAGATCCTGACCCGCCTGGGAGTCACGCTGTCAGTACGAGCACAACGGGTGCACCGTTGGCTGTACGCCATGGAGAAGCCTCCGCGCTCCCAGATGCACGACCTTATTCAGCTAACAAAAAAATGGCTGCAGCCAGAGACATTAACTGGTCCCCAGATGGTGGAAAGAGTCGTCATGGACCGCTACTTGAGATCTTTGCCCATGGTCCTGCGCAAGTGGGTGAGCCATGGAAACCCGGGTACTGCTGACCAATTAGTGGACATGGTAGAGAGGTATTTGGCAGCAGAGGAACTACTGATGACCACCCAGCAACCCATAGGTCCTCGACAGCGCCCTTCAGTAAAGACTGGTAAGACTGTTCCGTGGGAAAACGTTGCTGGGCGGTTAAGAGAACGCAAGGCTGGAGAGACTGTAAACACTGGCCCTGGAAACAGGCCAATGGGGCTAGAACGGTCTATGCTGCCCAAATGGGTTGATAATCGTGTGGTTAAATGTTTTAGGTGTGGTATGCCAGGTCATGTTATTGCCAATTGCCCAGTCACGCAAGAACCCATGCAATGTGATGCTGCCTTTGAATGTCGCAGAATGTCTTTCTTTGCTAGGTTAGCCTGTACTGTGGTACCTTCACCTGAGCTGGAAAAACAAATGTGTGATGTGTTCTTAGAAGGTAACCGGGTAGAGGCCTTGCTAGATTCAGGAAGTTTAGTTACCCTCGTGAAAGCTGGGTTAGTGAACCCCTTAAAGGTCCAGCAAATACCTATTGGGGTAACTTGCATACACGGGGATACCCAATATTATGCCACTGCTGAGGTGAATATAGAAACTTGTTGTGGGTCAGCAAGGGTTAAAGTGGGACTGGTCCCTACCTTGGTGCATGAGGCCATAATAGGGAGGGATTTTCCTCATTTTTGGAAACTGTGGGAATCACGGTTATCAACAGATGTGAGAAGTAAAAAACCAGTTGATAATACCGGTGATTTTATGGATGTACGTGGGTCTTCGGAACTTTCTGTCCCTTTGCCTTTTGCTAGTTTGGCTGGGGAAGTGACAGATGGGGAGTCCAGTGAGGACCCTCTTGCCGGGAACAGAGACATAGTAGTTAGAACTGAAAGCGTGCCTGACCTGGAGGTAAAGAAGGATCTGTTTGCGTCTGAACAGTTAAAGGATCCTACCTTAATAAAGGCTAGAGAGAATGTTAAGATTGTTAATGGGGAACCTGTGGTACCAGGTGACAGGGTTACGTATCCCCACATGGCCATCTGTAATGAGCTCTTGTACCACATTGTCAAAAGGGGTGAGGATGTGGTGGAACAGCTGGTAGTTCCCCAGCCTTATCGGAGAACGGTACTAGATTTAGCTCATAGTCACGTTACCGCAGGACATTTAGGGGCAGAAAAAACCACTGAAAGAGTTTTACAAAGGTTCTTTTGGCCAGGGGTTTATAAAGAAGTGTCTGAATATTGTTCTTCCTGTCCTGAATGCCAGTATCATGCCCCTAGACCCCATTTCAGGAGCCCACTAGTTCCCATGCCTATTATAGAGGTCCCGTTTGACAGAATAGCCATGGATCTCGTGGGGCCCTTGTTAAAGTCTGCTCGGGGCCATCAGTATATCCTGGTAATTATGGACTATGCCACTCGATATCCTGAGGCTGTCCCTTTACGCACTATCACAACCAAGGCGATAGCTAGGGAGCTGGTGCAGGTATTTAGTAGAGTGGGAATACCAAAAGAAATTTTGACTGACCAAGGTACTCCATTTATGTCAAGGATCATGAAAGAATTGTGCAAGTTATTTAAGGTCACTCACCTCAGGACGTCCATCTACCATCCCCAAACTGACGGGTTGGTGGAAAGGTTTAATAAAACATTAAAAAGTATGTTAAAAAAGGTTGTTGAGAGAGATGGGAAAAACTGGGATTGTTTGTTGCCCTACTTGTTAATGGCCATCAGAGAAGTCCCTCAGTCCTCTACGGGGTTTTCTCCATTTGATTTGTTGTATGGTAGACACCCCAGAGGGCTGTTGGATATTGCCAAAGAGACGTGGGAAGGACAGCCCACTCCTTATAGAAGCGTTATTGAGCATGTAACACAAATGCAGGATAGGATTGCAGCCGTGGTACCTGTTGTCAGAGAGCACATGGAACAGGCCCAAAGTGCTCAACAGAGGGTCTATAACCGGAGTGCCAAGATACGGGAATTTGCTCCTGGAGATAGAGTTCTTGTTTTGGTACCCACTGTGGAAAGCAAATTCCTAGCTAAATGGCAGGGTCCATTTGAGATTAGGGAAAAAGTGAATGAGGTTAATTACAAAGTATACCAGCCGGGAAAGAGAAAACCCGAACAGATCTACCATGTTAACTTAATCAAACCCTGGAAAGATAGGTTGTCTCTGTCAGCGGAGCCTTGCCCTTCGGTGTCTTCACCCCGGTTGCTTCCCGCAGTGAAGGTGTCAGAGACATTATCAGCTGATCAGAACAATCAGGTTAAAGAATTTCTCATCCAAAATAGGGAGGTATTTTCAGAGCTGCCTGGCCGAACGACCATAATAAAACATGACATTGTCACAGAACCAGGGGTCAGGGTTCATTTAAAGCCATATAGGATTCCTGAAGCTCAGCGAGAAGCTATTTCTAAGGAAGTTAAAACCATGTTAGAACTTGGAGTCATAGAGGAGTCTAACAGTGAGTGGTCCAGTCCCATAGTGCTCATCCCGAAGCCCGACGGTAGCATACGCTTCTGTAATGACTTTCGTAAGTTAAATGAGGTGTCCAAGTTTGACGCATACCCCATGCCCCGTGTGGATGAGCTTGTAGAAAGGCTGGGAACAGCCAGGTTTCTCACCACATTGGACCTGACCAAAGGTTACTGGCAAATACCTTTATCTGATAGCGCCAAAGAAAAAACAGCCTTTTCGGTTCCGGAGGGGCTGTACCAGTATAAGATGTTACCCTTTGGGTTGCATGGGGCTCCAGCAACCTTTCAACGGGCGATGGATAAAATTTTGAGGCCCCATAGAAAATATGCAGCTGCCTATTTGGATGATGTGGTAATTCACAGTACAGACTGGGGGTCCCATTTGGTTAAAGTACAAGCAGTACTGGACTCAATCAGAGAGGCAGGGTTAACTGCTAACCCAAAGAAGTGCTGCCTCGCAATGGAGGAGGTCAAATACTTGGGCTTCACCATAGGCAGAGGTCTGATTAGGCCCCAATTGAATAAAGTTGATGCTATTCAAAACTGGCCTCGTCCAGTGAATAAAAAACAGGTAAGGGCTTTTTTGGGAATTACTGGGTACTATAGACGGTTTATTCCTAATTTTGCGACCACAGCGGTGCCGTTGTCAGACCTTACCAAAGGGAAGCAGTCAAATGTGGTGAAATGGAACCCTGATGCAGAAAAGGCGTTCCAAGCATTAAAAGTGGCTTTGTGTTCACAACCGGTGTTGATAACACCAGATTTTTCAAAAGAATTTGTGGTACAGACAGATGCCTCAGAGGTAGGGATAGGTGCTGTGCTGTCCCAAACCAGAGATGGGGACGAACACCCTATCATTTATTTGAGTAGGAAACTCAATGAGCATGAAAAAAGGTATGCCATTGTGGAAAAGGAGGCTTTGGCCATTAAGTGGGCACTAGATACCTTGAGATATTACCTCTTGGGTAGACAATTCAGACTAGTGACAGACCATGCCCCTTTAAAATGGATGTATGTAAATAGAGGCAAGAATGCTCGTGTAACTAGATGGTTTCTAGCGTTGCAGGACTTTAAGTTTACTGTCGAACATAGACCGGGAACACAATTGGCCAACGCAGATGCATTGTCTCGCATCTTCTGTTTGGGGGCTACAAGTGTTCCGGCCCCTAGGTCGAAACAGGGGAGGGGGATATGTGACAAGAACACTGGGATAGTGTTTGAGGGCAGGTATATTTGTCCCAGGTTCTTGTCTTACATGTTTTAGAAAATGTTAACTTCTAGGAAAAATGCTTTTTGTTTTGTCTGAACCTTTTCAGTTTGCTGTAAAATCTGGGAAAAGGCTCTGAGAGAGAGATAAGGCGAGTTCTAGACATTGGGCCCAGTTCGGGTCTTTGGCCTCACAGAGGGCTAATCAGGGTTTCAGCTGTGTAAGAGTGATATAGTGCTTCTAACCTGATTAGTATGGGCAGACTGCCTGGGAAGGCTGCAGGATCTGTGTGTGAGAGACACGCTTTCTGATGCAAGTAAGCTATACAGTATGTACTGAAGAACTCTGTGTTTTGTTTAGTGACAGTTAGGAACATCTTATGTTTAGTTAGTGCCGGACAGGCAAGGTATTTTTATTTTGGGGTTTGTTTTATTTTCTGTTTCAATAAAACTGGCCGGGGTCAGTTGTACCAGAAACTGGACTTGTGTTGTTCCTCAGCTGCTGCGGGCTGCCATATTCCCCAGGAAAAGGCACCTTGCACCCCTACAGTGTTACAATATATATATATATATATATATATATATATATATATATTATGGCAAGATCAATGGAATAGTGATGGAAAAGACAGGTATATTTTAGAGATGTGCGGCTGGCACTTTTTGTGTTATGTGTTTTGGTTCTAATTCCATTTTTGTGTTTTGGTTTTGGCTTGGTTTTGCCAAAACCACCCTTTCGTGTTTTGGTTTTGGATCTGGATGATTTTTGAAACAAAACATAAAAACAGCTAAAATAACAGAATTTGGGGGTAATTTTGTTCCTACAGTATTATTAACCTCAATAACAATCATTTCCACTCATTGCCAGTCTATTTTGAACACCTCACAATATTGTTTTAAGGCCTAAAAGTTGCACCGATGTGGCTGTATGACTAAGCTAAGCGACACAAGTGTGCGGCACAAACACCTGGCCCATCTAGGAGTGGCACTGCAGTTACAGACAGGATGGCACTATTCAAAAACTAGTCCCCAAACAGCACACGATGCAAAGAAGAAAAATAATTGCAATGAGGTACTTGTATGACTAAGCCAAGCGACACAAACAATTAGGCCCATATAGGCGTGGCACTGCAGTGGCAGACAGGAGGGCGGATATAAAAAAAAAGGCCCCAACAGCACATGTTGCAAAGAAGAAAAAGAGGAGCAGTTAGGTAGCTGGATGGCCAAGCTAACTGACAAAAGTGTGCGGCACAAACACCTGGCCCATCTAGGAGTGGCACTGCAGTTACAGACAGGATGGCACAAAAAACTAGTCCCCAAACAGCACATGATGCAAAGAAGAAAAAGAGGTGCAAGATTGAATTGTCCTTGGGCCCTCCCACCCATGCTTATGTTGTATAAATAGGACATGCACACTTTAACAAAACAATAATTTCAGCGACAGGGTCTGCCACACGACTGTGGCTGTAATGACTGGTTTGTTTGGGCCCCACCAAAGAAGAAGCAATCAATCTCTTCTTGCACAAACTGGCTCTACAGAGGCAACATGTCCACCTCATCATCATCCACCGATTCCTCACCCCTTCCACTGTGTACATCCTCCTCACTGAGTATTAATTCCTCCCCACTGGAATCCACCATCACAGGTTCCTGTGTACGTTCTGGAGGCAATTGCTGGTAAAGATCTTCCCGGAAGACTTTATAATTCATTTTGATGAACATCATCTTCTCCACATTTTGTGGAAGTAACCTCCTACGCTGATCGCTGACAAGGTTACCGGCTGCACTAAACACTCTTTCTGTTAGGCGCCGAGGGTCCGCCCGTCAGTGCGGCCCGGCGCCTAGCAACTAGGGACGCCGCATGCGGACAGCCGCCGGCTCCCTAGCAACGCTAGACGCCGGGCGCACGGAGCCGCTCAGACCCTAGCAACGGGGACGCCACTGTCGGACCGCGTTCCCCGTTGCTGGGTCTAGATTAATCACCTCATTGGTATCCTGGCCATGCAGCATGCAGCTGCACGGCATGATTGTTAATTACCCTGTCTGGCTCCTGATTGGAGAGCTCCCAGTTAAAAGCACTCTCTGGACTTCTCACAGACGCCGGTAATAGCTTCCTGTTTGCTGTGTCTGTTGCAGAGAGTTTTCCAGTCCTGTCTATCTCAGTGGTCCAATACTCGGAAGTTGTCATCTTTTCCTGGAGTCCTGACCGAGCACCTTTAACATCCTGTGGTGTTCGTGAGTCGCGGCGTAGCCGTGTGTTGCGGCTTGACCGCTTACTATTTATTATTTGGTTACATTGTGTTTCGGAGCTTTTGCGGAGGATTCCGCTCCCACAAATCCACTCTGGTATCCAGCGGTGCTGGATAGGAGTAACGGATTCGTGGATTTTTGGTTGTCCTTTTCCCTGGCGGTTTGTCCGCACATACTTCTGGTTTAAGTTAGTTAGCTTGTAGCCCCTGGCCTGGTTGCTTAGTCAGAGGGCCCCTTGTTATCACCCTGTCTCGGATTTCCCTTTGTCTCCCATTAAGACCTGAGGGGGCATCGGAGTTGGGCAGACATAATCCGCCCTTCAAACGCGGCTGCCATGGGCTCAAGCAACCATAGTCTCGCAGGGGATTTCTGATAACACGGGCGAGACAACGGAGTTAGGGCGCCAGGGGTTACTAGGCTTTCCTGCTCCCTTAACCAGCATTCCATTCCAGTACTCTGACCTCCGTCATAAGATCACCTCTGGTCAGACGTACTGGTATCATAACATTATTACCGGCCAGACTAAAATTTAAAATTAAACAGGGTTTGATTTTTTACCTTATTTCAGTTTGGAAGATTTGTCGGCCTCATGAATCCCACTGGTGTAGGGCCAAATCCTGGCCAGCTTCTAGTTAGTCAGATTCAAGAACTTACTCAGATGGTTCAGGATCTATCCCTTCGGGTGAGGTCACAGGAAGATCTGTTACGGACTTCCCCGAGGGTCGTTCCTGAACCAAAAATGCATTTGCCTGACCGTTTTTCTGGGGATAGAAAGCAGTTTTTTAATTTTAAAGAGTCTTGTAAACTTTATTTTCGTTTAAGACCAGTCTCCTCAGGTACGGAATCTCAGCGGGTCGGAATTATTATTTCTTTACTTCAGGGGGATCCCCAGACCTGGGCTTTTGGTTTAAGAACTGACGATCCGGCATTGTTGTCTGTAGACGTCTTTCTGGGGTCTTTAGGGCTATTGTATGATGACCCTGATAGAGAGGCATCCGCCGAGAGTCATTTGCGTGCTCTCAGACAGGGTAAGAATCCCGCAGAGATTTATTGTACGGAGTTTCGCCGTTGGTCGAACGACTGTGGATGGAATGACCCAGCCCTGCGCAGTCAGTTTCGCCTCGGCTTATCTGAGTCTATAAAAGACAGTCTCCTTCAGTATCCCGCTCCTGAGACTCTTGATAAACTCATGGAGCTTTCTATTAAGATTGATCGTCGTCTCAGAGAGCGGAGGGCTGAAAAAGGAGCATCTGTCGGGTCTACTCCTGGTGTTTTTTCCATTCCTGTGGACATAGAGGAGCCCATGCAGATAGGTCTCTCCAAGCTGTCTCCTGAAGAAAGAACCAGAAGGCAAAATTCTGGTCTTTGTTTGTACTGTGGGAGTAAGGGACATTTTGCCCGTAATTGTCCGAACAAGTCGGGAAACGCCTCGACCAAGTGAATTGTGAGGGGGTTCACTTTGGTCTGCAGCTTATCTCCTCAAATAATTCACTGTTAGTCCCAGCTAAAGTTTCCTTTGGCAGCCTCTGTTCCTCAGTGTCGGCTTTTGTTGACAGTGGAGCTGCAGGGAACTTTATGGACTTAACGTGGGCCAAGGCCTTAGGTATTCCTCAGTTAGCCTTGGGTAGGTGTATCACCATGCATGGTTTAGATGGGAGTCCCTTGTCCAATGGGGTTATTTCTCTCTGTACACCTCCTGTACTATTTTCGGTAGGAGCTCTTCATTCCGAAAAAATGTAATTTTTCCTTACCCATTGCCCAGCAGTTCCAGTGGTTCTGGGTCACCCTTGGCTGGCCTTTCATAATCCCATCATTGATTGGCAGTCGGGGGAGATCTCACAGTGGGGTACCATCTGTAATAAGGAATGTATTACGCTTCCCATCAGAATAGCTGCTGTTATTCCCGCACCCATTCCTGTGGAATACCAGGATTTTGTTGATGTATTTTCCAAGGGCAATGCGGACATTCTGCCTCCCCATCGGCCTTATGATTGTGCTATTGAGCTAATTCCTGGTGCCACTTTGCCTAAGGGAAGGTTATATGCATTGTCCGGACCAGAAACTGTGGCCATGAATGAATATGTTAAAGAAAGCCTAGGGAAAGGATTTATCAGGCCGTCTAAATCCCCTTTAAGTGCAGGCTTCTTCTTTGTGGAGAAGAAGGATGGATCACTCAGACCTTGCATTGACTTTAGAGCCTTGAATAAAATCTCAGTAAAAAATACTTACCCTTTGCCGCTGATTTCTGTCCTCTTTGATCAGCTACGTTCGGCTGTGATTTTTTCTAAGATTGACCTGAGAGGAGCATATAACCTCATCCGAATCAAGTCAGGGGATGAGTGGAAAACGGCATTCAGTACTCAGTCGGGTCACTATGAGTATCTGGTTATGCCATTCGGCCTGTCTAACGCTCCGGCAGTTTTCCAGGATCTCATTAACGATGTGCTCCGTGATTTTCTTGGAAGATTCGTAGTAGTCTATTTAGACGATATCTTGATATATTCTGACTCTATTGAACAACACGTTACCCAGGTGCGTCAGGTTCTAAAAAAATTACGTGAAAATCACCTATATGCCAAGCTGGAGAAGTGTGAATTTCATGTCACGGAGGTATCCTTTTTAGGGTACATTATTTCCCCTCGGGGATTCTGTATGGAACCGAAGAAGCTCCAGGCCATCCTTAGTTGGGCGCAACCCACCAACTTAAAAGCAATTCAGCGCTTTTTAGGGTTTGCGAATTATTATAGAAGATTTATTCACTCTTTCTCCGACCTAGTTGCTCCCATTGTGGCACTGACTAAGAAGGGAGCGGATCCAACCAACTGGTCACGTGAAGCTGAGTTATCTTTTCAGGCCTTGAAACAAGCCTTTGTCTCAGCCCCGGTCCTCAGACATCCCAACCCAGAATTGCCTTTCATTGTTGAGGTTGATGCCTCGGAGGTTGGAGTAGGGGCTATCCTATCTCAGAAGGATCCGGATTCTCTAGAATTACATCCTTGTGCCTTTATGTCCAGGAAATTCTCATCTGCTGAATCCAACTACGATGTTGGTAACCGGGAATTACTGGCTATTAAATGGGCTTTCGAGGAGTGGAGGCATTGGCTTGAGGGAGCAACACATACCATTTCAGTTTTGACTGATCACAAAAATCTTCAGTACATTGAATCAGCTAAACGGCTGAATGCCCGGCAAGCTCGTTGGGCTTTATTTTTTACTCGTTTCAAGTTTATTATCACCTTCAGGCCAGGTTCCAAGAATGCCAAGGCGGATGCCCTGTCACGCAGTTTTCTTCCAGTTCATGATAACAGTCCTGTTACTCCCATACTTCCGTCTTCAGTCATTCGGGCAGGCCTCACACAAGATTTATTTACCCAGTTAAAGCAGCTTCAACATCAAGCTCCTGGAAATACTCCTGCTGGTCGTCTTTATGTCCCTGAGTTTTTGAGAGCAACTGTTTTGACGGAGTTTCATGATAGCAAAGTTGCCGGGCATCCGGGGATCGCTAAGACTTTGGAATTAGTCTCCCGCTCAGTAAGGTGGCCTGGTCTTTCCAAAGACATTAAGGAGTTTGTTTTTTCGTGTCAGGTCTGTGCACAGCATAAAGTTCCCCGTTCCTTGCCTATCGGTCAACTTATGCCCTTGAATGTTCCTCTCAGGCCATGGTCTCATATTTCCATGGATTTTGTGGTGGACCTCCCTCTGTCAGCCGGATGCCGAGTCATATGGGTGGTAGTTGACCGTTTTAGCAAGATGGCCCATTTCATTGCTCTTCCCCGATTGCCATCTGCCCAGGGATTGGCAGTTTTGTTCCTCCGCCATGTTTTCAGACTCCATGGGTTACCCACTGATATTGTTTCTGATCGGGGTCCACAATTCATTGCACAATTTTGGAAGTCTTTTTGTGCCTCTTTAAAGATGAAATTGTCTTTAACGTCTGGCTACCATCCCCAATCCAACGGGCAGACTGAGCGAGTTAATCAATCATTAAAATAATATTTGCGTTTGTACTCGGCCAAACTCCAAAATGACTGGTCCGAGTTTCTTCCGTTGGCGGAGTTTGCTTACAATAATGCCTGTCATTCCTCCACCAATGTGTCTCCATTTTTTACAGTTTTTGGTTTTCACCCCAGAGCTAATTCCTTTTTTCAACATTCCTCTGTCTCCTCACTGACCTTGACCGCTCATCTCAGACTCATTTGGAGAAAAGTGCACCTTGCTCTCAGAGAAGCGGCATTTCGGGAGAAAAAATTTTCTGACAGGCTCCGGCGGCCGTGCACTTTTAAAGTTGGAGATAGGGTGTGGTTGTCGACTCGCAACATTAGACTTCGACAAACCTCAGCCAGATTGGGCCATAAATTTATTGGACCATTTCATATTATAAAAAAAATCAATCCAGTTGCTTTCCGGTTACGTTTACCAAGAACTCTCCGGATCGGAAATACTTTCCATTGCTCCCTGTTGAAACCATACGTTTCTTCCAGTAGATTTCCTCGGAAGATCTCTCAGGGGAAATCACCAATAGATGTACAGGGTCAGCAGGAGTTCTTGGTGGAGAAGGTTCTCGATTCCAAATTGTCCCGGGGTCGGCTTTATTTTTTGGTACATTGGAGAGGTTATGGTCCAGAAGAAAGGTCTTGGGTCCTGGATGAGGATCTCCATGCCCCGAGGCTCAAAAAGGCATTTTTTCGAGAATTTCCTCAGAAACCTGGCCTTAGGGGTTCCTTGACCCCTCCTCAAGGGGGGGGTACTGTTAGGCGCCGAGGGTCCGCCCGTCAGTGCGGCCCGGCGCCTAGCAACTAGGGACGCCGCATGCGGACAGCCGCCGGCTCCCTAGCAACGCTAGACGCCGGGCGCACGGAGCCGCTCAGACCCTAGCAACGGGGACGCCACTGTCGGACCGCGTTCCCCGTTGCTGGGTCTAGATTAATCACCTCATTGGTATCCTGGCCGTGCAGCATGCAGCTGCACGGCATGATTGTTAATTACCCTGTCTGGCTCCTGATTGGAGAGCTCCCAGTTAAAAGCACTCTCTGGACTTCTCACAGACGCCGGTAATAGCTTCCTGTTTGCTGTGTCTGTTGCAGAGAGTTTTCCAGTCCTGTCTATCCGGTCGTTCCTGTCCTCAGTGGTCCAATACTCGGAAGTTGTCATCTTTTCCTGGAGTCCTGACCGAGCACCTTTAACATCCTGTGGTGTTCGTGAGTCGTGGCGTAGCCGTGTGTTGCGGCTTGACCGCTTACTATTTATTATTTGGTTACATTGTGTTTCGGAGCTTTTGCGGAGGATTCCGCTCCCACAAATCCACTCTGGTATCCAGCGGTGCTGGATAGGAGTAACGGATTCGTGGATTTTTGGTTGTCCTTTTCCCTGGCGGTTTGTCCGCACATACTTCTGGTTTAAGTTAGTTAGCTTGTAGCCCCTGGCCTGGTTGCTTAGTCAGAGGGCCCCTTGTTATCACCCTGTCTCAGATTTCCCTTTGTCTCCCATTAAGACCTGAGGGGGCATCGGAGTTGGGCAGACATAATCCGCCCTTCAAACGCGGCTGCCATGGGCTCAAGCAACCATAGTCTCGCAGGGGATTTCTGATAACACGGGCGAGACAACGGAGTTAGGGCGCCAGGGGTTACTAGGCTTTCCTGCTCCCGTAACCAGCATTCCATTCCAGTACTCTGACCTCCGTCATAAGATCACCTCTGGTCAGACGTACTGGTATCATAACACTTTCGTAGTACACACTGGAGGGGGGGGCAACTTAGGTAAAATAAAGCCAGTTTGTGCAAGGGCCTCCAAATTGCCTCTTTTTCTTGCCAGTATACGTACGGACTGTCTGACATGCCTACTTGGATGCTGTCACTCATATAATCCTCCACCATTCTTTCAATGGTGACAGAATCATATGCAGTGACAGTAGACGACATGTCAGTAATTGTTGGCAGGTCCTTCAGTCCGGACCAGATGTCAGCACTCGCTCCTGACTGCCCTGCATCACCACCAGTGGGTGGGCTAGGAAATGTTATCCTTTTCCTTGCAGCCCCAGTGGCGGGAGAAATTGAAGGAGGAGCTGTTGACGGGTCACGTTCCACTTGAGTTGACAGGTCTTTGCACCTCTGCACACTTGTGTCTGCTGGAAAGAGAGATACAACGTAGGCTTTAAACCTAGGATCGAGCATGGTGGCCAAAATGTAGTGCTCTGATTTCAACAGATTGACCACCCTTGAATCCTGGCAAAGCAAATGATGGGCTCCATCCACAAGTCCCACATACTTTGCGGAATCGCTCCGTCTTAGCTACTCCTTCAATTTATCCAGCTGCTTCTGCAAAAGCCTGATGAGGGGAATGACCTGACTCAAGCTGGCAGTGTCTGAACTGACTTCACGTGTGGCAAGTTCGAAGGGTTGGAGAACCTTGCACAAGACGGAAATAATTCTCCACTGCGCTTGAGTCAGGGGCATTACCCCTCCTTTGCCTATATCGTAGGTGGATGTATAGGCTTGAATGGCCTTTTGCTGCTCCTCCATCCTCTCAAGCATATAGAGTATTGTATTCCAACTCGTTACCACCTCTTGCTTCAGTTGATGGCAGGGCAGGTTCAGGAATGTTTGATGGCGCTCCAGTCTTCGGCACGTGGCAGCTGAATGCTGAAAGTGGCCCGCAATTTTTTGGGCCACTGACAGCATCTCCTGCACGCCCCTGTCATTTTTCAAAAAATTCTGCACCACCATATTAATTGTATGTGTAAAACATGGGACATGCTGGAATTTGCCCAGTTGTAATGCACGCACAATATTGGTGGCGATGTCCGATATCACAAATCCCCAGGAGAGTCCAATTGGGGTAAGCCATTCTGCGATGATGTTCCTCAGTTTCCGTAAGAGGTTGTCAGCTGTGTGCCTCTTATGGAAAACGGTGATACATAGCGTAGCCTGCCTAGGAATGAGTTGGAGTTTGCAAGATGCTGCTAATGGTGTCACTGCGGGAGGCCATACATCTACCCAGTGGGCTGTTACAGTCATATAGTCCTTAGTCTGCCCTGTTCCACTTGTCCACATGTCCGTGGTTAAGTGGACACTGGACACAACTGCATTTTTTAGGACCATGGTGACTCTTTTTCTGACGTCTGTGTACATTCTTGGTATCGCCTGCCTAGAGAAGTGAAACCAGGATGGCAATTGATACTGGGGACACAGTAACTATAACAAACCTTTAAGTGACTCTGAACTAATGGTGGATACCGGACGCACCTCTAACACCAACATAGCTGTCAAGGCCTCAGTTATCTTCTTTGCAAAAGGATTATTGATGTCATATTTCATCTTCCTCACAAAGGACTGTTGGACAGTCAATTGCTTACTGGAAGTAGTACAAGTGGTCTTCCAACTTTCCCTCTTGGATGATGATTGACTCCCAGCAGCAACAACAGCAGTGGCAGCAACAGCAGGCATACCACTCAAGGACATAGAAAAGCAATTATGGTCATTTGATATGCTTTGATGTCCATTTTTAGATTATAGGTATTGACATATTAATTATATGTGAATTTTGATGATTCTAAACTTTTTAAATAAAAAACTTTTTTATTGTGGACAGCGCTTTCAACCTTTTGTTTTTTGTTCTTGTTTAATATATATTTGGGACTCAACTACCCAATAATTGAAAGCAGCAGTGCACAACTGAGAAGAGGTGAATACTTATCAACTTTGGGAGCTGTACAGCTGACACACATAATAGCATAGTGCTTTCTTAGTTTTAGGTTGTACCACTCAAGGATCCTACGGAGGAATCCCGGTTAGGAGAGGACTCCTCAGTCTTGACAGTGACATGGCCTGCAGGACTATGGATGTTCCCGACTGAGGAGGAAGTTGACGTTGAGGGAGTTGGAGGTGTGTCTTGCAGGAGCTTGGGTACAGGGGGAAGAAGGGATTTAGGTGTCAGTGGACTGCTTACGCTCTTACCCAAAGTTTATGAACTTGACAGTGACTTCTGATGAATGCGCAGTAGGTGACGTATAAGGGAGGATGTTCCTAGGTGGTTAACATCCTTACCCCTACTTATTACAGATTGACAGAGGCAACAGATGGCTTGACACCTGTTGTCCGGATTTGAGGAGAAATAATTCCACATCGAAGAGGTGGCTTTTTTGGTACTTTGCCCAGGCATCACAATGGGCTTCTTCGTCCCAAGGACAACAGGTGTCTCCCCCGGTGCCTGACTTAAACAAACCACATCACCATCAGAATCCTCATCGTTAACTTCTTCCTCAGTGCCAGCAGCACCCATATAATCATCCCGATGTACTTCAACAGTGACATCTTCAGTTTGAATATCAGGAACTGGACTGTGGGTGCTCCTTCCAGCACTTGCAGGGTGCGTGCAAATGGTGGAAGGAGCCATCTCTTCTTGTCCAGTGTTGGGAAGGTCAGGCATCGCAACCACTGACAATTGACTCTCCTAGGGGATTTGTGATACCATCTCAGAGCACACAGTTCTTTTCTGTGCTTTTTCCATCTTAACTCTTAATTTTTCTAGCGGGAGGATGAGGGCTTCCATCGTCATATGAAGTTGAACCACTAGCCATGAATATAGGCCAGGGCCTCAGCCGTTACTTGCCACTCCGTGTTGTAAATGGCATATTGGCAAGTTTACGTTTCTCCTCAGATGATTTAACTTTCTTTATTTTGTTCTTTTTACTGAACTTTGGCTTTTTGGATTTTACATGCCCTCTACTATCACATTGGGCATCGGCCTTGACAGACGACGTTGATGGTATTTCATCGTCTATGTCATGGCTAGTGGCAGCAGCTTCAGCACTAGGAGGAAGTGGTTCTTCTTGATCTTTCCCTATTTTCTCCTCAAAATGTTTGTTCTCCATTATTTTTTGGGAGTTATAAGAGACAATGTGTGTCACAGGCTTGACTTACTGATGACACAGGACACTACCAATGGTCTGATGCAACAGGTTGTTATAATTGTTATACTGCAGCAGTGGATATATATAGCAGCGGCGTATATCGCCACTGGAATTACTGATGACACAGGACACACACTACCACTGGTCTGATGCAGCCCAACAGCTTATTAATAATAATAGAATTGCAATTTGTTATACTGCAGCAGTGGATATATATAGCAGCTGCGTATATCGCCACTGGAATTACTGATGACACAGGACACACACTACCACTGGTCTGATGCAGCCCAACAGCTTTTTAATAATAATAGAATTGTAATTTGTTATACTGCAGCAGTGGATTTATATAGCAGCAGCGTATATCGCCACTGGAATTACTGATGACAGGACACACACTACCACTGGTCTGATGCAGCCCAACAGCTTTTTAATAATAACAGAATTGTAATTTGTTATACTGCAGCAGTGGATATATATAGCAGCAGCATATATCATCACTGGAATTACTGATGACACAGGACACTGGATATATGGCAGCAGAGAACACCCAACACTGTGACTGCCTGGACTGATGCAGCACAATACACTGAGTGACTAGACTGGACTGATCTGCACAACACAGCCCCACTTTACAGCTACATTGGATATATAGCAGCAAAGAACACCAAAACTGTGAATGCCTGGACTGATGCAGCACAATACACTGAGTGACTACACTGGACTGGTCTGCACAACACAGCCCCACTTTACAGCTACACTGGCTATATGGACTGGACTGAGCAGCACAACAATTGTCACCCCACTTTCCCACCTGAATAAACAGAGACTGAACACTGAGAACACCTCTCTATACACTCTCCGAGACTGGAGTGAAAATGGCCGCGACGTGCGGCTCCTTATACGAAATCCAAATCCCGTGAGACTCCGACGGCTGGATGATGAAGTTTTGCCTAGTTTGGGTTTCTGAGTCAAGCGGGAAGATCCGAGCCTGGCTCGGAAGCCAAAGTTGGGGGGGGGGGGGGGGGGGTGTTCGGTTGAGAACCGAATCCGCTCATCTCTAGTATATTTGCCCGAGGTTTCTTACCTATGTGTTTTAAAATCCCATGAATATTTTGTTGGTTCTGCTGAGAGCTTTTGGTAAGACCAGGACCGGGGTCTGGGGTTGGATGTGAGAATAAAAGGCAGGTTCTCCATACATTTACGTCCAGTTTGGGTATTTGGGTTATTAGCCTCACAGAAGGCTAATTAGGGCTTTCAGCTGTAGGTGTGTGATAACAGGATGTCAGCCTGATCATCAGTCTCTTATACTGCCTGGGGAAAGAGGAGAGACTATGGAGTCTCTGTGAGAGAGAAACCTGCTTTTGAAAACCAGTGAGCTGTGCCTGGTAAATATCTCCTTGTATATTTTTGTTTAGTGAGTTAGGATTATCCTGTGGTTAGTTATACCCCTTTTCCACTAGCTCAAAAAACATGGGTAAATGCACGGGGGCGCGCATTTACCTGTGTTTTTTGCTAGTGGAAAAGAGTCCCCCCCCGCAAAAACCTGGATCAAGTGACCCGTGAATCCTACCCGGGTAACTACCTGGGTAGGATACGGGAATGATCCGGGAAGGGTTGTAGTGTAAACAGATGCCGTGTCGATGCGACATGGCCTCCATTTACACTGTAAGGAAGGGCGGCGCTGGGAGATCATGTGATCTCCCAGCGCCGCCACTTCCGCATCACTAGCAGCGTCACCAACCCGGCAATATGCTGGGTTGGTGAGCGCAGTGGGAAAGGGGGCTGAGCATGGGCCGCAGCCAGGTAGCACCCGTGTCAGGCTCCCAGCTGCGACCCGTGCTCAGTAGTGGACAAGGGGTATAAGTCCCGCTGGTAAGGTATTTTATTTTTTATGTTTATTTCTGTTTTTCTGCACAATAAAAACTGGCAGAGGTCAGTTGAACCAAACCAACTGACTTGTCAAAGGAGATGGTACCTGTTCCCCTGACCCCGTTACAGTCCTTGAGGAAGGGTGTAATACACTGACATGGTATTGTTGGACTATGGATGGGTTAAATCCCTATTACTGGGGGTGTGACTTGGCCGGAGAAGTGTGAGGACGTGCTGGTGTAGAGCTCCAGCTCCGACCATCCTAATAAAACCAGTAGCTGAGTATATCCACCAGTGGGAACTGACTGCTGCACATCCCTACCTCCATGAGATCCTGCTGCATGCTGTGGTCATGGTCATGGAGCCGGGGGTTAGCTTGTTCTAGCCCTTTAGGTTGTGGCCAGTCCGGGTTCAGCAGCCAGGACCTTGAGTTGCCTACAGTCAGGTGGCAAGCTCCATAGCGCAGGCCGAACGTGGTCGTGAAGTGCGCTGCTGGCGGATCCCTCCTCCCCCGCAGCTTTGCTCCCAAGTGCTACACAGGCATCTTGCTGCTGCGCGGCCGGGACCCTGTTTTTGAACAGTCTCAGGGGGGAGTGAAACCATGGCTGATCTCTAAGTCGGGAGCCACGGCAGCCTTCTTGCCTGTTGCTGGCTCTCTGCACCTCCCGCCCACTCTGTGTGCCTGGTGGCTTGGAGAGACTCTGGTCACTGGCTGGACCATGGCCAGTGCCAGCAACCCTATCTACTTGGCTGGATGCCCTATTAAGGTTACAGTATCCTGGAGTGAGTACCCAGTTCCCACAGTGCAGTGGCCTCCCCCTGCCTGGTGCTGTGTACTATGCCACTGCTTGGTAGATCACACATTAGCTTCAGCTACTTATCTGAGTTGCTTCTGTATTGGGCTTACTGTCCTATTTCCAGCATTCATTTCCATGACAACACCCCCACCTTGTAGTCATTGGGCATAATTACGTGCTCCATTCTACACAGTGTGACCTGTTAATAAAGCAAATTTGACAGTTGGTCTGGTAAAGGTATGGCTAGCCCAGGAATGTCTGGAGCAATTGGATAATATGTCCTGGATGTAACTCTGGTCACCTCTACCACCATCCCTCTCCCTATATGTAAATTTCTACTGTGAAATGCCATGTATGGAAACTGTTCCTGTAATTCTCTTCTTTACCGTCGGCCTATTGTGATAAGTATATTCTACTATGATTTTCCAGTGAAGGCCGTTATGCAGAAAGATACACCTGGGGTTGATCCTTTGAGCTTTTTCAAACAGTCCCCTTCCTCTCAAAGTAAATCCACTATAGATAAAAACCATAAACTATTATCTGTCCTCAGCTACCCTTTAGATCCTTCTACATCGACTCCGTTTGTGCTCTCCGATATGGGGGATGATGCACTGCTGATGACTGGCTCTATCAAACATCTTCTAGCCTCGTTTAATACAAACTTTTCACAGGAGTTTAAAATTGCTTTGCAGTGCTATCAACAGTCCGTAGAAGCTGTAGGCCAGCGTACAGACCATTTAGAAAACAAATTAAAAGAAGTTGTCAAATCCCATAATGAACTCATATCCCTTCATGAGGACCTTCAGGCGGAAGTCACAGCCCTGCATGGTAAGGTTGAAGATTTGGAGGGCAGATCTTGTCAGAATAATGTTAAGATCAGAGGTATTCCAGACTCTGTCTCTAACGCCGACCTGATGGAATATGTTACAGATCTCTTCACAAAACTATTACCTACAGCTACTATTATGGACTTTTTACTGGACCGAATCCATAGCCTTCCTAAGGCAAGAGCTGCTCCAAAGGATGCACCCAAAGACTCCTTAATGTGATTTCATTGTTATCAAGTTATGGGTTCTTCAAGCTGCTAGATCTGCAGATGATGCTGAGGCCATTTTGGGTGACCTCCAGGTCTTTGGGGATTTGTCAGCTTCCACACTGGCTCTTCGGAGGTCCTTCCTCCCTATCACCAGAGCCCTCCAGAAAGCAGGGGTTCAATATCGATGGGACTTCCCTACACATCTGATTTTTAGGTGTAACGGCAATACAAGCATTGTCACCACACCGGCTAAAGGTACCCAACTCCTGTGTTCATGGAACATGGAAGCTATCTCCTCTCACCTTCTGGGCAGTTTCAGAGTACCCCAGGACTGGTCAACCATGAGCCACTAGTCTTAAAGTTGCTGCATTCTACAGGTTATACAGTATATATACTTATTTCTCTTAATATATATCTCTTTCAGGGGTCTCTGAGATCAAGATCCATATCAGTGGATTAACATAATGCTATTTTTTATATTTCTATGTCTGTCCGGAGCCATAACTGACATGCAAGTTCTTACCTGTTATCACGTTGTTGTATACAGATGGGTCCCCCGTTATCTTGACTGTTTCTGCATCTAGACGGAGGTTTAGTCACGCCTAGGCAATAGCTTAGGTTGCTGATTTTAATCACAGACAGGCGCGTTGAGGCGCGACTAGATACTCAGCATGCAATACACATCTCCACCACTGGGTGGATAATGCTCCACTAATCCAGTACTTTAATTTGAATAGCGGTGGATTGATCTACAGTACAAGCTCTGGCAAATGGTCAGTGACGATTGTAATGTTAATATACAGTTTTGTACTGCATAGTGTACACACAGATGGTGACCAATGGTCAGACGGAGAGAGTAGAGAAAATAAAAAAAATAATTTATTCAGACGCAAATGAACACGTTAAAACTCTTGTGTATGCAGATGCAACTAATGTGTGAACACTTGTGTATGCAGACGCAACTAATGTGTGAACAGAATAATGTAGCTCATTCACTTTACAGTATGTACAGTGCACTAAATGAGCGTCCGAGTCCCCTAACGGCATAAACAAACACCAATGGGAAGGAATCGCTGCTTGCATTACTTTTACACATGAACTTGTGTATCGTACATGTAGCAACGTAGGCTAGCGGTGAAGGCTCCCACCTCCCACGCTGAGGGTCCCGGGTTCGATTCCCAAAGTACCAATCTATATTTTTTTTCCCCGACATTCACTTTATTAATTTTTTTCTGTGTAATCCATTGTAAAACATTCATTGGAAGGGTGCACACAGGTTTCACATAAATCAGGGTTTTTAGTGAACAGCTAATTCATGAACAGCTAATTAGTACCCTAATAGAACATACTGTACAGAGATACTAAGGACGGTGATTTGACAACTAGGAACTTAGGGAGGAGCTTTTATCTCTCTCCATTATACATAGAAAGATTAAAGTTGCCACTGTACGTTACAAGCTGTTCGTGCTTATTAGTACACTAGTAGAACATACTGTACAGAGATACTACAGACAGTGATTTGGCATCCAGGAACTTAGGGAGGAGCTTTTATCTCTCTCCATTACAATCTTTCTAAGTATAACACAGACAGAGATAAAAGCTCCTCCCTAATATCCTGGATGCCAAATCACTGTCCTTAGTATCTCTGTACAGTATGTTCTACTAGTGTACTAATTAACATGAACAGCTTGAAACGTACAGTGGCAACTTTAATCTTTCTATGTATAATGGAGAGAGATAAAAGCTTCTCCCTAAATTTCTGGATGCTAAATCACGTCCTTAGTATCTCTGTACAGTATGTTCTACTAGTGTACTAATTAGCACGAACAGCTTGTAACGTACAGTGACAAGTTTAATCTTTCTATGTATAATGGAGAGAGATAAAAGCTCCTCCCTGAGTTCCTGGATGGCAAATCATGACCTTAGTATCTCTGTACAGTATTTTCTATTAGAGTTCTAAATAGTACGAACAGCTAATTAGTACCCTAATAGAACATACAGTACAGATATACTAAGGATGGTGATTTGGCATCCATGAACTTAGGGAGGAGCTTTTATCTCTCTCCATTATACATGTACAGTGGCAAGTTAAATCCTTCTATGTATAATGGAGAGATAAAAGCTCCTCCCTAAGTTCCTGAATGCCAAATCACCATCCTTAGTATATCTGTACAGTATGTTAAAATTAGGATACTAATTAGCTGTTCATGCTAATTAGCTGTTCACTAAAAACCCTGATTTATGTGAAACCTGTGTGCTCCCTTCCATTGAATGTTTTATAATGGATTACACAGGATAAAAAAATACAGTGAATGTCAGGGGAAAAAAAAATAGATTGACACTTTGGGAATCGAACCCGGGACCCTCAGCGTGGGAGGTGGAAGGCTTCACTGCTAACCTACATCGCTGCATGGAAGATACACAAGTTCATGTGTAAAAGTATTGCAAGCAGCGGTTCCTTCCCATTGGTGTTCATTTATGCTGTTAGGGGACTCGGACGCTCATTTAGTGCACTATACATACTGTAAAGTCAATGAGCTACATTATTCCTTTCACACATTAGTTGTGTCTGCAGACACAAGTGTTTTAAAACATTCACTTGCATCTGTATAAACTATTCACACAGTGATTTGGCATGCAGGAACTTAGGGAGGAGCTTTTATCTCTCCTCATTATACTTATTACTACGGGATTTGGACGCTCACATATCCCTAACATCAATAGACCATACTGTATCTGTAACACATTCATTTGCATCTGTATATGCTGTACTATTTGCATCTGTACTGTATATACTGTTATATACTGTATGACATACTGTAGCTTAATGTAGCATAATGAGATGCACCAGTAAAGTAGTTCTTATGCTGTAGTTCAGTATTGTATTTTAATGGAGACCACACGCATGCACATTGGTGATTTTAAAAAGCGACACCTGGTGGATGATCTTAGGTATTACACTCAAAGGTAACGCAAAATGCTCTGTGCGCCTCCCTTCGACTAGGTGCATCTCCTTGCGCCCAGGCACGCTGCATATGCCCGATCGCAACTAACGCCTCAGTCAGCCAAGATAACGGAGGACCCACCTGTATCTAACAGTTTGCTTTTGATAGCTCATTTTCTTATTGCTTCAGTAGTACTTATAAGATCTACTTCCACGAGCTAGGTTGCCTGTTTAACCAATGCATTCCTTTTCAGGTATCCCTTTACCTTACTTTTCATAGTTGGAAAATCAAGGTACTTTCAATTTTAAGGTTTGTTTGTGTTTAAATATCCTGTTCAATGATAGTGGTGGTTAACTCTGCCACACACCCAAATGTTCCACCTCTTTCGGTGGTCTAAAGTGGCACCTTTATGGTGTCTTGTCTGTTTATTTCCCCTTTTTCTACACTTTTTGTTTTTGATCCCCCAGCTCCTCCCCAGCTATCTCAAACATTATTTAAATGACAATGAATACAAGGTTGCATGTATCAAAGGTTACTGTTTTTTTCTTTACATGTCTAGACACACGCATGTCCTTTCATTCCATTGCTGGTTCATATTGCTATGTCATTCCCTTATAGCCCTCTCATGGTTAGTGTTATATCTTTAAATGTCAACGGTCTCAACTCCCAGAGCAAGTGGAAACTATCGTTGTCCCAATTTGCTAGACTCAAAGCACGCATCGTAGCCTTACAAGAAACCCATTTTATGTCTTCCTCCCTGCCCACCTTCTTCAACAATAAGTTTTCTCTCTGCTATATGTCTAATGGCCCCAGCAAAAAGACATGGATTGCTCTTCTAATATCTCACTCCTGTAATTTTATATTGGATAGGCAACTCTCTGACTCCGATTGTCACTATTTGATATTGGCAGGAAAATTGGACGACAAACCAGTCACATTAGCGGTTGTCTATGCCCCTAACTGCAAGCAGGTTCCTTTCATTAGGAAATTCTGTAAAGCTTTACATTCCTGTAGCTCTGGACCTTTATTGCTGTTAGGGGACTTCAACATGGTCTTGGAACCTAATATAGACAAAACCTCCAAACATTGCCCCCCGAAGGCTTTATTTAAGTGCGACCACTCGTACGCGTTTAGACACATAATTCATGAATATGAATTATATGATGTCTGGAGAGCTATAAACCCCAATGGTAGAGACTACACCTTCTATTCCCCTGTTCATGGGTCCTTCTCAAGGATTGATTTGGCATTTTCCGATAAATGGACCCATCAGCAAATTAAAAAGGCTTTTATCCTGCCAGTTGCATGGTCCAATCATTCAGCTTTGAGTTTATGCTGGGACCCCCATTCCTTTAGAACTCCTCCATCCATGGCACCGGGGCAAACACCTTCTCTCTAACGTGGAGGCTAAGAATTAGATTGCCGAAACGCTCACCATGTATTTAGAAGCAAACAACCAGACTGACACCTCTCTGTTTACTGCCCTCAAGGCAGTAACTCGGGGTCCACAACAGAGATAAGTCTACCAGAGGGATGTTGATGCTAGGTTAGCAGACCTTGAAAATAAACTTAAATCATCCCCATCAAATAAAAACATTTACCGAGATCTTCTTAAGATTAAAGAAAAATGGAATGTTCTTGCATTGACAGAAGTCCAAAAAAACCCGGTAAGGTTGAAACAGAGGTACTATGTTGAAAGGGATAGAGTGGGCAGATTATTGGCCAGAAAACTGAGAGCAAAAATGGCACACGAACAAGTGAAGGTTGTTGCCAATTCTAGTGGTGCAAAAGTTTCCAAACCTGCAGACATAGCTTCAACCTTTGCCAATTATTGCGCCTCTCTGTACAATTTGCAGGAGGACGTCACAACAGGAGGTCCCCCAACTGACATTGAAAACTATTAATAATTTTTTGGGGAAGATGTCACTCCCTTGTTTGAAGATGACAGGTATCCAGGCTCTGGAGCTCCCCTGGACAGAGTGAGAACTTCAGGTTATCAACTCTTTCCCGGTAGACAAAACACTCGGCCCAGATGGCTATATTAACAAATTCTATAAATGTTTTCAGGAGGTGTTGATCCCACTTTCGACCCTGTTATTTAATGACGCCTCATCCTTAGGGTCTTTCCACACTGAAAAGCTCAAAGCAAGGATTGTCACTTTCCCTAAACAGGGAAAAAATCCTGCTTTAGTGACTATTATACGATATCTCTCTTGAACATGGATGTCAAGATAAACAGTATGCAAAGTTAATAGTGAACAGGTTGAACCCATTGATCCCTTCCCTGGTCACGTGTTACCAAGTCGGTTTTGTTCAGGGCAGACAGGCCACGGATAACACCAGGAGGATTATCAATGTGCTGGATGCCTTCTCTGTGTCCTCGGAGTCCCTTCTTCTGCCCTCATTGGACTCAGAGAAGGCATTTGACAGATTACATTGGGATATCTCTATGCAGTCCTTGGGAATTTCGGTATTAGGGGTAGAGCTTTGTCCTCTATAGCAGCACTGTACTCCAACCCGACCGCCAAGGTCTTTGTGAATGGTATTCTTTCCTCCATGTTTCAGATTATGAATGCTACTCCCCAGGGCTGCCCTCTTTTCACATTAGTTTTCGCCCTAGCGTTAGAGCCTCTTGCAGAAGCCATCCAAACTAATGTGTCGGTACGAGGCTCAGTTATTTTTGGCCGTAAATGTAAAATGAGTCTATTTGCAGATGACGTGCTCCTTGCGTTACTTCAACACATACATATGATATTGGAGGAATATTCCTGTTTTTTTTTATAAGCTTAATACTTCTAAAACAGAAGCCCTCCTGATTAATTTTTCCCCACCCTATTGCAATCACTGAAATCTCGGTATGAGTATGCCTGACAGAATAGGAGCCTAAAATATCTGGGGATTCAGATCACCCCAAGGATCTCAGATCTTATATCATGTAACTGCACACCTCTTCTGAGTAATGATGCACCACGTGATGTGGATGGGTCATATCACCGTTCTAAAAAATTATAGTACTACCCAAATTATTGTATTTGTTCAGAACCATCCCAATTTTGATCCCTAAATCTTTAATATCCAAGTTTATTTCAGTGTTCATAAGATACTGTATGTATGGAAGGGAACAAAACCTAGATTGGCTCACAGTACAATGTCTATTCCAAAACACGTGGGGGTGTTTGGCATTCCCAGATATCCACCTATATCAAATAAGTTTTCTCTCCCTGTTAGGTGCATGGACAGTAGAGGACATTTCTAAACCGTGGGTTCTTTTGGAAAAAGGCTTAAGCTCTCCGTTTCCCATAACGGATATACTATGGCTTTCGGAGTCAGTTTTTGCATCTTCTTACTTGTTCTATGGTGGTGTTATCAGCGCATAAGGCTTGGCTGGAACTGGTGTCTAAAATGGATGATACCTCTCTTCCATCCACCGACCTGTCATTAGTAGGCATTGCCTCCCTGATCCCGGACTTAAAATTAGACATCTGGTTGTCTCACGACCTGCTTGCGCTTGGTGGGGCTACCACATGCGGTGTTCTATTGCCATTTAGCCAACTTTAATTTAAATTTTCCCTTTCCCCTAGGAACTTTTATAAATACTTACAATTACATCACTGGTTGTACAGCACCACAATATAACCCCATAGAGTTTTATCCGATACCTAAATATTTACGAGAATTAGTTGCTAGAGTTGATAGCAAAGGTGGTATAATTTCCTTATTGGCCTACATTCTCTCGCAAAATTAACCTCCCTTGTTAAATGGGAAAACAATCTTACTTGCACGATTACAGATGAGGATTGGCAGAGGGTTTTCCCATACGTGTTTCCATTTATCTAAATGTATGTCCCACATAGAGCATTTCTATAACGTTCTGCTCCGCCTTTATTTAACCCCATCGAGACTCCATACAATTTGACCATCCATCTCCAATATGTGTTGGTGTAATTGTAACAACATCGGAACATTGTTCCATGTTTTTTGGTTCTGCCCAGCACTCATTAACCTTTGGTCTGAAGTTTTTACCCTTTTATCCAAAGTTCTGGGTTTCCATATTTCCCCCCACCCTAAATTAGACTTACTCCATCTGTTTCAAGGTGATCTCTCGCTGAACGATCCATATGTGATGGGATACATCTTAATATCAACTAAACTCCTGATCGCACAAAACTGGCGCACATCCCAAATTCCCAATTTAGCTGCAGTTGAAGCTGCCGTCCAGTCCTATTATGAATTTAAAACAGGATTAGCCTATTTCCCTCGATCGTCAAACCACCTTCTCTGCTGGTTTTCCTGTCTTACGTATACTGTAGGTCTCATACTGTACCTTGGTATAATAGACCCTCTGTACAGTTTGTTTCTGTTGACTTGTTGTGGGCCTTTGTTATGCTGATGATGTTGTGCTGACGTTCTCCTGATATAATGATTTAATATAATGTGCCGGAATGTATTTTCATATGTCTGATTTTACTGTGGACCTGTGTGGAAAGAGTACCAAGTAACCTTGTCTGTATCAGAATTGTTTGCATACACCCCTCAATCCCCTTCTTATTCTTTTTTCTGTATCCCTCTCCCCCCCTAATATGTTATAAAATCTTTAATAAAAATGTAATGTTAAAAAAAAAAAAAACTATTATTGATTGCGCTTTAAAATCTACATTGTATGCCAATATTTTGTTCTTTTTTACCAAATTGAATATGCTCTGAATCAGAATGAAAGAACTTTTGTCTTTTTTGAATATAAATGGATAAACGGTATACTGGCTACATGTGTGCGTGTGTGTGTGTGTGTATATATATATATATATATATATATATATATATATATATACACAGTGGGGCAAAAGAGTATTTGGACAGCCACCGATTGTGCAAGTTGACCCACTTAAAAAGATGAGAGGTCTGTAATTTCCATCAAAGGTACACTTCAACTGTGAGAGACAGAATCTGAAAATGAACAGGAAATCACGTTGTATGATTTTTAAACAATTTACTTGTATATCCTTGTGGAAAATAAATATTTGGACACCTACCTAGCAGCAAGATTTCTGGCTCTCACAGACCTGTTACTACTTCTTTAAGAAGCTCTTCTATCCTCCATTCATTACCTGTATTAATGGCACCTGTTTAAACTGGTTATCTGTATAAAAGACACCTGTTCACACACTCAGTCAGACTGCTACCTCTCCACCATGGCCAAGACCAGAAAGCTGTCTAAGGACACCAGGGACAAAATTGTAGAGCTGCACAAGGCTGGGATGAGCTACTTGACAATAGGCAAGCAGCTTGGTGAGAAGAGATCAACTGTTGGCGCAATTATTAAAAAATGGAACAAATACAAGATCACTGACAATCTCCCTCGACCTGGGACTCCATGCAAGATCTTACCTCTTGGGGTATCAATGATCTTGAGAGCGGTAAGGAATCAGCCCAGAACTACACAGGGGGACCTGGTCAATGACCTCAAGAGAGCTGGGACCACAGTCATAAGGGTTACCATTAGTAACACACTACGTCGTCATGGATTGAAATCCTGCAGTGCCTGAAAGGTCTCCCTGCTTAAGCCAGCACATGTCCAGGCCCGTCTAAAGTTTGCCAGTGACCATCTGGATGATCCAGAGGAGGATTGGGATAATGTAATGTGGTCAGATGAGAGCAAAATAGAACTTCTTGGTATAAACTCCACTCGCCGTGTTTGGCGGGATAAGAATGATGAATGGCATCCCAAGAACACCATACCCACTGTGAAGCATGGGGGTGGAAACATCATGCTTTGGGACTGCTTTTCTGCAATGAGAACAGGACGACTGATCCGTATTAAGGAGAGGATGAATTGTGAGATTTTGGGCAAAAACCTCCTTCCCTCAGTTAGAACATTGAAGATGGAACGTGGCTGGGTCTACCAGCATGACAATGACCCCAAACACTACAATTAAAATATAATTTTCACTGCGATTGTGTGAAATTCAGCAGCTTCTGTAACGATAAACAATACTAACTCTAAAAAATAGAAGCGCTTGTAATTTGTTTAAGAAATGCTCATGAGCATTTCTTAAACAAATTACAAGCGCTTCTATTTTTTAGAGTTAATGACCCCAAACACACCACCCGGGAAACTAAGGAGGGGCTCCGTAAGAAGCATTTGAAGGTCCTGGAGTGGCCTAGCCAGTCTCCAGACCACAACCAAATAGAAAATCTGTGGAGGAAGTTGAAAGTCCGTGTTGCCCGGCGACAGCCCCAAAACATGACAGATCTAGTGAAGATCTGCATGGAAGAGTGGGCCAAAATACCTGCTACAGTGTGTGCAAACCTGGTCAAGAACTACAGGAAATGTTTGACCTCTTTAATTGCCAACCAAGGTTATATTACAAAGTATTGAGTTAAACTTTTTGATTGTCCAAATATTTATATTCTGCAAGAATATACAAATAAATTGTTTAAAAATCATACAATGTGATTTCCTAGTTTTTTTTCAAATTCTGTCTCTCACAGTTGAAGTGTACATATGATAGAAATTACAGACCTCTCTCATATTTTTAAGTGGGTCAACTTGCACAATCGGTGGCTGTCCAAATAATTTTTTGCCCCACAGTGTATATATATATATATATATATATATATATATATATTGCACATAGAGGCGGCACTCGCAAGTCTTTTGACGGACGAATAAAGAGACGAACAGCGTCTGTGTGTCAACGTTTCAGTCTTATTGGACTTTTTTCAAGAACTTCTTGAGGTTCTTGAAAAAAGTCCAATAAGACTGAAACGTTGACACACAGACGCTGTTCGTCTCTTTATTCGTCCGTCAAAAGACTTGCGAGTGCCGCCTCTATGTGCAATATATGAGGGTCCAGGTGACTTGGGGAGGGCAACGAAGCAGCATTGTGGGACAGTAAGAGAGTGCCGACTCATTCTGTGTATATATATATATATATATATACATACATGCACATATAAAAGACGGTGGGGTGAGGCAGGTGAGGCAGAGCCTTTCCTGTCCTACTAACATTTGGACCAGAGTTTTGACTGAAGAAAGTATATGAAAAATACAAAGAATATGTTAGAAATATCTTCTTTGTATCACTCTAATAATTTTTATAATCAAAACATAGGAGCAAAAAGTCTATGGCAGGAGAGGCAGTCTCCCCTGCCTATCTGTTCTGCACATCTCTGATCAAAACTCACCAAACTTCCAGAAGTTTATACTGCTGCACCTTTGCATAATGCCCACATGAAACTTTTGACTCGTGCTTTGTGTGTATATTTGGCTGTTGTGCTAGATTAAAACTTGTCTCTAGTAATTTGCATCTGCAGTTTTGAATGCAGATTACTAGAGACAAGTTTTAATTTTCTGTACAACACTGGTCACGAATAGTTATTCTGCCATATGCTATTGAAGCATTTTGTACTGGTAAATATTTTTGTACAACCAATTATCTGTGAATCACATTTTCCACTATGTACAATAAAAGTTTTATGTACTGAGATTCCTTTGTGGGATTTGATTTATCAGATAGATGGTACATTGACCTACTTAGAAAGATTCACTAACTGTATTGATACTAGACCCCTGATGAATCCTTTGGATGAAACACGTTGGATTGCTATCTACAGGTCTTTCAGATCTCAGTGAAGAGATGGAATTGGAAGCAATTCATTGTACATAATTCTATATCAGTGTGATTGCCTTTTAATGCTAATGTTGTGCCAAAATCTGTATTGTTGACGTAACAATTTTTGTAAAATCTTTTATATGTCAATCTGTTGTTCATTTATGAATATATTTTTATCTGAAATATTATTACTATAAATATACTTTTGGCCAATGGGATGAAAGTGAGAAATATATATCAGATGTAACATTTACATATTTACAATAGTTCATCCAGTTCCTGCAAAACATTCATTCAGCTCCCTTAGGATCCTGTTTACTATATATATATATATATATATAGGGCGGCATTGTGTCCAGCTTTGTCCGCGCATGCGCGCTGGGCGCACTTGGCGCAGAGTGGGCTGAGGGCAGAAGCACTTCCTGACATACTCACGACTTCCAACGGTCGCGGTATGCGGGAGCGGGGATGCCCATCAGCAATGTTGGGGATCAGGGTACGGCATCATGATAGCGCCATTGGGCAATAGCTTGATATTATATTCATTTTGTAATTATATATGTATTGATTGAGCATCATGTGGTAGTCAAGGTTACATTCCGGACCGGAAGTGACATCACTTCCTGTTTTGAAGCCAATTAACATACCTCCCATTCTTGAGAGGGGTATAAATATGTGCTCTGTGGGCTGGTGTGTATACACTCCTGAGGAAGTCCAGCAGATAGCAAACAGACGAAACGCGTTGAGTGGAAAATCGTGGGCCTGAGTCACGTATTTCAGATAAGCTGTTAAAATTTTTTATATGGTACGGGCAACTTTTTACTTACTGTTTTATGTCTAATAAATGTATAAAATTTACTACACTATGGCCCTTTCATCTTTTACATTCTGGTGATTGTGCGAGTCATGGTTAAGGAGATCCGAGGGTTTTGAACATTCCAGAAGTTAATTCCAGAATCGTGGTGCTTTGGATGAGAATATCTGCATTGAGGTGGTCTGAATACCACCTACAATGGTACACCTCCAATTCTTAGGGTGTCTTTTATATTGGTGGAGGTTACCCAGTATTATAATATTGCACCAGGAGGCGCCTGTTTTCACTTGTTTTTACAGATTTTATGAAGATCTGTCGGAACAACAGATCATTTGGAAAAGAGGGCAGCCACACCGGAAAAATGCAGGGGGAGTGTTTTTGAACATATTAACGATTCCATATACTCTATATATGAATCAGTGAAGGAAGGTTAATTGCGCCTAATATCACCCTTTATCACTATATATATATATTTATATATATATATATATATATATATATATATATATATATATATAAACAAATACGCCTGAATTTGCACTAGAGAGCAGCACTATGGATCATACCCCTGTTAGGACCTCAAAATATCACATAACCATAATACAAAATATCCCAGTGCGCTAATAATTATATTACTGTAAATTCAGTATGTAATGGAGTGGTGAATTAATCCACCTCAGGAGACTGATCATGTATTCGGCGTGCCAAGAGTCTTCCTATGGTATATGACTCCCTAGAGTAAGAACCCTCTCACCAAAAAAGAATCACCCAAGAAATGGATACTATTAGTATTAAACCATTGATTTAATTGACAATATAAAAATCGTGAAGAATCACAATACTAAACAAATTCATATACATGTCATTGTACAATAAGTGGTATAAATCTCCCCTCACCAAATCAAAGGTGTGAGCTCAAAGTGGAGATTATTGCTTCAGCAACACAGTAGATACAAATTGATGAACCCTAAGCGTTTTATCTTTATGACTTCATCAGGGGCATAAATCTTTTCAGATGATAAGAAATAAAGGAACAGAAAGGAGTTAGGAAATATAGATATATGAAACCAAAATCCACAATATTGAAACTATGCATGTTTAATAAGATATATACTGATTAGATCTTAAGAGAGTTACACGGAAGCAACCTTTCCTCTGATTCAATTTTGAAGGCGTAATTGAGGTTTTGAGGAAAAAAGATCCCAATTATGGATCCATTATTTACTTAGATGTAGAAAGGACACCATAAAAAAGATATATGGCCATACATACTGTTTGGTATGAAGATGTAAAATCCATTAAGTAAAAATCCCAAAAGGGTATATGAATGGCATCTACAAATGCCATAAAAAGGTACTAAAAATACATCTAGTTAATGGATAACTGTCACTAAGCGATTCACACATAGGGTTCAACAAGAACAAAAATAAAAATACATACATACCAAATACAGATAAAATATTCTCTTACTGGTGATCAAGAACTCCACTAGAGAATTTGCACCTTTAGAAGACAACAGACAACAATAATGTTTTCCAGTCACTCAGTTCAAAACTTCTATTATGTAATACATTTTTTATTTATATTTTAAATTGAATATGATCAAGCTTTCATTGTCTATATACCATAAAAAAGACTTCACATTAACCAGATATATCGTAATTGACAATTATCTGTGCAATTTTTTATAGTACAAAAACATACATAACATTATCCGCATTATTTCACAAGTGTTATATAATTAGAAAAACAAAACAAAAACAGAAGTATGAACAATGTATGCTATATGTATAAAAACAAGCCAATAATGCAATTTAACCCTGAACAAGGTGGACAAATGTATCATACTTACAAACTCCAACATGTGCATATACACAGATCATCAGTCAGACTGAAATGACTGGAGTATCTTCCTGGGTTTAAAATTAAATACCCTTTAGGTGTGACATCACATCCTGACCTTCAGGAGTATATGAAGTGTAAAAAAGTCATAAGGTGAATGATAATTATCTCCCCAATGAGCCTAGCCTGTAAATATATTCATTAGATTATATATAAGACTAGATAAATACTTACAGCCAAAATACTTAGTATTAAAAAACATAAATTGGGTATTTTACCCATAATGTCCTACACTAGTGTAGTCACATTACTTCCTCTATACGTTCTACCTGATTGGTGGAACACCTGCTGATGTGTAGAATATCTCTCAGTGCCGCCTGTGTTGGCAGCCGCTGATCACTTACTAGCATCCACCTCCTACAGCGGATCTCCATGCAGCCACCATGTCACTTCCTGTTTGCATTCCACTACCTCCGCTTGTGGAACGCAAACCCAGAAGTGCGGCTGACTTCCCCGTAGCTCCATACTTTGTGTAGCTTAGTGGACCCCAAATCTCATAGGGGCTGATTCCTATAATAGTGCCTATATGTATGGAGCTAATTAATACAAATATACTGGGATGTAGCTATACCAACAGGGTATATTTGCATGGATAAATATGTCTTATATAGTAAAGCAGAAACCTTATGTAAATATAAATGAATAAAGTGTTTTATTCAATTATGTGGTGATAAGAATGTTTGAATGTATTATTTGAGTGAATTAATGGTATACAGTAACTAGTGTTAATGATATGTGTAAATATGCTGAACAATCATGTTAATATACAGTAAGTATGAATAAGAGTGACTAACATGTGTGTATGTGTGATTATGTATAGTGAATGAGTTAACAATTAATTTTAGTAATTTAATATGTGAGAATGTGTCAATGAATGGATTAATATACTATGGTGACTGTTTTGTGTATGTGATTGTATCCAATAACTGAATTGATAAATATTGTGTTATATTTATATATCAATGAGTGGGTATGAAATAGTGTGTTTGTGAAATTATTGGTGTATGTATAGAAAGTTGGTGTAATATATAAAATGATATATATGTATGAATATATTGTGTAAATTAATTAACTGTAAAGTAATACACTGTATTAATTTAGCTGATCATGTAGTCTTACATATGTAAATGTGTCCTCTATGTGAGTTATTGAGAAAAATACACTCTACTCATTTGTCCATCTAGTTCACTGTTTTACAACAAATTAAAAACAATCAAAACATTCTAATGAGAATTAAAAAAAAAAGGAAACTATATCAATATTTTCATTCAGACCCTTTGGAAAAAGGGTATCTAAACAATAAATCCAATTTGACTCTTTCTTAGATAAGGCTAAATCCCGATCACCACCCCTCAAGTTAGATGGTACATGCTCTAAAATAGTGAAGCTCAAGGTTTTCACCTCCCCATTGTGTGCCTCCACAAAATGGCAGGGTAAACTGTGTGTTTTTAACTTGTGTTTAATATTACTCAAATGCTCCTAAATTCTCAGTTTAACACATCTTTTTGTTTTTCCCACATATACACGTTTGCAACTACAAGGGTTCTTATAGATCACATAGATTGAATTACAATTGACCACCTCTTTCAAGGTATATGTACATCCATTTTCTTGAGTGAAAAAGAATTGTTTTCTGTCCATATGTTTACAACAAATTCATTTGGTACAGGGAAAACAACCTTTCCTTCCTGTCAAGGTCAGATTATCAGAGGCTTGGTTCAATTTAAGTGATCTCGGTTGACATGGGGCCAAAATGCTTCTCAGATTTTTAGCTTTCTTAAAAACTATTACTGGTTTTGGAGGTAGACTGGATCCTAATATGGGATCCTTGAGCAGTGTAGTCCAATGTTTATTATGTATTTTTCATACTGAAAAATGATCACAATTAAATTGTGTAATGAACGGTCTAGTGGCAAATTTCTTAGTATTCCTTGGTTCCATCGGTTTTACCAAAAGATCAGTTTGATTACAATTTAAAGCTTTAGAGATGGCCTCTTCAATTCTATCTGGATTTATATCCTCTCGCTAGAAAGCGACTTTTTAATACCTCCGTCTGAGAAAGGAAATCTTCCGTTGTACTGCAGTTTCTACGCAGCCTCAAAAACTGAGAATAAGGGACACTATTAATCCAAACCGGATAATGACAACTGGTGGATGGAATAAAACTGTTATTGTCAACTTCCTTAAAGAAGGTCATAGTTTTGACCTTCTTCAATGTTTGACTTTCTAGCTTCAAATCTAGATAATCTCAGAGTTATGAGTCTTAAACATGAATTTCAGTTTGAATTCATTCATATGGATGTGATCAATTAATTGGTTAATACTCGAATTGTCACTATGCCAGATAAATATTAAATCATCTATATATCTGTGGTAAAATTGGATATATTCCGATTCATGGGGGGTACCATAAATTAATAGGTCCTCCAATTCCCCCATCAACAGGTTCACATACGATGGGGAAAATTTTGTCCCCATCGCAGTCCCCTGCTGCTGGAGGAAAAAGGTACCATCAAACTGAAAATAATTATGTTGTAATATGTACTGAATACTACTGATGATAAAAGAAATTTCAGAAGTGGACATATTTGGATCTGAAGACAATACTTTATGGACCGCCTCCAGTCCATCCTTATGATTTAAAGAAGATAGAGTGCTTGTACAACTACTGTTAACCACTGGTCTTCCGTAGACCACACAAAATCTTGCAATTCAACTAACAAACTGGAAGAATCTTTCAACTGGGAACGTTGTTTAGATACATAATGTTGGAGTCTCAAATCGATATAATGCGAAAGATTTGCAGTCAGAGAATCAATCCATGCTATAATGGGTCTCCCCGGGGGACCTGTTTGATTTTTATGTACTGAAGGGAGATGATAGAAGACGGGGATTACTGGGTTTTTGACAAAAAGATAGCTTAATTCCTGTCATTGCTGCATTGCTGCTTTTCCTTGACAAAGGGGTGTGCCAACCCCGAAACGTTGGAGTTCATGTGTATTTGTTAATACAGCACGTTTTTGCATCAAGTCTCTGAGTGCCGCAGGTCATTTGTTCTATTAATTCCTGTCACAAATGATGCCCTGTCTCTTAGCAGCATAAAGTAAGACCCTCAGTTCATCCTGAATAGTTACGGTAGGGTCACTGCTAAGTTTAGTATAAGTAATTGGATCATCTAAAATTTTATGTGCCTCTTGTCAATAATATTCCCCCTGCTCCTCCCTTTTCAGCATTTTTAATGATGAGGTTCTCATTTTTTTAGCTCTCTTAATGCTTTTTTCCCCTGAGTATTAAGATTTGTGTTATACTTATTCATAGAGTGTTTTAATTCTCTGAAGTCATCTTTGACTCCCTCAAAAAATATTCCCAAATGACTACCTCTCGATTCGACTGGATAAAACTTGGATGGTGGTGCAACTAATGGTTTCTTCCTCTCATTATCAGCTGCATTTACAATGGGATTTTTAAGAAAATGGTGTTGAATTATTAGATTTCTCATGTACTAATTGAGATCTATGAAGAGATCAAATTTATTAGGTTCCTGATCAGGGGCAAACTTTAAGCCTTTATAGAGATCTATGGGTCGGAAAGTTGAGAGGTTAATGATGTTAGTCTTTGGTTGTCCAGGAGGCGATATAGTGGTCTTTTCTTTGGGGAGTTTCCTCCCACCTCCTCTCTTGCCTCGTCTCCTTGTAAGCCTCTCTTTTTTCCTTGTGGGGAATTTAAATTCCCAACCTCTTCTAAAAAAAATGGTTCTGACGTGATTTATTGGGTGACGGGGACCTCAAGGGACAAAATCTATTGCAATCTTGGAAAGATGGGAGCCTATCCATATATTTCCCTTTGTGGGAAGGTGTCCTTCTCCTTTGTCTCTGTGGATAAGGAGAATAAAAATCATTTCTCCTCTACTGGTAGTTGACTTGTTGACACCCCCTCCTTCCTGAGTATTTGGAGTATCTAGGTCTCCCAGACTGTTTATTATTCTGTCTATCTATAGCTTCATAATTAGATTCACGTCTATGATTCTGAGAACCTTCATTCCTACGGAACTCTGTGTTAAACCAATTGTAAATTACGGCCATTTTTATAGTAATCTCTATCCCTAAGGAATATATATATAGACAAATGAAAACAGGCAGCACTCGAAGACTTTCAAACGGTGTAACCAGTGACCTTTACTGAAGGATTAACCACTTCTTCCATTCCTGGAATGTCTTGAAGAATGAGTTAATCCCTGAAATGTTGACACAGTAAAGGTCACTGGTGACACCGTTTGAAAGTCTTGGAGTGCCACCTGTTTTTGTTTGTCTTTGCATGGGGTGTTCTATCCCCATGAGGGCACCCAAGCTGGTAATCTAAAGAGCCAAGTAAGTGCCGGACCTTGGTCACATACAGAAATTGTACTTCAGCAAATGCAGACAGTAGCTTGGAAAACAGGCCTTAAATATGTGATTAAATAAACAGGTGTTCTCAAACAACCCAGTACCAAAATCTCTAGAGTTAATTCTACTGTCTTGGAGAGCAGCCATCTCCTGCCATGCTTCCTAGCACATCTATTAAGTTGGTGCCTGGCACTAACCACACTCTGGCCTACTCACTGGCCGCTATCCAGCATCAGTGCTCAGAGCAGCTGGCAGATAAGAGTTTTAAACTCTTTGTGTTCTCTGGTGATGATTTCCAGCTGACCCAGGGCAACCTAGAAAACCCATAGTTCCAAACCACCATTGCTTCTACAGAGTGCACAGGCTTTGCTTTTCTCTCCCTTGGGGGAGCTGATCCCTGAGAAATGAGGGCAATTCAGGTGAGACACAACCCTGCTCACAACAATAATAAAAAAAAAATATATATATATATATATATATATATCTCACTATGTCAGGATCACTATGTCAACACTTCAATGGCTCAGCCTTGTCATCAGGACAAACTATTTAATGCCTACGTTACTCAGCCTGAGTTCGGAATGAGTATTTTGGCTTTTACTTTGATTACAGTGAGTAACAGATATGACTGCTATCTATCTATCTATCTATCTATCTATCTATCTATCTATCTATCTATAGGAGGGTACCCATAAAATGCAGCATAGAGAGATAAAGAGATTAATTACTTATATCCATACTTATATAAATGTGCTAAAGTAGGTATAGAACCAGCTAAAAAAAATCTTTCCTGCCTTATCCCTGCAGCTTTATATATCCCTCCTTGGTTAGTGCCTTCCTTTGGAATCGTATACAGTATATGCTGGAGTATTTGTACCATGCATTCCAGCTGTAGTGCATCACAATGTTGTTTTTGCTGAGATTTTTTAACAAAAATACAATTTTATATTAAAACATTTATGATGCAAAGATCAGAATAGGGAACTTAAGATAATTGGAGAGGTAATTAATGTATCATATAGGAATGTCGCAGCACAAATTAATATTAAACTTTTAACATATCTAGGAGGTAAAAGTCACTCAAGTGATATTGGCAGATGAAGTTACATGCACTTGAAATCCTGTGTTATGATTATTGGCTATACAGCATTCTGAGTGCATAACATTGTGATACTACCTCTGAATCCCAGTTTAAAATCACTTATGCAATAGGACAGATTGCAAACTCTGTGACTCATTTCTTAGCTGTGAGGACAGTTCCTTAACTCAGATATCTGTCTGTCCCAAAAATGGAGCAGTAGGTACTGTATCAGAAAATGTGACTCTTCTCTGTATATATCGTCTTCGTTATAAGAATCTTTTAAAGTTTTGAAAACTGAGAACAATGGGCCTAATTTAGTAAGGATTGTATATTCTGCTAATTAGCAGAATTTGCAATCCTTCGGATCGCATGCTGGGGGCCGGCCATCGCTGGGCTAGGCCGCCCAGCATGCTGACCGACGCCTCCCCCTATTCAACAAGCAGAAATTGCGATGCTTGTTAGCAGAAACTGACGATGGCTCCTGCCGGCGCAGCTTAGTTGTGCCCACAGGAGGCCCACTACCATGTCCTCGATCGCAGCAGCTGCGTGTGAGTTCATGCAGCCGCCGTGACCACACCCCGACATGGCCCCATTTGCGCACCTTCGATTGGCCGCCTTCACCCCTGCAACGCTCCGTCTCCTCCATGGAAATGGAGCATTGCCCCTCCCCGCCCCGTTGTCGCCTTTGCGTGATTGACAGGCAGAGGCTATCACATTTTCTGAGGCCCCCGCAGAAAATGTGGGTGTATGCGCAGGATGGGCGCATGCACAGGATAGGTGCAGCGCATGTGCCCGCATCTTTTTCTCATTCTTTTTCTTATTTGCGGTTCGATCGCACACTACCATCCAACCTAAATTAGACCCAATGTTTGGAATAAATCTCTCTCCTTCAGATCATACTTCTTCCCATAATCTTCTAAATTAATCAGCAGCTGTTCAGAAATATCACTATCTGAATATAGAAAGCATATTCCAAGTATTTAGCACTCTTTCAAAGTATAATAAAAAACAATTGAAAAGTTATGTTACTTAACAATAAGAATGATATTTAAAAAAGTTGGAAACATAGCGATAATTCCAAAGTCAGCATGTGTGCTATGATTGTCTAATCCATAAATTAACCACGTAATAGCCTCTGATTGCTAGTGCACAAGTTAAATAGGAACACACAGATAAAAAAAAAAAACTTGGCTTTACTCCTAAATACTCATGTTCATCTTCTATCAGCAAATCCACACTGGGGGTAATTCTAAGTTGATCGCAGCAGGATTTTTGTTAGCAATTGGGCAAAACCATGTGCACTGCAGGGGAGGCAGATATAACATGTGCAGAGAGAGTTAGATTTGGGTGGGGTGTGTTCAATCTGCAATCTAATTTGCAGTGTAAAAATAAAGCAGCCAGTATTTACCCTGCACCGGAATAAAATAACCCACCCAAATCTAACTCTTTCTGCACATGTTATATCTGCCTCCCCTGCAGTGCACATGGTTTTGCCCAATTGCTATCAAAAATCCTGCTGCGATCGACTTGGAATTACCCCCACAGTGCAATGATTTGAGTGCCAAGGCCATAGAAACACATAGAAACCTGTAGAACAGCTATTTTTTTTATATTAAGTGCTTAGTAGATAGGTTTACTAACAGCAGATGTACATGGGTAGGGTTGGGTATGTAATGCCGGCAGTCAGCATATCAACAACGGTATTCAAGCTGACAGAATGCCATCGGGATAGGGGGTGGGGGAGCGGAACATAGCCCCATGTGGGCTCGGTGTCTCTCAGCGCTCACCACAGGTTCTATTCGCACTCTATGGGTGTCGTGGACTCAGGTACTGGCTATAATCTTGAAAGAGGTATTGGAGCTGTATATGAGATATATGAGATATGAGATAGCCAGCACTGGAAAGGAGGCTTGACATGCAGCAGGTGAGTGCGTGCGCGCCCAGCGAAAATTCAAAATAAAAAACTGCACCGGGACACCAAATCTATTCACTAACTGAGGAAGCCGCTGAGGGTAATAGAAGGTGGAGGAACGCGTATTTCTAACTATCAGCAGCAGCTACACGGACCCTCTTTGTCCTTACAAGCCCCCAGCAAGCCTGTGTGGAACGGGATCAGAACCTCTGGATAAGGCTCACGAAAAGGAAATTCAGCTACCAGAGCCGGGAGTCATACCGATCAGCTCACTTTTCCACAGACGGCAAACGGGGTAAAGTTACTTTATTTCTCTAAACATCTACATGGCCATGTATACAACTTAGCACCAAATGTGCAAATAACTTTTTCCAATAATGGAATAGAGGACTCAAATATCATAATAATACACATGCTGTGGAAGGAGAAAAAACATGTTTCTGTGAAATTCAACATATTTCAGCTGAGTCCACTAATTAAGTCTGATTAAAAACAGACTAAAGACAGCGTTCTGGTGAATATATAGCAGAAACTATCTAGAACATGGACATTGCTATGTTATTTTAGAGTAAATTAGGATTTTGTTACTGTGTATAACTGTATAAACAAATAAGATATACTTTGTTACAGATCTCTAGTGGAGTAATTAAACTTTCTGCCCTGCAGAGACTGTTTGGATACAAATAAATAAATAAATAAATAAATAAAAAGTTATTAAAGTAACAAATGATTAGAGCAGTCTGGAGATCAGAAGGGGGGGAAAAAGGGACGAGATATCTGCATGGTATATACAGAGAGGGTGAAAGTGAAGTTTATTGTATTGTTGATTTAATTCCTTTTTTATAAATGGTATTTTTATATTTAAAAAAAGTAGAAATAAATAAAACAAATTCTTCATACATATTATACAGAGTGTCAGCGCTTTTAAATTTTTCTCTCTTTCTATTTTGGCTACATAGGGGCTGAGTACCCCTTGTTTCTATGAGAGCAGCGACAGAACTGTAGATTTTAATTACTAGGTACCTGGCTGGCACCAGGAAAACTTCTTTGGTTTCTTTTTTGTATATATCACTTCAACCTGGCTGCCAACCATATAAATAAATACACTATCCTTATTCATTGGAGATTTAAAAGTATTTCTGTGTAGAATAACATCTTTAAAATGCCTGACTGAAAGGCTGGAAAGGAGAAACACATATTTAAAGGGGACAAGCTCAAATAGTATAGTTAATATAGAAGATAATAAAATAGGAGAATTGCATAGATTGTTTAATAAATTGGAAAATCTTTGTAATGCAGAAACTAGGCATTGGTGGGATCGGGTCACCCTACAAAAATATGTAGATGGTGATCTGATACTAAGGGGACTGAGGTTCCTAAACCCCCCCACTTTTGGGGAGGATACAAAATTTACAAGAGATTGGAATCAGATCCTAGATGCATGCTCTAAAAACTTGATGAGATTGTTGATAAGATATAGAGAGGGAAAAGTACAGGAGCTACAGACAGAAATAGAACAAACCCAAAACATTCTAAAGGCATATGAAAGTAACCCTGAATTCAAAATAAAAGATACAAAAGTAAATAAAAAAATAGAAGTTTGAACAAACCCTCATTATGAGAAAATAACATAAATTGAATAGAGAGTTAGGAGATTACAAAAAAGGAGAAGTTAGAGAATATAATAGGAAACAGAGGAATAATTACCATACCCCCCCAAAAAGAGAGAATATCTGTCAAATTTCAGAGACATCCAAATACATATAACAGTAGGAAAAAAAGGACAAGGAGAAGGGTTTCAGACATATGGTCAAAAAAGATCGGAACATTGGGAGCATAAACCAAGAACTTTCAATATCCAGAATAGGCATACTCCTGGAAAAGGGTTTGAATTTTGCCCCTGTCACCAAGCCTAATCTGTTTACTCTGTTCGTAGATCTAAATAAATATACGAGAACATTAAGCAGAAAAAATATATTTTGCTCTAAAAGCAATGAAAACAACACAAAATAACAGGAACCCCAATAATTTTGGATGGGGGAATCAGGAGGCTCTGAGTATTTTGGAATCTCTGGAAGAGGGCTCTGACCAACAAACAGAACCTGAGAAGATCTATGATATGAACAGAGTGAATAGATTTAAAACAAAATCTGAGTTCTATCCACTTCAGTACAAAGGACCCTACATTAAGGGTTTTTATAACAGCACCTTAGAACAATTTAAATTAATACGCGAGAAGGCAGAAAAAAGAACATTTAAGGACAATCTAAGTAGAGGAGAAAGAAAAGCCCTGAAAACACTTTACTCTGATAAAGAAATTATCATTAAACCTGCTGATAAGGGCGGTGGGAACGTGATCCTTGATGTGGTCGTATACATATGTGAGGCATACAGCCAATTAAATAACATAAATTTTTATGTCAAGTTGGAGCGCGATCCCACCACCCTATACCAGAAAGATCTTAGAGAACTACTGGATGTAGCCCTCTGCGATGGTGCAATCTCCAAAGAAACATTTAACTTTTTATATAATTTGCACCCCGTTACATCCACTTTTTATTATTTACCCAAACTTCACAAATCACTACAATCACCCCCTGGGCACCCTATAATTTCAGGTGTTGGATCACTCTCTAAAAAATTGTCATATTTTGTGGATTTTTATTTGCAGAGTCACGTGGGGAGTCTTAAATCATATATAAAGACACTAAGCATTTTTTAAATTTAATCAAATCAATAGAGTGGAAACAAAAATACACTCTACATAATTGTTTTCTGTTTGATAATTGCACTTACCTACAAACACGGGGGACCGCTATGGGGACGAGGTTCGCCCCGAGCTTCGTGAACCTATATATGGGTAAATTTGAGGAGTTAGTGTGGGGCGGGGAGTTCGGGGCGAACCTAATCCTATACGGTAGATACATAGATGATTTATTTTTTATTTGGGATGGGGATGCACAATCAATTGATTTATTTCTCACATATATTAACAATAATAACTATGGTCTTAAATTTACATCCATATCGAGTAAAAACACTATTAATTTTTTGGACATTGCACTATCAGCAGAGGATAATAAATTAAAAACTGCCACTTTCATAAAACCAGTGGATCAGAGTAGATATTTAAATTATAGGAGCTCACATGCGAAAGGTTGGAAGGATAATATTCCAAAGGGACAGTTTATCAGACTTAAGCAGAATTGTTCAACGGAAGAACTATTTGAAAAACAGGCACATACCATGTTCCAGTCATTTTTGGAGCAAGGGTATCCATGGGGACTTATACAAAGTGCCATGATTGAAGTTAGGAAACAGGATAGAGAGAACCTCCTAGCCATAGAATATAATACAAGAAAATAGAAAAAAAATAAGAAATCTGGAAGAGGGGAGATCAGCTCTTTTCACTACAAAATATAATAGTTGTGCATATGAAATGAAAAGAATAATTAAGAAAAACTCAGAATTTCTAAGGATGGATAGAGTATTGAAGGATGTGGTAGACCTGAATGGTACTATAATTTTTAAAAAAATCAGAGAATCAGAAATCAAAATTAGTGTCCAGTCACTTTAAGCGAAAGTGTGAAAATTCCACAATGGAAAATACATGGCTCCCCATTAGACCCATAGGGTTTCATAAATGTGGAAAGACGGCATGCAATACATGTAAACATACAAACAAAAAAGAAACTGATTTTACGTCCAATCAAAATGGGGAAGTTTTTCAAATTAAACAATTTATTAATTTTAGGTCGACATATGTTATATACATTGTGCTGTGTGGCTGTGGAAAACAGTACATAGGCCGTACTACATGTACATTAAATATAAGATTTATGGAACACTGGAGAAATATAAACAAAGGTGTAAAAACACACCCTCTTTCCAGCCATATAGCACACTGTTTTAACTCCACACTGAATGACATCAAAATCAAAGGAATTGAACAGGTTAAATGCACAAGTAGGGGGGGGAGACAGGTTTAGCCAATTGTGTTGCAGAGAAGCATTTTGAATTTTCCGCTTAAACACAGTGTTTCCAAATGGACTTAACGACACAGTAGAACTTAACAACATTTAATATGTACTCTCAACATTATTAAGTAGTAGAGGTTGTGAGTTCAAAACAGATACCAGTTAGAACTACATCTGTAACGTATAAGAGATGTAGAAGTACTACTCTCATACAGATACAAATTCTGAAAATTATATGCGAATAATAGTTAGGTATACTCTGGGTTCTGGATGACATGGGATGTCTGTCCTAGCCACCCAGAAAGGAAATCCAGATAGTTAAAATTATTGGTTCTCAAATACTTCTCCGGTATAAGCTAGTATGAAAATTAGTTAGTAGAAAATAGGTTGTAAATAATCTCTATTTTTTCCTTTCATTTTGGGATATATATAAGTTGCCTAGGGGGGAGGCAAAATGGAAAAACAACCTGAATGATAACTATATAGAGGGTTAGTTAAAAATAATATAATCTATAGGATACTTTTTTTTATATCTATATGAATAATAGGGTCTAAGTATTGTTCTCGCTTATGAATAAAGGTGTATTGTAAGAATACTAATGTGTGGGATACTGTATTTCTATGTATATACAAAGAAAATTTATAGAACTAAATAATGGAGTTTATGTGTAAAATTGGGTACCTAGATAATGAATAAAGAATACATAGATTCAAAAGAAAAAATATATATATGTGAAGAGCTATTAATTAATGAATTAATCTAGAGAATAGGTGGTTCCATTTTTATTAATAAGGAATGAGTCTGGATATGAGGTCTTTCCGTTTTTAAAGATGGATTTTATTGTGTTTAAAGATATATGATGTGTATGTAATATAAAAAGTACAAATAACAATTGGCAAGAGGTCAATGTAAAGTAGATAAAATTTAATATGCACTATGGACTGAGATGATCTTAAAACTGACTCAGGTGATGGCTATAATCTTGAAAGAGGTATTGGAGCCATATATGAGATAGCCAGCACTGGAAAGGAGGCTTGACACGCAGAGGGTGAGCGTGTGCGCGCCCTGCAAAAATTCAAAATAAAAAGCTGCACCGGGACACCAAATCTATTCACTAACTGAGGAAGCCTCAGTGATAGGAGGCAGAGAAACGCATATTTCTAACTATCAGCAGCAGCTACATGGACCCTCTTCAGTGGCAAACGCAGGATTTGCATGGGGGGGTTTCCAGAACTGGGCGGAGCCAATCACGGGGGTGGGGACTGAGGTGACCCAGTATATGCTGGGTCCGTAAAACTAGTGTGTCTGTGTGTGTGTGTGTGTGTGTGTATGTATATATATATATATATATATATCTACACACACACATATATATATATATATACATACATATATCTACACACATATATATATATATATATATACATACACATACACACACACACATACATATACACGGGTGGTCTTCAGTATGCCGGCGGTCGGGCTCCTGGCGACCAGCATACCGGCGCCGGGAGCCTGACCGCCGGCATACCGACACTTATTCTCCCTCGTGGGGGTCCACGACCCCCCTGGAGGGAGAATAGAATAGTGTGGCGAGCGCAGCGAGCCCGCAAGGGGCTCATTTGCGCTCTCCACACTGTTGGTAAGCCGGCGGATGGCCTCCCAGCGCCGGTATGCTGGTCACCGGGAGGCCGGCTGCCAGGAGATCGTAGTGAACCCATATACACATATACATAGCATATTAAACATGCATACATATATATATATATATATATACACACACATACAGTACACATATATATATACACATGTATATATATCATGTGTGTGTGTGTGTGTGTGTGTGTGTGTGTGTGTTTATATGTATGTATGTATATACATGTGTATATATGTAGGCACATGGATATATATGTACTATAATTAAAATAAAGTAAACTTTTATTGCACTTGCAAGTGCCACCAGGAAGACAGCAGGCTGCAGAGGACGCTAGACAGTCATTAATAATACTCATGCAGCTAAAAAAAAAAAAAAAAAAAAAAAATTTTTTTTTTTTTTTTAGTGGAGGGGGGTTTCTGGGTACTCGGAAACCCCCCCTGGGTGCGCCACTGCTCTTTGTCCTCACAAGCCCCCAGCAAGCCTGTGTGGAATGGGATCAGAACTCTGGATAAGGCTCACGAAAAGGAAATTCAGCTACCAGGAGTCATACCAATCAGCTCACTTTTCCACAGACAGCAAACGGGGTAAAGTTACTTTATTTCTCTAAACATCTACATGGCAATGTATACAACTAAGCACCAAATGTGCAAATAACTTTTTCCAATAATGGAATAGAGGACTCAAATATCATAATAATACACACGCTGTGGAAGGAGAAAAAACATGTTTCTGTGAAATTCAACATATTTCAGCTGAGTCCACTAATTGAGTCTGATTAAAAACAGACTAAAGACAGCGTTCTGGTGAATATATAGCAGAAACTATCTAGAACATGGACATTGCTATGTTATTTTAGAGTAAATTAGGATTTTTTTTACTGTGTATAACTGTATAAACAAATAAGATATACATTGTTGCAGATCTCTAGTGGAGTAATTAAAGTTTCTGCCCTGGAGAGACTGTTTGGATACAAATAAATAAAAAGTTATTAAAGTAACAAATGATTGGAGCAGTCTCTGGAGGTCAGAAGGGGAAAAAATAGGCGCAAGATATTTGCATGGTATATACAGAGAGGGTGAAAGTGAATTTTATTGTATTGTTGATTTAGAGCTTTTTTTATAAATGGTATTTTTATATTTTTTTAAAAATAGAAATAAATAAAACAAATTCTTTATACATATTATACAGAGTGTCAGTGCTTTCAAATTTTTCTCTTTTTTGAGTAAGATAAGGTATTTTCTGGTTATACTGCTTATTTTTAAGGTAGAACTGTTCCGAGCTCCTCAGCTAATATGTGGCTTATACCTGTTTTTGCACCTATACATACTTGTATGGTTCTGCCATATATGCCTGGCTGCATATGATAGGTATGTATGTTCTAAAGGTATATACAACTATTAGGAAGCATAGCTTTTGCACATGCTATAGGACAGTTGCATATGCCGCTGATGTAGAGGCTAAAATATCCTGAGCTGTGTGCAGCCATGAGATGTGGAAATTTGCAAATTTTAGTCATTTAGGCTTTAGCCATTTAGCCATTTTATTAACAACTCTGCATCATTCCCAGCCTGTTTTTCAGTAAATCACATTTATTTCATAGAAATTTATTTGAACCAATGGGTTGGTGGCTTTAAAATAAAATCATAGGAACAACTGAATTCTCAATTGAATGACCAGCAGCTAAGGCCTCATACTACTGTATATGCACTGGTACATTAGCATGGGTGTATTTATAATGGGTGCAGGATGTACAGTGTCCACACCATACATCCTGCGACTATAGTTACTGTAACTGTCTGTTGGGGCTGCATAAGTCACTGGCTAAAATGGTGTGGGAGCCATTTTCCTGGAGATCACCACATGCGCAGTAAACCCTGGCAAAGTGTCAGAGTCTACTCATCAAATGCCTAGGTGAGTGGGTGTGGCACATAGGCCCCTCCTCTCTTATTTTACCCATGACAAGTAGTATTGTAGAACATTTAACATGTAATATCAAAAGCTTTTAAATGTAATTTGACAGTTGAAAAGTATTGTAAATGAATAGACAGGAACACAGACTTTAAGACAATCATTTCCTCTGCTTTGGCTGATGTCAACACTTGGTACTGTAGCAAAAATTGTTGCTCTGTGAGAAGGATCGTTACAGTAGATAGCGTACAATGCCACAGGGGAGCTTTGAGATGCTTTAATGAACATGATTCCAATTGTTATGTTAAATAGTGACAAAGTAAAAGAATTTGTGCACCCTTCAACTACTGTAGTGTTGCTTTTCTACTCCCATGTGTACAAGAGTAGATGAAAACAATAACTCTTTATCTGTAATTACTATTTACAGAATCTATTGAATGATAAATTAGCTTTTATGGATGGAGATTTCCATTATTGCTCTGAAAAGAAATTATGTACAGATTTCTATGAATCTGATTGTAAAATATAGAATGTCTCACATTCACTGGTTTCAGTCCCCCACAGGGATTGTAGTTTTAGAGTTATTGAATATGAAAAGAGTCATTCACTTGGTGTGACATCTATTAACTTGAAAGCTATTTCAAAGAATTTGGTTTTCATCCTAGCACATTTCGTGACTTTAAAACTGTGAATTCTTTTTGAACATGACTGTAATACCATGGTAGTAGTGAACAAAACATTTTATCTGGATTGATTTTCAAACATTTCTCAGTTTAATACAGTACTGTAGATTGAATCTAGTTTTAATGAAAGGCACATCAATGTAGAATTATATAATATGAATTTTAAACTGAGACTGCCCTCTTAAAGTTATTTTATGAATGTAAAAAAAATGTATAGTACAGTTTATTATGTGTACTTACTAATATTTTTAAAACACACCTATTGGCTAGAGGACTATAGAACTGTTGTTTCTTCTTATGGTAGCAGCTGGACCAAACTGCTCAAATTGAGAATATGGGTTGGCCAGAGTAATGTGAATGATACTGTTTCCAAATGGAAAATGGTTTTGTTTAGCAAATCAAAATGTTGCACTCATTTCAGATGGTGAAAGTGCATCTTGCAAGATATTCTGTTTAGCAGTGGCTCACCAAAAATCAAGCTGATTGTATGTGCATGACAGTGTTACTTTCTGATCTACATCACTGGGCTCTTGCACTCCACGCATGTCCCCAGGACTGCGGGGGGCAAGATAATATAGTTTTTTTTTCTAACCCCCATCAAGTGTGGAAGATGAGTGGTACTTCATCTGCAGTTGGTATTTGCGGAGGATAAGTCCCACTTGTCCTGTGAAACAAATGTTTTAATATTTACTTTTTGGGCGTGAATCACAGCACCATGTGATACTAAGTCATGTGTATGGGGAAGAGGTGCCAATATAATTTCTAGGCTAATCATACAGATGATATGACCATCATATTTTCTTGTATTCAATATTTGATGCCCTTACCTGGTCCTAAAGGGAGTATAAAATCTTTGGATCCTTTTTGGGAATTTTTTGTTGATAACCATTTAAGTGATGGAAAGGAGAGTATGCAAATTCAGTATTTATAATACTATGATAATACAGATATAATAAACAAGACACACAGCAGGAGTTTTTCTGATTTTATTGCACATATAACTTTTTTTCATACACATTTTGTTACTTATCTCTATTTAGATGAACATGGCTACATCTGTACTATCTGTTCTTTAACATATTTCACTGGTTCTAATCTTATGATTGGGTATTTTAGATTGTAGACCAATAAAAGTGGCATTTTATATTGTGTCTTTCTGTGTGTCAACTACAAGATAGCACCTGCTTTATATTTACATGTGAATTTATTAATGATGATGGTTGCTGGTGTCAGTGCTAAAATAATGGGCAGCACTCATTTCTGCTTGCACAGCAGTATTCCCCACTTTAGTTGAATGGAGAATATCATTAGCCTAAAGTAGTACGTCAGGTTTCCATAGCTGCTTACAACTAGACACTTTGTGTGTTATCAGAATCAGCCTCTTTGCGTCTTTTTCTTCAATTATAATTTTACTAAAATACTGTATCAGCATATGCATGGTTCTTTTTGTTCAAAATTCAGTGCATATCATCCTATGAAATTGTCCTCCTGGCCAAAGGACAAACTAAGGCATTAAGATAATATACCGTATAAAGGATTTTGAGGACAAATATTTAGGGAAAAATATAAAATGTTATAAAACATATTATTTAATGGCTAAATATTGCACTATTGCAGAACAATTAGCTTTTTATGAACTGTACATATTTCCTTACTAACAAAAATCATTTTAAATATTTTTTTTATTGTATTTCTCTTAAAATGTATAGAAATAAAACACAGTGATGATAAACAAAAGTTTGTGTAAGAAGAGTGTAGGGAAAGTATAAAGGTAGTGAACAAAATGTTGAGTAATAACATCTTATTAATAATGTAGTTAATCTAAATCTCATATAAATAATTAACTACAAGTTAGAAACCTTATCTTTGTTTCCTTTTTTAAGTATAAAAATATATGGGTAAATGACATGGAGATAAAGGGATTCAACATAAGCTGATAAAAAGCTTCAAGGGAGTCATGTGTCACAGGAGGTAATTTATAAACTGAAGGATGAGCACTCTCCAACTAATTTAATCAGTTTTCATTAACAGGCTCTAGAAAAATGACCTATTGGATGCTAAAATGTATTAGATCTATCAATTAGAAGTTGCAAAGCGTTAAACATAACTGAATAAGTCCACAACAATTATATAACTATACATTAATAAGGATGTTTAATAGAATTACTTGAATGTTTGAGAAAAACAATGAGGCTGAATATTTTCTCTCTCTTTTTATATGTGGTAATGTCATTTAAATGATCATATACGTAGATAGTAGGTACTATCTAATACCCCTTTTCCACTAGCTGTTTTTACCCGTGTTTTTGCACGGGGGCGCGCATCGACACGGATTTTTAGTAGGTGGAAACGGGTCAACACGGGTTGAGTGACCCGGGAATCCAACCCGGCTATTTACCTGGGTAGAACACGGTAATGACACGGATAGCGGTGCAGTGGAAACGGTCATTACACGTGTTTTCAGACCCGAGTAACGCTCTGAGACGCTGATTGGCTGCTTCTGGGGCACTGGAAGATGATGTCATCCCTGGGAGACACGCTGGGCACATGCAGGCACCGCAGCAGCAAACAACACTACGCTGGGCACATGCAGGCATTGAGGCAGCTTGCAAACAAAACACTCTGAAGTCGCGCTGGGTACATACAGATATTTTTATTGCTGCAGCTTCCAAACAAACAGACAATATACAGCATCAGAAGCTCCAGCACAGCAACATGGCTAGCCATACCTGGTCAGACACAGAGATCAAAGAGCTGCTTAATATTCGGGGAGAGGAAGAAATAAGAAGGCAGGTGACTGGAACAGTTAAGGATGCTATCGTCTACAAGAACATATCCCTTATGCTGGCAGAAAGGGGCATCCAAAAAACCCAGCAACAAGTCGTTAACAAATTGAAGGCACTACGCAGACAATTCACCAAAGTACACGACCATAACCGCAAGAAAAGTGGTGCTGGGCGTATGGAATGGCCATATTATGACCTATGCTATAGTGTCTTCGGCAAAACAGCGATAACAAATCCCATAGCACTATCGTCATCCAGCTCTGCCAGTCGCCAGATGTCAGTCGACGAGGACTGTGACGAAACACAGCACAGCCTTCCCAGCTCACAATGCAGCCCATCATCCCCGCTGCTTATATCCGACAGCAGTTTCGAAGACTCGACCGTCAATGATGATTCCATCAGTGCCACTATTGAGGACGTACCACAGTCTCAGGCGGAGACGTCGCAACCCCCCAAGACCACGACTTTGCGCTCAAATAGTAAGTATTACCATTACAAATACAGTTGCAGCAGTCCCTATATGTAAAGGCATGGTAACGTTGCAGAGTATAGCTAGTGTGCAGGTGTGAGAAGGCCACAAACACGTATATGCTACCACTGCTATTTTTTAATAGAATCATGGTAATGTTGCAGAGTATAGCTAGTGTGCAGGTGGGAGAAGGCCACAAACACGTATATGCTACCACTGCTATTTTTATATTGTTGCTTACATTCTGTTTCATCTCCTTCACAGTCTACAACGTTCCACAGCGGAAAAAGAAACTGAACAAAACAGAACAAACGGTCAAAGCAATGAAGTCCATTATCGTGGATCACCTGCGTGAGGCAGATAGTGAGCTCAATGCCCAGGAAGATGCACGGCTTGAGAGATTTCTTGCGTCAGAAAAAGAAATGCATCAAACTTTTATGAGTCAGTTAATGACCATGCATGATAGGCAGATGACATTTTTGGAACGCACGTTTGCACGTACCATAGGGAATACCACACAAACACAACAGCAAGACACAGCCTACCCACAGCACCCATATGGTCCATACAACTATGAGCCTCCCTCAAATCCCCCAACACAAATCCCGCAATCCTCAGAATTTCGGGTATATAGACAACTGCCTTAGAGCAGCGGGTTATAAAACAATGTTTGTGTTTTAAGGTTCTGTTTGCACTGTATCCTCAACCCTGATACCTACAAATGCAAACATTATTTTGATTTTCCAGAGTGCCCTGTTGGCACTTTAAACTTTTATATTGTTACCTCAGAAAATGGGCAGTGGGATCCAGATATTGGGGCTACCTTTTTATATTGTTACCTCAGAAAATGTGCGGCAGTGTGATCCAAATATTGGGGGTAACCCGATACCTGCCAAACCAAACATTAGGGTTTTTTTTTTACAGAGTGCCCTGTTTGCACTTTACTCTTTTACCTCAGGGCAGGTGTCTTCACCATGTGGCCCTCTAGCTGTTGTGGAAACACATAGCAACACATGCTGGTACATGTTGTTCCACAACAGCTGGAGGGACACATGTTGAAGACCCCTTGAGTTATGTGGAATTTTACAGTGACATGTTTGCACTTAAATATTTTATATTGTTACCTCAGAAAATGTGCGGCAGTGTGATCCAAATATTGGGGGTAACCCGATACCTGCCAAACCAAACATTAGGGTTTTTTTTTTACAGAGTGCCCTGTTTGCACTTTACTCTTTTACCTCAGGGCAGGTGTCTTCACCATGTGGCCCTCTAGCTGTTGTGGAAACACATAGCAACACATGCTGGTACATGTTGTTCCACAACAGCTGGAGGGACACATGTTGGAGACCCCTTGCGTTATGTGGAATTTTACAGTGACATGTTTGCACTTAAATATTTTATATTGTTACCTCAGAAAATGTGTGCCAACTGTTTAAAAGAAAAAATATAATAACAATTTTTGAACCAAATTTTTATAACTGAAAAACGAAATAAACAAAAATTGTTTGCACACAAAAACTTGTCTGTCTTCTCTACTGCAACATTGTTTGAAGATTAGCTGCAATGGTGGCCCTTATGCACTCGCTGGCTGCGTCATGCCCCCCCACCAAGCCTGGTGCATCATGTACAGCGACCCCCGCCCCATGATCATGTATATTCCACTCGGGGAGAAAGTTTTCCTTTTGAATCTCACATATGTTATGGAGAATGCAGCAGGCCGCTACTATATCTGGCATTATTTTCAAGTCCACATCATTCCTCTTCATGAGGCAGCGCCAGCGTCCTTTTAAACGCCCAAACGCATTCTCCACTGCCATACGGGCCGAACTTAGGGCATGGGTATATGATGTCTGTTCGGGGGATAAGTGAACATGCTGGGTGTAACCCTTCATTAGCCAGCGCTGTAATGGGTATGCTGCATCACCAATGAGATGGACCGGGATGTCCACACCATGTACGATCACCGATTTCTGTTAATAAAACATTAATATTATTACAGGGGTAAAACTTGACTATTGGTTTATGGGCGAACATTTCAGTTTAAGTAGTAAATAATCTTACCTCTCGAGGGAAAAGCCATCCACCAAGCTTGTCCTCAGCAATACTGTAAAGATCGGAGTTGGCGAGAACCCTTGCATCATGTGACCGTCCGGGCCACCCTATGAAGACATCTGTGAAACTAAAAATAAAGGTTTATGCATTATCATAAAACAGGCCAAGCCTATTTCAAACACATTAGTGAAACAGTGCTTACCAGTATTTGTGGTCCACTACCGCTTGCAGAACAATGGAATGCCAACCCTTACGATTGTAATAGTCTGCTGGGTTGTCACGGGGGGCGATGATGGGGATGTGGGTCCCATCTATGGCACCAGCACACTGTGGGTAGCCACGCTTCTTAAACCCTTTTATAGTCTCATCTAGCCGCTGTCCTTGTGGCAAGGAAATAAAGCGATGGTACATGGTATCCAGCAATGCCCGCGTGACCTGGTAGACAATCTTGCAGACCGTGCCAATCCCTACTCCAAATAAACTGGAAACTGTGCGATACTCTCCAGGGGTAGCATACCACCAGAGAGCAATCGCTAATCTCCTGGCTGGCTCAATGGGCTTACGGAACCTGGTGGTCTGCATGGTTATTGCGGGGGACAGTAGTTCCAAAACATACTCGAATGTAGCGCGAGACATCCTGAAGTTTGCCATCCACTGCTCCTCCTGATATGCTAGAATAGTCTGCATGAATGCTTCCCCATGTCTGCGATCTCTCATCCACATTCTTCGGCTTGGTGTACAGTTAATTGTTATGAGAGAAATAACAACAGTGGATGATATACGCGCTCTCCTCCTTTTCAAATATTTGCGTCGATAGAAAGCCCTCTCTGCAAAGAATTGAGCTCTCCTTCTCCAGCTCTGCAGTAGGTAGCACAAGGTGAAAAGCTGCATCAAGCTGTCTGTAGCAGAAAGCAGCAGTAAACTGCAAACAGTCTGCAACTCCATGCTAGACACAGCTACTGCACCGGCGTCCGTTGCTGCAATGCTGTGAGCAGGCCCCACCCCTCTGTTTTGGGCCTTTTGATGACATCATCTTGATGAGACAGTAAAAAGTCCATTTGTAATGACAGCAATAGGCTTTTACAGAGCTTACCCGGGTTAGGTGGAAACAGATCAGACACGGGAATAACCCGTGTCGAAGTGTCGTGGAAACGGGGGAGCCGACACGGGTTGTAGCCGTGTTAAACATCCCGGATCGGACACGGTACGTAGGTGGAAAAGGGGTATAATTAAATCCTCACTTACACAGCATCGCATGTTTCAAAAAGGTTGTTGATTAAATAAAACAATCTCAGTTTCACAGTACCAGCCACGGAGCACTTAAGACAGTGTGGCCCAGGGGAAAGGGGGGTTAGATTGTGCATACCTCCTAACATGATCCAGGAAGGACAAAACGCTCTCTACCTGGATTTACCTCTTTATTTAATTGATTAGAAAGGAATTTTAACAGAGGTTAATGCGATCAAAAATTAAGAGGGAAATGCAGGTAAAGAGCATCTTGGCCTTCCTGGAATGGGTCATGTTGGGAAATATGGATTGCGCATATTAAATTTAAACCAATGGTGACAGAGGGGGACCCAGAGTACAGTATCCCCTGTGCCCCAACATTAATATGGCTATGGTAGCAGCTATGTGTACTTATGTGCATCATGGCTTCATCTTTGAGACATTTGCTACTGGCAAGATCAACCAGGTATCTTGCCTTTCTAACAATTGATACACATAGGGGTTGTCTGCAAAACAGGACTGCATATATTAATTTGATATGTGCTACTTGTACATTTGTGTGTGAATAAGTCTATACCTGTATACAAAATGTTATGAATCAGTAGCTGTTGCTTTTTTTTTTCAAGACAATTTCTGTTGTGCTTCAGCTGCAACTTTGTACATATTTAAAACTACTGTAAATTCTGTGCAGTTAAAGTCACAGATCAGCACCTCTGGTACAGATAGAGTGGTGTTTCCCTGCATCTACTATGTGAATAAAATACAAATTCAATGAAAAGTTGCCAGTGGCTCACTCACACCAGGCCTCTCATGCTGGTGTATGTGAACATATCTGTGCATTAACAAATCCTATATCATCTTGGCTGTTCAAGTACAAAAGTATAATATCCAATTGGATCTTGAAATTACTTGAACTGCTATCTACCAACTACAGTATAACCAGACATAGTTATTTTTACCTCTTGGATTGATATTAATGATAATAATAAAAATGCTAGAAGCCAAAATAAAAGGAGCACTGGTGGTAAAGATTGTATGAGGAAAGAACAAGAGGGAAGAGTGCTTATATTCTACAGGAGGAAGGAATGTCGGTAAACAGTTAGAGGCCAAACTTCAAGGAGGTAAGGTGGGAAGAAGGTGTAATAGAAATTAATAGAAGTTCTAGTAGGTTTTGCTGGAAAGATGTCAGCTAAGAAGTAATTATCTAGTGCCAATCACTGTCATCATCTGCTATTCTTATTTGCCCCGTCCACCTGCAAATAATTCGGCTTTACCTGACACATATGTATCTTTTTCCTGGATGTGTTTGTAATTGCACTAACGTACCCTTACTGAATACATTTGTGATATCATGGCCTGCCTCCCCACCCAGAGAACCAGCCTTGTGCGGAAATCTTTTTCTCTTTGTTTCCCTTGCTTAGACCCTAATTTCCTCCCAGTCCTCTTTACCAGGAGACAAAAAAATACCTTCTGTCTCCCAGGTCCTGCCCTCTCACAGACCAGATGCCAGAGTGGCAGCAGAGAGATGTAATGTCTTTCATAAGCCATATAATAGTGCCCCAGGGAGCAACTGCTGATGGCCTACCCTAGTGCCAGATCTAACTAGCAGAGCAGACACTGACACCAGCACAATAGCCAACATGTGTGTGCTAACATCATTGCATATCTGCTACACAGTAGCATGATATTTCTCAGATTCTTCTTCATTGCTCAATGGTTTGCCAGGTAATCCATACATCTTCAAATATACTGCCCTATACTGATCAAATGTGGATGACACTTTGCTGCCATTGTCCACAAAATAATTACTGTTTTGTAGCACCTGTTCTCATTTAGGGACCAGAACCCTAGAATAAAGGTATAATTAGAAGCAGAAATAGCAATTATTATGGGCATGATGAAACATCTGTACAAGTCACTTCACAAATTTGGGATGAATTTGTCAAGATTTTGAAAACATTGTTTGCCAATCCCCAACCCCAGATAATTACTAAACGTCCAATGTCTGAACTTTTCATTTTAGGCCTCACTGAGCCCTGTTTATCTCAATTTAGGAATCAGCAGATTTGCTTAATAATGTAATAAAATGAATCTGCAATATAGTATATAGTACATATACAGTACAAGATAATAAAGGCAAGTTGCTTGATTCTTAAATTATTTCTCATGTTTCTTTTTACTGCATAATCAACTTGTTAAGGATATGAGGTGTCCTGAAATGTTGGGCAAGTATATGTCAATTCTAATCCTTTCGTTGCCACAGAGCTTTGCCATAGTGTCATGGAATGGGCAGATGCATGTAGAAAGAACTAGCATTTGTTAGTCCAGGTGAGCTTTCAGTAACCTGAAAGTGTTGGCTTTTTCCACTTTTTTTTTATAAATGGCCCAAAAGCTGTATTACTGCAGAGCTTTAGAGAAAACACTATTTGCAGGCTCATTATCTTATGATCATACCCAGTTGTGGAAAGAACCATCAGAAACAGTTTGCAACACACATCTCATATGCAGCCACACTGCTAAGTATATCAGAATGTATGATAATATCCTCAGTACTGCATTTAATGATGGAATTACATTATTGTCAAAAGAAATATATCAAAACATTCCAACTCTATATGCACTTCTGAAAGTTTACTAGAACAAAATATATCCCCAGGTAGACCGATAGTGTTGAGTTTTGGGGGTTTTTCAGAAAACATGAGTCAACTCATTGATCAGCATCTGCCAAAATATGTTCTGGAACTTCCCTCCTTTCTAAGAGATAGTATGGACATTTTGAATAAGTTGGAAGGAATGACATTACTACCAAATATGTGGCTGTGCACATGTGAAGTGCAATCATTATATACAAGGATTTAATTTGAGATAGGAATCAATGCAGTAGAGTATTTCCTGCATATGGGAATGCAATCTGAATTGAACAACTTCCTTATGAAACTACTCATATTCATTCTAACTAAAAATTATTTTGTGTTTTATGCAAATTTTACTTACAGGTCTGTGGTACAGCAATGGTGATCACTTGTGCTCCCACGTATGCAAACTTATTCCTTGGATGATGGAAGCAGGAATGCATTTTTCCCCCCAGAAAATTCTTTATTTATTATTTATTAACAGTTTCTTATATAGCGCAGCAAATACCATTACGCTTTACAATTGGAAACAACAATGATAAAGCAAAACTGGGTAATAACAAACAGTCATAGAGGTAGGAAGGCCCTGTTTGCAAACTTACAATCTATAGAAAATTAATATTATACAAATAATATCAAACTGTATCTTGCTTTCAATACATCGACAATGTGATGATTATTTGAGAAGATTTGACCAGATTCATTGATATTCTTAATAAGATAAATACATTTGAAATTAACCCCAGTAATTAGTCAAACCAAGATCACATCCTAAATTTAGCCATCATGATAACTAAAGATGGCAAGAAATCAACAGATATGCACAGAAAAGCCACAGCCACAAAAGGTACTCTTTATTTTGAAAGTATACATTTTCCAGCCACCCTAAGAAGCCTCCCTAAGAGGGATACCCAATGCTGAATACATAAGAATCAAAAGTAAATTTTTAGAGAAGGTGATTATTGAATAAAAGAGCAAAGGAATTGGAAGATATATTACATAAAAGGGGACATTATTCCAAAATCACTGAACAAGCCTTTAGTGTAACAAAAAACATGGCTCCTTCATATGATATTTATCCCTGTGTATAAAGTATATAGGCATGATGGGAAGACAACTTAAAGAATATTAGTACACACAAGGAATATCAGACATGTGAAAACAAATGAAACAAAACTTACAAGTGTGGTTAGACGTATTGTCTAAGAGTTTGAAAGGCCAAGGAAAGTTAGTTTAGGCATAAGAAGAGGAAATTTAAATAAAGAATTGCTATAAAAAAGGAATCACAACTGATATTCCTACTGGGCAGCATAGCCCCTATGGGACTAAATGAGAATATAAACTACACAGCTTTTTTATGAATAGATGAACCCTAGTATTCAATCTATTGATAATACAGGGTTACTATTAAAGAAAGACACTTTCAATGTTTTATATAAACCAAAGTATTATTGATATAGTCAAAATACTTACATGGATATGTAGTATATATTGGTAAATTTATATGACTAAGCCTTTTGTCACATGACAGATATTAATACAATAATCCAATTAATTCCAAACACACTTGTTCCACTGATGAAAGTGGCTTCCCAGAACTTTTCCCTTTGCATAAACAACCAGTGTTCATAAATGATTTGCTACAGTCATAGATGCACCGCATTGTAGGTGGAGGTTTCCCATATTGTGTTCTAAAATGCCACTGTATAACAGTAACATAGTTTGTTTTCACTAATTCTAGCACACAAAAAAACCTTCTCTACCGGCATAGCAGCCATTTTGTTTATATGACGCAATGGTTGCTCACATGGGGACATACTTCCGTGTGTATGGAACAAATGGGATTATCATATTGATATCTGTCATGTGACAAAAGGCCACACATACTGTACTGTAGTGCATTTGTTATTTAGCCATATAAACTTGCAGACATACTGTATACTATATATACTTATAAGTATTTAGAATATATCACTAATTGATTTAAATAAAACATTGAAAGTGTCTATTTCTTTTATAGTAACCCTGTATAATAATTGATATCCCTTTGAGACATGTGACAATAAAATACTATATTTATATTTACCCTGAAAAAAGTCAACACTCATCTCTCACTAATACTTTTTTTAAATTATGTTCATGCACTAATATCAAGAATATTCATCCACTAATACCAATATTGTTGAGGTTAAAACTTTACTCAATTGGAGATGATAATATATATTATTATTATTATTATTATTATCATTTATTTATATAGCAACACAAGGGATCTGCAGCGCCCAATTACAGAGTACATAAACAAAATAATCAAAACAGGACAATAGTGACTACAGTTGAAGACAATATAGGACAGGTACAGGGTAAATAAACAGCTACAGCAGCAGATAACACAGCTACAGCAGCAGATAACACTGACACAAGTATCATGCGGGCAGAAAACCACAGATTTGGTGCCGTCGAATATGGTTTAAGTAAGAGAAGTATAAGCACATGAAGGTTGATCGATTACATTCTGAAGGGGAGGGGCTGACAGACAGGGGTGATACAGATGGGGTAGACAGTGAGTGAAGAACAGAGGCATAGGATAAGATTAGGCTGGGTTTGGTGAAAAAGTGGGTCTTTAGAGCCTATTTTAAGTTTTGTAGAGAGGTGGAGAGTCTGAAGGGGATAGGTAGAGAATGCCGGAGAAGGGGAGAAGCATGTGAGAAATCTTGAAGTTAGGAGTGGTAGGAAGTATTCAGTAGGCAGGAGAGGTGGCATTCATTAGCGTAGCAAAGAGGACGGGTGGGAGTCTAGATGGAGATAAGGTCAGAGATGTAAATGGAAGATGAGTGGGTGAGGGCTTTGTAAGGGAAGGGAAGCCAGTGAAGGGCTTGTAGGAGAGGGGAGGTGGATGTAGTGCATTTGGTGAGGAAGGTGAGCCGGGCTGCAGCATTGAGGATAGATTGGAGAGTCATTTGTCAGGGATGCCAGTTAGGAGGAGCTTACAGCAGTCCAGTCTGGAAATGACCAGTGAGTGGATAATGATCTTAGTAGCATCCTGGGAGAGAAAGGTCTGATCTTGAGAAAAATGTTTGAGATGAAAATGGCAGGTTTGTGAGAGGTGCTGAATGTATATGAACATGTTCATCAGTAATAAGAAGATGCATACATCCAAAAGGGTATACAAACATATATCTTTCCTTAATACAGATCATTAAACATATACATATATCTTTTTCTCAATATATGACAATTATTTCTATTGTCACTAATTTTTGCACATTTTCTCATTAGCGATACAGGATTCATTTAGCAAATTCTTGTTAATATATTTCAGTTATTCACAATCTTAAGATATATATATATATATATATATAAATAACTGTGATTATATGACTGAGCAAATTATATAAACTAAGTAATAACACCTATACCTTTAAAAGGATCACATTCAAATAATAGTAAATGTACTCACTAATAACTAGGTAATAATTTTTGGATTCACAGAACTGTATGTGCACCTAAATATTTAAGAAACAAAATATACTTTTATTTTGTTCCCTCTATTTTCTTTGTTATCCATTCAGATGGTCGACAGTGTTAAGGTCAACACTCATTAGGTCGACCACTATTGGTTGACATTGACAAATGGTCGACACATGAAATGGTCAACACATGAAATGTCAACACATGAAAAGGTCGACATGGCTTTTTTAAAAAAAAAATGTGATTTTTAACTTTTTCATACTTTACCATCCATGTGGACTATGATTGGGAACAGTAACCTGTGCCAAGTTCAGCAGTAGCAGAGCAAGGCACCTTGCCCAAAGCATGGCAAGCGACTAGTTGGGGTTCCTGGTCATGTTAAGGAAAAAATGACACAAAAAAACAGTTCAAAAATTCATGTCGACCTTTTCATGTGTCGACCTTTCACGTGGCGACCATTTTCATGTGTCAACAATTTGTCCATTGCAGCCATGTCAATGTCGACCAATAGTGGTCGACCTAATGACTGTTGACCTTACCATTGTTGACCATTCATACCGGAACCATTTTCTTTTTGTTCACTTTATTCACCCTTTACACTTTCTACACATTTGACTCCTGTTTTTTTATTATTAATTCTCACTATTTTTAGCATAAACACTATGGTTTATAGAATTAAACTCTGATTATTTAGGATGTAAATTGGATTAAGTATAATGAAATAAGGACAATAAATTAAGACATGAACACTATTGAGATAATAGATATGAATTTATAAATTGGCTTAATTGTTATAATAAAATTATTATTTTTTCATAAATTTAATATTGAAATATAAATGGAATATGTGTCTATCCTCCATCTTAACACATGTTTCATATCCTAGTGATGTTCACAAAGGAATTTACTTATTGGAGAACAAGGAACTACTGTTTAATTACATAAAGAAGATGACTGGCCCATTGGGTTTAAATTGATTGGACATTGAGTGACTCGGCTTTCTGCCTTGAAAAAGCATAGTAAAATGCCTGTTGGCACATGCTAAATATGTTGTTGATAAACCTAAAAATATTTGTAATATTAATAAAAATATTAGTGTGCTTCATCTAATTTAATGTCATAATAAAGCAGACAATTAGACTTGCCACATACCAAAAGGGTTTTAGTAGATGTAGTGGCTGCTGAATCTTGTTATGCATGGACCAACTATGAGCTATGCTATGACCAGCTACCATCAATAAAAAATGTCAGTGATTTTTAACTTGATACATATTGTGGATCTAATATATAAAGCTGTATTAAATACTCAGTTGTTAGTACAATATATCCACAGATATATGATAAAGAGTAAGGTTGATAGTAGCAATGTGTAGTGTTGTTTAAGACAAAGGTGAGATTAATACAATATTTTGCTGGTGTATAAGAAACTTTATAATACATAAAAATACATAATAATAATAATAATAATAATAATAATAATAATAATAATAATAATAAAAGAAAACGTTTGAAAAAAAAATCTTGGCCATCTTGGACCTGGACCTACCTGGCTATTTGTTGCAATCAGTGTAAGCACCTTGTCTTTGAGGGGAGATTCAACACCCACCGGTCAAAACTTTCAAATACACTTTTTTTGTTTTCTTTAATTATTATTATGTATTTTATTTGCCATTGAGCCTATGAATGAAGTCAAAAGAAGCCTTGTTGGGGGTCTTTTCATCCTATTTACCATGAGTACTGGTACACAAAATTGTTCATTTTACAAAAGATACCTTGGCACCATATCTGTGTAAGTGAGGTACGAATCTCATCAACTGAAATGGAAATTGATTTTCAGGATTTTAAGCTGCATTACCAGTTAAAAAAATTCCTTGATATGTGTCTTTAGCATCCTCTTTATGTAAGTCAGATATGAACCCCATCAATTGCATTGAAAAGTGATATTCTGAAATTTAAGCTGCATTCACAGTTAAAAGATACATGCCCTCAACACCATATCTGTGCAAGTGAGGTATGAAGCTCCCTAAAAGACACCTTTATCATCTTTAATACCCAAATGAGTTTCTGATACACCAGCAAAATAACATATTAAGCTCAACTTTGTCTCAAACAACACTAAACTTTGCTTCTATCAACCTTACTCTTTTTCATGTATCTATGGATCTATCGAACGCCAGAGTTTCAATTAACTGCCTCTACCAACTACTGTAGATGGGAGCTGAGCTATATATAGATAAGGAAATCAAAATCTGCCCTTATATGAGACTATCCAAATTAACTCTATACTAGCTATTAGAAATTAACTGAATACAGGCAACTAGATAAATAATAACATACTAAATGCTAATAGTGTATACTCTCATATGAATCAGCTGGAAATCAAGGTATACACCAATATAATAAAGAGTATATATCTATGTGTACATATTTATCAAAAAATTTCAAGCCAATAATTAAATGTCAAATGGATAACTGCAGTCTGCAAATGTGAATACAATAATTGATAGATAAATGGAGTATCACTGCAATATAACAGCAAAATTATTTTATAACAATAATAATACATTAGGTACTAGACATGTTGGCTTATAAATGAGAGGATTCAAAGTTGCAAAGAGAAAGGAGGACTCTGGTGTTGGGGCACTCTTACATAAAAAATCCTGATTGTCTATTAAGAGACCCACTTCATTGGTTATTACAACCTTAAATTCATGTATGTAACAGGTCATATTACCTACATCTCACCAGAATGTGATCATACAAAATCTATCTATCTATCTATCTATCTATCTATCTATCTATCTATCTATCTATCTATCTATCTATCTATCTATCTATCTATCTATCCATCTATCTATCTATCTATCTATCTATCTATCTATCTATCTATCTATCTATCTATCTATATAAATTGACATATGTTTGTGTGTATGTGTGTATGTATGTTCCAGCATAACTCTGGAATGCCTGGAGCAAGTTACACCAAACTTGGTACACATATGACTTACAATCTGGGAAAAAAATACTGTGGGGGTAAGACACCCCTAGCACCCCAAGGGGTGGGGGTGGGAAAAGAATGATATGTAAAAATCCATAGTTTTCGGCATAACTCTGCAATGCCTAGAGCAATTTACACCAAACTTGGTACACATATGATTTACAATCTGGAAAAAAATACTGTGGGGGTAAGACACCCCTAGCACCCCTAGTGTGGGGGTGGGAAGGGGATGACATGTAAAAATCCATAGTTTACAGCATAACTGGAATGATTTACACAGAGGCACACATAGATAGGGGCAGAGGCACCCAAAAGTAAGGGCAGAGGCACCCACGGGTAGGGGCAGAGGCACACATGGGTAGGGGCAGAGGCACCCACATGTAAGGGCAGAGGCACACATGGGTAGCAGCAGAGGCACCCACAGGTAAGTATAGAGGCACACACAGGTAGGGGCACAAGCACCCATGGGTAGGGGCAGAGGCACATATGGGTAGGGGCAGAGGAACCCACAGGTAAAGATAGAGGCACACACAGGTAGGGGCATAAGTATACAGGTAGGAGCAGAGGCACACATTGCTGGGGGCAGAGGCATACATTAGTTTCAAAGCTAAGAAAGGAGACCTAGGGCCCTTTGACATAGATTCAGCCTGCAAACCTAACATATTTAATATACAGCGGGTGGAGCTTGGCCTGTCGTCCCAGCATTTACAGCACTGAGCAGGGCAGCATCAGAGGCGAGATGGGGCAGAGAAGAAGATGGATTATTCTCCTCAGCACCAGCATTTTGACTGCATCAATCCGGGGAAGCCTAGAGGTGCTGCCTGACAAAGATTGGCATTATTCTTTAAATACTGTAGCAAAGCACGGGTTTTCAGCTAGTTATGATTATAATCACATTTATTTTTCTCTCAGACAATTTTTATTTTATTAAATCAGTCAACTACCACTGTGATTTGCAGAATATTTGGTATCTAAACTTAATGCAACCGCTTAAAACTTGGCTGTGACATATTTCACATTTTTTTGTGTTTTTAATATTATTGTACTAGTTCTATGTGATGTTAATTACCCAATTTTAACATAGTAACATAGTAACATAGTATTTGAGTTTGAATAGAGGCAAATTGCCCATCGTGTTCAACCTGTTTTAAGTTGTGATGATTCTACATACTTGCTAAATAATGTTTTATGACTAGTTAGCTACTATAACTCATGTTACCCCCGGATTAACCACGTTGATATTTTAAGTATTATAACCTTGGATAGCTTTTTCCTTCAGAAATGTATCCATTCTTTTTTTAAATCCAATTACAGAGTCTGCCATTACCACCTTCCCTGGCAGGGAATTCCACATCCTGATTGCCCTAACAGTGAAGAACCCTTTCCTCCGTTGCGTTTGGAACTTTCTCTCCTCCAGTCGCAGCGAGTGCCCACGTGTCCTAAACTGTGTTCTTTTAATAAATAATTCCTCTGATAACTCTTTGTGATGTCCCTTTACATATTAGAAGATATTAATAATATCTCCTCTTAGGCGCCTCTTTTCTAGTGTATACATATTCAGCCTAGTAAGTCTTTCCTTATAGTCCAGTCCTTCTAGGCCTTTAATCAATTTAGTAGCTTGCCTTTGAACACTTTCGAGTTCACTGATGTCTTTTTTATACAATGGTGCCCCAAACTGAACACAATATTCCAGGTGCGGACGTACCAATGCCTTATACAGCGGCATGATTACATCCGAGTCCCTTGTCTCAATTCCCCTTTTTATGCACGCTAGCACCTTACTTGCCTTCTTTACTGCATTTTGACATTGTGTACGGTTATTAAGCCTATTATCAATGAATACCCCAAAATCTTTTTCCAACTCTGTTTCCCTTAGGCGTTCCCCATTTAATATGTAGGATGCAAGTTTGTTTTTAGTCCCAAAATGCATAACCTTGCATTTGTCTGTATTGAACCTCATTTTCCATTTAGATGCCCAGAGTTCAAGTTTAGATAGATCATTCTGCAAGGCCTCCACATCCAATTCTGAATGAATTACCTTACACAGTTTAGTATCATCTGCAAAGACACTGTGCTTTCCAGGCCTACTTCTAGGTCATTGATAAATATGTTGAACAGTAGTGGTCTGAGTACGGACCCTTGTGGTATTCTGCTGACTACTGGGGACCAGGTTGAGGACTTCCCATTGACCACTACTCACTGTACCCTGCTATCCAACCAGCTGCTTATCCATGTGCAAATAGTTGTTCCTAGGCCAATCACCTTTAATTTGATCATCAGTCTCCTGTGCCAATTAATTATTAGGGGCTGGATGCATCATCGCTTGGAGAGTAATAAAATGGAAAGAGAAAAGGCACCAGCCACTCAGCTCCTAACTGCCATGTCACAGGCCCTGTTTGAAAAATGACAGGAGCTGGTTGGCTGGAAGTTTATCACTTTCCATGTTATCGCTCTCCAAGCGATAATGCATCTAGCCCCTAGATTTTATAACTGTCTATAAAAAATTTGTAAGAGTGCCCAAAAACCAGAGTCCTCCTTTCTCTTTGCCACTTTAATACTTTCTTTTTGACTCTTAGTAGCACCACCAACCTAGTTTACTGTCCTTGAATATAAGGCTTTATTAAATACATATTGGTCACTGTAGTATCATCTACAATAATATCTATGTGATTCCATCCAGACAAGCATTGCGTGAAATTAAATCCTTTCCTGCCAAATGATGGGATTCATAATGTTAGTTTCCTGAACACTTGTATGGGGCCGTGGTTCAGAATAGAAAGATTTCCCTTCTATTAACAGTTAAACACATTAGAAAAACCACTCCCCTGCCGAAGTACTGCATGAGAATGTAAAATAAATTAACAGATTGGGAAGAATACAGTATATTTTGTACTTGTGGTTGTTATCTGATAGTTATCTGCTACATATTGCTATATTTCAATGTATTGATACAATAATCTCTTGCTTATTGCAAATGTAACAATCTATAAAGTGATACACAAAAAATGCATTCATGTTAAAGAAGTATACCAAAAAGTTTATTTAAACACATATAGCCTTATTTGAAATCAATTTTTTCCTATGTATACAGTAGAGATGTGCACTTGAAATTTTTCGGGTTTTGTGTTTTGGTTTTGGGTTCGGTTCCGCGGCCGTGTTTTGGGCTCGACCGCGTTTTGGCAAAACCTCACTGAATTTTTTTTGTCGGATTCGGGTGTGTTTTGGATTCGGGTGTTTTTTTCAAAAAACACTAAAAAACAGCTTAAATCATAGAATTTGGGGGTCATTTTGATCCCAAAGTATTATTAACCTCAAAAACCATAATTTCCACTCATTTTCAGTCTATTCTGAATACCTCACACCTCACAATATTATTTTTAGTCCTAAAATTTGCACCGAGGTCGCTGGATGACTAAGCTAAGCGACCCTAGTGGCCGACACAAACACCTGGCCCATCTAGGAGTGGCACTGCAGTGTCACGCAGGATGTCCCTTCCAAAAAACATTCCCCAAACAGCACATGACGCAAAGAAGAAAAAAAGAGGCGCAATGAGGTAGCTGTGTGAGTAAGATAAGCGACCCTAGTGGCCGACACAAACACCTGGCCCATCTAGGAGTGGCACTGCAGTGTCACGCAGGATGGCCCTTCCAAAAAACACTCCCCAAACAGCACATGATGCAAAGAAGAAAAAAAGAGGCGCAATGAGGTAGCTGTGTGAGTAAGATAAGCGACCCTAGTGGCCGACACAAACACCTGGCCCATCTAGGAGTGGCACTGCAGTGGCACGCAGGATGGCCCTTCCAAAAAACACTCCCCAAACAGCACATGACGCAAAGAAAAAAAGAGGCGCAATGAGGTAGCTGTGTGAGTAAGATAAGCGACCCTAGTGGCCGACACAAACACCTGGCCCATCTAGGAGTGGCACTGCAGTGTCACGCAGGATGGCCCTTCCAAAAAACACTCCCCAAACAGCACATGATGCAAAGAAGAAAAAAAGAGGCGCAATGAGGTAGCTGTGTGAGTAAGATAAGCGACCCTAGTGGCCGACACAAACACCTGGCCCATCTAGGAGTGGCACTGCAGTGTCACGCAGGATGGCCCTTCCAAAAAACACTCCCCAAACAGCACATGACGCAAAGAAGAAAAAAAGAGGCGCAATGAGGTAGCTGTGTGAGTAAGATAAGCGACCCTAGTGGCCGACACAAACACCTGGCCCATCTAGGAGTGTCACGGCAGTGTCACGCAGGATGGCCCTTCCAAAAAACACTCCCCAAACAGCACATGACGCAAAGAAGAAAAAAAGAGGCGCAATGAGGTAGCTGTGTGAGTAAGATAAGCGACCCTAGTGGCCGACACAAACACCTGGCCCATCTAGGAGTGGCACTGCAGTGGCACGCAGGATGGCCCTTCCAAAAAACACTCCCCAAACAGCACATGACGCAAAAAAAAAAGAGGCGCAATGAGGTAGCTGTGTGAGTAAGATAAGCGACCCTAGTGGCCGACACAAACACCTGGCCCATCTAGGAGTGGCACTGCAGTGTCACGCAGGATGGCCCTTCCAAAAAACACTCCCCAAACAGCACATGACGCAAAGAAGAAAAAAAGAGGCGCAATGAGGTAGCTGTGTGAGTAAGATAAGCGACCCTAGTGGCCGACACAAACACCTGGCCCATCTAGGAGTGGCACTGCAGTGGCACGCAGGATGGCCCTTCCAAAAAACACTCCCCAAACAGCACATGACGCAAAGAAAAATTAAAGAAAAAAGAGGTGCAAGATGGAATTGTCCTTGGGCCCTCCCACCCACCCTTATGTTGTATAAACAGGACATGCACACTTTAACCAACCCATCATTTCAGTGACAGGGTCTGCCACACGACTGTGACTGAAATGACGGGTTGGTTTGGACCCCCACCGAAAAAGAAGCAATTAATCTCTCCTTGCACAAACTGGCTCTACAGAGGCAAGATGTCCACCTCATCATCATCCTCCGATATATCACCGTGTACATCCCGCTCCTCACAGATTATCAATTCGTCCCCACTGGAATCCACCATCTCAGCTCCCTGTGTACTACTTTGTGGAGGCAATTGCTGCTGGTCAATGTCTCCACGGAGGAATTGATTATAATTCATTTTAATGAACATCATCTTCTCCACATTTTCTGGAAGTAACCTCGTACGCCGATTGCTGACAAGGTGAGCGGTGGCACTAAACACTCTTTCGGAGTACACACTTGTGGGAGGGCAACTTAGGTAGAATAAAGCCAGTTTGTGCAAGGGCCTCCAAATTGCCTCTTTTTCCTGCCAATATAAGTACGGACTGTCTGACGTGCCTACTTGGATGCGGTCACTCATATAATCCTCCACCATTCTTTCAATGAGGAGAGAATCATATACAGTGACAGTAGACGACATGTCCGTAATCGTTGTCAGGTCCTTCAGTCCGGACCAGATGTCAGCATCAGCAGTCGCTCCAGACTGCCCTGCATCACCGCCAGCGGGTGGGCTCGGAATTCTGAGCCTTTTCCTCGCACCCCCAGTTGCGGGAGAATGTGAAGGAGGAGATGTTGACAGGTCGCGTTCCGCTTGACTTGACAATTTTGTCACCAGCAGGTCTTTGAACCCCAGCAGACTTGTGTCTGCCGGAAAGAGAGATCCAAGGTAGGTTTTAAATCTAGGATCGAGCACGGTGGCCAAAATGTAGTGCTCTGATTTCAACAGATTGACCACCCGTGAATCCTTGTTAAGCGAATTAAGGGCTCCATCCACAAGTCCCACATGCCTAGTGGAATCGCTCCCTTTTAGCTCCTCCTTCAATGCCTCCAGCTTCTTCTGCAAAAGCCTGATGAGGGGAATGACCTGACTCAGGCTGGCAGTGTCTGAACTGACTTCACGTGTGGCAAGTTCAAAAGGTTGCAGAACCTTGCACAACGTTGAAATCATTCTCCACTGCGCTTGAGACAGGTACATTCCACCTCCTATATCGTGCTCAATTGTATAGGCTTGAATGGCCTTTTGCTGCTCCTCCAACCTCTGAAGCATATATAGGGTTGAATTCCACCTCGTTACCACTTCTTGCTTCAGATGATGGCAGGGCAGGTTCAGGCGTTTTTGGTGGTGCTCCAGTCTTCTGTACGTGGTGCCTGTCCTCCGAAAGTGTCCCGCAATTCTTCTGGCCACCGACAGCATCTCTTGAACGCCCCTGTCGTTTTTTTTAAAAATTCTGCACCACCAAATTCAAGGTATGTGCAAAACATGGGACGTGCTGGAATTTGCCCATATTTAATGCACACACAATATTGCTGGCGTTGCTTCCTCAGTTGCCGTAAGAGGTTTTCAGCTGTGTGCGTATTCTGGAAAGCGGTGATACAAAGCGTAGCCTGCCTAGGAAAGAGTTGGCGTTTGCGAGATGCTGCTACTGGTGCCGCCGCTGCTGTTCTTGCGGCGGGCGTCCATACATCTATCCAGTGGGCTGTCACAGTCATATAGTCCTGACCCTGCCCTGCTCCACTTGTCCACATGTCCGTGGTTAAGTGGACATTGGGTACAACTGCATTTTTTAGGACACTGGTGAGTCTTTTTCTGACGTCCGTGTACATTATCGGTATCGCCTGCCTAGAGAAGTGGAACCTAGATGGTATTTGGTAACGGGGGCACACTACCTCAAGAAATTGTCTAGTTCCCTGTGAACTAACGGCGGATACCGGACGCACGTCTAACACCAACATAGTTGTCAAGGCCTCAGTTTTCCGCTTTGCAACAGGATGACTGCTGTGATATTTCATCTTCCTCGCAAAGGACTGTTGGACAGTCAATTGCTTGGTGGAAGTAGTAAAAGTGGGCTTACGACTTCCCCTCTGGGATGACCATCGACTCCCAGCAGCAACAACAGCAGCGCCAGCAGCAGTAGGCGTTACACGCAAGGATGCATCGGAGGAATCCCAGGCAGGAGAGGACTCGTCAGAATTGCCAGTGACATGGCCTGCAGGACTATTGGCATTCCTGGGGAAGGAGGAAATTGACACTGAGGGAGTTGGTGGGGTGGTTTGCGTGAGCTTGGTTACAAGAGGAAGGAATTTACTGGTCAGTGGACTGCTTCCGCTGTCGCCCAAAGTTTTTGAACTTGTCACTGACTTATTATGAATGCGCTGCAGGTGACGTATAAGGGAGGATGTTCCGAGGTGGTTAACGTCCTTACCCCTACTTATTACAGCTTGACAAAGGCAACACACGGCTTGACAAATGTTGTCCGCATTTCTGTTGAAATACTTCCACACCGAAGAGCTGATTTTTTTGGTATTTTCACCAGGCATGTCAACGGCCCTATTCCTCCCACGGACAACAGGTGTCTCCCCGGGTGCCTGACTTAAACAAACCACCTCACCATCAGAATCCTCCTGGTCAATTTCCTCCCCAGCGCCAGCAACACCCATATCCTCCTCATCCTGGTGTACTTCAACACTGACATCTTCAATCTGACTATCAGGAACTGGACTGTGGGTGCCCCTTCCAGCACTTGCAGGGGGCGTGCAAATGGTGGAAGGCGCATGCTCTTCACGTCCAGTGTTGGGAAGGTCAGGCATCGCAAACGACACAATTGGACTCTCCTTGTGGATTTGGGATTTCGAAGAACGCACAGTTCTTTGCGATGCTTTTGCCAGCTTGAGTCTTTTCATTTTTCTAGCGAGAGGCTGAGTGCTTCCATCCTCATGTGAAACTGAACCACTAGCCATGAACATAGGCCAGGGCCTCAGCCGTTCCTTGCCACTCTGTGTGGTAAATGGCATATTGGCAAGTTTACGCTTCTCCTCCGACAATTTTATTTTAGATTTTGGAGTCCTTTTTTTACTGATATTTGGTGTTTTGGATTTTACATGCTCTGTACTATGACATTGGGCATCGGCCTTGGCAGACGACGTTGCTGGCATTTCATCGTCTCGGCCATGACTAGTGGCAGCAGCTTCAGCACGAGGTGGAAGTGGATCTTGATCTTTCCCTAATTTTGGAACCTCAACATTTTTGTTCTCCATATTTTAATAGGCACAACTAAAAGGCACCTCAGGTAAACAATGGAGATGGATGGATACTAGTATACTTATGGATGGACCAGTGACTGCCGACACAGAGGTAGCTACAGCCGTGGACTACCGTACTGTGTCTGCTGCTAATATAGACTGGATGATTATGAGATGAAATTAATATATATATATATATATATATATATAATATCACTAGTACTGCAGCCGGACAGGTATATATATTTATTATGTAATGACTGATGACGGACCTGCTGGACACTGTCAGCTCAGCAGCACCGCAGACTGCTACAGTAAGCTACTATAGTAGTATGTATCAAGAAGAAAGAAAAAAAAAAAAAACACGGGTAGGTGGTATACAATTATGGATGGACCAGCGACTGCCGACACAGAGGTAGCTACAGCCGTGGACTACGGTACTGTGTCTGCTGCTAATATAGACTGGATGATAATGAGATGAAATTAATATATATATATATATATATATAATATTACTAGTACTTCAGCCGGACATGTATATATATTTATTATGTAATGACTGATGACGGACCTGCTGGACACTGTCAGCTCAGCAGCACCGCAGACTGCTACAGTAAGCTACTATAGTAGTATGTATCAAGAAGAAAGAAAAAAAAAAACACGGGTAGGTGGTATACAATTATGGATGGACCAGCGACTGCCGACACAGAGGTAGCTACAGCCGTGGACTACCGTACTGTGTCTGCTGCTAATATAGACTGGATGATAATGAGATGAAATTAATATATATATATATATATATATATATATATATATATATATAATATCACTAGTACTGCAGCCGGACAGGTATATATATTTATTATGTAATGACTGATGACGGACCTGCTGGACACTGTCAGCTCAGCAGCACCGCAGACTGCTACAGTAAGCTACTATAGTAGTATGTATCAAGAAGAAAGAAAAAAAAAAACACGGGTAGGTGGTATACAATTATGGATGTACCAGCGACTGCCGACACAGAGGTAGCTACAGCCGTGGACTACCGTACTGTGTCTGCTGCTAATATAGACTGGATGATAATGAGATGAAATTAATATATATATATATATATATATAAAATATCACTAGTACTGCAGCCGGACAGGTATATATATTTATTATGTAATGACTGATGACGGACCTGCTGGACACTGTCAGCTCAGCAGCACCGCAGACTGCTACAGTAAGCTACTATAGTAGTATGTATCAAGAAAAAAAAAAAAAAAAAACACGGGTTGGTGGTATACAATTATGGATGGACCAGCGACTGCCGACACAGAGGTAGCTACAGCCGTGGACTACCGTACTGTGTCTGCTGCTAATATAGACTGGATGATAATGAGATGAAATGAATATATATATATATATATATATATATATATATAATATCACTAGTACTGCAGCCGGACAGGTATATATATTTATTATGTAATGACTGATGACGGACCTGCTGGACACTGTCAGCTCAGCAGCACCGCAGACTGCTACAGTAAGCTACTATAGTAGTATGTATCAAGAAGAAAGAAAAAAAAAAAACACGTGTAGGTGGTATACAATTATGGATGGACCAGCGACTGCCGACACAGAGGTAGCTACAGCCGTGGACTACCGTACTGTGTCTGCTGCTAATATAGACTGGATGATAATGAGATGAAATGAATATATATATATATATATATAATATCACTAGTACTGCAGCCGGACAGGTATATATATTTATTATGTAATGACTGATGACGGACCTGCTGGACACTGTCAGCTCAGCAGCACCACAGACTGCTACAGTAAGCTACTATAGTAGTATGTATCAAGAAGAAAGAAAAAAAAAACACGGGTAGGTGGTATACAATTATGGATGGACCAGCGACTGCCGACACAGAGGTAGTTACAGCCGCGGACTACCGTACTGTGTCTGCTGCTAATATAGACTGGATGATAATGAGATGAAATTAATATATATATATATATATATATATATATAATATCACTAGTACTGCAGCCGGACAGGTATATATATTTATTATGTAATGACTGATGACGGACCTGCTGGACACTGTCAGCTCAGCAGCACCGCAGACTGCTACAGTAAGCTACTATAGTAGTATGTATCAAGAAGAAAGAAAAAAAAAAAAAACACGGGTAGGTGGTATACAATTATGGATGGACCAGCGACTGCCGACACAGAGGTAGCTACAGCCGTGGACTACCGTACTGTGTCTGCTGCTAATATAGACTGGATGATAATGAGATGAAATTAATATATATATATATATATATATAATATCACTAGTACTGCAGCCGGACAGGTATATATATTTATTATGTAATGACTGATGACGGACCTGCTGGACACTGTCAGCTCAGCAGCACCGCAGACTGCTACAGTAAGCTACTATAGTAGTATGTATCAAGAAGAAAGAAAAAAAAAAAACACGGGTAGGTGGTATACAATTATGGATGGACCAGCGACTGCCGACACAGAGGTAGCTACAGCCGTGGACTACCGTACTGTGTCTGCTGCTAATATAGACTGGATGATAATGAGATGAAATTAATATATATATATATATATATATATATATATATAATATCACTAGTACTGCAGCCGGACAGGTATATATATTTATTATGTAATGACTGATGACGGACCTGCTGGACACTGTCAGCTCAGCAGCACCGCAGACTGCTACAGTAAGCTACTATAGTAGTATGTATCAAGAAGAAAGAAAAAAAAAACACGGGTAGATGGTATACAATTATGGATGGACCAGCGACTGCCGACACAGAGGTAGCTACAGCCGTGGACTACCGTACTGTGTCTGCTGCTAATATAGACTGGATGATAATGAGATGAAATTAATATATATATATATATATATAATATCACTAGTACTGCAGCCGGACAGGTATATATATTTATTATGTAATGACTGATGACGGACCTGCTGGACACTGTCAGCTCAGCAGCACCGCAGACTGCTACAGTAAGCTACTATAGTAGTATGTATAAAGAAGAAGAAAGAAAAAAAAAAACGGGTAGGTGGTATACAATATTATATATATATTATATACAATTATATATATATATATATATATATATATATTAAACTGGTGGTGATTATTAAACTGGTGGTCAGGTCACTGGTCACACTATCAGCAACTTGCAAGTAGTACTCCTAAGCAGACAATCACAATATATATTATACTGTTGGTCAGTGTGGTCACAATGGCAGTGTGGCACTCTGGCAGCAAAAGTGTGCACTGTACGTTATATGTACTCCTGAGTCCTGCTCTCAGACTCTAACTGCTCCCCACTGTCAGTGTCTCCCCCACAAGTCAGATATACATTATACAGTCACACTATCTATCTATCTATCACTTCAGCAAGTAGTAGTACTCCTCCTAATGCTCCCCAAAATTACTACTGTGTCTCTCTCTACTCTAGTCTCACTCTCTTCTCTATAAACGGAGAGGACGCCAGCCACGTCCTCTCCCTATGAATCTCAATGCACGTGTGAAAATGGCGGCGACGCGCGGCTCCTTATATAGAATCCGAGTCTCGCGATAGAATCCGAGCCTCGCGAGAATCCGACAGCGGGATGATGACGTTCGGGCGCGCTCGGGTTAACCGAGCAAGGCGGGAAGATCCGAGTCGCTCGGACCCGTGTAAAAAAACATGAAGTTCGGGCGGGTTCGGTTTCCGAGGAACCGAACCCGCTCATCTCTAGTATACAGTGTAATTCTTTATATTAATTTTTTACATATTCTATTTATTATTTACTATTTTGCTAAAAAACTGTTTTCTTTGATTTAAAGTCCTCTATATAGATATAAATTTGGTATATAGAATAATATGTAGTGTGTGTGTGTTAGGTTTCTATACTTAGAAAATTAATATTTATGGACTATAGGGTAGCACCACACTCTTTATAAGTGATACAATCAGTTTAGAATATGATAGATTAATAGATATTTCCAATTTAGATGGAAAAAAAATAACGTGCTTCAAATATGCACATAAACCCAATCACAAAACACAAAGTTGGCTTATTATCTTCTTTTCTAATGCACATTTTAAGGGTCCTCTAAGTAGAACTAGCTACAGATCTCTAACCGTACTCTCCAAATTGACAGCTGAAAATGTAAAAATATTCTAGAAAATGCAATCTGATTCCTTTTTTTGTCTGGTGGTTTCAAAAGATGTCTCAGTTACCACAATGTGTTTTGAATGTATGAAATAGGACATGTTTTTTAAACAAAGAATGTCTCGATTTCAATGGTTGAAGAACTTACATAACACTAGACATTATTGCTTTAAAGATCAAATATGTAGGAATCATCAAAAAGGGAACTTTTGAAAACATGATAATCAGGAAGAATATATAACAATATAACTGCAAACTCACCATGAACCAAATAAACCTCTGCTGGTACACAAAATTACAAAAAAGTATGACTCAACCTATCAGGAGTTTCACAGTATGACTACAGCAGAGCGCTAAGCAATGGGGGTTACTCTTCAAATAATTACTTAAAAGATTCTGCAAATCAAGTCAAATTTCTCGACTTGTCGAATATATTGAATAGGTTGGAACCCCTTCCGACCTAAAAAAAGTTGAAAACTGCCATCTTTTCGACAGACGGCAGCTTCCAACGTCAATTGAATATACCCCTAACTCTATCAGTTGAGCCAACTCTTCAAATAGTGACAGTTTAGCTGAAAATGGAACTGGACACAGGATTTGTCCTTTCAGTTGTTACAGCAAAGAGTATTACAAGTTATTTGATTAAATGAAGTATCAAATACTTTGTATTATTGAAGACATGCCGGTGAAAAATGACCTCCTCTGTGTTAATACATATGTATAGTCTAAGATTGAAAAGGCAAACAATAACAATCAAAGGAATGAAAGACAGCATTCACTCTGTGTGACAAAATATTCACTCTGTGTGACAAGGAAGCTACTGGGAAATTTCTCAAAGCTCGACTTGTATTATGTGAAATTTGACCAGAGCTGTGCAACCTGAAAGATTCACCTGTGACTTGGAGTGAAGCAGTCACTGTCTAGATTACGTTTTGAAGAAAAATAAAGTGGGAATTATTTGTATATGAGGACACTTTATAACTCTGATCATTCAGTGTTGCTCACAGTACAATATCCGCTACAAAGGATTGAGGACATCTTTGCAGCTTTCTCAGAAGTAGACCACTTTACAAAAAGAGATTTACAGTAGCACATGCTTATTTAACAATGGATATTGAAAATGCATCAAAGAGATACTGAAAAATCAACACATAAAAATGTTTATTTCAGTATAACTGTCTTGTCTTCGGAATAGCATTAAATGCAGTAATTAGACAAATAACCATAGATCAAGTCTTGCAGAAAATACAAGGAAAAATATGACGTAAATCATTTAAAGAATCTTAATTGCACACAAGATTACATGAGTATGAGCTAAGTGTTAATTGAGGTAAATGAGAGTTGTTTGAATGAGAAATTTCTAATTGTTGACATTTGCATCAAGATCCTTAACAGTGGAAGTATTTATCATAAAGCTGTAGGTCTTTTATGGAAAGTCTTGATATTTTACTGGTATTTTTTGATTAACAGAAGTCTATATTGGTCATAGACACTAATTTATTTTGTGTATAGTCAGTCCTATAACAGAAGTATCTGCAATCACAGCTGTCAGATTATAAAGATGGTCCTCGTTCTTGGGAGTTTACACTTATGCTATTTAATTAAAAGGACAATGTTTTATGGCAATTCTGATGGATTGTCATGATCACCTATACAACAAGCTTATAAGTCTATCCAAACAGGTACAAAAGATATGTGTCATTCAATATTTATAGATTAGCTTCCAATAATTAATGCTGTCATTGACCATGAAACTAGAAATGATCCCGTGTTTTCTAAAGTATATGATATTAAAGTTAAAGATTGGCCAAAATATTGCAACTGCATTACATTCTGGATTTTAAGCAAGAATATATTAGCTATCTGTATGTCAAACAACATTAATATGTTGCTAGTGTAATAGGTAATTTAAAGCTTCATACAAGAATATTTTAATATTTCTTGAAGGCCACCTTGGCACACTGAAAATGAAAGTCTTGTCTTGAAGTTATGAATGGTGGCCAGGAATCAATGATCAGATCAGATCAAAAACTAAAGATTGAAAAGGATGTCAACAATGTAAAAATGCACCTCCATTAACTCCATCACACCCTCATCCCCATTCTAAAGAGTTCATATTGATTTTGCAGGTCCATTCATGAACCATGAGTTACTCTGCAAACCAAAATTGTAGAGAATTGGTTTATTTAAATACTGAACATGTCACTAAAGAGTATGCAAGAGCAATGATGTTCCTCAACAGTTAACTGAGAGCCAGTATTCAAACCCAGAGCTTCTGCCTTTGCAGACTGCTGCTCTGCTGAGTCCTATAGTGTCAAAAAGTAAGCACACTCCTGTGGATTTGGAGACTGTGGATGCATCACCTTTGACTTCTGGGCCAGTACCTCATGAAACCATCCAGCTCCAAATGGTATTAGAACTAGGATGTCATAAAACTTGAAGTTTTCATTGGATTGCTTCACCTAAATGTCCTATAATTTTGGGAATTCCCTGGTTGTCTACTTGTAATTTGTCTGTCAACTGGGATACTAGCACTTTATCCCTGTCCTCTGAGCACTGTAAATGAAATTGCCTTACTTAAACTTTGTTTTCTGAAGTAACACAGGTCACAGTAGAATGTTGAAAATACTTATGCCAAGGTGGAGAACTGTTAATATATGAGTAGTTTGGTGTCTGCATTATTTTGGTTACTGCAGTTTAACTGACATACTGTATATCTTTTAAATCATTATACCTAAAATATATATTTTTACCTAGTTACATTTCATATTAGCTGTGTTTTTGTGAGCAGAGATTCAGCATAAAAGTCACAATTGTTAAATAAAAAAATACATAATACTTAATAACATTTTGGCTTTCTGTTTTGTGTCATAGCATAGTTGCAGTGATTACAAAGGAACTTGGTAGTTAATCTTTTTTGTGTGCAAAGGAAGGCACTTGTGAATATCCTTGGTGTCTCTGTACTCTGTGAACATCAGGCATTCAGCCACAAGAAACACTTCCGTTCAGCAGAGCATAGGCAAACATCATAAGATGTTTTAGTCACTTCAGGTCTAAAGCCACAGCTGGGGCCATGAGAAAAGACCATTAGCGTTAATGGACAGCATTTTTTCCAGCAAAATGCTTTAAAAGAGAGTATGTTATTCATTTTAGACACTATGTAAGTTATACCCATGAAACAAACTATTATGAATAGATACAATTTATTTAGCATGTTGTAAAGTTAAAAGGGCTACAAAAGTTGTGAAATTTAAATAAAAGATTTATTATATCTGCATGTTGTAAATCTAAGAAAATTCTGCTGTTTTAAGTTTCAGATAATTAAGTTATAGATTTTTTTTAATCACTGCTTCGATCATGAGAAAGGACAATATTTTGCATTAAAAGCAATTATGCATAAACATGGTAAATGGGCACAAAATTGTGGGGGTCATTCCGACCCTTTCACATGCAGCGGTTTGTCGCTGCGGTGCAAACGGGCCCGGAATGCGCATGCGTGCCGGCCGCACTGTGCGTGCGTGACGTTGCACGGCGTTCAGGAGAACGAAGAAAGCGGTCGCAGAGCCGACCGCAAGCTAAAATACACTTCCCTATATAGGCGTGTACTAGTTGATCACAGCAGCAGCAAAAAGTTGCTGGCTGCGATCAACTCGGAATGACCACCTGTGTTCTTTCTTGCGTACACTGAGTTATATATATGTAATTAAACTTTTAGCTTTAAATACATGAATATGGGCTACTGTATGTAAGAATACAGCTGCATCTAACTACAACTAATGTGTCTTAAGATATGTTTTATGTGTGATCTGATTAATCAAATTAGGTATGCTAATCATCACTATTAACTTCATTCAGATGACTAGCCTGGTAAGTAAAATAATGAAAGTAAATATTGAAATAAAAAAGTTCCTCAACACCAAAATAGATCTGAGTACCAGCACTCATTACCCTGTTGCAGCTAGTGGGATACATGGGGTCAGCGCATGAAATGTGCAGCCAGCACCAGGCTATACCAGACTAGTATGTTCCCCCTATAGCAGGAAGACCTGCAGTGTAACACTGTAATAATGGCAATATTCTGATCTGCACACAGCTGGATTCTATGGGAGGACTATACCTCAAACCTAGTGAAAACCAGTCCTGTGCTCATTGATCTTCCTTGGTGCCAAATGGAGACTGGTATAATACTGTAAGTATAATAGTAAAAGTAGTACTGGTACCAGCAAGCTCTGGCACACAATGTATTTGGAGATTTGGCATACTCAATATAAGCAGCATCTTCTGGGGGTGTGCCACACTTACTTCATATGTCTGTAAGCCTTAGTATACCTCATTTGGACTGGCACACCCCTGAGGCTTAGACATCAAATACAATTTACCAAAAACTGTAAAGTCCATGTTGTTTATTCACAGTAAAACCAAAATATTTTGTTACACAGAGTTGGACATAAGTTAGACCAGGAGCCTGATTCAGAGGTGCATGCAAACTGGACGCTACAGTATTCCGATGTGAACGTATTTGAGTGATTATTTTATATTGTGCATGTGCAAACAGTCAGAAAACCCAAATGGTGCAAACCCTACTCTGTGTGCATTCCCAGAGGCGATATTGTGAACGAGACCGATTGTAACAGAATTGAAGAAGCAATAGGCAGTTCTGGGTGCTGACTGGGAAGCTTCCTGAAGAGAATGTACAAAATTCCATCTTATGGATGCGTTATGGGAGTGTCATGGGCATGTCAGTGATTGCGGCTGCTTTCTAAGACACACTGCCTCTTACACAGACGTCAGGTTCAAATGGAGAAATGGCACCTGCCATAGGGTACTGTAGGTGCTAGTGTTGTACCGATAGTGGGCTGTTTAGTACCAGCGCAGTGTTACAGCATGCACGGATGCTAAAAATGACCATCTTAGGGTGCGCACATTCAGGGACACTCTAATGCAAGAGGATAAGGCTGACCTAGCATTTGCATATTATCACACCGGAGACTCCTGAAACAGTCTTTAGAGCAGACACAGCAGCAGCCATCCCTGAGTCTGGACCCATTTGTCTTCCTGTGGTTCAAGTTTGGTTTGTTGCATTTTTTTGTAACATGTTTTTTGTAATTCCATTTAAGCTAATAAAAAACTTTTGAAAGAAGTTTATCCTTTTTTGTGCCAGTAAATATGTATTTACTATTTTATTCAGACCCATGTGTAGTGAAATCAGCAATTTCCTTTTAGCCTGTCTGCAATTGCCCAATCAGTACATATGGCTTCATGCAATGCCACATTATTTATAATTTGAAGCAGGGATTTTTTGATAATTTTTTTTTATCATACATAATTACATTATCATATATAATTACATGTAAAGCCTGACTGCTAATGCTCTAAGGGAAATATGAGCAAGCCATTATTCAGCAAAGCACGCAGTCTCAGTCTGTGCACGGTATTACACCTGATATTATTGTATTTTATTTGTGCTGAACCCCTTTTTGTACTATTGGTAACTATTCTCTTAACTGGACATTATACTGATTTAACCTGTTATGCAGCCTAATGTGACTGACTTATACACCCTATTATCTTTTACTATTGGTAACTAGTCTCTTAATTAGTCATTGTATTGATCGGGATGTAGTTATGTGACCAGCAGTCATGAGACCACCGGCCACAATATTGATGCCTACATCTCACCCACTGAAATTCCCGACAGTCGGCATGCCAACTGACAGGGACTATTCCCACTTGTGGGTGTCCACGACACCCATAGAGTGGGAATAGAATCTGTGGTGAGCATGCAGCATGGTGAGTGTAGCGTGCCCGCAAGGGGATTCATTGTGCTCGCCACCCCTTGCTGGCATTTTCAATCCCCGGGTTCCTGGCGTCAGTATGGTGATCGGCGGGATCCCAATCACCAGTAACCCATATTCAACTCATATTGGTCATGTTATGCAGCCATTGTGTTTGTTATATACACAATATCATGCTAGACCCTGGTATCTAACCAGCCACTATATTGATGTAGTCTAATCTGTAGCCAGTGTAATTGAAATACACTGCTCAAAAAAATAAAGGGAACACTAAAATAACACATCCTAGATCTGAATGAATGAAATATTCTTATTAAATACTTTGTTCTTTACATAGTTGAATGTGCTGACAACAAAATCACACAAAAATTATCAATGGAAATCAAATTTATTAACCCATGGAGGTCTGGATTTGGAGTCACCCTCAAAATTAAAGTGGAAAAACACCTACAGGCTGATCCAACTTTGATGTAATGTCCTTAAAACAAGTCAAAATGAGGCTCAGTAGTGTCTGTGGCCTCCTTGTGCCTGTATGACCTCCCTACAACGTCTGGGCATGCTCCTGATGAGGTGGCGGATGGTCTCCTGAGGGATCTCCTCCCAGACCTGGACTAAAGCATCCGCCAACTCCTGGACAGTCTGTGGTGCAACGTGGCGTTGGTGGATGGAGCGAGACATGATGTCCCAGATGTGCTCAATTGGATTCAGGTCTGGGGAACGGGCGGGCCAGTCCATAGCATCAATGCCTTCGTCTTGCAGGAATGCTGACACATTCCAGCCACATGAGGTCTAGCATTGTCTTGCATTAGGAGGAACCCAGGGCCAACCGCACCAGCATATGGTCTCACAAGGGGTCTGAGGATCTCATCTCGGTACCTAATGGCAGTCAGGCTACCTCTGGCGAGCACATGGAGGGCTGTGCGGCCCCCCCAAAGAAATATCACCACACTCCATTACTGACCCACTACCAAACCGGTCATGCTGGAGGATGTTGCAGGCAGCAGAACGTTCTCCTTGGCGTCTCCAGACTCTGTCACGTCTATCACATGTGCTCAGTGAGAGCCTGCTTTCATCTGTGAAGAGCACAGGGCGCCAGTGGCGAATTTGCCAATCTTGGTGTTTTCTGGCAAATGCCAAACGTCCTGCATGGTGTTGGGCTGTAAGCACAACCCCCACCTGTGGATGTCAGGCCCTCATACCACCCTCATGGAGTCTGTTTCTGATCGTTTGAGTAGACACATGCACATTTGTGGCTTGCTGGAGGTCATTTTGCAGGGCTCTGGCAGTGCTCCTCATTGTCCTCCTTGCACAAAGGCGGAGGTAGCGGTCCTGCTGCTGGGTTGTTGCCCTCCTACGGCCTCCTCCATGTCTCCTGATGTACTGGCCTGTCTCCTGGTAGCGCCTCCATGCTCTGGACACTACGCTGACAGACGCAGCAAACCTTCTTGCCACAGCTCGCATTGATGTGCCATCCTGGATGAGCTGCACTACCTGAGCCACTTGTGTGGGTTGTAGGGAGGTCATACAGGCACGTGGAGGCCACACACACTACTGAGCCTCATTTTGACTTGTTTTAAGGACATTACATCAAAGTTGGATCAGCCTGTAGTGTGTTTTTCCACTTTAATTTTGAGGGTAACTCCAAATCCAGACCTCCATGGGTTAATAAATTTGATTACCATTGATAATTTTTGTGTGATTTTGTTGTCAGCACATTCAACTATGTAAAGAACAAAGTATTTAATAAGAATATTTCATTCATTCAGATCTAGGATGTGTTATTTTAGTGTTCCCTTTATTTTTTTGAGCAGTGTATATACCATATTATTCTAACCTCCATTAATCCTTTTCATTTCACACTCTCACTGGGGAATTGTGTTGAAAATGATGTGTGTGCAGATGTTGATATTACTGAGTTGAGTTACAACACACTAGAGGAAGATTCAAATTATGAACAGCCCAGTAACTTACAGTAACCAGTGGTGTTAGTTTAGTGATAGCATGTACAGCCGTACTCACTTTTACAAGTACACTGGTGATGGAGCAGAGCTTGAGGGGTGTGGGATTTTATACAGATTACCAGCCAGTGAGTGTATACTGCAAACAGTTAGTGGAGTAGGGATGCCACAACATCTTTATAGCAGGTATTAGCCAGGTCTCTCGAGTTAAGCAGGAGACTTATTTCTCCCACATGTCCCAGGATGGCTCCACGCATACTCAGTAGTAACCTTGGTGGCCATCCAATATCAGACTTAGGGACACATGTTTAGGTGTGTGGCCAGTCTCTAGTTTGGGTGCATGGGCTGAGCCCCTTGATAAATATATAGTACATACTGCTAGTGCATGCATGATAATGTAACAGATTAATACCAAAAATGCACTATAGAAAATACACGATAGTGCTGTGCATTATAAACTAATATATGTATAATGTGTAATTCAAGTGAACAGCCTGAAGCCTGATCCCTAAAGGAGGATGTGGGGCCTCAGGCATAGGGGCCCACCAAGGGTTTCCCCTGTACCCCTGTGGACCAGTCCAACCCTGTGACCATCTTGGTACCCTTAAGGGATAGCAACATGAGATTTTGCAGTAGCGCACTCCACTTTCAATAGCTTGTTCTTCCCTTGCACTTGTTATCACCATCAGGTATTGCTATCTTGGGCTCCTTCAAAAGCAGATCCAATCACTTCACTATTTACATCAGGGTTGGCTACCACCTTGTACTCTCACTGCCCTGTTCACTGCTTCTACAGATACAGGGAAGCAGTAAAGCAGAGAGGCTAACCAGGTTATCCGAATATTCATATTCTGATTCTCAACTGCCACTTAGGGATATCAACAAATTCCCTGAATATACCATTCCCTCTACCAGGACTATATGAGATAACTGCATATCAGTATGGAGAATATGACAGTTTTTTGCAAATGATAACTGTCACAATTGGTAGCCTATTTTTGCAACAGGGGTATGTCATATAAGAACATTGTATATACTGTATTGGGTATACGTTCAATTTTCAATTTGCCAGCTGTTTGAATCCCGGCTTCAAGATACTGACACTGGAATCCCGACAGCAGGCAATACCAGCAGCCAGAATACCAGCTCTACAGGGCTATTCCCACTCATGGGTGTCCACGACACCCATAGAGTGGGAATAGAACCTGTGGCAAACACAGCAAGACAGCAGCGTGGTGAGCGCAGCGAGCCCACAAGGGGACTCTTTGCTCTTGCCTCGCTGCTGGCATACTGACGGCTGGGATGCTGATGGTATATTGACGGCCGACATCCTGGCCACCAGTAAATCCTACTGAACCCCTGTATTGGTGTTATAACTGCACAAACATGCAGCAAACGAATTACTTTGGACTTGTCAGACCATATGATTTCTGCACTACACATAGATGCACTTGAAATTTTGGCAGCTTAGTTAGACATTAAAGAATATTAACCAAAGTATTGCTGGAAGTCTGAGTACTACCCCTTGTTTGCCATCTGTGCACATATACCATATGTCCCAAAGTTTCATGTTTGCTTTCTACATTGGTTCAACTCCCTGTTATTCTGCTATACGTTGACGCTTGTAATGTATGTGTTTTGCTATAGTATAACCAATTTTGTGGTCATAACTATTTATGTGAAAGTATACCTACAGTATGTGCATATATTGATAGCATTTCATTATGCACATGTGCTGCTTTTGTATTCTTGTAAACTAGTGTTATGTTGCCGGGTGGTATTCATGTGACCGACGGTCACATGACCTCCTCCAGCATGGTCGGCATGCCGACCAACAGGGACTATTTCCACTCGTGAGTGTCCACGACACCCATAGAGTGGGAATAGAACCCGTGGCGATCGTAGGTCACCACCGAGCCCGCAGCGTGGCGAGCGCAGCGAGCCCACAAGGGGCTTGCTGCACTCGCCCCTCCCCACCGGGATCCCGGCGTCGGTATGCTGCCGGGATCCCGGCGTCGGTAAGCTGACCGGCGGTCAGGAGACCGCCGGTCAGCCATACTACACCCATGTTGCCTATATCGTGCATGAAGCCTCTGAAATGACCCTTACTTTGGAGGTAGCCACTTTAAGTGAGTGAAAACATTTTTAATTCATTGTACCTTAGTAAAAAAGTTAGAGGGCAGTTCAGCTCAGATATTGCCAGTGTCATGCTTTCCCTCTGGTTAAAAGACATTAAAACAACTGTCACCAGTAATTTCTGAGCATGATTCCCAGGAAGGAGTACTTTATGTCAAATACAGGTGCATATCTACCACTTGGCCATGATGCACTTACCTGGGGCACCGGCTGAAGTGAGTTCTGCCCGGCGGTGCCAGCTGTGGCCAACTGTGTCTGTCAAAAGTCTGTGCTCAGTAATGTTACAGTCCCAGCATCTTACCACCCTTGGACCCAGTGAGTCCTTTCAGTGCATTTTCCTCTCATGCTGAAAAGTAATGCAGTATCTGGGAATGGAGCTGTGACTGACATACTCTAAACTAAATGACGATTGTCTCTTGTCTTTGTATGGATGATAACTCCTTGCATTGCATGTGTCACAGTGACAGAGGGTTGTCGTGGCTACCAGATTCCTTATTCATTGTAGCGCAAGGGACCTAGGGGGTAATTCAGGTTTGCTAGCAAACAATAAGAGTTAACAATTGGGTAAAACCATTTTGCACTGCAGGTGGGGCAGATGTAACATGTGCAGAGAGAGGTAGATTTGAGTGGGTTATATTGTTTCTGTGCAGGGTAAATACTGGCTGCTTTATTTTTACACTGCAATTTAGATTTCACTTTGAATACACCCCACCCAAATCTAACTCTCTCTGCACATGTTATATCTGCCCCACCTGCAGTGCAACATGGTTTTGCCTAATTGCTAACAAACCTGAATAAGGCCAATAGTATAGAACTTTCCACATTAACTTTGTTTCCACTACTAGAATGGTTAATTACTAGTATTAGTACTAATAGTGTCATTGCTATGGGTGGTCTTCAGGATGCCGACTGTTGGGATCCCGGCGCACAGTATACCGGCGCTGGAATCCTGACAGCCGGCATACCGACAGATTTTCTCCCTTGTGGGGGTCCACGACCCCCCTGGAGGGAGAATAAATAGTGTGCCCGCAGCTTGGCGAGCGCAGCGAGCCCGCAAAGGGCTCATTTGCGCTCGCTGCGCTGTCGGTATGCTGGCGGTTGGGCTTCTGGCGCTGGTATGCTGGTCGCCGGGAGCCCGGCCGCTGGCATACCATACTACACTCATTGCTACTAGTACTAGGATAATTATCCCTTACCCATAGACTGATCCATTAAACTACAACAGGTACACACACTGAGGTAGGGAAAGGTTAACTGACACCTTGCAGTTCACAAAAATATAATACTACAGTGCTCCACACTTTTGCAGCTTCCCAGATAAACTGTGCTATAACTCTGCTACACACAGTATAAGTAAGATACTTTTTTGTGTTTTTGACAGTGTTGGAAATGTGGATATGTTCACTGACAAATCCCAACATAGGGGGTAATTCCAAGTTGATCGCAGCAGGATTTTTTTTAGCAGTTGGGCAAAACCATGGGGGTAATTCCAAGTTGATCGCAGCAGGATTTTTGATAGCAACTGGGCAAAACCATGTGCACTGCAGGGGAGGCAGATATAATATGTGCAGAGAGAGTTAGATTTGGGTGGGGTGTGTTCAATCTGCAATCTAATTTGCAGTGTAAAAATAAAGCAGCCAGTATTTACCCTGCACAGAAATAAAATAACCCACCCAAATCTAACTCTCTCTGCACATGTTATATCTGCCTCCCCTGCAGTGCACATGGTTTTGCCCAGTTGCTATCAAAAATCCTGCTGCGATCAACTTGGAATTACCCCCCATGTGCACTGCAGGGGGGCAGATATAACATTTGCAGAGAGAGTTAGATTTGTGGCTATCCAGTCATACAGGAGAACCATATTAGACTTAGCTCATGGGCACATCACAGCAGGACACTTAGGGGCAGAAAAGATCACTGAGAGATTTTGCAGCAGTTCTTTTGGCATAGGGTGTTCAAAGAAGTGTCTGAATATTGTTCTTCCTGACCTGAAGTGCCAGTATTATGCTACCAGACCCTATTTCAAGAGTACACTAGTGCCTGTGCCTATCATAGAGGTCCTATTAAACAGGATAACCATGGATCTTGTTGGGCCCTTGGTAAAGTGTGCTCAGGGTTAACAGTATTTCCTGGTAATAGTGAATTATGCTACTAGATATCCTAAGGCTGTACCTTTGCACAATATATCAACCAAGACAACAGATAGAGAGCTGTTGCATGTCTTTATAAGGGTGTGAATACCGAAAAAAAATTGACAGACCAAGATACCACTCTATGTCTAGAATAATGAAGGAATTATGCAATTGTTTAAGGTTACTCACCTCAGGACATCAGTTTATCATTCCAAAACTGATGGGTTGGTAGAAAGGTTCAGCATAAACTTAAATAGCATGCAGAAAAAGGTTGTTGACAAGGTTTGGAAAAACTGGGATTACTTGTTGACATATTTGTTATTGACTTTTAGAGAAATTCCTCAGTCCTCTACAGGATTTTCTCCATTTGATTTGTTGTGTGCCAGATACCCCAGAGGGTTGTTAGATATTGCTAAAGAGATGTGGGAAGGGCAGCCCACTCCTTATAAAAGTGTTATTGAACATGCATTACAGATGCAGAACAGAATTACAGCTGTAGTGCTCACTTTCAAGGAGCACATAGAACAGGTCCAACAAGCTCAACATAGAGTGTATAATTTGTTTGCCTTGGTACATACTGGGGATATAGTTCTTATTTTGATACCAACAGTGAAAATCAAGTTTTGGGCATAATGGCAAGGTGCATTTGAGATCAGGGAGAGAGCGTGAATGAGGTTATCTATAAAGTATACCAATCAGGAAAAAGAAAGCCTGAACAAATTTATCATGTTAACCTAATTTAATCCTAGATGGATAGGTTATCCCTATCAGCTGAACTTTGCCCACCAGTTACTTAAACCCCCACTGTTCCAGAAGTGGAGGTGTCAGAGACACTGTCAGCTACTTAAAATAATGAGGCTAAAGAATTCCTCATTATTAACAGGTATGTATTTTCAGTGCTGCTCGGCCACATGGCTGTAATCAAGCATGCCATAGTAACAGAACCAGGGGTCAAGATCAACTTAAAGCCATATAGAATTCTATATACATGCTGTCTCTAAAGAGGTTAAAAATTTAGTAGAACTTGGTGTTATACTGTAGAAAAGTGTAACAGTGAATGGTTAAGCCCCATAGTTCTAATCCCAAAACCATATGGTAGCCTATACTTCTGCAGTGGTTTCTGGTGACCAGGTTTGATGCATACACCATGCCCTGTGTGGATGAGCTAATAGGCTATTGGATGGAAAACCTCAAAAAACTCCTATACAAGCAAACCAAGCCCTATTGGAACAAAACCACTTTTGAGAACTACATAAAATTTGACATGACTCCACGAGGCCTAAGACCAATATTAATTCCACCCTTTGATATAAAAGTAGACCTGAGAAAAGAATAAGAGACAGCATTATTGCTGGTTATTACTAGGTGTCTTGCCGACATACTTGTTAAACATGATGCCAAACTCCTGGAGCATTATTTCGCTGACATTGATAAAATAGATGAAAAATTGAAGGCAATCAAAAAAGAGGATTTTCAGAAAATATATGAAAAATATAAGAGCAATCTATACCGCTTTGAAAAAGGACTCATGGAGCATAAAATAAATAAAGTTATAAGGGATAAAAACGATTGCATTTGAAATACTGTATATAAATGGAACATGAAACCCTAAAGAACTGACCTGGATAGAACAACTCCATGAATTACATTTCATCATAAATTGAGTTGTCAGAGGGGGAGGGGTCAATCAATGTACCTTCACATAAATGGCAGCTGTCACTTTTTTTTTTAGGTCAGAGCTACAATGGAAGGGATGGGTATCCTGGAGCCTTAAACATGAGAAGATCAGATGTGGAGGAATGAAACACATGAAAAAAGATAGAGAAGAGATTGGGAGAAATGCCCTCAGAGAAAACAAATCCTGTACAAGAGAATGTAAACTCTTGTGTTAGAAATCTACTTTCTTCCCTAAACCCTAAATCTGCCTTTAAGTTCAGGTGTATACAAAACTAGTGTCCAAAGAATTGGACAAGATTTTTTACAAAAGACATGCAAAAGAGGAAAACCATTTTAAAAGAGAAGAAAGAAAGGCTTTGAAGGAGATGGAAAATTGGGATACTATCATCAAACCTTCCAACAAAGGGGGTAACATTGTACTTTGGGGAAAAGAACTATATCTGAAAGAGGCATATAGGGAGTTGTCAGACACAAACATAGACACAAGATTAATATTTAATCCTATGGCTAACTTCATGAAATCATATGACAATCTTATCAACGGTTCACTGAGGGATGAAGTGATCATGAAAGGTGACGCTAATTATCTGAGAACAACAGACATGAAAATACCAACATCTTATATGTTGTCTAAAATACTTAAGAACAAGAAATGTTCACCAGGGAGGCCTATAATATTGGGTATTTGAAACCTTACTGAAATGGCAAGTATGTTCAAAGATCAAAACATAAAAAAGATTTGTATTGGGATTACCATTTTACACGAGAGACTGAATGGACATACTGAACAAATTAGAGAAAGTTAACTGCTTTGTACATGTGATGATGAATCTGTTGGCATAGTGCGATGGATTGATACCATAGGTGTGCAGCCGGAGGTCTTATAGATAAAGGATCACCTCAGGAGTTACCTTGTATTCAGACAGAACGAGACTTGAGATGTATATCTTCTTTATATAGTACTGAGTACCAGGATCAATATAACAACAGGTTTCAGTAACAGCTTCTTAACTTAAACGTGTCAGTAACATGAGCTGCTCAGCTCACCTCCTTTCTCAGAGACTTTTCTAGAACAGACACGTGGGGAGGAAGAACAAACAAGTACATGCATATACAGCAGACAAACAATACACCTCTGTAAGTATACAGCGCCATCTGCTGCCCCTGTACGGTAACTACATGCATATAAACAAACCCATAGTCTGTTGTACATATTTCAACACCCCTTCTCAACAGACTGGGTTTCTTCAGTTAGACCCATCTTTGACGTAAGTCTCCAATGTCTCTCTCTGGTAAGAGGCTTAGTCATGATATCAGCTGTCATATCTTCTGTTGGGCAATAGTTCAACTCTATAAGACCTTGTTCCTGTAGATCCCTTAGGAAGTGATGCTTGACATCAATGTGCTTGGTTCTTGGGTTCACTCTTTCTGTTTGCGCTAATGCAAGGCATCCTTGATTATCCTCATATATCTTGATAGGTTCTTCTTGAGGCATTCCTAGGTCTGATAGTAGTTGCATTAACCATACCACTTCTTGACTGGCGTGAGCTGCTGTGATATATTCAGCTTCTGTAGAGGATAGTGCTACGGTAGACTGCTTCTTGCTTGTCCAGCTGATTAATCCTTCTCCGATAGAGAATAGATATCCACTTGTGGATTTTCTGTCACTTGTGTCTCCAGCCCAATCTGCGTCAACATATCCTGTTAACTTGTGACTTGTGTTTGCTGAGAGCTTAAGCTTCTTGTTAATCGTTCCCTTTAAGTAACGAATTACCCTCTTAACTGCATTCCAATCCATCTTGGTTGGTTTAGAGGCTTTTCTGCTTAAAATCCCGACTGCTGTGGAGATATCTGGTCTGGTGACGGTTGCAATGTATAGCAATTTTCCTATGGCTTTTCTGTATAGATGGTTATCCTGTAACAGGTTGCTCTGATCATTTGGTTCCTTTTCATAACTTGTCTCCATAGGAGTGCTTGCTGTCTTTGCATCTTGTATACCAAATTCCTCAATGGTTTCCTGAATTTTGTATTTCTGACTTAGTGTGAATGTTCCATCATCTTCTCTTGAGATTTGCATTCCCAAGTAATGCGTTATGTGGCCGAGGTCTTTTGTTTCAAACTGACGGTTTAGTTCTTGTAGCAATTCAATTTCGTCCCCTTCTTGTTCAAAACAAACTAGCAAATCGTCCACGTAAATCAATACATAGAACCATCTTTCCTCTATCGACTTTGTATAGAGACATGGGTCTGCTTTGCTTCTGATGAATCCCTTTTCTGTCAGAACTCCATTTATCTTTGTATTCCATGCTCTTGCTGCTTGTTTAAGACCATATATACTCTTGTTAAGTTTACATACATGATCTGGGTTCTGAGAATTCACGAAGCCTGGTGGTTGTTCCATGTATATATCTTCCTTTAGTTCACCATGTAGGAAAGCCGTCTTTACATCGAAATGTTTCACTTGCATACCCTTTATGGCTGCTGTTAGGAGTAAGGTTCTAATGGTAGTGTGCTTCACAACTGGAGCAAACGTTTCATCATAATCTTCTCCAAATTTCTGTGAATATCCTTTAGCAACCAGTCTTGCCTTGTATCTTTCTATTTTTCCTTCAGAATCATATTTGACCTTAAAAGTCCATTTACATCCTATGGCCTTTTTGTCTACTGGTAGTCTGGTCAATGTACATGTCTGATTGTCTTCCATTGATTCCATTTCTTCTTTTGCGGCTCCTAACCATTTCTGTGCTTCTCTTTCAGAAAAATTAGCAATTTCTTCCCATGATGCAGGTTCTTGTATGTTAATAGCTTTTGCTTTGTAAGATAAACGTGCAGGTGCTTTTCCCTTGTTTTCTCTTGAAGAGCGTCTCACCCCCTCGGATGTACTCTCACGAGTGTCGCTGGTATTTGTCTTGTGTTGTACTTCAACTTCTTGAGTGATCTCTACTTCATCTGTTTCTTTGGATTCAGTGATTTCTTCTTCAGTAGAGTCTACTGGAATTATGACATCATCTCGTGTTTCTTCTATGAATGTCACACTGTTGCTTATAACTACTTTTCCATTTCTTGGATTTAAGATTCTGTAGCCTTTTGAATGTTCGCTGTAGCCGACTAGAACTCCCTCTTCTGCTCGGTTCTGTAACTTGCTTCGTTTTTCAGTGGGAATGTAGACGAAGGCTCTGCATCCAAAAACTCTAATGTGCTTTAAGCTGGGTTTCTTACCGTGCCACAGCTCATATGGTGTCTTCCTTACTGCTTTGGAAAGTAGTCTGTTTTGAAGATAGGTGGCTGTTGCTGCTGCTTCACCCCAATATTTATCAGGTAGTCCTGAATCTGTAAGCATGCACCTTATCATTTCTGTTAGTGATCTGTTTTTCCTCTCAGATACACCGTTTTGCTCTGGTGTATATGGTACTGTCTTCTGATGCTCAATACCGAGTCCTCTTAAGTACTGTTCTATTTTCTGTCCTGTGAACTCGCCTCCATTGTCGCTGCGAAGAGTTAGCATATTCCTCTTGAACCTGTTTCTGGTCATGGTCACATAGTCTTGCAGCTTTTCTAAGACTTCATCTTTACTTTTTATTAGATAAGTGACTGTGAACCTGGAGTAGTCGTCAATGAATGTCAGCATATACCTTTTGTCTCCTACGGTTCGCGTTTTCATAGGTCCACATACATCACTATGTACCAAGTCTAGTGGTCTGGAAGCTCTGTTTTCACTTTTCTTAGGAATTGTCGTCCTTGTTGCTTTTGCTTTTATGCAGCATTGGCACTTCATCATTTCCGAACAGTCTGACACTTTGACATCCCTGGCTAGGTCTCTCCTCTGCATTTCCTTTATGCAATCTGGGTGTCTGTGTCCTAATCTTCTATGCCACTTGTGAATACAGTCAGCGTGTTTCTGTGTACTCAGCTTTGCCTGCTGTGCTGCGATATCCAGACAGTATAAATGTTCTTTTATTCTGGCTGTAGCTAGCGTTTCTCTTCCATTTTGGATAAAACACTTATTATTCTGAAACTTTACAGTAAGTCCTTTTTCTACTAGATTCTTTACTGATAGCAGTGCTCCTTCAAGCTTGGGAACATATAGCACATCTGTTACGGGTATTTCTGCATAGCTGCCATTACCCTTGGAGCATAGGAATTGACCATTCCCTTTCCCTTCTGCAATGATATTTGTTCCATCTGCTAGGTAGATTGTTTCTTTATGGTTCAAATCAAGTTCAGTAAAGAAGTCCTTGTTATTTGTCATATGACTAGTCGCTCCTGAGTCTACATACCACTTTTCTGACAATTGGGTTACTGTCGCTTTAAATGTTCCATTCCAATTGTGTGCTCCTGTATCTGTAAGTGTGGCTTTGGCTCTTTGTTTGTGTAATCTTTCTGGTGGTTTGTGCTGCTCTGTCTTCCATATGGTGCAATCTTTTTTCAGGTGACCCACTTTCTTGCATCTGAAAGATGCTCTTGTTTCCCTGGTGTGTGGCTTAGTGTCCGCCATTTTAAGTGCTTTCTCTGTGTCACTTTCAGTATTGCACTCTGTAAGCTCCTTTCTGCGTTGATACTCCTCTATGAGCCTGTTCTTCACAAAGTCTAGTGTGATTTCTGCTTCAGGTCTCATTTCTAGTGCATTTATTAGTGCACTGTATGTATCTGGTAAACTGCACAGGAGGATAGCTACTATGTGGTTGCTTTTGATTTCTTCTCCCATTGACCTGAGCTGTATGGTTATCTCTAGTAGTGCACTGATGTGTTCTTGCATTGACTTGCCTTTATTAAATCTCATATGGTATAATTTTCTTAAAAGGAATAGTTTGTTGTTCAAACTTGATCCTTCATGCACTCTCTGTAATGCTGTCCACATGTCTTTAGCTGTACTCTCTTGTCTTATGTGTATAAGCTGTTCATCTTCCACCAGTAAACTTATAGTGGCTCTTGCCTGTCTGTCCTTCTTAATCCACTGCTGATCCTCTCCTGCAGGTCTGTCTGCATTTATAACATCCCATAAATCATCTCTGGTTAATAGCATTTCTACTTTAAACTTCCATGTCTGATAGTTCTCATTAGAAAGCTTGCTAGCAGCTAGTCTGAGATCTGTGTAATTTGCCATAACCCTTCCTTGTATAGATCTCTCTATTCTTCTGTGGTATTAAACTTTTTTTACTCACAGTTTTCTTTCCAAGGTTCTCCTGGGTTGTTTCTTGTGTACGTTACACAGTCTGCTGTCTGCGCCTGCTGGGACTTGCAGTGCAACTCGTGATCTGGATGCTGCTTAGGATGCACTCCTGAAAACTTTATCTTGTAGAGACTCCAGTCTGGGCCCATAACCTGTTGGCATAGTGCGATGGATTGATACCATAGGTGTGCAGCAGGAGGTCTTATAGATAAAGGATCACCTCAGGAGTTACCTTGTATTCAGACAGAACGAGACTTGAGATGTATATCTTCTTTATATAGTACTGAGTACCAGGATCAATATAACAACAGGTTTCAGTAACAGCTTCTTAACTTAAACGTGTCAGTAACATGAGCTGCTCAGCTCACCTCCTTTCTCAGAGACTTTTCTAGAACAGACACGTGGGGAGGAAGAACAAACAAGTACATGCATATACAGCAGACAAACAATACACCTCTGTAAGTATACAGCGCCATCTGCTGCCCCTGTACGGTAACTACATGCATATAAACAAACCCATAGTCTGTTGTACATATTTCAACAGAATCACTATATACAAGTATTAATAATAATAATATAGAAATTCAGGCAACAGAGTTCTTTTCTCAGCATGGGCTGACATGAAGACTTTAATAAGTTATCTTTCAATTATTACATTTTGTTCTTACCAAAACCATTTTCTATATTTGATGAAAAATATTTCCTCCAAGTCCGGGGTACAGCTATCTGTAGTACATGTGTATCCAAATATGCCAACCTGTACCTCAGCTGGTGTTAAAGAGAATACTTCTACTATTACATGATTGAGGAGTATACGGAACATATCATAGGATAGCATATAATCATTTGCTTTGTCCTCATAATGTGAGAAGGAGAATGATAGAAGATGGAGGAATTCCTTTCTATGATTAAAAACAACAATCTCAACCTGAAACTAGCATCTGACATTTGCCAGACAAGTGTAACATTTCTGGATCTCCAAATCATGAAAATAAAGGATGATAAACTGGTGATGGATATTTTTTGGAAAGATACTGCTACTTATAGCATTTTGCATTACAGCAGTTCTCACTTCCCTCCAATACTGAAGGGGATACCAAAAGGGGAATACAAACGGAGCCATACTCATCTAATGCGACTTCATCGCAAAGGTGCACTCCCGGCGCCTAGCCACGCTACGGGAGTCCCAGACACTGCAATAGGCGCACCTAGGTGGGTGCGCGCGGCACAGACGGAGCCACGATTAGCATGGCTCCATCTGTACATCAAAACAAAGCAAAACTGTTCTGATGAAGAAACTTTTGAGAAGAGAAGAAGAACTAAGAAAAAGATTAGTCACAAGAAGATATAAGAAAAAGACCATCCAAAAAGCCTATAAAATGAGCAAGGAGATTTCAAGGGATACCCTCTTTACTCCCAAAAATACAAAAGACGATGATAAAAAAAGTACAATTCATCAACACATATTGCAAGGATTGGAAAAGTATCAACTATGCTTTGCAAAAACACTGGCACATCCTAACTACAGATAGGATTCTGGAAAAGGAGATTGGTAATAAAATTTCAATTAGTTGGAGGAAATCACCCAAACTGCATAACAAACTTGTACATAGGTATTCAAGTTTGTTATAAATGTGGAAAGTGCAAAGCCTGCAATTACATACAGATAGCAAAATAATATCTTAACAGATACAAGAAATGCATAGAGATTAAGGATTTCATTATTTGTGCAACACAAAGGGTCATTTACTGCCTAATATGCCTCTGCAGACTTAAGTACATTATGTTGGGTTGTCCGTCAGTTTAAAAAACCCATATCAAAACTCACAAGAAGCATCAGAAATGCGAAAAGAGACCATAACAACACGAAACAACTGGCTATTCTATGGAGACATGAAGGTGACCCTAATAAAAAGAAACTCTTTGGTCTTGAGAAGGTAGAATTGGGAAGGAGGCAGTTTTAATAAAGAACTCCTGCATGAATCTAGACACATTTTTTTATTAGATAGCCTGACACCATCAACTTTAAATGAAGAAATTAATTATTCTGCATTCTTGTATGATACATTCACTAGTTACATACTGACCATTTTGGTCTGTAGCCAATTATGGAGGGAAAATTAAGGACACTTCTAACCAGTGGAGTTAGATGCGGAACTATCAAAACCAGTGGAAACTGTGTACCCAATTAGGAGGGCCGAAAAATGGAATTCCTGTACTGTATGGAGACAACTGTATATTGTGTGATGATTTGGAGGATTTGAATAATATACTAAGAAGGTTGATTGTGTTTAGGAATGATGGAACATGGTGATGTTTTATTATTTTATATTTATCTATCTTTATACCTACCTACCTATCCCATTATCATCCACACATTTTTCCAATCATTTAAGATACAATACCTGTTTTACCATCTGGTACAGTATCCTTGTGAACATCTACCTGCCTGAACAATGAGATTGCCACTGGACTCAAATATGGATTGGCCCAACCAAGACCAATCCAAGATAATTGAACATAATGAATATCCTTACATCCTACCAAGGACAGATTGGGATGGAAAACTTTATGGAAGCAGCCCTAATGGGGGTGCGGTCTAATGAGGCGATGGGGTCTATTTTGAGGAGTGGGATCTCACCTCATAGGGCCTAAATGTTCAAAATTACAGCCTTCCTTGTATCTTTTGCTGCAGTCGTGTCTGAGACCAGGAGAGGATTGGGAACTAAAAGTGGCCCTGAAAATGTTTGTAGAAGTGACCTGACATGGGCAGAACAAGAGGTATAACATGCCATATAGCCATGGCAGCATTACTGGATGGCAGAGTTGCTGTATGAATGGGCACAATGCAGTGTACTTAGTGTGGTGGGCTGCCTGTCATGTGGGGGGTGGGGCCTCATGACAGCACACAAAACAGACCCCACAGATGTGTCGGCCTACCAGTCACCATCCTGGAGAGCCCTATGACCAATTCGCCTCTGCATACTACATTTCCTTGACTTTTTATCCAACATAATCTGAATATATAATTAGCTTACACATACCTACCTGGATACATACAGTACTTACCATGTTCCAATATGATCTGACATATACTTACCTAGATACAAACTTACTATGTTCCAATATGACTTGGTTGTATATCTACCTGATTATGGGTGATCTATAATATCCAATGTGATCTGGATATACACTTACCTTATATTTACTTACTGGGATATATACTCAACATGTTCCAATATGATTTGTATACACTACTACCTAAGAATGATCTCTAATATGATATACAGCATGTGGAGAATGTTTATTACGATCACTAGATCCAAATAAGATTTAGATCTGTCTTGGAGAAAGGCACTAGAACCATATAAAGAATTAACTGATATAAGTGTACATGTGGGTAGTACCTATTTACTACATTCTGTTGACCTCTGTTCCACTTTGATCTGGATATAAACGTATTTTATCTGGATACACATGCACCTGATCAGATGTGATCTAGAATACAACATTCATCTATTAAATAAACATATCTAAGCATGACTAAGATTTGAATATATCTGATAAAATGGGATATGGTTGATAACACACATCGACAATAAATTATCTTCTTCTAGTCCATATAATATAACCTTTATCTGATATTTATCTACTGGAATACAAGAGATTCCAATATTAGAAGCCAATATCAATAGAACTCCTGTATGAGGTGTATTACCAAAAATAATGGGGACACTATTAGGATATTATTCACACAACTGTATAGTGAAAATATGAATAAGAGGAGCCTGGGAACTTTGCGGTCAGCGGTGAGGTTACTTTCGGTCAACCGCTGACCGCAAAGTTCCCACCATTGGCTACAATGGAGCGCATAGGCGCTACATTGTATCTCTGCCATGTGCAGCCTGACAGACACTACAGGAGCACACAGCCAATCAGGATAGTGCCACGACGTGGTGCTCCCTGATTGGCTGAAGGGACCCTCTTTGACAGGAGTCAGGGGGGGTCCTGGCAGTCGGGGAAAGGGGTCCCATGTGTAAACATGGAACCCCTTTCAGTGCGTGGTCGGGTTTCCGTTTTATTATTTTGCCAAGTACGTGGATTATACAAAGGTCTGATTCTACACTGGATTATGTGAGTATAATTTTTTTCACAGGTACCCCAAGGATTCTACATGGAGAAGAGGACTGAGCCTCGTGGGAACATAGGTAAGTATGTATGTATGGATGTGTGCATGTATGTAATAAACTTATACTTTCACGGTGTGTGTCCTGTTTTTTTGGGGGTATTTTTTTAGTAGTAGTACTACAGGTACCAGCGGGCCCGGTTTTCCACTACATGCTGGTACTTGTGGTTTTCCAAGTACCAGCTTGCGGGGGAGGCTTGCTGGGACTTGTAGTACTGCTACTAAAAACAATATTAACATTTTTTCAAAAGGCTATCAGCCCCCCATCCGCCGCCCTTGGATGGGGGGGACAGCCTCGGGCTTCACCCCTGGCCCTTTGGTGGCTGGAGGGGGGGACCCCTTGATTTAAGGGGTTCCCACTCCTCCAGGGTACCCCGGCCAGTTGGGTATGTAATGCCAGGGCCGCAGGGACCAGTATAAAAGTGTCCTCCGGCTGTGGCATTATGTACCTGGCTAGTGGAGCCCAGTGCTGGTTTCAAAAATACGGGGGACCCCTACGCTTTTTGTCCCCCATATTTTTGGAACCAGGGCCAGGCACAGAGCCCGGTGCTGGTTGATGAAATATGGGGGAACCCCTGTCATTTATCCCCCCATATTTTTTCAACCAGGACCGGCTCAAAGAGCCCGAGGCTGGTTATGCTTAGGAGGGGGGACCCCACGCAATTTTTTTCCCAGTTTTTACACTAAACAGACCCTTTCCCATAGATAACCATGCACAGATCTCACTGATCCGTGCATGGTTATCCAAACTCGACTGGAAAAAGCAGGTCTGTTTTTTTGCTGCTTTTTTTAACGAATCGAAAAAAACAGACCCGCACTTGAGCACTCAGAAACTAACACCCAAATACGAATGAATAGTGAATGCCCGTATTGTATGAAATAACAGCCGTGTTTGACCGATGGTCTATTCATTCGTATTTCGAAACTTTGAAAATCAAACCATTACGAATAGTTCAAACACTGCCGAGATTTGTGCTTAGTGAATTCCCGGATTGGGACTTAGAAAAAAAAAACACAAATCGGACAAACTCGAATTCTTAGTAAATATTGGCCCAGGTATGTCAAGCTCAAAATCCCAACCAGGCCGAATAATCAAGGTCTTGTGTGGGCCGCAAGAAAAAGAAAATTCTTATATGAAAGGTTACTTAGAAAAACCAACAACGAAGTATAATCAAAGAGATGTCAAGTATCAGGAAGAAAACAACTGTAATAGTGTGAGCTGAGAGCTGTGTTATTCCCTCTTATATATCACTGTGTGATCTCCTCTCCTATATATATTAATAATACCACATCTAAGTGTGAGCTGGGAGCTGTGTTATTCCCTCTTATATATCACTGTGTGATCTCCTCTTTTATATATATTAATAATACCACATATAAGTGTGAGCTGGAAGCTGTATAATTACTTCTTATATATCACTGTGTGGTCTCCTCTCCTATATATATTAATAATACCACATATAAGTGTGAGCTGGAAGCTGTGTAATTCCCTCTTATATATCACTGTGTGGTCTCCTCTCCTATAGATTTTAATAATACCACATTTCACTGTGAGCTGGAAGCTGTGTTATTCCCTCTCATATATTACTGTATAGTCCCCTCTCCTTTATAGAATAATAATACCACATATCAGTGTGAGCTGGGAGCTGTGTTTTTCCACCTCATATATTACTGTATAGTCCCCTCTCCTATAGATATTAATAATACCACATAGTGTGAGCTGGAAGCTGTGTTATTCCCTCTCATCAATCACTGTGCGGTCCCCTCTCCTGTATAATGCATTCAGTGTGAGCTAGTAAAATGTGTCACTTCCACCTCCCTCTGTCCCTCCAGTGCAGCCACTTGCCCCCTGGTATCATCTCTTGCTCCCTTTTCCCCACTCCAGACACATGGCCTCTGTGCCTCCTGTGCTAGCCCCCTCCAATTTACCTTCTTTGTTGAGAGATTTTTTCTATCCAGATTCCAGCTGAATCCTCCTGCAATTAGGGCAGCTGGGTACACAGGGTAGTTTGGCACACACACATACAGGTCTGACGGCTTCAGTGATAATGGCACTGAGCAGACGGGATGTGGCAGGGGGCTGGGCTTTGCAAAGGCAGTAGGGCATGTGCAGCAGCTCCCCCATGGACATTTCCCCATCTCTATCACTATCTTCTTGCGCATGTGCAGAACACTGAAATGCTGCCTGATTGGAGATAAGCTCTGAGCAGGGCAGATGGACCAACAGCGGACCTCATTCCGAGGTGATCGCACCAAACAACTTTTTGCTGCTGGTGCGATCAACTAATCTCCGCCTATGGGGGAGTGTATTTTAGCATAGCAGGGCTGCGAACGCTTGTGCATCCCTGCTATGCTAAAAAAGTTTCACACAAAACAAGACTAGCCCTAGACCTACTTACCCTGTGTGACGGATCCAGCAATGCAGGTCCTGGCTTTGACGTCAGACATCCGCCCTCCGTTTGCCTGGACACGCCTGTGTTTTTCTTACCACTCCCCGAAAACGGCTGGAAACAGTGAGTATCCGCCCTGGAACGCCTCCCACATGTCCATCTTCTTGCGATCGCTGCTGCGATCACATTTGTAGCTGGCGTTGTCCGGCGACGATCATTGGCAGGCAACAACACGCGTGCACAATGCGTATGCCGCGCATGCGCATTTCTGACCAGTTTGCACCGCAGCGAAGAACAAAAATGTAAACTTGGACTGCAGAAGTATGTGTTGTGGGCCGCGAGTTTGACACGTCTGTTCTAAACAATACACATTATTTACAGACTTCATAGTCATACAATGGTTATTAATTTTTTTTTTAATGTTTACTGACATATATCGTTATAGTCAATAAATATCCATAAATTTGATTATTTTTATGAATTATACATTTTGTTCACATGGTTTCAGGGCATGCCACAGTTCACTACCACATGGGGTTAGGCAGAGACCTTATTTAATACTTATAATTTACTATTAGTACTCGTTATAAATATTTATTTACTTATAATTCACTATTATACTCATAATAAACATATGAGCTTAGATTTAACACTTGAGATTTTAGGATCTAATATTGATGCCAATAGACAGACATTGGATTTGGCATGTGTTTTTCCTGGATTTGCTTTTTTTTTTTCATATTTGGCACAAGGCTTGATCAATTTGCACTGTCATACATTGACATTAAGTTAAACATATATTATACACACTTAAAATGTATGACTAGGATTTATATAGGATGAACATAGAATGTATATATTAGCAGGGTTGTTTTCCTCCTTTTTATTAGTGTTCGGAATACTCATGTATTCCTGAAGGTTTTCTCACTATAAATAATGAACTTCACTTTCTGTGGAGATATCTTTCCCCCTACGTATTAATCTTTAATCGATACCTCATAAAAATGGATCTAAAATTTGGGTGGTATATTTTGCTATAATCAATAGAGCATTTTTCATTGAAATTCACATTTATTGAAAATTGATTATTATTCCTAATATACTGCTTAATGGCAGGAATAGGTATATACACATACTATAAATGTGCAGCCTGGAAGGCGAGTGCTGCATACCTCTATCTAGAGATCTTACACATTCAGCTGCACTGGTAATTAGATCATGTAAGGAGAGAGATAATCAGCTGCAGGCAAATTACACACAGGCACACATTCAGCTTTGCTGATCACCAGAAACATGAGGACAGAAGGCAAAGGAGCACATCTCCTGAATGATTGGCAGTATGCTAATTCCTGAGAGCATCTGATTGGTCCTGATGGGTATTTATTTCTCAGACATGGCTGGCTCCGGTTACTATAGCCCTGAAAAAATGTACTGCTAAATCCGTACCGCGTTTGCTGTGCACCGTCTGTAAAGTTATAATTTCTGTCTATATGATGTGTGTGTGATGTGCACTACATTACCTGGTGCTGGGAACAGCCTGTAATTCCTTTGAACAGAGAATACAAATTACACTGACTTGATGCATGTGCTTAGACCAGCAACACTGACTGGTCACACAGGTTCTAAACACGTAGGATAATATTGAACTGCAGATTAACTAAGGATACACCAACTTGCTGCATGTGTATAGGCCAGCAATATTCTGACTAGTCATATAACTGATAAAGAGGGAAATTAAACTCCCTACAGACTAAATTCTTAGTCATTGTAAAGTGGCTGGATAACTATATGAACAGCACATGCACTGGTTGTGCTGGAGGTTACATTTAAGGGCATTTTGGTGTTTTAGATTGAATTTATTATTTGTTTACTCAATAACAAGTGATTGGAGAATATACCCTCTGCAGATGTAACAGGATTGTAGTTCTATTGTAGAAAAAAAATACTCAAATAAAAAGCGCTCAGTGTTGTTTAATACTATGTACAGCCAAAAATTGTATTATACTTATTGTCCATATGTTGCACGGGATCATAAATGCAGATATCCTTCTTCTTAATGCTGTCTTCTATCCAGATATGTAATGTCCTTTCATCCAGATGTATAACTCGTGGTATCATAAAGAAAAATCACAACATATCATAGTGCAATATGTCCTTAATGCCAGAGTGATATTATAATCCCATTCGTCTGTATATAATCCACTATATAGCGCGTGTGTATCCGCACATAAAGGTATCTTTTATTTGTATTATCCTTTCCCAATTTCCACATATAATCATGCGTACCGTACTCACTCATAAGTAGATGTTAATCCTCATATCTCGGTTTCTTTGTGGGGTGCTTATCTAGCATCTCCCTCTCCATATGAAATGACAATGAAGTAAAAAGGAATTTATTCTAACCATAAAAGATACAGGATTGTAGTTTTAATACTATAAGCTCAATTATTCCTATTTATATACTGATGCTCAAATAAGTTGATATACAAATCTCACAAGTAACTAATGTCACAGAGACCAACAGCTCTTAAGTTATTGAAAAAAAGGCTATGTGAACCATACAGTGATTCCTGATTAAACAATCAATAAGCACCCTGGAATGTAATATATTTTTTTAATTGGATTTTTATTTTTAAGAAAAAAACACGTAAACAAATAAACAACAATACAAAGTTCTTTGAAAATGATGTAACTTGAATGTATTCAATTTAAATGACTTAACTATGTCACATGGCACAGAAAACTGTAACAAATAAACAAATGTAACAGTGCTAGGGTTGCCAAGTCATCCAGTGCCAGATTAAGGTACACATGGGCCTGGAGCTGAAATTCACGAGGGGCCTAATGTGTGCCGCTGCAGGGGATGTGGCCAATACTGTGGGATGGGGGGGTTGTGGGGGCTGGTCCAATGGTGTGTGGGCCCCACTGTGGTCGTGGACTAGTGATGATCTATGGTCATCTCATAATGATACCCTGAGATGCGGGGACAGGTCTGGTAGAGGACAGGGTGAGCAGACAGGTCTGGTAGGGGATAGAGTGAGAGGACAGGTCTGTTAAGAGATAGGGTAAGGGTGCTGGGACAGGTCTGGTCAAGGACAGGGAGAAGGTGCAGGGACAGGTCTGGTAGGGGGATAGGGTGAGAGTGCTGGGACAGGTCTGGTAAGGGAGAGGGTGCGGGGACAGGGTGAGAGGACAGGTCTGGTAGGGGATAGGGTGAGGGTGCTGGGACAGGTCTGGTCAGGGACAGGGTGAGGGTGTGGGGAAAGGTCTGGTAGAGAACAGGGTGAGAGGACAGGTCTGGTAGGAGATAGGGTGAGGGTGTGGGGACAGGTCTGGTCAGGGACAGGGTGAGAGTGCGGGGACAGGTCTGGTCAAGGACAGGATGAGGGGACAGGTCTGGTCAGGGACAGGGTGCAGGGATAGGTCTGGTAGGGGACAGGGTGAGGGTGTGGGGACAGGTCTGGTAGGGGACAGGGTGAGGGTGCTGGGAAAGGTCTGGTCAGGGACAGGGTGAGGGTGCTGGGACAGGTCTGGTCAGGGACATGGTGCGGGGACAGGTCTAGTAGGGGACAGGGTGAGGGTGCTGGGACAGGTCTGGTCAGGGACAGGGTGCGGGGACAGGTTGGGTAGAAGAAATGGTGAGGGTGCTGGGACAGGTCTAGTAGGGGACAGGGTGAGGGTGCTGGGACAGGTGTGGTCAGGGACAGGGTGTGGGGACAGGTGTGATAGGGGTCAGGGTGGGGGTGCTGGGACAGGTCTGGTTAGGGACAGGATGAGGGTGCTGGGACAGGTTTGGTCAGTGGCAGGGTAAGGGTGCTGGGACAGGTCTGGTCAGGTCGAGGACAGGGAGAGGGTACCGGTACAGATTTGGTAGGGGTTTAGATTGAGAGAGTCTGTGCAGGCAGGTCTGGGCACAGCCCCCCCCCTCCCAGGTTGTCTTCTTATAGCAACCCCCACCCCCTAATATTCACATCCCATTGCTAACCCCCCTTTAATATTCTCCACCACATCACAGTAGTACTTCACTGTATACTTCAAACAGTGTTCTCCCCACAGGAAACAATAACATTACCTTCTAATAAAAGCCCCTGAGGCTGCGCCTGCAGTAGCTCCCCTGGCAACCTGATGTGACACTGCAGAGGAGGAAAGGGGGAGAAAAGGGAGGAGGAGCTGCTCGGCCGCAATACAAAGCAGCCGGGTACGAGTGCTGTCCACAGCCAGCCATGCACATGTGGCCACGGGTGGCCATCTGTGACATATTTGCAATGCAGCCTAACCTCCTGCCCCCCCACCCCTCGTCCATCCAACCACTACAATGCTTAGCCCGGCTCCAGCCCAGAGCAGAAAGCTGGAGGCGTGACTTGGATACCCTCAACCCTGGATGCACGGGGGAGGAGCCTACTGCTGGTGCGGGCCGTGCATCTGCCTGCAAAATTTAAAATCTCATAAACGACATTGGGGGGGGGGGGGGCGGACGAACAACGACATGTGCCTGGGTGCACCCCTACCCTGAGTCCGCCGCTGGCGGTCGCTGGCAGCTTGTGACAGGAAAGGATTTTTTCCTGTCACCACTGTCAGTCTCCTTGGGCCTATTTTCAATGGGGGGCCTGGAGCTGCAGCTACATCCGCCCCATTGTTAATCCGGCTCTGACCTCATCCCTTTAATTCTGGACACATATTAATTACACAGGTTCTGTGGCTGATTAAAACCAGGTGAAATGGAGTCTTGAAGTTTGTCAGCCACAGAACCTGTGTAATTAATATGTATCCAGAATGAAAGGGATAAGGTGGCAACCCTGACCGTGCATAACAGTGATGATACTTGCATGTCCGGAGAGTGTCTGGACCTCCTACAGCAGAACCCACTCACTGGTCACTGCTTCCCCTTCCGGGGCAAGCAGCACTTGCTCATTGCTTCCTCCGTCCGGCACGTGCACCTGGCTCCCGGCACATTCGTCCTGCCTGTGCACCCGGTGTTGGCAGAATGTTGCAGTGTCAGATAGGGATGTTAGTCCACACAACGGCACGTAACCAGGATAATTTGTTTATTCAGATAACAGAGATAACAGCTTGTAATATATAGAAGATGTTCAGCAGCAGGAACTCTCAGTATACATGTGAAGCAGTACAGTGGTAACACCGTGTCTTAGTACACACAGGATCCAGCTGTATACAAACAGGGTGCTGCTGCGGGGTAGACAAGGTCACACACTGAGGAGAGTAGAAGCTGCGGGATAGGTATGAAATACCTCCAATCAAAATCCCGACGGTCGAAATCCCGACAGCAATTGCCCGACAGTCAAAATCCCGACAAGGACAAAATCCCAACATGGACAAAATACCGACTTTTAAAATACCGACAAGGTCAAAATATCGACATGTAAAATGCCGACAGGTTAAATTACCGGCATGTGTTTTTCATTGTTGTCTTGTGTGTATGTCGACATATGTCGACATGGACACCATATAAGTGTGCCACGTCCCCTCGCATGGCTCGCTGCACTCGCCATGTTTTGGGCACGGTACCTCACTGCGCTCGGCACACTATTATATTCCCCCTCCAGGTACACTGGGATGGTAAAGTATGAACAAGTCGGTTTCATGAAAAAAATCTTGAAAAACTCATGTCGGCATTTTACCTGTCGGCATTTTGACCTTGTTGGTTTTTTAAATGGCGGCATTTTGTCCATGTCAGGATTTTGACCTTGTCCGGATTTTCACCGTTGGTCAATTGCTGTCAGGATTTCGACCAGAGGTAAATTGACTGCATCCTGATGCTGCACGTTAGTGCAATTGTCTCTCCCAGGAAGAACTCTCTCAGACTGTGCACTAAGCACCTCCTCCTGCACTGATATAACACTAGGAGGGAAAAGACCAGAGCAGGGAAGCTGCCTCTAGTGCTTGGAATGGAGACAGACCACAGAGTGATCTACTGTCTAACACCCCCTCTCGCTCAAGGCTTTCTCCTGTTACGTACATTTGTATAACACTTTATCAAGACATTTCTCAAAGTTTTCCTGTACCCGAAAGCACATTAATAAAACATGGTAAGCAAACAGTAAAACAAATCAACATTTCTCAAAAGTATTCCAGTCCACATTTTGTCATGAACTTGTTCAGCAAGTGTGATGACAGTCCCTTTCTCAACATATCAGCAGCACTGCTCTCGCTTGCTATGTAATCCGTATTGTCAGACTTGTTTTCCACTAACTCACGGATAAAGTGATATCTAATGGCAATGTGTCAGGACCATCCATAATGCTTGGTGCTGGAAGACAAAGCAATTTCTCCCTTTTTATCACACGCAATATTGATAGTCTCACTGTGGTAAAGAAGGCTAAGCTCACATAAAGTCTCCTTTATCCATAAAAGCTTCTTTTGCAGTTTCTGTAAGTGCCATGTACGCCACCTCAGTGGTGGATAGGGCAACAGTGGGTTTCTTTATGCTTGCCCAGCTGATAGCTACGCCTTCCAAAACAAACAAGTAACCCGTATAGGAATGACGGTCACCCTCATCTGATCCACAATCCGGATCACAGAAAACTTCCAAAGTTGTACCTTTTGACTTTGTAAACATCAGCTTTAATGAACTTGTACCTTTTAAGTACCTTAAGATTCTTTTGACTGCAATCCAGTGTTGCCTCCCAGAAGTAATTGCAAACTGACTTGCCCGGCTCACTGCATGTGTGATGTTGGGGCGAGTCCCAATACTTGCATACATTTAGCTACCAACAGAATTTTGATAAGGAACCTCTCTCATTTCCTCTATCTCCTCCTGGCTGGTTGGTGACATGGCCTTTACCATCTTTATGCTTTTGTCAATAGGAGCGCTCACTGGTTTTGCATCAGTCATTCCATACTTGCAAAGTATTGCTTCAATATATGTCTGTTTATCAATTGCAACGGGTGGTCTTCAGGTTGCCGACTGTCGGGATCCCGGCGCACAGTATACCAGCGCCGGAATCCCAACAGCCGGCATACCGACAGTTTTTCTCCCTCCTGGGGGTCCATGACCCCCCCAGAGGGAGAATAAATAGCGCGGCGCGCCCACAAGGGGCTCATTTGCGCTCGCCACGCTGTCGGTATGCCGGCAGTCAGGCTTCCAGCGCCAGTATGCTGGTCGCCGGGAGCCTGGCCGCCGGCATACCATACCACACCCATTGTAACAGTCCCATCTTTCAGGTTTTGTACAATTCTCATGCCTAATAAATGATTTGCAGGCCTAGATCCTTTAGCTTTAATCTTTGTTTCAGCTGCTGTTTTACATCAGTAATGTGCTCTCTGGACCTGCTAGCAATAGATCATCCACATACACAACTATGATTAACCGCTTTTCTTCTATAGTTTTGTGATATAAGCAGTGATCAGTCTCTGACCTAACAAAATTCATCTTTAGCAGCACAGCATCCAGCTTAACAGACCAACAATTATTACTTTGCTTTAGGACGTACAAAGATTTCTGAAAGAGGCAAACTTTTCCCCCTTGGAACATATTCTCATCATAATGTTCAGGTGGTTCCATATAAATCTCCTTAATTAACTCTCCATTTAGGAATGCAGAATCAACTTCTAACTGGTATAACAATAAATCATGAAGTGTAGCAATGTCAATAACTAACCTCAAGGTACTGTATCTTGCAACAGGCAAAAAGATCTCTCCGTAGTCGATCCCGGATTTTTGTGTGTATCCTTTAGTAACAAGGCGGCCTTTATAACGAAAAGTTATACCAAGGTATAGTTGGGCGCTAGAGACGTGGGATGCTTTACTTAGCAGCTGCTTCAAACAACGTGGGAAGTCACTCCCACAATAGACATAAAAACAACAATAAAGTAGAAGCTGCGCTGTAGTACAATATTAAAATGAACAATGTCAAAGAGCAAATAGAAATTCTCTAATTGAGCAATTTAATGAAAAGTAATATAAAAAGACATACGTCACATATATATATTAAAAAAGTATGAATTCATACACTGGGTTGTAATAAGATTACCCTTCATAAACATCTGGAACTGGAAGATGTTACTACTGGAGTAGTCTGTTCCTGTTGTGACCCCAGTGTCAGTTGCACTGATCCAAAAAGCAATGTCCCATATGCAAAATTAGAGTCCAGTAGGAGTTGGTAGCAGTTCACCGTTAGAGGAATGTTAGCTCCAATAGTCCTTTTGGGGTTTATATTACTTTTTATTAAATTGCTCAATTAGAGAATTTCTATTTGCTCTTTGACATTGTTCATTTTAATACTGTACTACAGCGCAGCCTCTACTTTATTGTTGTTTTTAGGCCTTTATAACGAGCAATAGTCCCATCCACATTCAGCTTTCTGCAAAAGACCCACTTGTTTTTAATTGTCTTACGGATACTTGGCCTGTCAACTACACTCGATGTACTGTTATCATCCAGAGCTGACAGTTCTGTATTTATTGCTGACTTCCATTCTTTCCCGTCACTACTTGGTTTTGCTTCCTGTATATTTTGGGGTTCACAGTAAGCTATATTTGCATATTTCTCACTGTATCTTTTGGATGGAACACCTTTTTTTGTTCTCATGGAACTTCTGTTTCCTGATTGGGTGTCCGCATTAACACTTTCAGGTTCAGACATGCTTTATGCTGCCTGTATATCCAGCAATACATACAGTATTGTTGCTGTGATTCTTGCTCTACTGTTCCAGTGATTGGTGCTGTCTCATCTCTAGACTTTAGAAGATGTTTGTTTGTAATGTACCAAAGCCTGTATCCTTTGTTTTCTTCACAGTATCCTAGCATCAGAGCCAGCCCTAGGCATAGACAAACTAGGCAAATGCCTAGGGCATTTGGTATGCATAGGGGCACAAGCAGCTTCTGCTGATTAAAATAATATGCAGCATGCCTACAATATATTATGTGTGTGACTGTGGCTGTATTTGCATATGAAATGCTACGTTACAGTGTATTTCTGGAAATCACTGAAACATAGCATTTCGTATGCAGATACAGTCTCAGTCACACACAGAATATAGGAATGCCGAATATCATAATTTAATCAGCAGAAGCTGCTTGTGCATCCTAGCCACATAGTAATGCAAATAAGATTCATTTTCATCAAAAAAAGTTGCCCAACATTAGAGCTGCCAGCTGACTCACGCCAGGCACCTCCTGCTGCATGGCGTATTGAAGCAAGATGTATGAGGACACATCTGTATCCAAGCAGAGGCAGAGGTCACAGTGTTAGCGGCCATGTGAGTGCTGTGTGCGGGTGGGTTGATTGTACAATACTGTGCAGCATATGTGTAAGGAGCATTATGTGTATCATGTGTATAAATGCATTAATAATGTGCAGCAAATGTGTAAGGTGCACTCTGTGTGTCATTATGTGTATAAGTGCACTAATAATGTGTGTCATATGTGAAATGGACATTATATGTGTAATTTTGTGTATAAGGGCATTAATAATGTGCGGCAAATATGTAAGGGACATTATGTTTATAAGAGCATTAATAAAGGTTGGCATAGTTTGTAAGGCGCATTATGTTTTTAAGGATATTAATAATGTGTTTTATATGTGTAAGGGGCATTATTGTGTGATATTATGTGTATAAAGGCATTACTAATGTGTGGCTTTATGTGTATAAGGTGATTGGAATGGGCACTACTGTGTGGTCTAATGTGAATAAAGAGCAATATGGTGTGGTGTAATGTGAATAAGGGGCACTACTGTGGAGAGTAACGTTTATAAGGTAAAGTGGTACTACTGTGTGATGTAATGTGAATTAGGGACACTACTGCATGATAAAATGTGAATAAAGTTGCACTACTGTGTGCCGTAATTTGAATTGGGGGTACTTTTGTGTGGCTATGCCCTTTTCCAGCAAGAACACACCCCTTTTTGGGCTGTGCTCTCAATGTGCGCACTGTTCCTATTTAAAATATAGGGGGTAGGAACACAAAAATGAGGAATGCTATGGGTGTTGATGGTTCTGGGAAAGGAGTGCAGAGTCAGAGTCAGAACTAGCGGTGTTGCTAGGGGGCACCAGCCAAAACCTTGCTTAGGGTATCATATTGGCTAGGGCTGGCTCTGCCTAGCATAATACATTCCACTGTCTTTGGATCTAATTAACGTCTTTGCATCTTAGGTATATGTGCATAAGCTTTACAGCCGAAGACACGGAGATGACTGACAGCTGGCTTTGTCTTGGACCACGCCTCCAGTGGTGTTTTACCTTTCACGGCTACTGTGAGCGCTCAGTTTTTAAGATATACTATAGTAGACACTGCTTCCGCCCAAAAGCTTTTCTCCAGGCCTGCATCACTCAAAATAGTCCATGCTCTCTCAACAATTGTACGATTTGCGTGCTCACTCACACTGTTTTGTTCTAGCATGTAAGCAATTGTTAGTTGATGCTATATGCCAGATTTTTTTTAGGAACTGTGCTAAAACTCTGTTGTCATACTTTCCGCCATTGTCGGATCTCAAGACTTTTAATTTTAGACCATTCTGAGTTTCCACCAGGCTCTTGTATTCCACAATTTTATTGACAACTTCCCTTTTAGTTTTCATGAAATACACATGTGTCTTCCTTGTGGCACCATCAATAAATGTTATAAAATACCTGTAGACACTCATTGATTCCATCTGTATTGGACCACATACGTCAGTATGCACTAGGGCTAGTGGTATTTCCGCTTTACTAGTAAACTTAGGAAATGGGGTGCAAGTCTGCTTCCCTTTTATACAACTCTCACACACAGGTCTCTCAGTATTACAGTGATTCCAGTTGTCATTCCATAGAGTAGTTTTTGGACATTGTCATATTCCAGATGACCTAGGTGCCTGTGCAACAGCTCCATCAACTAATTTGAATCAGAGGCTGCCATTGCAGAACACTGCACAGTGTCTAGGACAGAGGTTCTCAAACTCGGTCCTCGGGGGCACACACAGTGCATGTTTTGCAGGTAACCCAGCAGGTGCACAGGTGTATTAATTACTCACTGACACATTTTAAAAGGTCCACAGGTGGAGCTAATTATTTCACTTGCGATTCTGTGAGGAGACCTGCAAAACATGCACTGTGTGTGCCCCCGAGGACCGAGTTTGAGAACCTCTGGTCTAGGACATACATTTAGTTGCACCAGGTTGCTTACTCATTTTGCACCATACATTTGCCCATTGCAAACTGGACTCTGTATCCCTTTTTCTCTAGGATGCATATAGCAATGAGATTGTTTCCCAATTCTGGCAAGAACAAGACGTCTTGGATGTCCGTAATAACTGTTTCACCTTTAATTCTCAGACTCACTGTGATTGTCCCAAATTTTGAAGCAGTGAGGACTTTTGGGGTAATTCAGACCTGATCATAGCAACAAATTTGTTAGCAGTTGGGCAAAACCATGTGCACTGCAGGTGTGGCAGATATAACATTTGCAGAGAGAGTTAGAATTGTGTGGGTTATTTTGTTTCTGTGCAGGGTAAATAATGGCTGCTTTATTTTTACACTGCAATTTAGATTTCAGTTTGAACACACCCCACCCAAATCTAACTCTCTCTGCACATGTTATATCTGCCCCCACCCCGTACAGTGCACATGGTTTTGCCCAACTGCTAACAAAATTGCTGCTACAATCAGGTCTGAATTACCCCCTTTGTCTCCGATCCCTTTTACTGTAATGGGTTCACATGCTGTCAGTGAATTAAACCATTCCTGATTACAACTGAAATGCATTGTGGCCCTCGAGTCTATGTACCAGCAATCCTTCTTGTGACCATCTACTACATTCAATGCTGACTCATTTGGTTTGTCGCGCTTCTTCTGTGTACCACTGCAATTTCTCAGTCTGCAATTCGAGGTCCTGTGCCCCACCTTGTGACATATAAAGCACTTTAACTTGAGCTTTCTGGACTTAGGGGGTAATTCCAAGTTGATCGCACCAGGAAATTTTTTAGCAGTTGGGCAAAACCATGTGCACTGCAGGGGGGGCAGATATAACATGTGCAGAGAGAGATAGATTTGGGTGTGGTGTGTTCAATCTGCAATCTAAATTGCAGTGTAAAAATAAAGCAGACAGTATTTACCCTGCACAGAAACAAAATAACCCACCCAAATCTAACTCTCCATGCACATGTTATATTTGCCTCCCCTGCAGTGCACATGGTTTTGCCCAACTGCTAAAAAAAATTCCTGCTGCGATCAACTTGGAATTACCCCCTTAGTACCTTTTGGGAATAAGGCATAACCCTCAGCATGTGTCTCGACAGGAATACATTCTTGGAATTGCAGCAGCTTGGCTTTTACAATTTATGTTGTCAGCTTGGTATCGTTATACTCCAAAGCTACTACTAGGAAATTGAATTCCGGCATCAGATTTTGTTACATTGCCACCGCCACTTCCTTGTCATCCACCTGTGCCCCCACAGATGCTAACTGCTGAGCTATTGACAGTATTTTATAAATATAATCATTTATGTCCTTACAGGCACTTAACTTTGTCCCATACAGCATATGCCTCAAGTTTATTCTTCTCATCAGACCTTTGTCCTCATACACCATTTGCAGAGCTGCCCACATGTCTTTGGCTGACACTTTCCCGCTAATAATGGAGTAGACGTGTTGTTCCACAGCCAAGCCTATCGTCCCGATCGATCTATTCACTCCAGCAGGTTTTGGGTCTGCTCCTGGCTCAATTGTGACTTTCCACAACTTTTCCCACTTAAGCTGCATCTCCATGGCGAATTTTCACATTGTGTAATTCTCTGAGCCTTTTAACTTTGTAAAGCTTATGCTGTCCCTGTACTGTACATTCTTCTATATATTTAATAAAAGTACTCCTTCTTAATAAGCTGCACTTTCATTTCTTATGTACCTCTGTTTTTAGAATGCCTTTCCGACTTGGGGTCCTGGGCCCACAACCTCTTGGTAGAGTGTTGCGGTGTCGGATAGGGATATTAGTCCACACAATGGCACTTAACCAGGATGATTGGTTTATTAAGATAACAGAGATAACATCTTGTAGTATATAGAAGATGTTCTGCAGCAGCAGGAACTCACAGTATACATGTGAAGCAGTACAGCAGTAGCACAGCATCATAGTATACACAGGATCTGGCTGTATACACACAGGGTGCTGCTGCAGGGTAGACAAGGTCACACACTGAGGAGAGCAGAAAGTGCAGCTGTCTCTCCCAGGAAGAACTATCTCAGACTGAGCACTAAGCACCTCCTCCTGAACTGAGCTAACACTAGGACAGAAAACACTGCTGGGAATGGAGACAGACCACAGAGTGATCCACTGTATAACTCCCGGCACCTCCGTCCTGGACTTGCTTCCAGCGCCTACGTCCCACCTCCAGCTCCTCCGTCCCGTCACATCTCGATCGCGGCCTCCATCACAGCTCAGCATGTCTCTCCTCGTCACCACAGATCCTCCTCCAATTGCTAGAAGTTAATTTAAAAACATGCAACATATCCAAGCAACTAATGACAGGCTGCAGAACAATAGGAGAGAATTATTATTTGATAATAATTAAAATATGATTATAACATATGAAGATTGTATAAAGATTAAATGATTTGATGATATGATTATATGATTTGAAGATTTTATGAAGATTATATGATTTGGTAAAACTACTCTATATGTAGAGAAGCTGCAGGAAATGGGACCTACAGTATATGCCTGGATGGGAAGCTGTTGATGGATAGTCTTGTAAGATACAGAACTATGTTTCTCCACCATTCTTTTGATGACTACTGTATCAGATTGAGTCATGGTACAGCTCTCAATGTACAGTATGTGAGCAATTCTTTTAAGCATGAACAGATGTCATGTTTAATTGTGGTGCGTTCATCAGCACCAGTAAGTCTCTTGAAAAAGGTAATTTTTTTTCCAGGCAGCAGCATTTAAAGAAGAAGCTGAAACAGGAGATTTCATGTGACACTTTAGATGACAGTTTTCTGGCAACGCGCTCTTTAGGGTAAATGTAATATGGTGCGAGAATCTGGTGGTGTTGGAAATTTGTGCCTTACAAATGATTTTTGCTTTAAAAATATGGGCATTCTCACATAAACTCTAGCACCTCCGGCTTCTCGCATCCTACTACATTTAGTCCTTTGTGTCTGTGTCAGTTGGGAAAAAAGTTGCATAGGACTTAAACATAAAATAAAGCATTTTCTGCTAAAATGTACTGATCTGGTGAAATTACAAAACTTGATCCATAATTTTAACATATTTAGTTGAATCACTTTTTCATCTCCTCCTTCAGCTTCTCTAGCTGCTTTTCCAGGATATGTGTGACTCAGGCTGGCAGGGTCTAAACAAATTTCATAGGTAAGGAGTTCAAATGGTTTCAGCAGCTTGCATAAAACAGAACACTCTCCAGTGTGCTGCAATAAGGCAACATGCTGATCTCCTTTTGTCATTGCTTGATGTGCATATCTTGTAGCTTGTTGATGTTCTTCCAGTCTCTAAAGCATATAAAATGTGGAATTCCACCTGGTTTCACCTCTTGATTCAGTTGGTGGAATGGTGAATTCAACTGTTTTTACAGCTGCTTTCTTGTTCTTCGTGCTGTTGCTGAATAGCAAAAATGCCCAGAAATTTTACGGGCCATAGCCAGCACCTTCATCATGTGCCTGCCATTTTTTAAGAAATTGTAAAAGACCAAGTAGATTGTGTGTACAAAACATGACATTTTGATGCCAGGTAGAGCCTCTCTACATTATGCCTGGTAGAGCCCCTTACACCTCATTCCTCCTCATCAGAATACAGTGTTGTGTCCATGTCAGGAGAGAGGGTGGGAGAGACTGACTTACATTATTTACTGCTGCTTAGTAATTCAGCATCAGTGTCCTCTTCTCCCTCCCACCCAAACGCTGCAGCTCCTTACAGCATAGTGCAATGTTGGTGGGCTGGGGGCGGACACAGAAGGGGAAACCCGGTGGGGCAGGGCGTGATGACAGACAGGAAGCAGAGCTACATCACTGCCGATTGCTTTGCTACCTATGTTAGAAGCAGCTGGGCAATGCAGCTAGCCAGCACTTAGTGGCAGATGGACAATAATAGTGCGGCGGCATGGCAGTGCGAGTGTTGCCAGCGGTTCTGTACCCACACTGCACTGCTGGCACAGCCCTAGTTATGGCCATGTGTGTGTGTATATATATATATATATATATATATATGTATAACATTTTGCATATTTCGTTAAATTCCGTCATTTTGAATGCACTCATTACAGATGTAATATGGAGAGGTGCTTAGAAAGTTAATGTCCCTAACTGTACTTACTTTTTTCTACATATGGACTATACAGGTACGTCTTGAAAATTTTTGACAGGATCTAGGTGAAAATAAATCCACGTAGAAGAGGTGACTTTTATGTACATTTGCCCAGGCATGGCAATGTGCTTATCTGAAATTAAATGTTGTCACTTATAGCTGACATTGACACACACAATATAATTTTCTTGAATTATATCATTAGAGCCAGACACAGAATTACCCCCTCACCCTGTTGAACTTTCAAAGTAGAATCCTCCAACACTATGTATAAACCATTTCCATAATTCTACTAGTTCTCATCCTCACATTTACAGAGGGTTCAGAAATGTTGGAAGGAGCCTTCTCCACATTTAGTGTCAGACTCACACATAGCACTCGTGGGATTTGTGAAGTTAGTGAACACAGTTTATTAGCCTTAAGATTCTTTTTGTGAACTGATTTGCCTCTTTTAAAGGTGACACATCTACTCTCAGGGTGAGAAGGTGGTGCATGGGAGGTTTCAGAAGATTCCTGACTGTTTGACCCTGGCATTCAACATAGACTGTTTAGTGCAGGAAAGAGCAGCAGCAGGACCACCAGTCACACACATAAAAGCCATGCTTTTGAGGCTTCCTTTCACACTGCATGTGGTGTATTTACTCTTTAAGACTGTGAAATACTGTTTAGATTTGAGGTGCCCTCTACACCTTCATTCCCATAGACCTCCTGTAGTACTACAGATGTTGAAGAAGTACTAAAAGATGGCAGCACTATTAATGGTTGGCCCTGATCATCTGATCCATGATTAGTTTTTATTTTATATAGCAGGACAGTACTACTGCTGCTGTAGTTGAACTGCCACCACACCAAGTGAATGTACAATGAGATAGGGAAATGAGGGAGAGGTACCTTTAACAATGCCGTTTTATTAAAAGACAGGAGATTTTTGTTGACAGCAGTAAAAAAAATATCTTTTCTGACACCAATTATTTCTGGGTTGCAGCTGATGGGTACATGCACACAACCAGGGCCGTAACTAAGTGTGTGTGGAGTGTGCTCCGCACACAGTGCTGCAGGGTAAGGGGGAGGGGGGGGGGGAGCTGTAGGCAGCAGTTGTCAATTATAACTTATCTAATTACTTTCACTTGCAGCTTCCTCCCATTTTGAAGCCCAGCATCTCCTGTCCGCCCCTGTCTCCTACCCTCACCACTTTTGTCACTAATACCTCTACAGCATTCATGGATGTGACTTGAGAGTTCCTTGTTGTTCAGTCGCACTGTCCTTTATTACATTTCAGGATGCTGAAGGGCCCAGGATACAAACTGGTTGCCTATGACATTGCAGTAAGACACTCTATTCATTGATCTATCTGCCCTTGCACAGAAAGCTAGAGAACTCCAAGCTAAAGAGTTTTAAGAATTTGAAGCTTACCTTGTACTTAGTAAAGGGGTATTTAGTGATGCAACTGGGAGTGGATGTGGGGCTGCACACTGCATGGATCGGCTCTCTTTTATATATTATGTGTGTATGTGTATATATATATATATATATATATATATATACACTGTGTGTGTGTGTATATATATATATATAAATATATATATATATATATATATATATATATATATATTATAAGGGCACGGTCGTGCCCTTATATTAAGGCTGAATCGAACAAACGGAATTCTCCCATAGGGAACTTCTGAGATGGGGGCATGGTGTTTGAGGGGCTACACCTCAAAACTGATTGGACGTACTGAGCTGAAATTTGGCATGGGAGCGTAGAATCGTCACCTGCTGCTGCATGCCAAATTTCAGGGCAAAATAATAAAAAATGAGGAATTGGGAGTAACCTAAAGTTCCAACTGTCAGTTTTTTTCTGCCACTCCCTCAGTGGCTTTTTGACATGGTTTTCCTATAGAGTGAATGAGGAGATTTTTGGGAAGGCATAACTCAGGATAGAGGACGAATTAAGACTTGGGGTTTGTTTTATTAGATAGAGTATGTCCCAGTGTAGTGCCTTTTGGGGTTGTGGTTTTTGAGAAAGTTATAGGTTTTTTTTAATTAAGTAAAATATGCCCCATTATAAAGATAGGGCTTTTCAATTTGTTGCGGCTGCGCAGTGGCCGCCAGCAGGGGGTGTACAAACAGTAGCTTCAAATGGGTGTACAAATATGGCTGACATCTGCACAGAAGCGGACATCGGATCTGCGATCCTCCTCGCAGCCAGAACACTCTGCCGGTCCCCTCCTTAAATTGACGCTTGGCCAGCAATAAGGTATCCGGGGGGAGGGGGGAAAGGGGCAGTAAGTGAGCGGCGCGGGTGGCTCATTTATACACCGGGCGCCCTGTGCGGCGGTGTAATATTGCCCCCCGCCCCCGCCGCCGCGTGTGCTGACCTGGGAGGGGAATGCTGGCACAGGAGTGCAGACTACCTCTCTGGCTAATGGGTGATGAGAGGTATCTGCAGTGCATGAGCGGCTCCCCGGCCCTGCTGCTAGTACGGTGTGAGTGCGGCCAGGCAGAGGTGTCAGTGTGGAATCGCCAGCGAGTCACCCAGCGACCCGTCAGAGCAGCGGAGGAGGGATGCGGCGTCATACACCCAGCAGCAGCATCTCCGTCCTCACAGCCGCTGCCCGGACACCGCACACACAGCTGCTGCCCGCTCCTTGCTGCTGGACACTATTGGGGAGGGCCTGGCATGTGCCAGCGGCGGCTGCCCGGGGATATATACTGTGCACCGGTCCCTGGGCTGGGAGTCTCTGTGCTGCACTTGCACAGTGTGAGGAGGACACAGAGGGAAGGGGGTTTTATATCCACACACACAGGAGACACGCTGAACCGCACCATCAGGAGGATCCCACCACCACAGTCCAGAGAAGCCTGTGTGTGTGTGTGTCCGTGTACCCTCCCCCTTCACCTCCTCCCCCCCCCTCCTCTCCCCCCTCCCTGCTGTTTGTCCGGCCTCCCTCCCCTCCCCTCCCCTGCTGTGTGTCCGGCCACCCCCCCCCCCGCCCGCCCCTGCTGTGTGTCCGCCCCCCCCCCCCCGCCCGCCCCTGCTGTGTGTCCGGCCACCCCCCCCCCCCTCCTCCCCTGCTGTGTGTCCGGTCACCCTCCCCTCCCCTGCTGTGTGTCCGGCCACCCCCCCCCGCCCCTGCTGTGTGTCCGGCCACCCCCCACTTCTCCCCTGCTGTGTGTCCGGCCACCCCCCCTCCTCCCGCTGTGTCCGGCCACCCCCTACCACCTTCCCTCCCTGCCGTGTGTCCGGTCACCCTCCCCTCCCTGCCGTGTGTCCGGTCACCCTCCCCTCCCTGCTGTGTGTCCGGCCGCCCTCCCCTCCACTGCTGTGTGTCCGGCCACCCTCCCCTGCTGTGTGTCCGGCCACCCCCCCCTCCTCCCCTGCTGTGTGTCCGGCCACCCCCCCCTCCTCCCCTGCTGTGTGTCCGGCCACCCACCCTCCTCCCCTGCTGTGTGTCCGGCCACCCCCCCCCTCCTCCCCTGCTGTGTGTCCGGCCACCCCCCCCCCTCCTCCCCTGCTGTGTGTCCAGCCACCCCCCCCCCCCCTCCTCCCCTGCTGTGTGTCCGGCCACCCCCCACTCCTCCCCTGCTGTGTGTCCGGCCACCCTCCCCCGCCCCTGCTGTGTGTCCGGCCACCCCCCCTCCTCCCCTGCTGTGTGTCCGGCCACACCCCCCCCCCTCCTCCCGCTGTGTCCGGCCACCCCCTACCACCTTCCCTCCCTGCCGTGTGTCCGGTCACCCTCCCCTCCCTGCCGTGTGTCCGGTCGCCCTCCCCTCCCTGCCGTGTGTCCGGCCGCCCTCCCCTCCACTGCTGTGTGTCCGGCCGCCCTCCCCTCCACTGCTGTGTGTCCGGCCGCCCTCCCCTCCACTGCTGTGTGTCCGGCCACCCCCCCTCCTCCCGCTGTGTCCGGCCACCCCCTACCACCTTCCCTCCCTGCCGTGTGTCCGGTCACCCTCCCCTCCCTGCTGTGTGTCCGGCCGCCCTCCCCTGCTGTGTGTCCAGCCACCCCCCCCCTCCTCCTCCTCCCTGCTGTGTGTCCGGCCGCCCCCCCCCCCTTCCCTCCCTGCTGTGTGTCCGGCCACCCCCCCTCCCTGCTGTGTGTCCTGCCACCCCGCCCCCCAGACACGCCTGACGCACACGCATATGCAGCGCCTGACACACACGCAGCACCTGACACACACACACACAGACGCAGCACCTGACACTCACACGGACCTGACACACACGCACACACACGCAGCGCCTGACACACACACACAGACACGCAGCGCATTTGACACACACTGACACGCAGCGCATTTGACACACACAGACACGCAGCGCATTTGACACACACAGACACGCAGCGCATTTGACACACACAGACACACAGCGCATTTGACACACACACACACACGCAGCACCTGACACACGCACACGCACACCTGACAGACGCACTCACACGCTGCACCTGACAATCACACACGCAGCACCTGACACACACGCAGACACGCAGCACCTGACACGCACACACACAGCACCTGACACGCACACACGCAGCACCTGACACACACGCAGCACCTGGCACACACGCAGCACCTGGCACACGCAGCGCCTGACACGCGCAGACACGCAGCGCCTGACACGCGCAGACACGCGCAGACACGCAGCGCCTGACACGCGCAGACACGCAGCGCCTGACACGCGCAGACACGCAGCGCCTGACACGCGCAGACACGCAGCGCCTGACACGCGCAGACACGCAGCGCCTGACACGCGCAGACACGCAGCGCCTGACACGCGCAGACACGCAGCGCCTGACACGCGCAGACACGCAGCGCCTGACACGCGCAGACACGCAGCACCTGACACGCGCAGACACGCAGCACCTGACACACACACACAGACATGCAGCACCTGACACACACATGCAGCACCTGACAGACACACACACACAGACATGCAGCACCTGACACACCCACACACAGACATGCAGCACCTGACACACCCACACATATACAGACATGCAGCACCTGACACACCCACACACATACAGACATGCAGCAACTGACACACACACACACACACACACACACACACAGACATGCAGCACCTGACACACCCACACACATACAGACATGCAGCACCTGACACACCCACACACATACAGACATGCAGCAACTGACACACCCACACACATACAGACATGCAGCAACTGACACACCCACACACATACAGACATGCAGCAACTGACACACCCACACACATACAGACATGCAGCAACTGACACACACACATACAGATATGCAGCACCTGACACACACACACACACACACACACACACACACACACACACAGCACCTGTCACACAAATATACATGTGGCATTTAACGCACACACGCACAGCACCTGACACACAATCATATACACTCAGAGCATCTAACACACACATACACACGCAGCACCTGCCACTCACACATATATACAGATGCAGCACCTGCCACTCCCACATACATGAACAGCACCTAACACACACATATATACATGCAGCACCTGACACACACATACACGCGCAGCACCTGACAGTCACACACATACAGATGCGACACCTGACACAAACACATACACGCTCAACACCTGACACCCACGTGGCAGCTGACGCATACAAATGCAGCACCTGAGATACACACATATACACGTGCAGCACCTGAGACACACACATACACGTACAGCACCTGACATACACACACACATGTATGTACAGGCGCGGCTCCAGGCACACACATACATACATACGTACGTACGTACACACACGGCACTTGACACACACACACACACACACACACACACACGTACACGCGCGGCACCTGACACACACACGTACGTACACGTGTGGCACCTGACACACACACACACGTATGCACACGTGTGGCTCCTGACACACACACACACGCATGGCTCCTGACACACACACATGTACTTACATGCGCGGCTCCTGACAACCACACGCATGTACACGCGCGGCACCTGACACATACACGCGTGTACGTACACACATGCACAGCACCTGACATACACACATGTAGGTACGTGCCACCTGACACACACACGTACACGCACGACACTTGACACACACGTACGTGCACGCACGGCACTGACACGTACGTACGTACGTACGTACGTACGTACGCGCACGGCACCTGACACACACGTACATACTAGTGATGAGTGGGTTCGGTTCGTCAGAATCCGAACCCCCGAACTTCACCCATTTTACAAGGGTATGAGGCAGGTTCGAACCTTCCCGCCTTGCTCGGCTAACCCGAGCGCGCCCTAACGTCATCATCCCGCTGTCGGATTCTCGCGAGATTCGGATGTCTGCATTCGTGGAAAGGGGTCCTATGTGTAAACATGGGACCCCTTTCAGTCCGTGTGGTCCGGGTGTTCGGTTTGTTGTTTTGCCAAGTACGTGGATTTAATCTGGAACCTGGATCAGGTGAGTATAATTATCTTTTATTTTCAGGTACCTGTGGATTCTACTTGGAGAAGAGGACCGACTGCTTCGTGTCAACATAGGTAAGTATGTGTGTGTCGGCAGGTGTGAAATAAAGTTTTACTTTCACGGTGTCTGTGTCCTGTTTTTATTTGGGTATTTTTCCCCCAGTAGAACTACAGGTACCAGCGGGCCCGTTTTTCTCCTGCATGCTGGTACTTGTGGTTCTCCAAGTACCAGCTTGCGGGGGAGGCTTGCTGGGACTTGTAGTACTACTGGAAAAAACAATATTCTTTCAATTTTCTCAAGGCTATCAGCCTCCCATCCGCAGCCCTTGGATGGGGGGGGACAGCCTCGGGCTTCACCCCTGGCCCTTGGGTGGCTGGGGGGGGACCCCTTGATTGAAGGGGTCCCCACTCCCCCAGGGTACCCCGGCCAGGGGTGACTAGTTGGATATTTAATGCCACGGCAGCAGGGCACTGTATAAAAGTGACCCCCGGCTGTGGCATTATCTGTCCAGCTAGTGGAGCCCGATGCCGGTGTAAAAAATACGGGGGACCCCTACTCTTTTTGTCCCCCGTATTTTTTTGCACCAGCACCAGGCGCAGAGCCCGGTGCTGGTTTTAAAAATACGGGGGATCCCCTGTCCGTTTTTCCCCCGGATTTTTAGAACCAGGAGCGGCTCGAAGAGCCCGAGGCTGGTTATGCTTTGGAGGGGGGACACCACGCAATTTTTTTTCCGTTTTTTTCACATTCCATTTAAAAAAAAGAAAAAAATAATAATCTTTTAAAAAATATATAAATAATACTTGTGCCTCCAAAAAAGACAAACCAAGTACCTAATCCAGGCATTCCCAACCGCGGTCCTCAAGGCACACCAACAGTGCAGGTTTTAGTGATATCCAGGCTGCAGCACAGATGGTTAAATCAAAATAACTGAGCTACTAATTAAGTCACCTGTGCTGAAGCCTGGATATCACTAAAACCTGCACTGTTAGTGTGCCTTGAGGGCCGCGGTTGGGAATGCCTGACCTAATCCCTTCTAATATAAATAGATATGCTATTACCAAAAAAAAAAAAACAGCAAAAAAACAACATGTTTTTAAATTTTTTTATTAGATTCCGCCAGCAAAGTGTGGTGGATTGAAAATGACGAATTTACTGTTTAAAAGCACTGTTGTCGAATTTACAAACTTCAATTGAATATACTTTTGTCGAATTGCCGCATTTGTACCATTGCAGAAAAGTAGAATTTGTCAAATGTCGAATTTTAAAAAAAATAGAATTTTGAAAGCCTGTAAGAATAGGCCCCGCCCCCTTCTTCACATCAGCCGTCCCCTTCTACCCCTGTACCTTGCTCTCTCCCGTCTGTAGGACTAGGCCCCGCCCCCTTCTTACCCTCCAGTGACTGCTCTCTCCTGACAAGTGGACCAGGCCTGCCCCCTACACGCTGCTGGTGTCTTCATTGTTACTTGGTCTGGAGCTCCGCTGGGGAGAGAACTCACGTGAGCTCATTAAGAATGAGGAACTGGGATGTTTTAATTTTATTGTGAGTAGTGTAGTGTGGTGATGTAGTATGTTGTATGGGGGGTATAGTGTAATTATGAAGTGCAGCATATGGGAGGGCTATAGCATAGTGATGTAGTGTGGCATATGGGGGGTGGTAGCGCATAGGCGTGCGCACAGGCACTCCCTAATGTCCAGCACCGCTGCACGCCACGCTTGCTGTAGCACAGTGATCGCTGAGTGTGTGATCGGTGGAGCCTAGCCTGCAGCTCATTTCCGTACCTCCCACCACCGCTGCGCCCGCCCCCCCCCTGCCTGCTGCTAATACTATGCTGAGTGCATTCGTCGGCGGCCTCACTGGGGGGACTGGCGTCACCTTGCAATGTGACGTGGTGATGTCCGCCCATGCTCTCCTCCCGCCCACCTGTGCTTTCCTCCCGCTGCGGTCTCTCAGTCCTAGTGTGCAGCGGCCGCCACACCACTGGCAGTGTTCCTCTAGGAGGGACTGGGAGCCGCCAGCAGACACATTCTGCTGAGACTTACTTGTCAGTGCGGGTTCCGGATGGCAGGCGGCGGGTGGGAGGGAGGGCAGACGGGGAGCAGGTGTCACAAGGAGTGTGTGGGTAACTAATTCACAATACTTCCGCTCAACGTGGCACTGCTGGTCCTTCATTGTTATGCACACCAGTGCCAGCAGGAAAGTACTGGTGTCAGAACTGTTATGCACTCCAGTGTCTGCAGGAATGTACTGGTGTTTGAACTGTTATGCAAAACAGATGGACTCACAGACAAACTGGGGGATATGACATAACGTACACAGAAGGTGATAGGGTAACAAAATACACACAAAGTGAACAGAGAAGCCCAGAGGCTAAGGAACTGGGTATCTCCCTTGTATTAGAACTGCTAAGATGGAAAAAGCAAGATGTTGTGTTTTAATACGTAGAGTACCCGAAATGCTGTTGCTAAGGGCAACAGCAAAACCCTAAAGGGTTACCAACGGGTGTGGCAGTAAACTCCTTGGTCAGAGATGGAATGATAGACACAAGGAGAATCTCCACAATCCAAATTCTCACTTGCAGTGCACAGGTTTTAGCTTACTGCCACTAAACTGACCCCTGACACCTAGCACAGTGAGACAGGATTAGACAGGCAAGTCTTAGAATACAGCCGCAAACTTGCTAAGTTCACAGGGTAGTAACAGAACCCCAGCAAGCTAAACGACTGACTCCAGTCTTACTGCTAGGTCTGGATTGGCAGAGTGTAATACCAAATTCCCAGGCCTATTTGCAGTAAGCAACAAACAAATACAAAGCTACACAGTACTGGCTAACGTTCATGAACTGACTAACCAACAAAGATTCAGCAGCATCTGCTTACCCTGAAAAGAGGCCTTATAAAGCAGGTGCTGTCCACGCCCCACTCAGACCTCACAGACTGTGAGCACAAAAACCAGCACCGGATCCCCTGCCGTGCACAGAGCCTATAACCACTGCACAGCAAAAGACCCGAACCGGAGTATCAGCTGCGCTCAGGTTACTCCACTAGCACTTGTCTCCTGGTTGCCATGACGACGTGGCAGCACAGGGCAGGAGACCCTAACAGTACCCCCCCTCTGACGAGGGGTCAAAGAACCCCTACCACCGGGTTTATCGGGGAACTGCGAGAAGAAAGAGCGTATCAGTCTGGGGGCATGAAGATCACAACTGCGCACCCACGACCGCTCCTCCGGGCCATACCCCTTCCAGTGCACCAAAAATGACAGCCGACCCCGAACCACCTTGGAGTCAAGAATCCTTTCAACAACAAACTCCCTCTGGCCACGTATCAGAAGAGGGGAAGGTCTTCCACTGGTAGAAGGATTACTAATCGCCCGTTTTAAAAGGGAACAATGAAATGTTTTATTGATACCCAAAGAACGGGGCAGATCTAACTGAAATGCCACCGGATTGATAACCCTGGTGATCTTATAAGGGCCGATGAACCGGGGCCCTAACTTATGAGATGGCTGTCTCAACTTCAAATTCTTGGTAGACAACCAGACGAAGTCTCCTAATTTGAAGCTGCAGGGTCTTTTCCGCTTATCAAAAACCCTTTTGGTCACTAATGACACAGACACAAGGGCTTTCTTCACTTTCCGCCAAATACCTCTAAGGACCGAAACCACAGAGGAACCACCAGGCGTGGAGTCCACGGGGTCAAAAGAATTGGCCTTAGGATGATGCCCATACACACAAAGGGAGAGATCCCTGTAGCAGAGTGAGCCGCGTTGTTATAGGCAAACTCCGCCATGGACAGATGAGCAACCCAGTCAGTCTGACACTTGGAGACCTAACACCTGAGGAACTGCTCCAAGGACTGGTTCACCCTTTCAGTCTGCCCATTAGACTGCGGATGGTAGCCTGACGACAAGCTGACAGAAATCTGGAGATCGGAACAAAATGCCCTCCAGAATTTGGCCACAAACTGGGATCCGCGGTCAGAGACCACATCAAGTGGCAACCCGTGGAGACGCACAACATGCAGCATAAATAATTCAGACAGGCGTCTGGCCGATGGCAGCCCAACCAGTGGAACGAAGTGCGCCATCTTCGAAAACCTGTCAACGACAACCCAGATGGCTGTCATCCCCGAGGATTTGGGCAAGTCCACCACAAAATCCATTGAAATGTGGGTCCATGGCTTAGATGGGATAGAGAGTGGATGTAATGGGCCAACAGGAACCCCTCTAGGAGTCTTATTTCGGGCACAGATGTCACATGCCCGAACCCACTGATCCACATCCTTAGCCACCGAGGGCCACCACACCGCCCTAGATAGCAACTCCCGAGTTCTGGCAATACCCGGGTGACCTGCCGACTTCTTGGCATGGAATTCCAGGAACACTCGCTGTCTTAACCTAGGAGGCACAAACAAAAGACCTACCGGAAGGTCTGGAGGAGCCTTCTCCTGTGCTCTAAGGACTAATGATAAGAGGTCCTGGGTAATGCCCACTTTAATACATGATGGGGAAACAATGGGCAACGGCTCCTCGGTGGTCTCCTGGATTGGAGCAAAACTCCACGAGAGCGCATCAGCCTTGATGTTTTTTGACCCAGGGCGATATGTTATCAAAAAATTAAAGCGAGCAAAAAACAAAGCCCATCGTGCCTGCCTGGCATTGAGACGCTTCGCTGACTCTAAATATGCCAGATTCTTATGGTCAGTGAGAATTGAGACCACAAACTTATCCCCCTCAAGCCAGTGTCTCCACTCCTCGAGTGCATCCTTAATAGCCAACAATTCCCGGTTACCCACGTCATAATTCATCTCGGCAGGCGAAAATTTACGAGAAAAGTAAGCACAGGGATGAAGGCGATTATCAGACACTCCCATCTGAGAAAGCACTGCCCCAATACCCATCTCAGAGGCATCCACCTCCACCACAAAAGGACGCTCTGGATCTGGGTGTCGCAGCACCTTGGCCGAAACAAATGCCCTTTTGAGACGGGCAAAAGCCGCTTTAGCCTCACAAGACCAGTGAGCAACATCCGCCCCTTTCTTAGTGAGTGCCACCAAGGGCGCCACTATAGATGAAAATCCAGCGATAAATCGTCTATAAAAATTCGCAAAGCCCAGGAAACGCTGAAGCGCCTTCAAACTAGTGGGCTGCACCCAATCCAGGACTGCCTGTACCTTGGAACCCTCCATTTGGAAACCTTCTGGGGAGATAATATATCCTAGAAATGCGATTTGCTGAACTTCAAATTCGCACTTCTCCAGCTTTGCCCCAAGCCGGTGGTCTCTGAGTTTCTGGAGGACTAAGCGTACATGCTTCCGATGTTCCTCCAGGGAATGGGAGAAGATTAGGATGTCATCTAAGTATACAACTAAGAATCTATCCAAATATTCCCTGAGCACATCATTCATGAAATCCTGGAAGACTGCCGGGGCATTACAGAGCCCAAAAGGCATCACCAAATATTCATAATGCCCTGAGTGGGTATTAAAGGCAGTCTTCCATTCATCCCCCTCTCTTATTTGGATTAGATTGTACGCACCGCGTAGGTCAATCTTAGAAAAAATGGTGGCAGTACGAAGCTGGTCAAACAAGACCGAAATGAGAGGCAGTGGGTATGAGTTTTTAATCGTGATACGGTTCAATTCCCTGAAGTCGATGCAGGGTCGCAACGAACCGTCCTTTTTACCCACGAAGAAGAACCCCGACCCAACTGGAGACTGTGAAGGTCTGATAAATCCCTTAGCCAAGTTCTCCTGAATGTACTCTGCCATAGCCTGAGTCTCAGGACGTGACAGGGAGTACAACCTGCTCTTGGGAAGCTTAGCATTTGGCAACAAATCAATGGCACAGTCATAGGGGCGATGGGGAGGTAGTACCTCTGCAACTTTTTTGGAGAACACGTCCGCAAAATCTGCATACCACCCTGGCAATCCTGGCAAACTTAGCTGCGAGAGCCTGACTGGAAGGCTCAAGCAACTCCTGAAACAATCAGTACCCCAACTAAGAATCTCCCCAGAGACCCAGTCAAATTGAGGATTGTGGGCCCTTAACCAGGGTAACCCCAACACCAATGGGGCAAAAGTACAGACAGTCACATAAAAGGACAATTTTTCAGAGTGTGTGGCTCCAATAAACAAAGAAATCTGGCTAGTGCAAGAGGTAATTTTACCTTGGAATAATGGTTCCCCGTTTAACCCACAAATCTCAATTTCCGATGCCAAGGGTACTAAGGGAACAGAGTGTTTCAGGGCGAATTGGCGGTCCATAAAAACCCCGTCGGCCCCACTGTCCACAAAGGCCTCAGTCTTGACAGTTTGACCGAGGATCTTCAAGGTCACCGGAATGATAAAAGTCTTCTTGGGAAATTCTGACTTCTGGCCTGACAGGATATTTCCCATCACCCTCAGGCCCTGAAGTTTTCCGGCTTTTCTGGGCATGATACTACCACATGACCTTTATTCCCACAGTACAAACACAACCCCTGCTGTCTCCTCCGCGTCTTCTCACGCGAGGAGAGGCGGGTAGCCCCAATCTGCATAGGCTCCTCAGAAAATTCCTCAGAGTCTGAGGTTCCCTTGGGAAGGAAGGAAATCTCAGTCTCCCTTTCAAGCCTACGCTCTCTCAGCCGTCTATCCACCCGGATGGATAACTGCATGAGCTGATCCAAGCTATCAGGCAAGGGATATTGTACCAGTTGGTCCTTTATCTGGTTAGAAAGACCTCTTCGGTACTGGTGTCTCAGGGCTGGGTCATTCCACTGGGTATCATGGGCCAACCTCCGAAACTCCGTACAGTAAACCTCAACTGGCCTGCGCCCTTGCTTAAGGATCGAAATCTGAGCCTCGGCTGAGGCCGTCTTGTCAGGGTCATCATACAACATGCCCAGTGCCGTAAAAAAAGCATCAACACTTTTAAGCGACGGACAGTCAGGCTGCAACCCATATGCCCAGACCTGTGGGTCTCCTTGTAGCAAGGAAATCACTATGCCCACCCGCTGAATCTCCGACCCAGAAGACTGAGGCCTAAGCCGGAAGTATAGCTTGCAGCTCTCCTTGAAACAAAAGAACTGCGAGCGATCTCCAGAAAAACGATCCGGGAGATTTACTTTCGGCTCCTTAACCCCTGCAGGTGCTGCTGCTGCGGGAGCTCCACCAGCAGCCTGGGAGGTGTGCATTTTAATGGACAAATCATTAAATTGTCGAGTCAGGACCTGCACCTGATCGACCACCTGTTGCAACGTATTTTGAGGGGTATGCTCCATATTCCCACAAAATTTCAACAGGAGTATTAGGCTGCTGAATATGTTATGCACACCAGTGCCAGCAGGAAAGTACTGGTGTCAGAACTGTTATGCACTCCAGTGTCTGCAGGAATGTACTGGTGTTTGAACTGTTATGCAAAACAGATGGACTCACAGACAAACTGGGGGATATGACATAACGTACACAGAAGGTGATAGGGTAACAAAATACACACAAAGTGAACAGAGAAGCCCAGAGGCTAAGGAACTGGGTATCTCCCTTGTATTAGAACTGCTAAGATGGAAAAAGCAAGATGTTGTGTTTTAATACGTAGAGTACCCGAAATGCTGTTGCTAAGGGCAACAGCAAAACCCTAAAGGGTTACCAACGGGTGTGGCAGTAAACTCCTTGGTCAGAGATGGAATGATAGACACAAGGAGAATCTCCACAATCCAAATTCTCACTTGCAGTGCACAGGTTTTAGCTTACTGCCACTAAACTGACCCCTGACACCTAGCACAGTGAGACAGGATTAGACAGGCAAGTCTTAGAATACAGCCGCAAACTTGCTAAGTTCACAGGGTAGTAACAGAACCCCAGCAAGCTAAACGACTGACTCCAGTCTTACTGCTAGGTCTGGATTGGCAGAGTGTAATACCAAATTCCCAGGCCTATTTGCAGTAAGCAACAAACAAATACAAAGCTACACAGTACTGGCTAACGTTCATGAACTGACTAACCAACAAAGATTCAGCAGCATCTGCTTACCCTGAAAAGAGGCCTTATAAAGCAGGTGCTGTCCACGCCCCACTCAGACCTCACAGACTGTGAGCACAAAAACCAGCACCGGATCCCCTGCCGTGCACAGAGCCTATAACCACTGCACAGCAAAAGACCCGAACCGGAGTATCAGCTGCGCTCAGGTTACTCCACTAGCACTTGTCTCCCGGTTGCCATGACGACGTGGCAGCACAGGGCAGGAGACCCTAACATTCATCTCCCATGTCTCTTTACCAGGTGGCGGGCGGCCTGGAAATGAAGTGATGTGTTGTGCAGCAGTCAGTGTGAAGTGACTGTGAGTAACACTGGTGGTGCTGATGATGCTGCTGCAGAATCGGGAAGCAATTAATTCATAAATATAATGTACTCTATCAGTGTATTATACATACATAAACATGTACATACGTGTATTTGTGTATACATGTTTATACATGAGTGTGTGTGTGTGTGTGTGTGTATATATATATATATATATATATATATATATATGACTTGGGGTTTGTTTTATTAGATAGAGCATGTCCCAGTGAAGTGCCTTTTGGGGTTGTGGTTTTTCAGAAAGTTACAGGGTTTTTTTAATTAAGAGAAATATGCCCCATTACAGAGATGGGGCATTTCAATTTTTTGCGCCTGCGCAGTGGCCGCCAGCAGGGGGTGTACTACAGGGCCTTCACTTGAGAGCCGCAATATGGCCGCCTTCTCCCCGGTTATTCTGTAAATAGGAAAATAACCTCACAGGTTCACATAGGGCAGAGTTGCCACTACTAGTGCAGGGCTGTAACATACAGTACTAAGGAAAAGCCATATTCTAAAGCGGCACGGTGACCTCACCCCTCTCAGAGACACCAGGGCGCAGCACACTGTATGGGGTACACTTGGTACACACACCTGTTAGCTCAGGGCAGCACTATAGGACCCTCCTGTAATGCTGTGCTGGCGGCGTGTAGTGATCAGGGCACTGGGAGACTGGCTGGCTGGTCTCCGTCTCTGCTGCCTATAGAACTTCCACCTCTGTTATATATCAGGGCTGCTCTCCTGTGTGTTCTCTTCCTCTCCTACCTCACACTGGAACTGGCCGCCCAGAGAACGAGAGGGCAGCGGCTGACAGAGAGGGTGCAGCAATCTGTGTGGGCAGAGCCCTTCACAGCAAGGTGTCCTTATGCTGTGCCCCGTGTAGTCACTGTGATCAATAAAGACTCTCACCCTGGTATGCTCTCTATTTATTATTTATTTTTTTACACTGCGGCATGCTCGAGGGAAGGGAGCAGGCACCCCCCCACCCCACCGCCACTACTCCGCCAGCATCACTGCAGAGCCGGTCAGTGTTCCGTCGGCAATGAGCAGTAGGCAGCCACCAGCAACAACAGTCAGGAAGCTGTTACTCCCGGCAGCAGTAGCGTCAAGCTGCAATTCAGCCAGCGGCACGATGATCCGGGAGACAGTGGCAGCACAGGGAAGCAGTACCCCCTCCAATCGCAGCACCAACCAGGAGACTGAGGCAGCAACCTACCCCCGGCAGCAGCACCACCCTGATGATAGGTTAGATGCATTTTGGTGTCACAAGAAGGTGGCCGGAGTAGTGGCTGGCTGTGGTCACACCCCGGGGAAAAGTGATAGTGATTTCAGTGTTCCCTTGAGCAGTGATTGGATGTGTAGCTGTATGGAGGCTATGTATGTATAGATGTGAGCGGCAGTGTGCGGATGTATGGGGGCGGCAGTGTGCGGTTGTAAGAGTGCGGCAGTGTGCGGTTGTAAGAGTGCGGCAGTGTGCGGTTGTAAGAGTGCGGCAGTGTGCGGATGGATGTAAGAGTGCGGCAGTGTGCGGATGGATGTATGAGAGCGGCAGTGTACGGCTGTATAACTGCGTCGGTATGCGGCTGTATAACCGCGTCGGTGTGCGGCTGTATGAGAGCAGCAGTGTGCGGATGTATGAGAGCGGGGTTGTACGGCTGTATGAGAGCGGCAGTGTGCGGATGTATGAGAGCGGCAGTGTGCGGATGTATGAGAGCGGCAGTGTGCGGATGTATGAGAGCGGCAGTGTGCGGATGTATGAGAGCGGCAGTGTGCGGTTGTATAACTGCGTTGGTGTGTGGATGTATGAGTGCGGTGGTGTGTGGATGTATGAGAGCGGCAGTGTGCGGATGTGTGAGAGCGGCAGTGTGCGGATGTGTGAGAGCGGCAGTGTGCGGATGTGTGAGAGCGGCAGTGTGCGGATGTATGAGAGCGGCAGTGTGCGGACGTATGAGAGCGGGGTTGTTCGGATGTATGAGAGCGGCAGTGTATGGATGTATGAGAGCAGCAGTGTACAGTTGTGTGAGAGCGGCAGTGTGCGGATGTATGAGAGCTGGGTTGTACGGATGTATGAGAGCGGCAGTGTGCGGATATATGAGAGCGGCAGTTTACAGCTGTATGAGAGCGGCGGTGTGCGGCTGTATGAGAGCGGCAGTGTGCGGATGTATGAGAGCGGCGGTGTGCGGATGTATGAGAGCGGCGGTGTGCGGATGTATGAGAGCAGCGGTGTGCGGATGTATGAGAGCGGCGGTGTGCGGATGTATGAGAGCGGCGGTGTGCGGATGTATGAGAGCGGCGGTGTGTGGATGTATGAGAGCGGCAGTGTATGGATGGCAGCGTCATAGGGAGGGATGTCAGAATGCTGTTATAGGATTCCTAATACAAAATGGAATCCCTATAGTGGGCGGGGCTGACACCATGGCACCACGTTGGGCTTGATGGGCAGGTAGTGCAGCAAGCACACCCAAATTGGCGTCTGACGTCGCCTGCAGTCCACACTGTTGTGAGGAGTCCGAGTTAATTTTGACTGTGTAGTGCACTCACAGAGGACCTACCGCCCGTCCCCTCCTCGCATCTGAGCAGCAGGTCAGGCTCTTATTTTCTTTTTAATCAGGAGAGGCCGAGTGAACTGTGAGCAGGGGGGCAGAGCTACATGGGACCCAGAGGGGCTGCTGTGCTGTCAGAGAGGGAGAGGAAGAGAGAGATGAAGCTACTGCAGATCCCCAGCTGATTGTGAGGTGCCGGGTTGAAGGGTGATGTGATCACCCTTCTCCCTCGCTGCCGCTGGGGACCGCATCTAGGCTTCCTCCATCGAGGGCACGCGGCGCAGCAGTGGGCAGCATGTAATGAGTTTGTCTGACTCATACTGCTGCCTGTTGTGGACACCTCCGTCCGTACGGACTGGTGTACATGCCCAGCACAGAGGTGACAGTGTTGGTGGAAGTGCTGCCCGGCTCTGACCCTGCAGGCCTCCCTGATCTGGCTGCAGCCACTGCTGCTGCGGCCTGAAACCCCTGCCGGTCCCCTCCATAGACTTCTGCCTGGCCAGCACTGAGGTACTAGGGGTAGCCCAGCTGCGGGAAGGGTATGTCTCTGGCTTTCTCTCCGGCAGGGGAAGGTGACAGCGGGGGAGGAAGCGTTGCCCACCTCAGACACTACAGGCCTCCCCGATCCAGCTGCGGCCACAGCTAATGCTGCCAGAACCCCCTGCTGCTCTCCTTTGTTGACTGCCGCATGGCCAGTGCTGAAGTACTGGGGGTAAGCCAGCTACGGGAAGAGTGTCTCTGCCTCGGGCTCTCTCTCTGGCTGGGGAAGGAAGGGCTGATTCTCTGGCACAACAGGGAGGGCTGGGCTGCAGGAACACAGCACTGGAAGAAACAGGAGGCCGAACTCATGACCAAAAAGTGAGCAGTGCCGTGATCAGCCCCCTGGTCTTTCCCTCTCTCTGGGTGCAGAGCTGTATTCTATAGAGAGAGCTGGGATGGGAAGAAGGGGAACGGCACCTGACACACACATACACGCGCAACACCTGACACACACACATATACACGTGCGGCACCTGACACACACACACACACACACACACACACACACGTAGCATCAGACACAATAAAATAAACATGCAGCACCTGACACACACATACACACGCAGCACCTGACACACACACATATACACGCAGCACCTGACACACACACACATATACACGTAGCACCTGACACATACATATACACGCAGCACCTGACACATACATATACACGCACACCATTAGACACACTAATATACACACGCAGCACCTGACACACACATACACACGCAGCACCTTACTCACACACACATGTACACGCGCAGCACCTGACGCACACACATGTACACGCGCAGCACCTGACGCACACACATGTACACACGCAGCACCTGACGCACACTCATGTACATGCGCAGCACCTGACGCACACTCGTGTACACGCTCAGCACCTGTTGCACACTCGTGTACACGCTCAGCACCTGTTGCACACTCGTGTGCACGCGCAGCACCTGACGCACACTCGTGTACACGCGCAGCACCTGACGCACACTCGTGTACACGCGCAGCACCTGACACACACACATATACACGTGCGGCACCTGACACACACACACGTAGCATCAGACACAATAAAATAAACATGCAGCACCTGACACACACATACACACGCAGCACCTGACATATACATATACACATGCGGCACCTGACACACACACACATACACGTAGCACCTGACACATACATATACACGCACACCATCAGACACACTAATATACACACGCAGCACCTGACACACACATACACACGCAGCACCTTACTCACACACACATGTACACGCGCAGCACCTGACGCACACACATGTACACGCGCAGCACCTGACGCACACACATGTACACGCGCAGCACCTGACGCACACACATGTACACGCGCAGCACCTGACGCACACACATGTACACGTGCAGCACCTGACGCACACACATGTACACGTGCAGCACCTGACGCACACACGTGTACACGCGCAGCACCTGACGCACACTCGTGTACACGTGCAGCACCTGACGCACACTCGTGTACACGCGCAGCACCTGACGCACACTCGTGTACACGCGCAGCACCTGACGCACACTCGTGTGCACGCGCAGCACCTGACGCACACACATATACACGTGCGGCACCTGACACACACACGTAGCATCAGACACAATAAAATAAACATGCAGCACCTGACACACACATACACGTGCGGCACCTGACACACACACACGTAGCATCAGACACATAAGATAAACATGCAGCACCTGACACACATATACACACGCAGCACCTGACACACATATACACACGCAGCACCTGACACACACACATATACACGTGCGGCACCTGACACACACACACGTAGCATCAGACACAATAAGATAAACATGCAGCACCTGACACACATACACACGCAGCACCTGACACACACACATATACACATGCGGCACCTGACACACACACATATACACGCAGCACCTGACACATACATATACACGCACACCATCAGACACACTAATATACACACGCCGCACCTGACACACGCATACACACGCAGCACCTGACACACACATACACACGCTGCACCTTACTCACACACACATGTACACGCGCAGCACCTGACGCACACACATGTACACGCGCAGCACCTGACGCACACACGTGTACACGCGCAGCACCTGACGCACACTCGAGTACACGCGCAGCACCTGACGCACACTCGTGTATACGCGCAGCACCAGACGCACACTCGTGTACATGCGCAGCACCTGACGCACACTCGTGTACACGCGCAGCACCTGACGCACACTCGTGTACACGTGCAGCACCTGACGCACACTCGTGTACACGCGCAGCACCTGACGCACACTCGTGTACACGCGCAGCACTTGACACACACACATATACACGTGCGGCACCTGACACACACACGTAGCATCAGACACAATAAAATAAACATGCAGCACCTGACACACACATACACGTGCGGCACCTGACACACACACACGTAGCATCAGACACAATAAGATAAACATGCAGCACCTGACACACATATACACACGCAGCACCTGACACACACACATATACACGCAGCACCTGACACATACATATACACGCACACCATCAGACACACTAATATACACACGCAGCACCTGACACACACATACACACGCAGCACCTTACTCACACACACATGTACACGCGCAGCACCTGAAGCAACACACATGTACACGCGCAGCACCTGACGCACACACATGTACACGCGCAGCACCTGACGCACACTCATGTACACGCGCAGCACCTGACGCACACTCGTGTACACGCGCAGCACCTGACGCACACTCGTGTACACGCTCAGCACCTGACGCACACTCGTGTGCACGCGCAGCACCTGACACACTCGTGTACACGCGCAGCACCTGACGCACACTCGTGTACACGCGCAGCACCTGACGCACACTCATGTACACGCGCAGCACCTGACGCACACTCATGTACACGCGCAGCACCTGACGCACACTCATGTACACGCGCAGCACCTGACGCACACTCATGTACACGCGCAGCACCTGACGCACACTCATGTACACGCGCAGCACCTGACGCACACTCATGTACACGCGCAGCACCTGACGCACGCAGCACCTGACACAGACATACGTATTCATGCACAGCACCAGACATACACTTGTACACACGCGGAGCACCTGATACACACACATATACACCCGCAACACCTGACACGCACACACACACACACACACACACACACACACACACACACACAGGACCTGACACACACATACACAGGCAGCACCTGACACCACGCACTCACACGTACAAGCAATGCATTTCACGCCTACCTGCAGCCTCAGTCACAGGCTGCTGCCGCCTACCCCCCTCCCTGCATCAGCTGCAAAGGCAGCAAAATATTTTGACCAAAGTCTAAAGGCCCATACACATTAAACAATGTCGATCTGTGAGCGACATCGTCTAATGTTTCCCCCTCCCGGGCCGGCGGCCGACTGTACACACTGAGCGATATGACCGCTCATATCGCTCAGTGACGTCACGCCCCCGCCAGCCCTGCACGAAGGTCGTGGACGACAGTCCACATCCTTCATGCATGCCCTACCGACAGCGACGATCGTTGCCGACCCGCGGGGCCGCGCATTCGTTCGTCGCTGGCAGCATACACACTTAACGATAAAACGAGCAATGTCGCTCAAGGAGGGGGAAAATGAGCGACGTCGCTCATTAAATCGTTAAGTGTGTACGGACTTTAAACAATTCGGTTTGGTAAATAAAATAATTTTGCACAGAATAGTGATGTTATACGAACATTTTCATTAAACATTTAAAAAATCAAATGTTTATTCTTACAGTGAAATTTTACATTTCTGAATAAAAAAAATAAATTTAAAAAAAGCGATGAAATTCCATAGACAAAAAACCTTACGGTTTCACATGTCCCATTAAGGCTTCTTAGACATGATCGAAATTTCAGAAACCTGTTGTAACTCTTCCACTCAAACTCCAAAAAGCAATGAAATTCCGATCATTAAGGCTGACACCTTAATGGACGTGTTCCTTGCGCAATACAGATATGGTATGCCATCACAGCCTGTGGGTAAGTGCAGATTCAGCACTCTCACAGAGTGACATTGCTGTCACTCACACAATGGTGGAGCTGCTAATTCACAGATTTGTGTGCTCATTGGAATACACACATGCAGTCTATGCAACTGAAGGTCTGAGCGGAAGACAAAGCTGCTCGGATGAGGTAAGAGTGTTGTTGGTTGGAGGGAGGAGACAGCATTGTGGATGGGGTAACAAAAGTGTGTGGCTAGAGGGAAGACTAAGCAGCACTAATGGGGGGGACAAAGAAACACAGGGGATAATTCAGACTGCAGCGATCGCAGTCTGAATTAGTTTGTGGGGTGCGAATGCACAATGGCTGCACTGTGCGTGCGTACCCGGGAGCGCAGCGGGGGGAGGGGAGGGCCTGACATGCTGGGCGGACTAGCCCTGTGCTGGGCGTCACATTGCATGTCAGAGTAAATGATTGTAGATGTGCTAAATTTGGCACATCTACAATCAACTGAGCAGCACTGAGCAGCACAGAGAGAAGGAAACGGTGGTACAGACAAGGCACAGGTGGGGAAAGGCAGATGGTACAGATAAATTAGTACAGACTAGCACAGATGGGAGAACACAGCAGTAGGGATTGGGGAAGACAGAGCAGCATGGGGGTGTAGGGGAAGTAAGTGTAGATGCATAGACCGTAGATGTGGTATTATAGTTTTAGCAATTAACCAAGATGTTTGAGGGAGCTAAATGTGTATTCTAAATGAGATGGATGTATGGAGTTAGAAGGATGTTGTAACAAGGTGGGATTGTTGTGACTGAATGGGATGGTTGTGAGGACTGTGTGGGATGGGAGCACCACATAACTGCTCAGACCTTCAGTTGCATAGACTGCATGTGTGTATTCCAATGAGCACACAAATCTGTGAATTAGCAGCTCCACCATTGTGTGAGTGACAGCAATGTCACTCTGTGAGAGTGCTGAATCTGCACTTACCCACAGGCTGTGATGGCATACCATATCTGTATTGCGCAAGGAACACGTCCATTAAGGTGTCAGCCTTAATGATCGGAATTTCATTGCTTTTTGGAGTTTGAGTGGAAGAGTTACAACAGGTTTCTGAAATTTCGATCATGTCTAAGAAGCCTTAATGGGACATGTGAAACCGTAAGGTTTTTTGTCTATGGAATATATATATGTGTGTGTGTGTGTGTGTGTGTGTGTGTGTAAAGGTAGACATAAGACAATTTAGATAAGTGCCTAATAGTGTAGTAGTTTTCAGTATATGTTCAAGCACTCTATTAGGTTATGTGTACCGTAACAGTGTCTTGGTATGTTGCATATAATATAGTTGCTGTGATTCCGCCGACTCTCTGTGTCTCATGTATGTTTGCTGGCACCCCCCCTGGTTTGCAGCTATTGTATATAATTCAAATGGACACTCTGTATAGTATTTCTGTCTCTCAACCACTGAGCGCTCATATGGAAATAAGACATCTCCATAGTGTAGTATATCAATTAATTAAGCAATAACAATTTATTCATACAAAAAAGGGTAAGTACCAGAAAAAAAGTTAAAAACAGCTTATCTGTGTCTATGATGCTGTCTGGAGATCCACTCTTAGACCATGGAGTATGCCCTCTGGTATAATATTAGGGTAGGTCCTTTGAGGATTGGTGAATGGTTCCAATGCGTATCGCTCCCTCTAGAGGCTTTATCAAGGGTATATCTAACTATCTATATTTGGTGTATATAGACCCCTGTCAATTAGCTAATCTGACCCTGCTAATTGGGTGGAAATCAGCATTTCCAATTGTTACCAAAAGCGAAAGTCCACCGTGACCAGGACTGCAACATAGGCCTAATTATTTAGTAAATTCTGGGGCTGTTATCCCCCATGCTACGTCTACCATGTATATCTTTTACACAGTGTGTCTCTGTGTTTCCAATCATGGCACAACACACTACGGACCGGGCTATGTTTCCAGATGCTCTGCTCAGCCAGAACTGGAAGTGCATTCCCGTATCTCGGAACGCGGTGGAACGCGTTCTGTGCTCTAGTGTCTATAGTCTGTCATGGCATGATGCAGACTGTTTCTCACGGACACCATCTTGTTGCTTGGATTAATGCATAATGCATATGCTATTTACATAAAATTCAAAAAGTTATAGGTAAAGTGCCTCATAGCATTTAAAAACAATACAACCATAATAAATATAATATTACAAATATTCAAAAATAAAATTCATATATAAAACACCATGAACATATTTTTTACATATAAAATGGTGTGTTATCCTGTAAAAATGACAATTTCATGATTCATTGATATACATACTATAAATACATAAATTGATATTGTAAGAGACATGGCAATGTTTTCTGCTTTGATTAAATATATGTGAAAGTTCATGTGTGTGCCTAGTAACGTGTACAACTGGAATTTTAAAGGAACAGGGCAATTTCATAACCTTCATTGTATCAGAATGAGGTGAGGGTGTTGAGTTGAAATTATCCAGTACATCTCACGTTGGGAGAGAAGTTTCAAAAGATCGCCTCCTCTTGGTCCCAATTGTACATGTTCTATTGCTTTGAAAGTCATGCTTTCTACTGATAAGGCATGATGCGTTAAAAAATGTTGAGATAATGTGTGACTTTCCATCTGGTTTCTAAAATTCCTAGTGTGTTCCTGTATTCTTAATTTAAATTCCCTTTTTGTTTTTCGTTCAGATTTTAGGCCGCATCTGCATTCAATCAGGTATATTACAGATGTGGTGATGCAATTTATGAATTGTTTAATCTTAAATTCTTGAGAGTTGTCATGATTTGAGAAAGTTCTTCAACTTGGGTGAACAAATTGACAAACATTACAGCTTCCACACTTATATGAGCCCATACATTTAGCCAGGAATCTTCTTTCTAGGGTCCTTTTTTTAGTTCTCAATAAACTCAAAGCCAGGATCTCCTTTAGATTGCGGGATTTCTTAAAGATGATGTCCGGTTGGCCAGGAAGGATTCCATTCAATAATGGATCCATTTGAAGAATTTTCCAATGCTTTCCTATTGTTTCTTTTATTTCTCTATCCCCACAATTGTGGATTAGTTCTTTCTTTTCCTCCTTCTTTGTATATTGCAGAAGTTCCTTCCTATCCAAGTGCCGACATTTGGTCATTGCTTTTGATATGACTTCTTCTAGGTACTTCCTATCTCTAAATCTGTTTGCGTATATTTCTAGTTGTTCTTCAAATGATGATCTGTCCAATTCCTCTTGATTATATAAAATTGTTAGAATGCAATGTTATTCTTCCACCCGCTGGTGTGCCCACTTTTGTAGCATAGGTAGCTGTTGGTATGTAAAGGTGTGATGTAGTTTTTGGTTATTACTTCTCCTTCTGACTGGATAATACTAGATCTAAGAATTCTATTTTCAAGTTTCGTAGGTTGAAGGTGAACTTTAGATTGTTTAGGTTGAAGGTGAACTTTAGATTGTAGTCATTGTGATGGATGTGTTCAATGAACTCCTCAAACATTTTTGGGCCTCCATTCTAAATTATTATAATATCATCTATATATCTCTTATAGAAGTCAATGTGCAGGCCAATCTAGCACCAGCGATAGCGATGCACGGGGCTGCGCATCGCTATCGCTGTAGCGGGTACACACGGAGCGGTAATGCTTAAATTCTAAGCAATCTAATCAGATTGCTTAGAATATCGCTCCGTGAGTACCCCCTACCCGTGCTACTTTCATGTAATCTTTCTTGTTTTGTATCAGCAAGCCTCCTCCTTTTTCGGCTGGTTTGAGCACAAGGTTATAGTTGTCTTTGAGTGTTCTTAAAGCATGTTTTTCCGCATTACTTATATTTGATTTATTCAATTTTTCCCATTTTTTTTTGGCCTTCCCGTCAAGAAGGTCTTTTTTAATGAAATCATAAAATACATTATTATGGTTCCCTTTTGATTCCAGGGGTTATTATTTAGAGGGTAGCTTTAAACCTGACTTTGATGAGCTATTTTAATTTGTGATTATTGCTGCATCTTTTTTCATGAAATGTCATTTTAGTGTGAGTTTTCTAACAAATTTGTTTAAATTAATAAACATCTACAACCAGTTTGGTTTTTGAGTGGTCACAAAAGGTCAAGCCTTTGCTCAGGAGACAGATTTCTGGTTGTGTCAATTGGTGTGATGACATATTGAACTCTCCTTTTGTGCTTGGGTCTACTGGAATCGATTCTGTCTCTTTCTGTTGAATTTGTTTCTTCCTCCCTTCATGTTTACCTTGTCTTCTAATAATCTTCTCTTCCTTGGTGTTTGTTTCTGGATGTGTTCTTGGAATGCCGTTCTTCTGTCCCCTTCTCTGCTGTATTTCCTTATGGCCGGTGATAAAAAAAAAATCTGCCTCCTTATTGGAGTCCCGTCTACTCAGTAGCAAGTATCTGTTCGTATCTCCGAAGGGTTCTATTCGTGACGGGGAGTCGGTACTGATTGGTCTTCCTGATTTGGGTCTGATGATCATTGGTATGTTCGAATCGCGTTTTCTGTTTCTACTATTATCCCTACTTCTTTCTTGAAATCTATACCAATTTTTGACTCTCTTATTCTCATAATCAAGTTTGTCTCTATGAAATTTCCTTTCTTTGTTTCTAATCACTGCCTCCTCAATTTTGTATAATTTCGTTTTTAATACTACATTATTTTTATATACAGTACTCTCGCCTTATGCTTGTTGATAAGGCCTTCTTTGCTTTTAAGGGTTTCTTCTATTGTGTTGAAGTTTTTCTTTTTTTCTTTTGCTATTAATATTATATACCATTTATACTATTTTACTTTTACTATTAATTTCATTAGATTAGTTGAGCATTCATGTAGAATATGGCCCCATTCTTCCATAAATTGTGGATATGTTCCAAATGTTGGATTTTTAATTAGTCGGAGACCTCTGTTCACCTTGATATAATATTCCAAGCCGTTTATGTCCCACCATGTTTTGTCTCTTTTATCATTATCTTTTCTAAATACCAAAATATGGAATCTGCATCATCATTTATTATGGTTGTATTGTGAGAATTAGCTTCATTAAATACCTTCTGACAAAGGTCAGACCGTCTTGAGCCCAGACCACATAGTCTGAACATTTTATAGTGTGTTAAGTGTATTAATGTGCAAAATACATATGTTAAATATGAGCAACGGAAGTAGCCTAGGTCACAACAAATTTCCAGAAAAGTAGTATGCAATTAGTACTTATGACGCAACAATTTCTTACTCAAATATACACACACACACACACACACACACACACACACACACACACACACACACACACACACACACACACACACTAGAGGGCAGCACTCCAAGACTCAAACAAGGTGAAAAAACGTGACCTTTATTGCCAACACTGATACTGTTCCCCTTCTTCAAGTAATAAAAAACCAAATGTACAAACAGTGATAATACTAAAATACACAGATGTGAGCACATAACAATATTAGAAAGCATACAGGGAGTGAACAACCACATTTTAGTATCAACAATGTCAGTACCCTATCCAGAACTACCTTCAGATGTATAATATTAACTGGAAAACCAAGAACATCAGATTGGCAGTCTGGCATGTTAAAACACATCTCAAATCTTAGAAATTAACTCCTATAATGCAAATAGAATTCAAATCCTTACCACAAAACAGTATTAAGGGCTCACAAGAAGCAATTTAGGCTTAAGGATTCATTTAGCCCTTTTGGGCTTACTGTGTCCAGCGTGTGAATCCATCTCCCTTCTAATTGTAATAATTTTTTTGCCCTATCACCTTTTCTTACACTGAATGGGACCTGATTTATGAAGCGATATCTCCACCATCTCACCATGTTGTGTCTGGATTGGGCATTATTGCTCGCCACCATTTGCTCACTTGTCTCACTCAGGAGGGCAGCGCGAATGGCCGTTCTACATTGCGCTATCCCCTCCTTTACCTGCCTCTCTGTCTTGCCCACATAGTATAACTCACATGGGCAAGACAGGAGTTTTACAACAAACTTAGAGGAACAAGTCAATGGGCGATTTATAGAGAACAAACGTCCGGTATGAGGATGTACAAACCTGTCACCAGAAATCATATATGTACAGGTCGCACAGCCTATACACTTGAAACACCATCCTTTTCTGCTCAGAAAATGTCTGTTGTGGTTTCAATCCTGTGATATCTGGTTTTACCACCAAATCTCTAATATTCGGTCCCCTCCTGTAACTAGACATAAGTCTAACTTGTTTCAAATTGGGCAGATCTGGGTCTGAGGTGATAATTGCCAATGGTTTCTTGGCCATTTTGAAGGTATGGTGACTAATGGTATCAAAAGTATTCACCCAGGGTAACCTGTTCTTGCAAGGATTGGACAATTTCTCTTTAAGCAATTCCTTTCTGTCAAGCTTCAATGCTCTATTTTTGGGTTTGCTTAAGGTGTGTACACACAGTGTGATTTTTGCTTGCGATTTTGACTATATAGTCAAAATCACAAGGAAAGTTAGTGCAGATCGCAAGGTGAAAGTCACCTTGCGATCCCAATGCTTGGTCCCCCGAGGTTGGTATCGCAAGCCTAGATAGACTGTGCAGGTAAGTCAATTTTGACTAGTGTAAAAGTATAGTCAAAATTTACCCTTATCCAGAATCGCACATAGCCAGTATTGCTAGCACAGTCATCTAGGCTTGCGATACTGACCACAGTCCATATCGCATAGTGAGAATCGGGCATAGCCGAAATCTCACCGTGTGTGCACACCTTTAGTTCTTTAATTGGGTACCCACGTTCAACAAATTTTTCTACCATGATATTTAATTGGTCCACTCTATTTTGATCATTGCTTGCAATACAAGATACCCTAATGAACTGAGAATAGGGTAATCCTAATATAGTGGATCTGGGTTGGTAGCTATCATGCCGCAGAATGGTATTTCTATCGTGGGTTTACTAGTCTGTAGTATATTGTCCTTTTCACAATATGCACATCCAGAAAGGTGATTTCCTGTGTGCTAATGGATATGGTCAATTTAGCTGGGCAACTAGAGGAACTATGTCAAATAAATGTGGTAACTCTTCAAGGGGGCTGTATACAGTATACCTGAAGTATTTAAGGATGATATTACTAATGGAGGAACTGCTGAAAAATAAATCTTTCTCAACCATGTACATGTGTGCATTTGCTTAGGATGGCACAACGCAAGAGCCCACTGCACAGCCTGACAGCTGTACAAAGAACTCACCATAATACATGAATAAATTATGCGTTAATTTAAACTCGAATGGGGCATACAAAATTTGATGTCAGGGCCCCTGTAACTATAGTTGCCAATGATCAACAGCCATACTGTCTCCAACCCCACATTGTGGGGGATGCACGTATACAAAACTGGTCACATCAATGCTGGCAAGAGTCAACTGATCAGGTATGTCGGTCAAAGAACAAATTTCTCTCATTAGGGTGGATGTATCCTTAAGGTGTGTAAAGGTCTCTTGTATGCAAAGCTGTAAATAAGTGTCTAAATATACAGCTTTTATTTCACTCAGAGACCCCCTGGCCGAGATGATAGGTTTGCCAGGGATACTCTGTGCTTTTTTGTGTACTTTTGGAATTATGTAAAATAATGAAGCTACTGGGAATTTTCTTAGCAGAACATCAGATTATGTGGCCAGGGCAGTCGAAAGCCGGGATGGGCCAAGGTACTTTTCAAGGGGCGTGGCCTAATCACAGGAAGTGTGGTCATGTACCCTTAGAAAAAAATACTGAAAAAAGTAGTATTTTAAGCACCTCCATAGCCACACTGCAGCCCAGTACACAGCAGCGTGTCCTGGGCTGAGGAAAAGAGCTGCAGCTGCTGTTGCTAGGTAAGAGGGAGGGGGCCTGGGCCCCTACTGGACCCTCACTGGGCCCCTCCATCAGACCTGGGCCCTCACTGGGCCCCTCCATCAGACCTGGGCCCGGGTAATTTGTACCCTCTCTCCCCCTCTCTAGGCACCACTGAATGTGGCATTAATACTGTCCTCTGTTACTCCCTGTTGTAGCAGTCACGACAGTTCCTCTTGGTATAAAGAGGCTGGATATGTTTGTAATTTGCCATATATGGCACTATCAGAAAGCCGTCGGGTGCATTCATTCTTATACTCATCCAGACTCAGCACCACAATTGCTCCTCCTCTGTCTGCCTCTCTTATCACAATGTCTTAATGAGTTTAATGCTTATCTTTCCTCTCTGGACATATTCTGATGTATGATGGATGATCTGCTGATCCTGGTTTGATCTCTCCAGCATCCTGTAAAATGTTTTAACTAACGGGTTAAAAGTTTGAGGATCAATCTTGGACCCTGGGCTTAGTTGTTTAACACGGGCTGATATGGACACCTCCGGATCCTCTGTGTTTTCCTTTAAATTACCTTTGTCTCTACCAGAATCCTTTTTGTCAAAACAGTCATGTAACTTGAGTTTCCGATGTAATTTATAATTGTTGATTTTCCACTGAAACTTATTGTGTAGATGTGTGGGAACAAAACTTAACCCCTTACTGAGAACTTGTATTTTCACTTCCGTAAGGGGTATATCAGGCAGGTTGAAAATTAGGTTCTGCGACCTATGGGAGGCTTGCCACTTTCTTTGCCTCTCTGTCAACAAGCAACGACAGAGATAAATGTCTCAAGGACTTCAAAGCTCCTGACTGAGCTCGGGCTGCCCACTGTTCTTAGGGGTTAGATAGCGGATTCATTACTAGGATAGAGAAAACTATTGCTGTAATTCTCCCTAAGATCTCAAAACGCATACTGGGGCATGCTTACCGACATTCTTGCCAGAATATCGGTAAGCATGCCCCAGTATGCGTTTTGAGATCTTAGGGAGAATTGCAGCAATATCTCTGTCGCTGCTTGTTACCAAAGACGGTTGTGTCTGGGGAAGTTACAAAGCAAACGCTGTAGAGAAGGGTGTGATAGCAGCCGTCTTCTCAGACAATGGGGCTTCTTTACCTGTCACTATAATGGTGCTCTCTCTTCAGACGGCTGTGTGCAGCCGTGTACATGCCTCCTGCAGCTTCTACTGAACACTTTGCTTTACTGAAAAAATCAGCTGCATGTTTCCATAACTGAAAGCAGGTGGAGAGCAGCTATTGGACAAGAAATTGATAGGCCCTGACACAAGTTGTTATCCGATACAAGGTAGTCTGATATTGCTTTATACGGGACCGGCGTGGATCAATTGGATAGAGACTTATCCGATACGTATGGTTAAAGCTTTTATGTGGTACGCATTATTTATAGGGGAGGGACCACCAGTTGATGTACTATGGTGCTACACTATATGGCAATGATCTATGTCTCCTGATATATAGGTGGAGAGCAGCTATTGGACAAGAAATTGATAGGCCCTGACACAAGTTGTTATCTGGTACGGAATTTTCCATTTTTCGTGTCTGGAATACATTATTGACTAAAATTACTGCACCATAAGGCGCTTGTTCTTCTCCCCTACTTTCGTAGAAATTCCATGACTGAACGTACCCAGGTCATTTTCTGAAGAACTGAGCTGCCGCCAGGAAGTTTGGAGTGTGCCCATAAGGCCTAGATGGTCCTGATAAGTTCACTGGGGACAGTGACGTTTTGAGACTTTTTTATAAGACTGTTATTTATTGACCCTTAGATAGGAGTTCTGAATGGTGGATAAGCGCACTGATCTATAAAAATATTTCTTATATATATATATATATATATATACACACACACACACACACACATTAAAAGCGTGGAGCAGCACTCCCATTACAGGTATAATCACCTCCAGTGCCCTCAACAAGGTCCCTCATACACACTGTAGAGGCGGCACTCAGATCAAATATACAGCAAATGCAGGGGAGCAAATCCTCTAATTCTATTACAGATGGGTCCATGTTTATCTTGGCTTTTAATAGGATTGAGACTGGGAAATCAGACTTAATCCCCTGCTGTAATGATTTTATCCCCTGCTGTATTGTTCTCTGTATTGTATTGCAGCTGAGAACAATACATGAAGGGTTTATGTAAATAAACCATGGTGTGCCTAGGCGCAGCAAAGAAGCCAAGATAAGCATGGATCTATCTGTGTGTCCTCCTCCTCATCACCTTATTTACTTGTAATGCTCCCCACATCTGCAGATGGTGCAGAAATGGTGGTACGAGATGAAAGAGGCTTATCTATGAGGACAGTGAGAGAAATGTCAGGCTCACACAAGAATGTCTGGTGGTTCTGATTCTGAATGCACAATTTGTCTTACTACCTCTGCAGCTAATCTTCCTTTTAATTTTTTTTTTTTTACCACTGTAAAATTAAATAATTTTACATGCCCTGACTTAAGCCCTCTATGCCCCTGGGCATCTGCCTTCGTAGATGATGCTGACGGACTTGTATGGTCATGACTGGTGGCAGCACCTCCACCACTAGTATGTGCCTCCTGCTCTCCTCTCAATTGTTCATCCTCCATATCTATCCACAAACACGAATGAAGTGGGGTTAATGCACGCTACAATTTCTACAAAAAATGTATCATTTTCAATGTCGCACAATACAAGTATGAGTCAGAAATTGTAATCAAACCCTGCAGTTTAATGTCACCAACAGTGTTCCACAATACGTGTATGAGTCAGAAATAGTAATCAAAAACTGCAGTTGACCTTCACCAACAGTGTCGCACAATACATGTATGAAATAAAATATATTACTGTGGTACCAACTTCACCAACAGCAGCACACAATACATGTATGAGTATGAAACATAATATACTACACTGCGGTTGACCTTCACCAACAGTTTCACACAATACGTGTATGAGTAGGAAATAAATTATATTACTGTGGTACCATCTTAACCCACAGCATTACACAATACTTGTGTACATAAGAAATAGTGATCGAACACTGTGGTTGAACTTCACCAACAGTGTTGCACAATATGTGTATGAGTACAAAATAATATACTGCGGTCTAAGTGGCAGTCACAGTACTTCTGAAAATAAAATAAAAATTGTAAAGTACACTGGGGTACAGCACAAACAATACATATTTTTTTATAATTATATTTTTAGGCTTTTTGATTTTATAATTGTACACTTAGGCGGAGCCCCTACATGGGCGTACAGATCACCCCAGTCAGATACAGCAGACAGAGCACCCCTGCCTGGACTGATAAATCAGAGAACCCCTTTCAGATAAAGCAAACAGAGCACCTCTTTTAGAAACGGCAGACAGAGCACCCCCTTCTGAAATGGTACAGCAGAGCACCCCTTTTTCAGATATAGCAGGCAGAGCACCCCTTTTTCAGATACAGCATATAGTGCACCCCTTTTTCAGACAGAGCAGACAGACCACCCCTCCTGGACTGATACAGCAGACAGCATCCCGCCTGGACTGATACAGCAGACAGAGCACCCCGCCTGGACTGATACAGCATACAGAGCACCCGGCCCAAGCCATACTACACAGTACTGAGATGGACATGTCCATCCAGCACACTCTCCACAGCTGGAGTAAAGATGGCACCAATCACCGGCGACCTATATAGAATCCAAAACCTGTGAGCATTCGACAGCGGGATGATGATGTTTTGCCTCGTGATGGGATCTAAGTCTGGTGGGAAGCCCCATGCTGGACTCTGATCCAGAGATGGATTGCAAATTTCGGGTGGGTCCAGATCTTGGAGAACTGAACCCGCTCATCTCTAGTGTGGCTCTGGAAACCAAAAAGTCTAGTTATGGCTTGATGCCCTAGGAAAATGTCTGACTGGTGCCCTCTAGGACTGGCATTCATTCTGCCTCTGACTCAGCACTCCTCTCCCAGTAGCATACTGTAGATCAGAGGTTCTCAAACTCGGTCCTCGGGGGCACACACAGTGCATGTTTTGCAGGTCTCCTCACAGAATCGCAAGTGAAATAATTAGCTCCACCTGTGGACCTTTTAAAATGTGTCAGTGAGTAATTAATACACCTGTGCACCTGCTGGGTTACCTGCAAAACATGCACTGTGTGTGCCCCCGAGGACCGAGTTTGAGAACCTCTGCTGTAGATCATAGAAGCAGCTAGCAACACCCACTACCCCTCACCCATAGCAATCCTTATCCACAAAGCCATAATTAGACTTTTTGGTACCCTGTATCAGCAAGAACATTAACAACCCCACTCCCCATATTTTAAACAGGTACAGTGTGCGCCAAAGGTGTGCAGCCCAAAAAATGGGCATGATCTTCCTGGGAAGGAGCATGAGCACACAATAGTACCCACAATTTAAATTATTCCACATAGTAGTGCAACCTTATTTACATTACATCACCTGATAGTGCCCCTTATTCATGTTACATCACACAATCATGCCCCTTGCACCATATTATGCTCCACACAGTAATTCCCTTGCACCATATTATGCCCCATACAGTAATGACCCTTGCACCATATTATGTAACATAAAGTAATGGCCCTTGAACCATATTTGGCCTCACACAGTATGTCCCACACATGTAAGGTCAATGCAACACCAAACTTTAAACATGTAACTTTTTCATTGGTGGATGTGATCCTGCTCATTGTCATGAGTTTTATGTGCAATATGTCACCCCTTTACCTCACCCCCCATTTGGATCCCATGGTCCTTGCACCGCCGATTTGGAAGCTTTCTGTTACTAGAGGTCCTTTAGCATCCACTACACAGGTCTTCTAGCATCCACCACAATTGTTCATTTGAGGCAGTGGTCATTTTGCTTGAGACATTTTGCTGCAGCCCAATGCCCCCAGCAGTCTCTGCTCCCGACTCTCTTGCGCACGCTGCTGTCGGCTTAGCTGTACATGTTGCTGCCCACTTGGAGATTAGCTGTGAGCCCTGATCATGGTAAAGCAGCAAATGCAGAGCTGCCAGTGCTGTACACCAACCCTGCCACTGCCTGCTGTGTCAAGCTGACTCTGAGATGGCCCTAGGATTGGAATGAATGCCCCTTGAAGTTTGTCTACTTTGCCTATGAGCTGTGATGTCATTGTGTCTTATCATTGAGGTCATTTTGATGTCTGGAGAATGAAGTTTCCATGTCATAGCTGCAGATTTTAACAACCGGCACCCAGAAAGACCTCCAGTTTCACATAACACTGTCAGGTGCCTAATTTCCAATTCTGAGACAACCTCAACAATGGTTTTTGCATCCTTTGTGAAGAGTCAAAACCATTGTTGAGGTTCTCTCGTCAGTAGCACTTTTTGGATGACCACTCCGTGACTTGTCAGCCACAGTCCCAGTTTCATGGAATTTGGAAATTAGGCGCCTGACAGTGTTATGTGAAATTGGAGGTCTTTCTGGGTGCCGGCTGTTAAAATCTGCAGCTATGACATGGAAACTTTGTTCTCCAGACATCAAATGACCCCAATTCTCTCCTCTTTTGTCAAAGCAATCTTCAGTTACCTGCAACAAAAAAAGTGTTGTCACTTCTGAACCATAACTTCTATTTCAAATCTGTTTGCAGCAATAAACTTTTTAGCAAATTCTGCTGTTGTTTGACATGTTACACGACCCCCTTTCCTTTTGAAAAAACTACCTTAGATTCAAGATTGCCAATTTCAAGATAACACCCATGTTTGATACATACCCTAAGAGATAGCCCACCTTACCGGAATATTCAGTTTTCCAATTTCCTCCACAGCTTTTTAAACAAAATGCTGTACTGTGACTTTTGAATAAAAATAAATAAAAAATAAATAAATATACATATATATATATATATATATATATATATATATATATAGTTGTGCTCATAAGTTTACATACCCTAGCAGAATTTGTGATTTTCTGCCCATTTGTCAGAGAATATCACTCATGGTTAGTAGTTGGATGAAGCCATTTATTGTCAAACAACTGTGTTTACTTTTTTTTAAATCATAATGACAACAGAAACTACCCAAATGACCCTGATCAAAAGTTTACATACCCCAGTTCTTAACACCATGTATTGCCCCCTTTAACATCAATAACAGCTTGAAGTCTTTTGTGGTAGTTGTGGATGAGGCTCTTTATTTTCTCAGATGGTAAAGCTGCCCATTCTTCTTGGCAAAAAGCCTCCAGTTCCTGTAAATTCTTGGGCTGTCTTGCATGAGCTGCACGTTTGAGATCTCCCCAGAGTGGCTCAATGATATTGAGGTCAGGAAACTGAGATGGCTACTCCAGAACCTTCACTTTATTCTGCTGTAGCCAATGACAGGTCGACTTGGCCTTGTGTTTTGGATCATTGTCATGTTGGAACGTCCAAGTACGTCCCATGCGCAGCTTCCGGGCAGATGAGTGCAAATTTTCCTCCAGTATTTTCTGATAACATGCTGCATTCATCTTGCCATCAATTTTGACCAAGTTTCCAGTGCCTTTGTAGCTCACACATACCCAAAACATCAGCGATCCACCTCCGTGTTTCACTGTAGGAATGGTGTACCTTTCATCATAGGCCTTGTTGACTCCTCTCCAAATGTAACGTTTATGGTTGTGGCCAAAAAGTAAAATTTTGGTCTCATCACTCCAAATAACTTTGTTCCAGAAGTTTTGAGGGTAGTCTCTGTGCTGTGAGTATAGAAAGCGGGATGCTTTGTGGCATTTGCGTAGTAGTGGCTTTCTTCTGGCGACTCGACCATGCAGCCCATTTTTCTTCAAATGCCTCCTTATTGTGCATCTTGAAACAACCACATCACTTTTTTCAGAGAGTCCTGTGTTTCAGCTGAAGTTATTTGTGGATTTTCTTTGCATCCCGAACAATTTTCCTGGCAGTTGTGGGTGAAATTTTTGTTGGTCTACCTGACCGTGATTTGGTTTCCACAGAATCCCTCATTTTCCACTTCTTAATTAGAGTTTGAACACTGCTGATAGGCATTCTCAATTGCTTGGATATCTTTTTATATCCCTTTCTTGTTTTATACAGTTCAATTACCTTTTCCCGCAGATCCTTTGACAATTCTTTTGCTTTCCCCATGACTAGAATCCAGACACGTCAGTGCAGCACTGGATGAAAGATGCAAGGGTCTTTCAGGAGTCCAGAAACTCACTGACCTTTTATACACACACACTGATTACAAGCAAACAGATCACAGGTGAGGATGGTTACCTTTAGTAACCATTCAAACCCGTTAGTGTCAACTTGTGTGCATGTTATCAGGCCAAAATCTCCAGGGTATGTAAACTTTGATCATGGCCATTTGGGTAGTTTCTGTTGTCATTATGATTTAAAAAGAGTAAACAGTTGTTTGACAATAAATGGCTTCACCCAACCACTAACCATGAGTGAAAGAGAAGTTTGTGAGTTATCATTCATATTCTCTGACAAATGGCCAGAAAAATCACAAATTCTGCTAGGGTATGTAAACTTATGAGCACAACTGTATATATATATATATATATATATATCTATATCTATCTATCTATCTATCTATCTATCTATATATATATATATATATATATATACAGCAAATCCCATGTATATGGGAAGGATGGCACTCCATGGGTACAGTGCATTGTGGGGCGGTTACCATGGGAATCCGTGTGTAACACGGGCCCGGCGCCCTCTATCGCAAATCTTGTATATAAGGTTGCTAGGCAGCAATAGGTTGCTATGGTGCACTGTACCGCAGTTGGTCCGTGAATGATGACGTCAGGGACCTCGAGGACGGCGTCCGGAAGGCGGGCTGCACGGAAGCTGCTGTAGTCTCACTCTGCTATTTAAGGTAAGCACCTTTTATGTTTTGTTTTTCAGCACCTTGACAAAAAGGCCGTTTAGGCCTTGAAACGTTGGACAATAAATGTATTCTGTTTAAGAAGCCCGTGGAGTGCCATCCTTCCCATATACATGGGATTTGCTGTGGATTATTCGTAGGAACGGCACCCCGGCAGCTGCATAGCATCACTGAGTGCCTCTCAACATATGTATGTATATATATATATATATATATACTAGGTGCTTCATCGCGCCCTACGGGCGGTCTTCACACCGTCGCAAGGGGCTACGCCCCCTTAACCCTTGCATGCCTTTCTGGGGTTCAATATTTGTATTATATGGAGTATTACCTGCATTCCTTTGTTAGTGGTCAAATATTGCACAATGACAGGGCGTGCGATGGTGAAGGAGGCACAGCCCCTTGCGACAGCGTGAACAGCACCTGCAGGGCATGATGTACAGAATGTAGCGGGTGCGGGGGGGACTGCGGATGGGGGAGGGTGTCTGTAGATGCTGCGGGTGGAGGAGGGGGTGGAAGCGGGGGAGGGTCCGGATGGGGAAGGGTCGGGAGGTGCTGTGGATGGGGGAGGGGCAGATGAGTGGGGGCTGCAGATGGGGGAGGGGTCCAGAGGCACTGCAGGTGGGGGAGGGGCAGGGGTGCTACGGGTGGGAGAGGGGCAGGTGCGGGGATGTTGCGGATGGGTGAAGGGTTTCGGAGGTGCTGTGGGATGGGAAGGGGCGGGGGTGCCGGGGGTGGGGTAGGGGATCCGGAGGCACCATGGGTGGGGGAAGAGCAGGTACAGGTGGTGCGGCGGATGGGGAAGGGGGTCTCGAAGCACTGCAGGTGGTGGAGGGGCAGGTGTGGGGGTGCCGTGGGTGGGGGAGGGGGGACCACGGATTGAGGAGGGTGTCTGCAGATGCTGTGGGTGGAGGGGGGGCAGGTGTGGGGGAGAGATATATGGGGGGTGGATGGTGGAGGGGGCCTGAAGGTGCTGTGGGTGGTGGAGAGGCGGGGGAGTGGGAGCCGTGGGTAGTGTAGGGGGTCTGGAGGCACAGCGTGGGGGGAGGGGTGCCGCATGTGGTGGAGGGGAAGGTACGGAGGTGTGGTGCATTGGGGAGGGGTCTGGAGGCGCTGCGGGTACTGTACCTGCCAAAAAGGTAGTTGGAGGGTATGCAGTAACAGGGCCAGGACAGGGGTGACAGGGCCAGGACAGGGGCAATGGGGCCAGGACAGAAATGACAGGGACAGGATAGGGGTGACATGGCCAGGGTAGGGGCGGCAGGACCAGGACAAGGGTGGCAGAGCCAGTATAGGGTTGACAGGGCAAGCACACGGGTGACAGGGCCAGGATAGGGGTAACAGGGCCAGCATAAGGATGACAGGGCCAGGATAAGGGTGAAAGGGCCAGGATATGGGTAAAAGGGCCAGGATAAGGATGACAGGGCAAGGCCAGGGGTGACAGGGACATGACAGAACACAGGGCACGGGAGAGATTGGTATTAGGGACAAAACAGTGGTGACAGACAGATGTGTCTTACCGGAGTCACTGCTGCTGGCTGCTGCTGTTTCACTCCAACCTGTTGGGATCTGCTGCTGGTGGAGACTTGGCATGGCTGACTCTCTCAGGCTGGAGTCCTGCTTCCTCTGCCCGTCCGCATCCCTCCCCCCCCCTCCTCAGTCACACACCGCAGACCTCGCGCAGCTGCCGGGCACTGTGGTAAGGGTAGACTGGGAGTGACTGGTTAGCCCCCGGGAGACGCTGCTGCTGGAGGGAGGAGGGGGTCATAGCATGCACGCGGCGCGGACCTCGCGGCTGCCGGGCACTGTGGAAAGGGGAGACTGGGAGTGACTGGTTAGCTCCCAGGAGACAGTGCGGCTGGAGAGAGGAGGAGGTCGGAGCCTGCAAGCAGCGCAGACTTCTGCAGCGCTACCCGCCGGCTAAAGTTTGTGAAGGAGCTGGGCGCACCTCACTGCGGGTGGCAGCGCTGCAGCTAGCGGTGGGGTTGCCGGGGCTGGAGATAACAGAGGCAGTACGGAACCTGTACAGCGGCAGGTGCCCCACAAAACTGCAGCTAAGAAGCGTGGAGTGTGCCAGAAAGTGACGCTCCTCCACGCCAGAGAGCCCCTGCTGAGTTCTCTGATGTGGGGGGGTCAAGCACACAGTGAGCCGGTGCCCGTCTGTCTGTGTGGCTTACCCCCTCACACACCCCCATACCTCCCCACTGTCCCGATTTTCGCGGGACAGTCCCATTTTTTGGGGTCTGTCCCGCTGTCCCACCCGTGGCCCGCAGTGTCCCCCGGTGCGGAGGGGGAGGGGGGGGGCAGTTGGGAAGCTCCTGAACTCGCTGTTCTGCTTAGCAGAGCAGCGGTGAATAGATGCGCACAGCGTCTATTTAGTGGAGACAGGAGGAGAAGGGGCATCAGGGGGTACGGATTAAGGGGGGGTTCTGGCAGCAGAGCCGGATTAAGGGGGAGGGCCAGGGGGTACGTACCGTGGGCCCCACAGTTTTAGGGGCCTCCCCGGCTGGAGTAGCTCTGTCCCAGCTCTGAAGATCCCCCGTCCTGCCAGCAACAGCAGCAGCATTGTGCTACAGTCAGCACACTCTGCTGCGTGTTGGCAGGTCTGTGGTGTTGCAGGGTCCCTGCTTTCTTCTGCCTGTGCGGGTGTGTAGGGGGAGCGACCACCCCCTCTGGATTTACCCCTAGCTGAGGGGCCAAAATCCCATGGAAAAAAAAAATCTCCGGAATTTGCATAAGGGGGCGTGGCCACGATGGCGCGATTAGGCCACGCCCCCAAACACACAGCAGGCACAGCAATGAGATAGGGCCCCCCTGTCTCAAGTGCCCTGGGCCCCACGGACTCATAATCCGCCCCTGGGGGCATGCCAGCAGCTCACAGAGCGCTGAGCACGCCCCCTCACTGACGAAAAGGGGGGCCCTCCCGTGAAGCCACGCCCCTTTTCGTTGGTCATGCCCCCTTTTCGCCGCGTGTGTGTCCCTCCTGTCTGAAGAAAGCTGGCAGGTATGCACCCCTGCCTGTGCCATGCCCATACCATCTGCTTCTGCTCCTAGTCTCCTATAGATTTGCCCAGATCTGTGACTCATTTGACTAACTCCGCCCAGTGTTGTGACTCCGCCCAGCGTTAGCAAATGAGTCACAAAGTCACAGATCTGGGCTATTATATAGGATATATATATATATATATATATATATATATATTGTTATGGCACTCACTTTCCTTATATAGCCAACCAGGGTGCCTTCCTTTGAATGTATATAGCTCAAAAGAACAAATCAGACTGTACTGAACAGATATAACATCAAAAAAGTGCAAGTATAGTGCAGGTCACCAATGTTTCAACGCCATGCTGGTGTTTTTCTCAATGCGCTATGCCATGTATAAACTGCAAAACATTAAACCAAACAAAACATGTGGCAGTACATTTCTTACCTTATACAGACACAATGAATAAGGCCACCCCTCCCACCACTGCCAGCGTGTCCCTGGGACTGGAAGCTTCTGTCTGATGCCCTTTTGGTCACGGATGTTGGTGGGATGACGCAACCCGCTCTGGCTTCCATCGTTGCCTTGAAACAGCTAGCCATCAGTCACTAGGGAAGCCGTAACTAGGGGAGGAGGAGGAGGCGGAATAAGCATAAGTGAACAAAAAACTAGTGATCATACACCAAGTGCAATAGTGTCACAATAATAAATACATATAGATTAAAAGACATAAAACCCTGAAAGCCTAACTGCACGTTGGGAAAAATACATGAGAAAAATCAAGTCCCACTGAGGGATACTTAAGTATGACGAATTACATGCATCTAATAATTGCAATGGAAAATATCAGCTGGCAAAGGCTACAGTAGGACACTTATGGAGGATAATGGACCTGTGGCCCTATAATCAGTATGTAGTGCTGGCACGTAAATTACAATTGTAGAGAAATGCTATGGGGCTAGGATTTAGAAGAGCTGAACCCCTGCTAGAGGTAGGCTATATACTCCTGGGGTATAGATACTGATTATGTTTACTTGGTAACAACCAAGGACTACGATAACTTAAAGTGGCAGGAGTGGACTATCTCATGCAGTATTGTATTAGAGAAAAACGTTCCACACCATCTGTTCATTAAGCCTACTGCTTCCAATATATAGATCCATGGTGGATGGTCTCTTTTTGTGAGAGGTACCTGCCTTGGTCTCCCCCTCTGGTAATATTATATTTCAATTGTGCCAGGGTATGATTTGCAGCCTTAAAGTGGCGTGCCACTGGCTGATCATTTCCTTTTCCATCTGTAGCTGCCTTGATGGCCGGCCTGTGGAGCGCCATGCATTCTCAGAAAGTTCTTATTGTCTGCCCCACATAGATGAGACCACACGACACGGGCAAACTATAGCATTAATTACTTATTGAGACGTGCATGTAAGGTAATGCTTAATGTCGTACTCTTTGTTGGTATGTGGGTGTTTGAAGACTGTTCCTGCTTTCATGTGATTAAAGGTCTCGCACTTGGGGTATTTAAAACATAAGACCACTGGTCTCTTTGTCACATCTAATCTGACCACTCGATCCCTGAGGTTGTGACCTCTATTATAGCTGGGCATGATGGTTTTACACTTAAAGCAGGCTGCTTCTTGGTCAGTTGTTATTAGAGGCCACAGGGCTCTGGTGGCCCTAGGTAATACCAAGCTGGCAGTAGTAAATTCTGTAATGAGTGGTATTTTTGTATCCTGCATGGTCTTTCATGAGGATAGTAGAAACTCTTCTCTAGGGAGATCCAACACTTCCTCTTTCAGTGATAGGAGGGACTTTCTATGGTACCCTTTTTGTTGGAACTTAATCACTACCTTGTCCAGAGCTGGTTCCACCTTCTCTCTGTCACTGGTAATGTGGGCCGCCCTCATGAGTTGAGATTTCGGTAGGCCTTTCTTAAGAACTGGTGGGTGAAAACTATTACGCAATAATAGAGTATTGTGATCTGTGGGTATATTACATCAGTGGCAACTTCCCCATTCCTGATGGAAATGCACACATCCAAGAAATTTATTTCCGACCGACTACATGTGTCTGTTAATTTTTCTGGAGAGACTTTCAAATTAATGGACTCTAGTAGGTCCTGTAATACTCTCTGTACCAGTCCACAATAGCAGTTTGTAATCAATATAATGTATCCTAATAACATGTTACTACTGATTGCGGTGGAAGACAAGAAAAAGTCATGCTCCACCGTGAACATATAGATGTTGGCGCACATAGGTGACACATTCGAACCAATGGCACAGCCTGTTAGTTGTAAGTAATAACCCCCATTGTGCAAAAAATTGTTATGTGTCAAGGTGAAGTATAGCATGTCCAGGAACAACTGTATGTCCAAGTCATTATTGATCAAGAACAGCTCCATTGCCTCTATACCTGCCGAATGTGGAATAATGGTATACAAGCTCTTTACGTCCATTGTTGAAATAATGGTGTCAGTAGGAAGATTGTGAAGGTCCCCCAAGAGGGTTAATAGATGTGTCATATCCTTGAGATATGTGCTTTGCTGTTCCACTAGGGGTTGCAACAAAAAGTCCAAGTACTGGGAAATAGGTTGAGACGTTACCCACATGCTGAAATTATCGGTCACCCAGATGGGTTCCTACAGTCCTTATGGACTATATATAAGGGTGGTTCAATAAGTAAGGTAACGAGACTTCTCATTTGTGTAATGTTCTGTATTTCATTCTAATTTCCTAACAGGTCAGAGCCGTTAGACCACTGCTTCCCCTCACTGCCATTAGACTGTGTTTCAGATCAGTCATACTGTTACAACATCAGTTGTAAGATGGTGGGACTGGTGGAACATGGTAAAACATTGAGGTACGTAGTGGAAATGACAGATCCAGGGAGAGGCACACAGCCTTGTGCCCCCCTGTCATTTCTGGCACTTTTTTCCCAAAGGAAAGGAGAAGCTACAGCTCTGGATCTGTCTCCGGTCAGGTTTAACAGAGCTGGTGGGCAGCAATACCACTGGTATTGGTAACTGGTAAGTTTGAATGCTCAGCCACTGGTGAACCATATGCTGTAAGGGGTAGTTATTGGAGGAGTGGGGAGCTGTGCTGTGAATATTAAAGGGGGGGAGGTGAGTGTGCTGTGGACATCAAAGGTGGGGGAGCTGTGCTGTGAACATTAAGGGACATATTCATCATGTAAAGATTGTGAAATGTGAAACTTTAGTTTTATATTCACATACTTACATTTCACTTTTCTTTCTTGGCATTCATCATGCCTCCCACATAAAAATTTCACTTTTGGAATTCACGAATAGGAATGTGGCCGCGAAGCCATGAACCATCCACCGGAATATTGTTCATGCATATATGCATGTGCATGTGTATTGCCCAACAGTAAAGATCAGCGTCCAGCCGAAGCGCATGCTGAAGAATCTGCCCGGAGAACTGTAGGTATGCAAGCCAGAGCACCACAGGACACAGCAGTGAGGGATCTAAACAGATCCAGCTGCTACAAATACTGCTAAACAAGCTGCCAGCAGCTTGTGAAGACATTCAGGGAACTGAGGGTGTCATACCGAGTTGATCGCTCGCTAGCTACTTTTAGCAGCCGTGCAAATGCATAGTCGCCGCCCACTGGGGAGTGTATTTTTGCTTTGCAAGTGTGTGAACGCCTGTGCAGTCGAGCGGGTACAAACACATTTTGTGCAGAACAAGACCAGCCCTGTAGTTACTTATTCTGTGCGATGATTACAGCGACGAAGGTCCCGGACTTGACGTCAGATACCCACCCTGCAAACGGCTTGACACGCCTGCGTTTTTCCAAACACTCCCATAAAACGGTCAGGTGACACCCATAAACTCCCACTTCCTGTCAATCTCCTTGCGATTGGCTGTGCGAATGGAATTGTCGCTAGAAGCAGTGCAAAACAACGCTGCTCTTTGTACCCATACGCCACACGTGCGCATTGTGCCCCATGCGCATGCGTAATTTTGCCATTTTTTTAAATGATCGCTATGCAGCGATCAACTCGGAATGACCCCCTGAATGTCATCCCAGGATAGAGAACAGTTTTACTATCAAGTTTGATGAATTTGCCAATTTCTACATCCCCATAATTAAGTATGGGGAATATGGAAATTATCGTGACAAGACTCTAAGAGGGAGATATAAGCGATATCTCCTGTGTTACAGCCTGTGATGAATTATGTAAAAAAAAAAAAAGAAATGTGTGTAAAAACAAACAATTTAAGTGATCATGAACATGCCCCCTAAAAGAGGGGGGATTGTGCTGTAGACATTGAAGGAGCTGCGGAAGAAAGGAAAGTGTGCTGTGCACATTGCATGGGGTTGGGGGAGGAGGGAAAGTGTGCTTTAAACATTGAAGGGGCTGAGGGAGGGGGAGAGAGGAAGAGTGCTGTGGCTATTAAAGGGACTGGGGGGGATGGGGTGAGTGTGCTGTGGACATTGAAGGGGCCTGAACGGGTAGGAGAGTGCTGTGGTTTTTTACATTGAAGGGGTCGGTAGGGTGGTGCTGTGTGGTGGACACTGAAGCGGCGCATGCTGGGAGCTGGACATTGAAGGAAATGGAGTGCTGTGAGGTGTGCATCAGGGATGTATCTAGGGGTCCAAGCGCCCCTGGCAAAGTAAGGGGCTGGCGCCCAGCCCCCTCTACATACATTTGAAATAAGGTGTGAGTATTGGAAATGGGGCATGGTCTTGTGGGGGAAGAGCGTGGACACAATAGTACTTCCAAATCAAATTATGCCACACAGTAGTATCCCTTTTTTCACATTACACCGCACAGTAGTGTCTCATATTCACGTTACACCATCCCTCCTCCCTAATCCACCCTTCCCAAAGCCTGACCCTAACCCGCCTCCCCCGCCAGCCTCTTCAGTGGTGCCTAACCCTAACCCACCCTTCCTAATCTCCCTCCCTGCAGACTAACCCTAACCCTCCCACCCTCGCAGCCTAACACTAACCCTCTCACGTGGCTTGCAAGTGGAGACTTTGGCACCAACTCGATACGGATTTTGGCATTCTGTATCGCTATCTATGTTGGGATGCCAGCATCAGCATTCCAAGCAGTTTCGGGATGCTGGCGTCAGCTTTCCGACCGCCGGGATGCCAAATGCCGACATCTTGACTGCATCCCGAATGAAATGCTAATGAAATGCTGTGAGATGAGCCTCAAATGGACCCAGCCATTAACCAAACACCATTAGTTGGATGGTAGAAGTGCTTCCTGTTAGAAGAAACATCAGGGTGCCATCACTTCCAAGATAAAATGATCAATTATACAATTAACTGAACCTTGAACCTGGCCTTGAAATAGGTAAGATTTGTATTTTCTTTATTGCACTCAACAAGTTAAAGTTTTCAATACTTACTACTTACATCTAACATGAAGGAAAATCATGTAGTTTTCCAGGTACTACAGTCCCTTCTCCCAAACACTGACACTTTATTATTATCTTCAACAACAAATAGATCTATAGTACTGTGCTATATAACAATTGCTGTGTACCTGGTGAGAGTCTGTTACTGCCGGCGTGTCCATCAGCACCGCACTGCACTAGTGATCAGACTAGTGTCCGGCAGCACCGCACTTGTAATCAGACTCAAAATAAACTACAGTTCCCATTAGCTCCCAGCAACAAGGGCTGCTAGGAGCTGTAGTTTATTTTGAGTATGATTACAAGTGCTGTGCTGCCGGACATGGGCGCCGCTCCAGCAGTAACAGACTCTTACCAGGTACAGTTAGAGATGAGCGGGTTCGGTTTCTCTGAATCCGAACCCGCCAGAACTTCATGTTTTTTTTCACGGGTCCGAGCGACTCGGATCTTCCCGCCTTGCTCGGTTAACCCGAGCGCGCCCGAACGTCATCATGACGCTGTCGGATTCTCGCGAGGCTCGGATTCTATCGCGAGACTCGGATTCTATATAAGGAGCCGCGCGTCGCCGCCATTTTCACACGTGCATTGAGATTGATAGGGAGAGGACGTGGCTGGCGTCCTCTCCATTTAGATTATAAGAGACTGAGAGAGATTTACTGGAGCTGACTAGGAGGAGTACTGTTACTGTAGAAGTGTAGAGACTGAGTGGAGAGCGTTTACTAGTGAGGACAGTGCAGTTTACTTTATAATCCGTTCTCTGCCTGAAAAAAGCGATACACAGCACACAGTGACTCAGTCACATACCATATCTGTGTGCACTGCTCAGGCTCAGGCCAGTGTGCTGCATCATCTATTATCTATATATAATATTATATATATATCTGTCTGACTGCTCAGCTCACACAGCTTATAATTGTGGGGGAGACTGGGGAGCACTACTGCAGTGCCAGTTATAGGTTATAGCAGGAGCCAGGAGTACATAATATATTATATAGTGAGTGACCACCAGACACACAGTGCAGTTTATTTAATATATCCGTTCTCTGCCTGAAAAAAGCGATACACACAGTGACTCAGTCAGTCACATACCATATCTGTGTGCACTGCTCAGGCTCAGGCCAGTGTGCTGCATCATCTATATATATTATATATCTGTCTGACTGCTCAGCTCACACAGCTTATAATTGTGGGGGAGACTGGGGAGCACTACTGCAGTGCCAGTTATAGGTTATAGCAGGAGCCAGGAGTACATAATATTATATTAAAATTAAACAGTGCACACTTTTGCTGCAGGAGTGCCACTGCCAGTGTGACTAGTGACCAGTGACCTGACCACCAGTATATATAATATTAGTAGTATACTATCTCTTTATCAACCAGTCTATATTAGCAGCAGACAGTACAGTGCGGTAGTTCACGGCTGTGGCTACCTCTGTGTCGGCACTCGGCAGCCCGTCCATAATTGTATATACCACCTAACCGTGGTTTTTTTTTCTTTCTTTATACATACATACTAGTTACGAGTATACTATCTCTTTATCAACCAGTCTATATATTAGCAGCAGACACAGTACAGTGCGGTAGTTCACGGCTGTGGCTACCTCTGTGTCGGCACTCGGCAGCCCGTCCATAATTGTATATACCACCTAACCGTGGTTTTTTTTTCTTTCTTTATAGTCATACTAGTTACGAGTATACTATCTCTTTATCAACCAGTCTATATTAGCAGCAGACACAGTACAGTGCGGTAGTTCACGGCTGTGGCTACCTCTGTGTCGGCACTCGGCAGCCCGTCCATAATTGTATAAACCACCTAACCGTGTTTTTTTTTTCTTTCTTTATACATACATACTAGTTACGAGTATACTATCTCTTTATCAACCAGTCTATATTAGCAGCAGACACAGTACAGTGCGGTAGTTCACGGCTGTGGCTACCTCTGTGTCGGCACTCGGCAGCCCGTCCATAATTGTATATACCACCTAACCGTGGTTTTTTTTTCTTTCTTTATACATACATACTAGTTACGAGTATACTATCTCTTTATCAACCAGTCTATATATTAGCAGCAGACACAGTACAGTGCGGTAGTTCACGGCTGTGGCTACCTCTGTGTCGGCACTCGGCAGCCCGTCCATAATTGTATATACCACCTAACCGTGGTTTTTTTTTCTTTCTTTATACATACATACTAGTTACGAGTATACTATCTCTTTATCAACCAGTCTATATTAGCAGCAGACACAGTACAGTGCGGTAGTTCACGGCTGTGGCTACCTCTGTGTCGGCACTCGGCAGCCCGTCCATAATTGTATATACCACCTAACCGTGTTTTTTTTTTTCTTTCTTTATACATACATACTAGTTACGAGTATACTATCTCTTTATCAACCAGTCTATATTAGCAGCAGACACAGTACAGTGCGGTAGTTCACGGCTGTGGCTACCTCTGTGTCGGCACTCGGCAGCCAGTCCATAATTGTATATACCACCTAACCGTGGTTTTTTTTTCTTTCTTTATACATACATACTAGTTACGAGTATACTATCTCTTTATCAACCAGTCTATATATTAGCAGCAGACACAGTACAGTGCGGTAGTTCACGGCTGTGGCTACCTCTGTGTCGGCACTCGGCAGCCCGTCCATAATTGTATATACCACCTAACCGTGTTTTTTTTTTCTTTATTTATAGTCATACTAGTTACGAGTATACTATCTCTTTATCAACCAGTCTATATTAGCAGCAGACACAGTACAGTGCGGTAGTTCACGGCTGTGGCTACCTCTGTGTCGGCACTCGGCAGCCCGTCCATAATTGTATATACCACCTAACCGTGGTTTTTTTTTCTTTCTTTATACATACATACTAGTTACGAGTATACTATCTCTTTATCAACCAGTCTATATTAGCAGCAGACACAGTACAGTGCGGTAGTTCACGGCTGTGGCTACCTCTGTGTCGGCACTCGGCAGCCCGTCCATAATTGTATATACCACCTAACCGTGGTTTTTTTTTCTTTCTTTATACATACATACTAGTTACGAGTATACTATCTCTTTATCAACCAGTCTATATATTAGCAGCAGACACAGTACAGTGCGGTAGTTCACGGCTGTGGCTACCTCTGTGTCGGCACTCGGCAGCCCGTCCATAATTGTATATACCACCTAACCGTGGTTTTTTTTTCTTTCTTTATACATACATACTAGTTACGAGTATACTATCTCTTTATCAACCAGTCTATATATTAGCAGCAGACACAGTACAGTGCGGTAGTTCACGGCTGTGGCTACCTCTGTGTCGGCACTCGGCAGCCCGTCCATAATTGTATATACCACCTAACCGTGGTTTTTTTTTCTTTCTTTATACATACATACTAGTTACGAGTATACTATCTCTTTATCAACCAGTCTATATATTAGCAGCAGACACAGTACAGTGCGGTAGTTCACGGCTGTGGCTACCTCTGTGTCGGCTCTCGGCAGCCCGTCCATAATTGTATACTAGTATCCAATCCATCCATCTCCATTGTTTACCTGAGGTGCCTTTTAGTTGTGCCTATTAAAATATGGAGAACAAAAATGTTGAGGTTCCAAAATTAGGGAAAGATCAAGATCCACTTCCACCTCGTGCTGAAGCTGCTGCCACTAGTCATGGCCGAGACGATGAAATGCCAGCAACGTCGTCTGCCAAGGCCGATGCCCAATGTCATAGTACAGAGCATGTCAAATCCAAAACACCAAATATCAGTAAAAAAAGGACTCCAAAACCTAAAATAAAATTGTCGGAGGAGAAGCGTAAACTTGCCAATATGCCATTTACCACACGGAGTGGCAAGGAACGGCTGAGGCCCTGGCCTATGTTCATGGCTAGTGGTTCAGCTTCACATGAGGATGGAAGCACTCAGCCTCTCGCTAGAAAAATGAAAAGACTCAAGCTGGCAAAAGCAGCACAGCAAAGAACTGTGCATTCTTCGAAATCCCAAATCCACAAGGAGAGTCCAATTGTGTCGGTTGCGATGCCTGACCTTCCCAACACTGGACGTGAAGAGCATGCGCCTTCCACCATTTGCACGCCCCCTGCAAGTGCTGGAAGGAGCACCCGCAGTCCAGTTCCTGATAGTCAGATTGAAGATGTCAGTGTTGAAGTACACCAGGATGAGGAGGATATGGGTGTTGATGGCGCTGGGGAGGAAATTGACCAGGAGGATTCTGATGGTGAGGTGGTTTGTTTAAGTCAGGCACCCGGGGAGACACCTGTTGTCCGTGGGAGGAATATGGCCGTTGACATGCCAGGTGAAAATACCAAAAAAATCAGCTCTTCGGTGTGGAGGTATTTCACCAGAAATGCGGACAACAGGTGTCAAGCCGTGTGTTCCCTTTGTCAAGCTGTAATAAGTAGGGGTAAGGACGTTAACCACCTCGGAACATCCTCCCTTATACGTCACCTGCAGCGCATTCATAATAAGTCAGTGACAAGTTCAAAAACTTTGGGTGACAGCGGAAGCAGTCCACTGACCAGTAAATCCCTTCCTCTTGTAACCAAGCTCACGCAAACCACCCCACCAACTCCCTCAGTGTCAATTTCCTCCTTCCCCAGGAATGCCAATAGTCCTGCAGGCCATGTCACTGGCAATTCTGACGAGTCCTCTCCTGCCTGGGATTCCTCCGATGCATCCTTGCGTGTAACGCCTACTGCTGCTGGCGCTGCTGTTGTTGCCGCTGGGAGTCGATGGTCATCCCAGAGGGGAAGTCGTAAGCCCACTTGTACTACTTCCAGTAAGCAATTGACTGTTCAACAGTCCTTTGCGAGGAAGATGAAATATCACAGCAGTCATCCTACTGCAAAGCGGATAACTGAGGCCTTGACAACTATGTTGGTGTTAGACGTGCGTCCGGTATCCGCCGTTAGTTCACAGGGAACTAGACAATTTATTGAGGCAGTGTGCCCCCGTTACCAAATACCATCTAGGTTCCACTTCTCTAGGCAGGCGATACCGAGAATGTACACGGACGTCAGAAAAAGACTCACCAGTGTCCTAAAAAATGCAGTTGTACCCAATGTCCACTTAACCACGGACATGTGGACAAGTGGAGCAGGGCAGGGTCAGGACTATATGACTGTGACAGCCCACTGGGTAGATGTATGGACTCCCGCCGCAAGAACAGCAGCGGCGGCACCAGTAGCAGCATCTCGCAAACGCCAACTCTTTCCTAGGCAGGCTACGCTTTGTATCACCGCTTTCCAGAATACGCACACAGCTGAAAACCTCTTACGGCAACTGAGGAAGATCATCGCGGAATGGCTTACCCCAATTGGACTCTCCTGTGGATTTGTGGCATCGGACAACGCCAGCAATATTGTGTGTGCATTAAATATGGGCAAATTCCAGCACGTCCCATGTTTTGCACATACCTTGAATTTGGTGGTGCAGAATTTTTTTAAAAACGACAGGGGCGTGCAAGAGATGCTGTCGGTGGCCAGAAAAATTGCGGGACACTTTCGGCGTACAGGCACCACGTACAGAAGACTGGAGCACCACCAAAAACTACTGAACCTGCCCTGCCATCATCTGAAGCAAGAAGTGGTAACGAGGTGGAATTCAACCCTCTATATGCTTCAGAGGTTGGAGGAGCAGCAAAAGGCCATTCAAGCCTATACAATTGAGCACGATATAGGAGGTGGAATGCACCTGTCTCAAGTGCAGTGGAGAATGATTTCAACGTTGTGCAAGGTTCTGATGCCCTTTGAACTTGCCACACGTGAAGTCAGTTCAGACACTGCCAGCCTGAGTCAGGTCATTCCCCTCATCAGGCTTTTGCAGAAGAAGCTGGAGGCATTGAAGAAGGAGCTAAAAGGGAGCGATTCCGCTAGGCATGTGGGACTTGTGGATGCAGCCCTTAATTCGCTTAACAAGGATTCACGGGTGGTCAATCTGTTGAAATCAGAGCACTACATTTTGGCCACCGTGCTCGATCCTAGATTTAAAGCCTACCTTGGATCTCTCTTTCCGGCAGACACAAGTCTGCTGGGGTTGAAAGACCTGCTGGTGACAAAATTGTCAAGTCAAGCGGAACGCGACCTGTCAACATCTCCTCCTTCACATTCTCCCGCAACTTGGGGTGCGAGGAAAAGGCTCAGAATTCCGAGCCCACCCGCTGGCGGTGATGCAGGGCAGTCTGGAGCGACTGCTGATGCTGACATCTGGTCCGGACTGAAGGACCTGACAACGATTACGGACATGTCGTCTACTGTCACTGCATATGATTCTCTCAACATTGATAGAATGGTGGAGGATTATATGAGTGACCGCATCCAAGTAGGCACGTCACACAGTCCGTACTTATACTGGCAGGAAAAAGAGGCAATTTGGAGGCCCTTGCACAAACTGGCTTTATTCTACCTAAGTTGCCCTCCCACAAGTGTGTACTCCGAAAGAGTGTTTAGTGCCGCCGCTCACCTTGTCAGCAATCGGCGTACGAGGTTACATCCAGAAAATGTGGAGAAGATGATGTTCATTAAAATGAATTATAATCAATTCCTCCGCGGAGACATTGACCAGCAGCAATTGCCTCCACAAAGTACACAGGGAGCTGAGATGGTGGATTCCAGTGGGGACGAATTGATAATCTGTGAGGAGGGGGATGTACACGGTGATATATCGGAGGGTGAAGATGAGGTGGACATCTTGCCTCTGTAGAGCCAGTTTGTGCAAGGAGAGATTAATTGCTTCTTTTTTGGGGGGGGTCCAAACCAACCCGTCATATCAGTCACAGTCGTGTGGCAGACCCTGTCACTGAAATGATGGGTTGGTTAAAGTGTGCATGTCCTGTTTTGTTTATACAACATAAGGGTGGGTGGGAGGGCCCAAGGACAATTCCATCTTGCACCTCTTTTTTCTTTTCTTTTTCTTTGCATCATGTGCTGATTGGGGAGGGTTTTTTGGAAGGGACATCCTGCGTGACACTGCAGTGCCACTCCTAGATGGGCCCGGTGTTTGTGTCGGCCACTAGGGTCGCTAATCTTACTCACACAGTCAGCTACCTCATTGCGCCTCTTTTTTTCTTTGCGTCATGTGCTGTTTGGGGAGGGTTTTTTGGAAGGGACATCCTGCGTGACACTGCAGTGCCACTCCTAGATGGGCCCGGTGTTTGTGTCGGCCACTAGGGTCGCTAATCTTACTCACACAGCTACCTCATTGCGCCTCTTTTTTTCTTTGCGTCATGTGCTGTTTGGGGAGGGTTTTTTGGAAGGGACATCCTGCGTGACACTGCAGTGCCACTCCTAGATGGGCCCGGTGTTTGTGTCGGCCACTAGGGTCGCTAATCTTACTCACACAGCTACCTCATTGCGCCTCTTTTTTTCTTTGCGTCATGTGCTGTTTGGGGAGGGTTTTTTGGAAGGGCCATCCTGCGTGACACTGCAGTGCCACTCCTAGATGGGCCCGGTGTTTGTGTCGGCCACTAGGGTCGCTAATCTTACTCACACAGCTACCTCATTGCGCCTCTTTTTTTCTTTGCGTCATGTGCTGTTTGGGGAGGGTTTTTTGGAAGGGACATCCTGCGTGACACTGCAGTGCCACTCCTAGATGGGCCCGGTGTTTGTGTCGGCCACTAGGGTCGCTTATCTTACTCACACAGCGACCTCGGTGCAAATTTTAGGACTAAAAATAATATTGTGAGGTGTGAGGTATTCAGAATAGACTGAAAATGAGTGTAAATTATGGTTTTTGAGGTTAATAATACTTTGGGATCAAAATGACCCCCAAATTCTATGATTTAAGCTGTTTTTTAGTGTTTTTTGAAAAAAACACCCGAATCCAAAACACACCCGAATCCGACAAAAAAAATTCGGTGAGGTTTTGCCAAAACGCGTTCGAACCCAAAACACGGCCGCGGAACCGAACCCAAAACCAAAACACAAAACCCGAAAAATTTCAGGCGCTCATCTCTAGGTACAGTCTGATAGTACTACTTTTCTACCCTTTGGCCCCGGGTGGCACCGTCAGGCGGCGCCCCCTCCTTGCCTGGCGCCCCTGGCGAGTGCCATCCTGGCCAATGGGTGGATACACCCCTGGTGTGCATCTCTTCTAACTGTGCAGTTTTATTTTAACAACTGACTATAATGCACAGATTGTGGAGAGGAGCCAATTCACCATAACTTGGAACAACCACCATGACAACATGGTCATCAACCACGATACAATACCACACAGCATAGCAAGCAGGTAGGGGTGATGGCCTTGTTTTTTGTGTGTACCCCCTGTGTGATGAAAATAAAGACTGCGGCTCACAGGGACAGCATACTATGTTAGGCCACTCCTCTTGAGCTAGGCTACACTCTTTCTGGGAGCGCAAGCACATTTGGCATGTTATTCACCTCCAGACAGCAGTCAGGAAAACAGCCGACCAGTCCAATACTTTTTTGTGTGAAATCTAGCTGCAGCAAGGTTTATTGTGCAGTACAGATAAACAATAGCAAAACATCCTAGCCAATCTGTGCACTAATGCACAGACTCCATCTCCCAGAGTGGTAGGGCATAATGCCTCCACCATAGCATAGGCACAGTACTCACAGCCGGCTACCTGTTCCCAGGAAGTGAAACACTGAGTAGATCCCTGACACAGCTTTTTTGGCCTCTACAGGTGCAAGCTCTAATTTTCCTGATGTCAGGCTGAAGACCTAAAGGCCCAAAATAGGTCTAGTGGATGGAGCCCACCCTATGTCTCCATCCACAACCCCAGCTACCCTTAATTGTCTTTTCTAAAGCCCTGAACATTTACCAAGTCTGTTTTACAATCACAGACATTTTCTTATAGGTCAAAAACCTGGTACAAATACATCCCTGTGTAACACTTAAATAAGAGATTATGTGATAAATCTTATAGGAGTTCAAATGCAATGAGCTATATGAAATAAAGTCCAAGTATACATTCACAGTGGCGTAACTATAGTCACCGCAACAACTGTAGAGGCTTGGAGGCTCCAGGCTTGGGGGAGGGGCGCCGCCACTGCTTAAGCAACCAATTCTGCATGGGAATCTTCTAAAAGTCCCTCCTAAAATGGCCGCCCCCTTGAAGGAGGCAGATGCCAGAAGTCATACTTGACCTCTAGCGTCTGACAGGGAGCAAAGCGCTATAGCATTATCTGGAAGTGCTGGGTGCATTTAGCTCTGCGTGGGATCCAACAATCGTTACACCCCTGGAATCGAGCATGACACCCAGAACATTCACCCCTGATAATGAGAATTCACCCTGGGCAATGAGTATGACACAGTATGAAACCCATGGCAATGAGCATGACATATAGAGCATAAAACCCTTAGTAATGGGCTTTACACCCCTGGCAACAAGCATGGAAACCAGCGTTTTAAAACCCTGGCAATGAGCATGTAAACCCAAGCTTGAAACCCCTGTCAATGAGCAGATGATTTAAAAGTAATTAGAAGCCTTACTGTGGGGCATAATGTATAATGGGTATTGTGGTGTGTGGCACAGGTGTGTGGTAAATTGTGTCAGTGGGATTTTAGCTGTGTGACATAACGTGTTGTAGGCATTACGGTGTTTGGCATAATGTTGTGTCAGGGGCATTAAGGTGTGTGACATATTGTGTCATGGGCATTACAGTATGTGGCAAAATGTGATAGGGGCATTACTATAAGGAGAAAAAAATTACAAATAATTTAAGGGGCATGAATCAGGATTTTTTTTCCTTTGGTGGCCAATGTCTGGGCATGCAGTTTGCAAAACTGTGGTATGAGGTAGTCTTTTCCTCCAATGCCATGCCCCTTGCATTGAGGCCATGCCCTCTATTTTGGAGCACAAGATTTTTTTTTGGTTTGAGGAAGCAAAATTTCTAGTTACACAATCATTCATACACTCCCCTACATAAATGGGTTGCTGCTAACCTCCAAACAGCCAATGATTAGACGATCCAAAAATAGGTTTTCAAGGCTGCAGCAGTAACGGGGATAGCATGGTTGGGCCTGGCGGGGAGGAGTCTCCGGGGGATG